>NW_005871050.1:10756276-10792211 GCF_000147115.1 Myotis lucifugus | reverse complement strand
TTTCGAGCACATGGAGCGGCCATCTTTGTGCAATGGAGTGACAGTCGATTTGCATATTACCTCTTTATTATATAGGATGTTTTTCCTTTTTGTTGAATTTATTGTGACACTGGTCAACAAAATTATACAGGTTTCAGGTTCTCAATTCCACAACACATTATCTGTACACTGTATTGTGTGTTCACAACCTCAAGTCAAGTCTCTGTCCATTACCATTTATTCTCCTTTTATCCTCTTCCTCTTCCCCCCAGAAATCACCACACTGTTGTCCATGTCCATGAGTTTTTGTCTCTCTCTTTATATATTTTTTACTCTTTTGCTCAATCTCTCTACCACCAGCGCCCCTCTCTGCCCAGCCAATACTCCACCATTTACTACCTATGTGACCTTAAGCAAGTTACTATTTCTATCCAAGGCCCATTGTCTTATAATCAAAGTGGAGGTAGATAATACACACTATTTTCCATGGCAGTGGCTGATTTTAAAGTAAGATTTAAAAAATAGGTGTGTTTACAGCCATGAGGGAGTAACAGGTTCTCATTTTCTGTTTGAATTTTGATTAAGTCAATAATTACACAAGGTACTGTATATAAAATACTGGAAAAAAAGTTACCACAGATATAAGGAAACAGACATCACAGGACTGTGATCCCTGAGGAAAGGCAAATATCCAAGGTGAGACATGCAATTACTTTGGCTTTCAGCCTAGCTGTAACTGCAGACCATGCCACAGATTTGGAGAAGCCAAATAGACCCTTGAATTCTCACAACACAGTGGAGATAATGATTGAAATTTGGAGAGGCCACGGTGGCTGGAAGTTCTAGGGTATAATTCCAGATAGAAGGAAGCTACAAAGGAAAAGAGCTCCATGAACTAGCATAAGGCTCATCTTGGATCTTCGACTTGAATAGATTTTGTATATGCATTTGGAGAAACTGCAAGAGTTTGCGAAAATAATAACTTCCCAGAAGAAATATACTAAGGTGTGTGGGAGGAGTAAGATTCACAAGTCCTCAAACTAAGGTTGATCCAGGAACTACTTGTAGGGGCTAAAAACAATGTAATACTTTTCCTCCCACCTTCTAAGTTCTTCTAGCTGGGCTGATAATCGAATGAGCAGAGAAAAATTAACAGGAGAAAAATCAAATTTTAGTTTAGGCACAGGAGGAATTCACATTAGCATGAATAATTCCACAACAATTGAGGCAGCATTGGGTATACATGACATTTTGGACAAAGGAGGAAATAGGGAGAACAGGGTCTTAGATTTCAGAGGTGAGAATGGGTGATTTACAGGTGGTTGTGGAAGGCCTGAACACACATTACAGGCAAATTCTTGCTAGGTAACTCAGTGGGACACAGTGGGCATCTAATTAGCAGGCCCCTACCTGAAGCCCTCCTATTTCCAATGCTTAATTCTAATTAGGTTAGGATGAACATCCTAAGATTACTCTTGAAGCAGGTTTTTCTATCTAAATATTTTAGACAAGAAAGAGGAGAGAGTAAAAGGTTCTTTCTAAGCCTCTTGCTTCTTAATAAACAGCTCAAAATTAATATCCCAAAAATGCAGCTTCAAGGTGGTAAAATTTCGGTCTTCACATTCAAGATTCCAACCTTCAGGGAGAACACACAATGCATTCAGTAGGCACCTCAGAGAAATCACACATTAATGATAGGAATAAATGAAGTCTATATTGTCAACTACTCTGGGTCTGCTCTAGTAAAAATGATACTGAAAAGGATAAAACTTATTTTCAAGTAACTCAACTGCCTACCAGAACAAAATCTAACACTCTTTGAAAACAAAAAATTCTGAATCTCACAAATGTAAAGTTTAAGATGTTTAAAATCCAGTAAAGATTACTAGACATGAGAAGTAAAATATGAGTCATAGACAGGAGAAAACTCAGTCACTACAAATATACCCAGAAATGACAGAGTTTCTGCTATTAACAAACAAGATCTTTTAGCCATTTCAAATGTAATCAATATGCTCAAGTATTTGCTGGAAAACACAAATGTAATCTAGAAGAACATAGAATACATAGAAAAAAATAATCAAGTAAAACTTCTAGAAATTAAAAAAAGTGTGACCTAGGATATATAAATCTTACTCTATTGGATTAACAGTGGTGTAGACACTGACACTCCAAGAAGAATGAGAGGTGTATTTAATCACATCACAGTAGAAACTAGTAATAATGAAGGAACAAACAGGAAAAGGACAAAAAAGACTGAATAAATGAATAGACTATTAGTGATTTTCTAAACACTATTAAATTTATAATATAGATGTAATTGGAATATCAAAAAGAGAGGGAAGAGAAAGGGAGTCAGAAACAATAATTGAAGAACATTTTCTGGATTTTATAAAAACTATAAATAAAACCATGGATTAAAAAACTGCAATGAAAGTAAAGCAAGATAAAAACAAAGAAATCCAAATGAAGGCATATCAAATTCAAATTGCTGAAAATCACTTATAAAAGATAAACCAACTCTTTAAAAAAAAAGAAGAAAAAAACCCTGACCGGTTTGGCTCAGTGGATAGAGCATTGGCCTGCGGACTGAAGGGTCCCGGGTTCGATTCCAGTCAAGGGCATGTACCTTGGTTGCCGGCACATCCCCACTGGGGGGTGTGCAGGAGGCAGCTGGTCGATGTTTCTCTCTCATCGATGTTTCTAACTCTCTATCCCTCTCCCTTCCTCTCTGTAAAAAATCAATAAAATGTATTTTAAAAAAAGAGAAAAGAGATAAATTTTATAACCTAGAAAGGATGTTAGACTTCCTGTCAGGAACCATGTAAACTGGAAAATAATAGAAAAGCATCTGTTATGGGTTGAAAAAAAACCCCAAAAAACTGAAAAGCTATAATTGTCAAGCTAGTGAGAATTTATTTTTAAAATGAAGAAAAATTAGAGGGTTTTAGAAAAACAAACCCAGAGACATTTGTCATCAGCAGGTCATAAGCAATGTCACAAAGAACTAAAAGTGAGGAATAGAAGTATAGCTAATAAACCAAAAGTGTAAATAAAATGGAATACTAAAAAATATGCAATTAATCCAAAATAAAGCAGGACAAAAACAGAAATGGGTCAAAGAAAGAATGGGGAAAATAAGAAGTCAATAGATTTAAACCAACTCTTTCAATGAATACACATACAAGTAAATTTCCAGCAAAAAGACTAAGATTATATGACTGGATAAAGAAGAAACAGTTTAAATATAAAAGAATTATAGGTTAAGAATAAAAGGATAAAAATATGTTCTACACAAACACTATTCATAAGAAAGTTGGAGTGGCTATGTTATATCAAACATTATAGACTTCAGAACAAAGATTATTAGTAGAAATAAAGAGGAACATTCCATAATTATAAAGTAGTAATTTCATCAATGAGTTAGAAATACTCCTAAAGGTCATGCAACTAATACATAACACAATAATGCATGAAGCAAAAACTGTCAGTACAAAAAGAAGAAATAAAAAAATTCTTGAAAAAAAATTTAAATGCATTGGAATGAGTGACAAGTGTTACCAGGCTTTTGCAGTAATTTAGTAAAGTATGAAGGAGCAAAATAAGGTAGCAACAACAGTGGCAGAAGGAATAATAATCAGAGGCATAATTTTGGTGATTTAGTGGAGGAAATATAGTGTTAAGAATAATGGCCTGGGTTAGATCTCAGCTTTCACAAATACTTAGTGTGGAATCATGGAGTAGGTCCTTTAACAGTTCATAGTCTTGATTTTTCTGTTTATAAAACAAAGACTCTAAATTATTGTATTTTAGGCAATGATAAGAACTATAACATAGTTAATAAACCTTTATTTGCAATAAGATAAGTTCTATTATTATACCTATTTATTCAGACAGTGAAAATATGGTTGAGAAGATAATTATCACTTTTAAGGTCAAGCAACCACTACAATGAGGTATCAGAATTCAAAATCAGGTAATTCGTATCCTCCATTTCACGAATTGTTGGCTAGAATAAAGAGCAGACATGTTCTCAATCAGATTATGGAATAACAACAAAAACAATAATATCTAACACTTAAACAGTACTTACCATGTTTCCTATACTGTTTTATATTCATGAATTCTTATCTACATATATAAAAGCCCAGCAACCAGAACAACAGAATGTCCAGAATGACTGGAATGACCAGTCACTATGACGTGCACTGTGGCAGTCAACCAGCCCAATCATGACTCCGATTGTCCCCCACCCAAACTCTCGCAGCCCCTTCCCAGCTGGCCCCACTCCCAATCACCACTTCCCCCCTTCCCGATTGGGGTTGGGGATGGCTGGCCAACCTCCCACGTCCCTTCCCCGCCCGCCAGCCCAGCCCAATCGGCCCCCATCAGGGTGGGCCAGCCAGACCCCACTATGCATGAATTCGTGCACCAGGCCTCTAGTTTATATATAAATTTCTCAACTTATATTCCACAATTATTAATTTTTTATGTACTTACGAATTCACAATGCATATTCTGCTTGGACTTTTTTGCCTTTCCTCTTGCCAAATTTTAACAAAATGACTTCTAAAACTGTCTACAACTTAATTAAAACAACTCTTATTAATGTCATGTTTATAAATAAACCTTTGGTGAAATAAGTAGCCTCCAGCTTTGGAAGCAATCACAATTAAGGCTGTCAATACTCATTAACTGCTTTGAAGAGAAAGACCAAAATAAGTTACTAAGTGTCTTGAATGGTAGAATACTCCATAAACTACTGTAATCTGTTTCTTATCTAGAAAATTAAGGATGGATTAATTACAAGACTGACAAGAAGTGTTACACAAGAGGATTGAAAGTCTTAGGTTTCTTGAAAGCTACTTCAGTTTACATATAATTTGGGAAGACATGTCTCTAAAACTATCTGTGGAAATTGAATGGAAATATCTTAAAGAGATGAAGAATCTTGGTGCGAATATTTTTTTTATAGAAAAGTACTATATTTGAATACATCTGTTGGTTCTAAGCCCAGTTTTATTACTAATTGATTGTGTGAATTTAGACAAATCACTTAAATTCTATACAATTGGAATAAGAATTTATTTCTTATTTATAAACACATTTATCTATAAAATGTGTTATTCTGAGATTCAAAATTAGATCTTGCCCCCAAAACATCATCTTCTTTACTTTTTTATTATTCCTTATTGATTACGGTATTACATATGTCTCCTTTTCCCCCATACCCCCCCCCCCAGCACATGCCCTCACCCCTCTTGTGTCTGTGTCCATTGGTTATGCTTATATGCATGCATACAAGTCCTTTGGTTGATCTCTACCCACGCCCCGCACCCTCCCCTGCCTTCCCTGTGAGGTTTGACTGTCCGATGCTTCTCTATCTCTGGATCTATTTTTGTCTTCTTTAAAACCTTCCTAACACTGTTAGCAGTAACCATTGGTTACTCCCTGCATTTTTTTCTTCCCATGCAGACACAAATGTCTACCTGATACCCCATTTCTGTTGATTCTTCATGATATTTCTTGAATATGTACCTTCTTTTTCTTAACCCCTGACACCACTCTAGAAGTGGCCTCATCATCTAACACATAGACCAATTCAGTAGTCTAACTTGTCTATTCACATTTAATCACTCCATTCTCCAATTTAATCTGAACAGCTTCAATGTGAATTATCCCAAATCACCATTTGGTCACAAACCTGATTCAAAATATTTAAAACCTACTGGTTTCCTCCAGTACAAATTGAAACACTTTGGCACAAATTAACAACCTTATCTTTTAATACACCTGTTCACAAATCCATTATTTTCAATACATAATCCAGGCAAAATTCGAAAGCAAGTTATGATTAATTGCATTATTCTTACTGTCCCATCAGCCACTGTGTAATATTAATCCCAGTCAGGGATGGGGTCAGGAATTATAGCAGGTCTCAACCTCCAATTCTTCCTCTAGGTTATCTACCCCTTTACTTAGACTCCAGTTCTGACCTCACCTCTTTTATGTGCCTAAATCACTCGAGATTTTTCTCCCTTCCACACATCAACATTAACTCTCAGAATGGATTTGCAGAAATATCAATGCAGTTAAGTGATAATTTTATGTCTTGTGCTCATTGCCCATGGAAGCTGTGTCAAACTTTACCTTTCTTCTCAAGTTCCATTCTCTCAATACTAGCACAGGATTTTCCTCTAACACAGAAAATATAAAAAAGGAATTTACTCAATATTGTTTACCTCCATCTTTTAAACTACATTTTTATCCATCAGTCCCTCAGATATATTTCATATTTTTTCACTTGCGTTCATCCCCTCTGACCTGTTGGTTCCATTTCCATCAATAAGCACCACTCTTTTATATCCTCAATGGATTTATTGATTTCAGAGAGGAAGGGAGAAGGAGAGAGAGACGGAAACATCAATGATGAGAGAGAATCATTGATTGGCTGCCTCCTGCATGCCCCCTACTGGGGATCAAGCCCACAACCCAGGCATGTGCCCTTGGCTAGAATCGAACCCGGGACCCCTCAGTCCGTAGGCTGACTCTCTATCCACTGAGCCAAGTCGGCCAGGGCTACCCTTCTTCTTTTTTTTTTAAATTGATTTCAGAGAGGGAAGGAGAGGAAGAGAGAGACAGAAACATCAATGATGAGAGAGAATCATTGATCAGCTGTCTCCTGCATGCCCCACACTGGGGATTGAGCCTGTAATCCTGGCATATGCCCTGACCGGGAGTTGAACCGTAACCTCCTGGTTCATAGGTCCACGTTCAACCCCCAAGCCATGCCGGCCAGGCAATTTGCCCTTCTTTATCAGCCTGTATACAGTGGGGCCTTGACTTACGAGTGTCCCGACTAACGAGTTTTTTGAGATACCAGCTGTCTCTTGGCCGATTTTTTGCATTGAGTTGATAGAGTAATTTGAGTTAAGGAGCTCCTTAACGAGCTCGGTCTCGGAACGAATTAAACTCGTAAGTCAAGGCCCCACTGTACTTGCTTCAATCTCTCTTATCCTAAAACAAAAAAATACAACACTTACACATGCACACACAAACACACAACCTATTGTAAAAAGGCACTCTTAAACTTTGTGAAACTGAAATTTTAGATTTAAAAGTGAAATTTGAAGGATGTACCGGTATGCTAACATTTACCAACATTTTAAACATCCATTCCTGATAGTCTAGTAAATCATCACTTTGGCAAGTTTGTCCTATAGAAATGCCCATACAGGTGCCAGACCAGTTAGGCTAGCTTGTTTCTATTTTTTTTGCTCAGGCCTTAGTAAGAAAATGTTTGAATGAATTATATTTTATTCATAATATTGAATACTATATAACTAATAAAAAAGAATGCAGTAGATGCAAATAATATAGGATGCTCTATAATATATATTACATTAAAATATCATAATGCTAATAATTCTAATTACACAAAAAATGCATGGAAGCTGTATTGGGGCATGACAAAGGGGACTTTCCATTTTTACTCTTTCTATTTAATTTGTACAATGACCTAAAACCTTATAATAGTTGCCTCTGTGTGTATGTATAAATCTTGAAAACATATTTTCCCCAGATTATTTTTTCTATTTCTATATAATTACATAGACTTTTGGAAATGTTTTCTTTAAAGTTATTTTAATTAAAAAATTAGGATGACCAAAAATAATATCTATAATTCTAGAAACCTAACACAATCATTTGCTGCCTCAGATCTGTTCTACAATATGGGAGGGGGGCGAAAGAACTATAGCCTACTACAGGCTTTTGTAAATAAAGTTCCATTAGAACACCAACACAAACATTTGCTTACTGTTTTGTCTGTAGCTGCTTTCACATCACAATGGAAGAGTTAAGTGGTTGCAACGAGATTGTATGGTCCAAAAAACTTAAAATATTTCCTTTCTGGCCCTTTTCAGGAAAAAAAAAAAGAATGTTGAATAGAACTTATTATCACAGCAGTATATTTCACATAGTTGTAATCAGTGTTAATACAATCTTGTACACGTTTCCCTATAATATCATAGCAAATGCATTCCCTTATTGCTATTGTTATAAGCATAATCTTTATGCTTTTCTAGCAAATCATTCTGTCAGATAAGACATTTAAAAGAATAGTTCCTTATTGTTGAACATTTAGCTTCCAATTTTGTTAGTATTAAAAATAATTCTTAGAGAAGAATAACTCTAATGAATATTTGAGGCTCATTTTGGATAATTCTCTTAGGGTGTGTTTTAAGAAATTGAATTAGAGCATCAAAAGATGAATATTTTATACTTTTTATAGAAATTATATTGTGGATGTCCAAAAGATTTGTACCAATGACAATGGCAGCAGCAAGGCATGCTAATACTGAATTCATTTGACAATGCCAGAAAAGGTTATGGGATGGTGTGTGTGTGTGTGTGGTGTGCGTATGTGTGTGTGTGTGTGTGTGTGTGCGCGCACGCGCTCGTGTGCAAGTTTGTACCTCACTAGTTTATAATCTCTATTTATTTGTCTACTATTTTGGTTGCATATTTTTTGTTCCTTTTAAAATTTTTAGGTAGTATCTGACAACATCCTTTACTAATATTGTTGGGATCTTCAAGTTATTTGTGCTATCAATTCTATGATTTTTATGTAAGAAATTCAATGTCCCTGACATACTTGTTTAAATATTTTAAAATTTCTTAAACTCATGGTTGACCAAAATCTATAAATTAGTATTATCTGCCTTCCATCTTCCTCTATACTATTGAAATGCAGGAGAAATGTTCATTAGTAATCTGCTTTTTTATTTCTTAATATATTTTATTGATTTTTTACAGAGAGGAAGGGAGAGGGATAGAGAGTTAGAAACATCAATGAGAGAGAAACATCGACCAGTTACCTCCTGCACACTCCCTACTGGGGATGTGCCCGCAACCAAGGTACATGCCCTTGACCAGAATCGAACCTGGGACCCTTGAGTCCGCAGGCTGACACTCCATCCACTGAGCCAAACCGGTTAGGGCAGTAATCTGCTTTTTTTTAAAAAAAAATATTTTCTTACTCATTTGTGCACCTGACCTTGATGACCCTTATTACTACATTAAAACTCTCTTCTGACTTATTGAAACATTTTTTTTCTCTCCTGGGTCTCATACCCTGGGACTATTTCTCACTTTTATTTGTTGGGTTTCTATCCTTTTTTCCACATTTCAATCACTGTTGGTCTTAATTTTCCATCTAATCATTCTTATCACTCACTCAATTTTTCTGGGTAATTTCAGATTCTCCAAAGTATTTATTTTATTCTGTTATACTTTCCCTATCTTTATTATTCATTTTTCTCCCAAGCTCCAGTCATATGTTTTAAAATTATTTTTATATTAAATATATTGGGGTGATATTGGTTAATAAGATTATATAGTTCTCAAGTGTAAATTTCTATAATACCCCATCTGTATATATATTGCATTATGTACCCACCACCCAAAGTTAAATTTTCTTCTGTCACCACATATTTGACCCCCTTTACCCTTTACTACATCCACACCCCTTCCAGCTGGTAACCACCATACTGTTATCTGTGTCTATGAGGTGCTTGTTTGTTTGTTTGTTTGTTTCTCTTGTTTATTTGTTGCTTTCAGTTTTACATTCCACATATTAAACAGGTCCACCTCATTGTCTGGAAGTTTGTTCCAACAAATTCATTAAATTCATCTCCTGAAAGTATCTCCTCTTCCTGTCATTCATACCTTGGTTAATGATACTATTATTGAGCCATTTTATAGAGCTAAAATTCTTGGCGTTGTCCTTTATATTTACCTTTTTCTCATACTCAACACTCAATAAGTCACCAAGTATTGTCAATTCTAACTTCTAGATACTAGTATCTTCTTCTATTGAACCATCCACACTGCAGAGGGTTGGGCCTTCATCATCTCTTTCTATTGTTTCTCAACTAGTTTCTCACAGTTAAAGTCTTTCCTCTTATTTTATGTTACCTAGTTCTGGAGACTCTCCCATTTTATAGCATTATGCCCACTGTACTATAATTGTTTACATGTTTGAAATCTCCATTGGACCATAAACTGCTAACAGTGTCATATTAGGCTTTTCAATCCCAGGTCTTGTGAACAAGTGTCTACATTGATCATTCAATAACTAGTATTTGAGTATAGGCATTCAATTATTATAAACATAAAACACTATATTAGTTTACCAAGGCATTTAGCCTTCACTTTAATTATGAAAAGGACAGTAAGGATGCCTATTAAAGATGCTTTAAATGTTATCATCTAGGTTTGGATAAATCTTCTTGCAACCTCTAAAAGTCCAACACACAAGCAACAATATGTAAATGATCTTCCAAATAGTTCCATACCAAAATGGTTCCTTAAACACCAGGTTAGTTAATTACTACATGTATTAGAATATTTGTTTAACCACTTTAACAGATCTATCTATTAACAGAGGTTTAAAAAAGAAAGGTTTAGTTCTCTCACAGGCAAGTAAAGAAGTATAGGGAGTTTTTTCCCCAGAGGTTAACCAGGAAATGGTTCCTTCTATGTCATTACTATTGTGTCAGCTCCCAAGATGTTGCCTTTATCTAAATAGCTTCACCATCACTACATCCAAAGAAGGTGTGGTGGGAAAAGTGGATGGCAAACACATTTCTTTTAGGGATATGACCTGAAAGTTGCACATAGCATTTTTGCTCATATTCAATTTTCCAGTATTTGTTCATGTGACCAAATTTGAGGCAAGGAATGTAGTTATCTCTCTGGGCAGCTGTCTTAGGTCAAGTTTCCCTGGAAAGGGATTTCAAAAAAGATATTTCTCTCAGGAATTTAATGGGATAGGTGCTCTTGGAAGCAATATCTGTAAGGAAGCACTCGAAGCAGGATTGCTAAAAGCAGAGTTGAACTTCAGTGCACTTGTAACAGAGACCACAGCAGATCCCTCAGGAATCTCTGAAGTATTGTTATCCCTTCAGAAATGTCTAGAATTGAGGCAATCCTGGACCAACAAGTGATTGGATAGAAACTTCCCTGAAGGAGGGGACATGACTTTGGGTGAACCAGCTTGCCAAGGGTAATTCATAAGGAGGAAGACATCAATAGCCACTGAGACAGAAACAATTTAGGTAGACAGGGGCAGGACCAGGGGAGGAAGAAGTGAAACCAGGAACTCAGCTAGGCGGAGTTCCTAAGACACCCCAACTGGGGTGGGAAGGAAGGGTGCATGCAAGAGGCATGAACTTTAAAATGTATGGATATTACTGAGACACACAGCATGCAGATAACCAATCACAAGGCAGGGAGGCAAGCATATCTACAAAAAAAGCACTCGCTCCCTTCCCTTCTCCCACAGTTCAGTGCACAATGGATACCTAACATTCCTGTTGCTGAGGAGCACATCCCCTGTGCCCACGTGGCTTATGGCCATGTGGGCCTCCACACATGGACTATTAGACTTTAATTAGCTTGGATACTAAACTACTCCCCACTGTAACGTGGAAAGGAAGTTCTGGACACTGACCTGCTCCTGGAACCTTAGCTGCACCTTTCCCAGGACTGGCTTCTCCCAATTAACTTTGGTTCCACTAATCGTTTTTGTCCGGGACTTCATTCTTCGATTATCGCAAGACAAGAACTTGGACTCAAAACACCCACATTTTGGGATTCACCACCACTCCTGACATCTGGAAAAGTAAATGGCTTGATCATGAAAGGGAGATCTGTGCAGTACATTTCAGCATCCATTAGTGCAGTTGTATGCTCAGCTAAAACTTGGGAGGTTCTCTTAGAAAATAGGAAAAAGAAGGTATGGATATTGAGAGAATGTATTGATTTCTATGGTTGTGTTATAAATTACCACATGGTTAGCAGCTTGAAATAATACCCAGTTATGATTTCACAGCCCTGTAAGTCAGAAGTCCTGTTCATTTTGTCTGGTTTCTCAGCTTAGGGTCTCAAAAGACTGGAATGAAGTGCAGGCTTGGCTGGTGTTTTGTTTTATTGTTTGGCATGACCTCCTGATTCATTGGTTGATGCTCAACCACTGAGCCATGCCAGCCGGGCACTGGGAATAGTATTTTAAATACTAATGGTTTATTTAGGCAAGGAAATTCTGATTCAACTGACAAATTTAAAACAAACAACTTGCAGAAATTATGTTTAACCTA
Source organism: Myotis lucifugus (assembly GCF_000147115.1). Lineage (NCBI taxonomy): Eukaryota > Metazoa > Chordata > Mammalia > Chiroptera > Vespertilionidae > Myotis > Myotis lucifugus. The sequence continues at coordinate 10,780,071 of NW_005871050.1, read as the reverse complement.
AAACTTTTTATTCTTTAATTTATTAAACATTTTTATGGATATAAATACCACAGGATTTGATATCTGGTAGGTAAAAGATAGGAATTATGGAATTTAATAGCAATAAATAATTGTTTTTTAAGTTGTTTTCAGAGTTCTGTCAAAGCAGAGTTAATTAAATCAAAACACTTTTAAGTTAGAATTTAATAATGATGTTTATTTGAATGTAAACTTAATTTGTAGATTAAATAAGAACTGGTATATAATCAAGAGCATACAACATCTCAGATAAGAAGTTGAGAAAGCCCACTTGAAAACTGGTTTGGAACATTTAATATTAATAAGAAATTGACACCAGAAAATTTAATCTAAAGGTCAGTTATATCTGACAGTCAAAGAGGAAAATAATCCAAATTTAGATCCACTTTTCTCATATGAATTATAAATGGTATTATTTATCCAGGATTTTTGGACCAATATGTCTTGAATTTCATGGATAATGATTTTTTTACCAGTCTTTCTTTGCAAAGATCTTCCTTTATAACCCAATATGGGCCTATATCTCATTTTCATTTAGATATCTTTTTTAGCTTTGTGTTGGTGATTCTTACTGCTATTATCATATACTTGTTAATGAGTGTCCTCAATTAGCATTTTTCATTGCTATCCTTTTAAAAACTCATTTTTAAAGACTATTATGTATTGTTGTGATAGCAGGTACATCCTCACAGATACAAAGTACTAAGCTAACAGTAAGTAAACACAAATAAACCTAATTTCCTTCATTTTTTGGAAAGAATAGGTTTTGGTACATGGATCTGAAACAGAGGAGAGAACTGTGAAGCAACAAAATTGAGAAAAACTATGGAAATTCCCATTATGGGTTTCTTCACTTTCTTATTATCCTTGAATCAGATTGTATTATTTATATAATGAAAATAAGGATTAATAATAATGCAATCATCTCACCTACCAAACACTGATATATGCCTATAGATACTCTCAATCCACATTTCTTATATTAGAAACCTAGCAGTCTCAGAAGGTCAAAGAGATATATAAAGAGAGTGTTTTTACCCCTTTAAATATATTTTTGATTGTAATCCTTTTTCCATCATGGGTTACTTGTCTCACTGTTCACTTTAACAGCAAATTTATTCTAGGGCACTTAAGACAGAATTTTTTGCACAGCTTAACTCCTCTGGGGTATAAAATGAGGTGAGAGCCTCATTAGTCTAATGTGAACAGAACTCTGGTGGTGATTGGGGTGACAGAAGTCTATGTTTAACTGTTCTTACCAACCTAGGTTTTCAGCATTCATCAAATTCACCATGTTTCCCACATCCACCTTTTTGTCTGGCTTTCCTGTTTTTGCTAATTATGGGTCTTTCCAATAAAAAATACTGAGTTGTTTTTCATTCTTCCCTATTATTACTTAGGATCCAAACATTGTTAAGATTTTTTTTTTACCTTTGTGATGCCTTGTGCCTCCCTACCCCACTCAGGTAATCTAGTTTCATCTGCATAGCTACCACTCTACCACTCTAAAGCTCCTCTTTGTTTTATAGCCTACTGCTTAGTCTCCCTGCTTCAAGCTCCTCATTCTCCAAACTACCTTCTATTGACCAGTTTAAGTTTCATCAAAGAGAGCTGGGACCAGATCATTCTCCTGCTCCCTAAACTTCTCTGTTCTCTCTTAGTCATAAAACCACTATCCCTTCTCTGAACTCCTATAAAATGTTTTAATTTCTTATACCATAGACAATACATCACCCTGCTTTGTGTATATGCTTTATCTTCCTGCTGTAGTGAATGGATATTGTCTTCTACACAGTAGGGATGTATTATATATTACTGAATAGATGGATATATGGATAAATGTACACTCATCTTTATACAAAGATATGGTTGAATTTTCTGTTATTGTTTAGACAACTTGTCTTGTGAACTGGCATTACTAAATGAGAAATCTATAAGGTCTGGTAAGTATATAATGATCTAAAATAAGTTCTACGTGTAAGCAAAACAGATAGTTTCTATGTGAAGTGTTATTAGGATCCCTGAAAAAGGATTTTATCCAATCTTCACTTAATACCCCCCCAATCAAAAATGCACATTGTTATGTAAATAAGCTCCTAAAACACATCCACACATAAGACCATCTTTTCAAAACATTTTATTTATGTACATGAAGGAAATCCTATGAATTCAGAACTAAATATAACAACACTCAAGTTTTTTTGTTTGTTTTGCTTTGTTTTCCTTATCCCCATATTGAGACTATTGAACATTTTCATTTGCTGTGCACTTAATTTAACTGTGAGAGACAAGTCTTGATTTCTTGGCTCCTAAGTAATTGTGTTTCCTATTTTTTAATGTTGCAAGTACCAAAATAATTAGATTTATGATTATAATATCAATGTAAAGTCTTTAAATGCTACTCAAAAAAAGCATGTTCTCTTTGGGTAAAGTGTCCTATAATTTTCTGAGTTTATACATTTTCCAGAGAGACTAGATCATTACAATGGAGAGCCATGCATCAAGAGAATTCCATATGAATAAATAGTGTCCTTGATTTTAGAAGTCCTTAATTTGGGGTCAAAGAATGAGCTTCAAAATATTAATGAATCTCTTGAAATTAATTGTATATAGGTTTGTGCCTATCAGTGCTGCCCCTTTCAATTTTAGGGAAAAAAAAAACTTCATAATTTTGGTTGCATTCTCAAAGAGTTTCATGACCTACAAATTGTTAAGAATTTTCTAAAAACAACACATTTTGAAATTTTGGTTCTGAGGGCTAATTCAGGAAAATAAAAGACTTTGAGTACTAGAAATATATATCTTCACCAGAGCGTAGTAATTTAGGAAATGAATATTAGACGAAGAATTTAATAATTATGTCAGCCAACCCTATGTTCAACATGAAGTCCTGTTAGACTCTTTTCATTATTTTGTCACTCATTCATTTATTCAATAGCTATATTTGAATTCGTATCTTTTATTAGAAACTGCAATATTAATGGAGGAAAATTAAAAAAGGCAAGTTGTGTTTTTCTTCACTGTTTCTGTAAAACACATCCACACATAAGACCATCTTTTCAAAACATTTTAAACCTGACAAATTATTTAAGTCAGTGTTTTCTGGAAAAAATTTAAACAGAGATTTTTATAAAGGTGGCAAAATATTAGAGTAAGTTGAAGAAACATTTACTTTTTCATTATATACTCCTGTACTTCTTAGAAGAAACAATAAACTAGCCTATGTAAGTGTGTTCTGATGAGAGTCTATGTAGATATTACTAATTAATACCTCCTTGGTAATCCATATCTAAATAATCTTAGTTGCTGTAAAAAAAAAATTTAAGTGACCTTCATTAGTTTATCTGTAGCCAAAAATAATCCAGAAAGTAATTGCCTAATTGAAATAATGTAAAGCATGGGCACTCTTACAAATATTTTATCTAGATTTAGAAGCAATGTCACAGATTTGTATCATAATATTGATGACAAAAGGAAGGTAAGGAGAAGCACTGATGAGTTTTCTCCAATACTTGGTTTAATCTAAATGACTATACTATTTTCCAATAAGGCTAAAATTTTCATCATTAAAAATGCAATTCTTACTGTTGCCTCTGTTCTTTGCTCATTCTATATTCCATAATGAAAATTATTTTATTTCTCCCAAACTTTTTTCCTATCAAGAATAATCTCCTCCAGGCCACACAACAAATTGTTTCATCTTAAGACCCCCTCGCTTCCATTTATAAATATTCAGCATTGTCTGACAAGTAATATCAATTTTCTCCAGTAACTTTATATATTCTTTTATTCAGACATTCTATAAGTATTTAGTAATCTCTACCAATATGCTAAGAGCTGCTTTAAAAAGTGGAGGGATAGCAGTATGCAAAATAGTATTCTCATTCTCACAGTACAACCATTTTAGAAAGAATAGGGAGACAACAAAAATATAATCAAGGAAATATTCTCTGAAAGATAGTTAGTATTCGAGAAGAGACCTTTAGTATTCAGGAAAATAAATCTTATGGTTACTTAAGGGAAGACTATTCTCATGGAAGCAAATATTAATTGAAAAACCCTGAAGTAGTTATGTGCCTGAAATATTCAAGGAACAGTAATAATGCCAGTGTGACTATAGTTGAATAGTGAAACAGGAAGTCAGAGATGTAGAAAGAGACAGAAATAGCAATGTCATGTAAGCCTAAGTGAGGTCTTTGTGTGTTACTTTGTATGAGGTGGGAAGCCAACAAACAGTTTGAATAGCAAAGTCCTATTATGCCCTAACCGGTTTGGCTCAGTAGATAGAGCATCGGCCTGCAGACTGAAAGGTCCCAGGTTTGATTCCGGTCAAGGGCATGTACCTTGGTTGCGGGCACATCCCCAGTGGGAGGTGTGCAGGAGGCAGCTGATCGATGTGTCTTTCTCTCTCATCGATGTTTCTAACTATCCCTCTCCCTTCCTCTCTGTAAAAAATCAATAAAATAGGTTTTTAAAAAGTCCTATGATGCAACACACCTTTTAAAAGGAAAACTCTGATTATTGAGTAAGAAACAGATTACAAGTGTAGTTTTAAGAAGATTTTTAAATATTTATATTTTTAATTGATTTCAAAGAGGAAGGGAGAGGGAGAAAGAGATACAAACATCAATGATGAGAGAAAATTATTGATCGGATGCCTCCTACACACCCCACACTGGGGATCGAGCCTGCAACCCAGGCATGTGCCCTGACCAGAAATGGAACCGTGACCTCCTGGTTCATAGGTTGAAGCTCAACCACTGAGGCCCGGTGGCCGGGCTACAGGTGCATTTTTGATGGGTAGTGGAGACAGAAATGGTTTAGAGAGAATGAGAGGAGAAGCACTTTTGGAGTGGAGAGTAAAAACCTCTGAAACGTCCTTAAAGGCAATGAGAACCTACTAAAAATTATCAAAATCAACTTTTACAGAACTCTGGATATTAGCCAGTGGTTTGCAGCAATCCAAGAAGCATTTATTTAAGAAAAATAGCAAAATGTTGGTAAAACTAATGAAGGCTGTAGCATTTTGCCTTAGCCACTCTCCACCACTCTCTCCCCCAGATCTTCTGTAGCCAGGTAATAGCTTAAAAATCATAGTGAAGATCAACAGCCTAGCAGCCACTGGAGGAGGCCGAACAGGTATGGAGCTAGCCATAAAGCTTCATTTTCAGAGAATTACTTGATCTGTATGGGAGCTCCCTGGAAACACTAAATCAAATGGCTGGTCTTTATTTAACCTGACTCAAAAGCTCACTCAGAACAAAATAACTTTTTCCTTGGGGGCATTAGAGAAAACAATTAGTGGCAGTTGTTTAATATCTCAGCTGTCTGAGGCAGAAATACCAGTTGATTATACAAGACACTTACCAAAAACTTAAAAGAAATATCTGAGGAAGTAGATGTCCTTTAGAAGCTTTAAAAAGATTTGACATATATGTGGGGATATAGAAGGTCAAGTACATGTGCGTGTCTGTGCACATATACAAAAGAGAAATAAAAAGGCCCTGATCTCTTACTTCTCACTAACTTTGAGAATCTGAGCAAGCTGGAAGTCAAGGCAGAGTTGTTTACTGCCAGAGGGACTGAAGTTGTGGGGCAACAGAAACACAAAGCCATTCAGCAAAGGCTGGAAGACATTTATTTAAGGTAATATAGAAAACCTTTGTCAAAATATTAGAAAAACAGATAACTGAGGAGAAACACAGGCAACAAGTAATATAGGCTTGATTGAATTAGTCCTACAAAGTAATTAAACAAACAACAATAAGGACAAACTAGAGAGAACAACAAACACTTGGTGGGGGGGGGAGTGAATCTGATTTCCAGAGTTACCATATTATATTATTAAAAGGGGTCTGTTTCCAACAAAATTAAAATATATGCAAAGAAAAAGGGACATGTGACAGATATTCAAAAAAAGAAAGCAGTCAATTGAAACTGTTCCTGATGATTGCCATATGTTGGACTTACTAGACTAATATTAAATCAGCTTTTATAAATAAATTTGAAGAAGTAAGGAAACCATATCTAAAGAATTGAAGTATGAGAATGATGTTTCTTCAAATAGAGAATATCTCCTTGGTTACATTTATTTATAGGTACCTTTTTATTGCAATAGTAAATGGGATTGCTTTCTTAATTTCTCTTTCTGATAGTTCATTATTGGTGTATAAAAATGCCATTGATTTCTGAATATTAATTTTGTATCCTGCTGTTTATTAGAGCTAGTAGAATTCTGGTGAAGTTTTTAGGGTTTTCTATGTACAATATTATGTCATCTACAAATAATAACAGTTTTACTTCCTCTTTTCCAGTTTGGATATTTTTTTATTTCTTCTTGTCTGATTCTGTGGAAAGTACTTCCAGTACTATGTTGAATAAAAGTGGTGAAAGTGGACATCCCTGTTTTGTTCCTGATCTTAAGGGAAATGCTTTTAGTTTTTGCCCATTGAGTAGGATGTTGCTGTGTGGGTTTCTAACAAATAGATATAAATTCAGCTAAGCAATTTAATCTCCAGACCATTAACTTTAGACTGACATTGTCCCTAATAATCTGAGATGATATATTGGTTGACTTCATTAGAACATTTTGTTTTTATGAAATATCCCAAACTTTTAAAGATGAATATTTTCTTTGAAATAAGTAACCATAAAATTATATTAAAATGTGTTCAAACTTATTGTATCACTTTGATCATTTTAAATATAACTTCATTTATTGTAAGCACAGTAAAAGGTCATGTCTTCTCAAATATTTCATCCTTATGTTCCTTTATAATGATTTTCTGCTGCATAGATTATTCATTTAAATATTGGGTACCATCTTGACCGTGATAGCAAATACATTTCATCTTACCCACCAACTTTTATAGAAAGATAATGGCTCCTTGAGGTCTTATTAGTACATTCAAAAGGATTATGAAGCCATCAATATTGAGAAAATAATGCTATGATCAATTAACAATGTCTTCCATGGCAAATAGAGGAGTTACTTTGTATATATACAGCTCTTAGAATGACTCATTCTCATACCAATATCAAAGTATGATATTTCATACTTTGGTATTACAGTACCTGACATATTGTAGACATTCAATAAATACTCAATATTCTCCCACTCACAACTCAAGATTCTCTGCAAAAGCAGTCTCTTCGCATTGGCAAAATATATAAGAAGGATCAGTTTCTTCTACTTTAAACTTGAGTTGTTTGATTATATCCAGAAACAGTACATATGTAGCAAATATTCTTGTAAACAAATCCCAAATTAATAAAGCCTTAGTATTATTATACCTATTTTCAAAATTAACTATGAAATCCCCAAGGGAATAATAATAATATAATAATAATAATAATAATAATAATAATAATATAATCATAATAACAAATAACACATTATGTGCCAGGCATTGTTTATAGGCCCTTTAAAAACATCGACTCATTAATTTCTCACATTTCTATTAAGTAGATATTATTATTGATATACCTACAAAGTTGTTAAATGAGTTGTTAAATGAGTCACATAGATAGCAAGTGGCAGGGTAGTTGGGTCTTATGTCTATAATTTTAAAGTGCTTTAATTTAATTCAAAATGAAGAAAAATAAAGGGGTGGGGAGCAGTATTGTTCCAAAGTGGGAGGGACACACAAGCAGTCAGCCATGGCAGGAGGAGTATTTATTTATTTTTTAATCCTCACATGAGGATATTTTTTCCATTGATTTTTTTTAGAGACAGGGAAAGACAGAGAGAAATATAGATGTGAGAGAAACACATTGATTGGTTGCCTCCTGTACACACCCTGACCAGGGCCCGGGCCGAGGAGGAGCGTGCAACTGAGGTACATGCCCTTGACCGGAATCGAACCCAGGATTCTTGGGTCCGCAGGCCAATGCTCTATCCACTGAGCCAAACTGGCTAGGGCAGGAGGAGCATTTTATCACTGGAATGTTTAAAAATAGTGGTATATGGTGGTAATAAAATCAGACCAACTTTTAATCTGTTTGATTGTTTTTAAATTCTCTTTAAGTAGGGCATCCTCTTTTTGGCTGCATCTGTGGCAAACTATTCTCTCCCCACCCAATCTCAGAAAATCTTCTCCTTGGCACAAAATTGAGAAAAAGCAATGATAAAATGAATAATGATAAAATACCTGTTCAAATTATACTGTGCCTAGAGCAGCTTGTCTGCCAAGCTGAGGAAGGTCACTCTACTGGATAAATAGAAAAAGAAATACCAGATGAAACAGGGCAATAGGCAGCTAGGTGGGCCTATTCTGAACTCTGAGCTAAGCAGGTTTGCATACTTTTGTACCAAACTGACCAGAGTGAGACAAAAGGCATCTTGGAATTATATATCTCTCTTTCATAAATAATTCTCTCTCCAGTCCAAGTCTAGCTCGGCTTAACATTATCTGAAAGTAAAAACTTTCAGGGAATAATGAATAATCTTCCCAACAAATGAAAAATGCTTTGAAAAACAATAGTTCAGGAAATAAATATACAAAAATAAAGCAAGAAAAAGGACAAGATTATACAGTGGTAGTTCAGCCATTTTGTAACATAATAGAAAATATACCTTAATTTTTAAATAATTCATTCATAATGGAGAAAAGCGAAGTCCGGGAACTAGAAGCCAGTACTGCCACATAATTTCTTTATCATGTGCCCAAGAGTGTACCTGTTTTTTTATGACTTTCTTCTGTGCAATTCTCCAAGCAGAGTGAAATATCAGCTCTTCTGGGACATTGGAACCAAACTAGAATGTCCTTTGGAGGATTCATCTGTGACTACATTGTTGAAAAGTGAAGTGATGTTTAGAAAATATTTGTTCTCAATCAGGGCTTCTTCTAGTTAAACACATCCCCAGCTCCAGATGTGCACTTCACATATCCATTTAAGAAATATTTATTGAGGACTTCAATGCATGCCATATATATGTATAGGGATACAAAGAGAAAAAAACCAATATCTGGCTTCAATCATGAAAAATAGTCATTGAAATATATTGAAACAATGACACCAGGTGTCCCTCAATTTTGCAATCATTTGAGGCTAACCTCTCTTTTAATTTTCAACTAATCATAATGAATGACTTTATCCTGGGTGATTGCAAATGTTTACTTCCTTCATTAAGAACTATTGCATGCTCCCAGGGTATGCTTATTTCTCCTTGTGGTTGATTCTACTTTTCATTTTAAATATTTTCTCTGGGCTTCTATGCCATTCATCTATGGTCATCTTATAACTAAAGGGTGTCCCAAATTTCACGCAAGAAGTAATTTTGATAGAAAACACAGGTTTATAATTAAAAATTGTAAATTTTTTATTGATTCATAAAGTATACAGTATAGGGTTAGGTATAGAATAGCATATCAGGTAAATGGCCTCCACAGCTTTGCTGGCACATACACAATCTTTTGTTGAAATTTTCCATGACCATTTTGCATAAATGTGGCTGAATTTCGTTGATACAGAGCTCAATTTCCTCCTTCAAGGCATGGGTGGTTGTGAGCTTGTTGGCATAAACCTTAGACTTAAAAAAACCCCAAAGAAAAAAGTCCAACGGCGTTAAATCACATGATCTGAGTGATTGTTGAGAAACAAATGCATCCACAACGTGTCACAGTTTGGTGCGGATTTTGGGCTGGAGGCATCATCGGACCATTCTTCTTTGAAAATGCGGCTGTGCAGGCAATAACAGTTAATGGTGCTCGCTATTGCAACATGATAATCCAGTTTTTTGTGCCTAAATTGTAAGATATGGATGTGGACGACATGTGGTTTCAACAAGACGGTGCCACATGCCATACAGCCCGAGAAACAATTCAATTACTGCATGAGTCATTTTTTGGTCATGTGATTTCTCGTTTTGGTGATCAGAACTGGCCGCCCAGATCATGTGATTTAACACCGTTGGACTTTTCTTTGGGGTTTTTTGAAGTTTAAGGTTTATGCCAACAAGTCCATGACCACCCACGCCTTGAAGGAGGAAATTGAGCGCTGTATCAACAAAATTCAGCCACATTTATGCAAAATGGTCATGGAAAATTTCAACAAAAGAGTGCGTATGTGCCAGCAAAGCTGTGGAGGCCATTTACCTGATATGCTATTCCATACATAACCCTATGCTATATACTTTATTAATCAATAAAAATTTACAATTTTTAATTTTAATCCTGTGTTTTTTTTATCAAAATTACTTCTTGCATGAATTTTGGGACACCCTTTACTCCCCAAACTGCTAAAGTTGTTGGCCCAGGCACCTCTATCCACCAAAGCAATGCTCACTATGTTTTTAATAAACTCTACTGAAAAAATGAGGATAACAAAAGCAAATACAAAACAGAAAGAAAAACCTGTAAATTGAATATATAGTGCTACTATTTCTAAACTATTTATATTGCTCCTTTATATGATCTTCTACTGCCTACTGTCCATTTCCTACATTAGTTATCATTTTGTTTTTTTGTTTGTTTGTTCTTAAAATATATTTTTATTGATTTCAGAGAGGAAGGGAGAGGGAGAGAGAAAAAGAAACACCAATGATGAGAGAGAATCATTGATCCGCTGCCTCCTGTGTGCCCCACACTGGGATCATACACACTACCCGGGCATGTGCCCTGACCAGGAATTGAACCGTCACCTCCTGGTTCACAGGTCAACACTCAACCACTGAGCAACACTGGCTGGGCAATTCTCGTTTTGTTGAGTTACAATTTCTGGAGTTCACTCAACTCTCTTCCTCCAATTCCCACCACTTCCATTATCTAAAACTCATAGGTCTTTTCTTGAACCCAAATATCCCTATGTCCTTCAATCCAGAAGAAGCTAAAGGTCAATTAAAATAAAAAAGTACCCTTATTGTCTGAACCTCACCATTACATTAAAAGCTTTTACTTCATTTTCATAGTCTAAATCAAATGTTATAACTTCACTCAAAATACTTAAATATTATAGAATAGCTTAATAAGCAAGTGTAAAAACAAAAATTCTTCATTGTATCCTTCCTTCCAGAAGTCTCTATTAACAGAAAGCATTTTTGCTCCAACCACACAAGATGTTTGGCCCTGATACAGATGAATGAATCACATAGCAATTTTTTTTTTAAATTCCCCAGCAGTTGTGGCTTCTTTCCTTGTTAAAAACTAATTCAAGATTTTCTATGAAGGAATCATCATTATACATGTAAGCTAAAGTGGGTATCTATATAATTTTATTTGAGAAGCTCTGGAAAGGGACCTCCCTTCCTCTCTACCAATATAGTCTTTCTATAGATGGATTTAATCCTGTTAACATGTTTAAATCCAAAGTATATTTTAATCACATGCTTTTATCAACATTTATTTTGAAACATACATACACTTCCACAGGGCTGAGGGAGACAATGTCACATAAGAGAATTCTCATTGACTTGTAATTCATCCCTATGCCCTGATCTGTCCCAATCTTCTATGTTTAGTCCTAAAACACTGTCATTCAGGGGTCACAAACTCAAATGCTTACAAGGAACAAGACCATAATGGAGTGAAATGAGCTGGGAAGTATGTTTGAAAAATTAGAGTGCTTGCTTCATCTAAGGGAATATCTGGGCCTCACTTTGGGCTGATGATAGACATCTGGAAATATGAGGTCAGTGTGGCTAGATCTTTGAAAATTTTCAAGAGATTCAGGAAATCCAATTGTTAGGATCTCTCAATTTTTAAACATTGAAACTGTATTCAAAAATTATTAGCATACTAATCCTAATTATTAATTAACTAATAACATCATTATTAATGGACAAAGAAATACATGATTGTAAGCCGCCGCTTTGTTCCCTTTACCAAGTCTGTGTATAGACCAGCTGTTGCTGCTTAGCATTGAAGAATAAGATAAGGCTATTTATCCTATTATTTAATAAATTTATTCTCTAACTACTACTTTAACCTTGCTTATATTATTTTTCTTTAAATAAGAAGAAAATATAAAATGGGAATATGGTTTTATTTAATATAATTATATGGCATTAGTTTCTACTTTTTGAAATCACACCTTAGATTATGTATAGACATCTGCAAGAACAATAAATGCACATTTGCTTATCTAGACACTTCATCTCTATGGTATTTGGAAACAAGCAGGACTGGATGTTCAATATTTATCATTTGTTTGGCATTGTGATACTTAATGTTAACTTTGTTATGCTTTTTAAATTCATTTTCCTTGAGGAATTCCAAACCTCTTGTATATCTAAAGGAGTTGATATTTTACATTTCATATCTTTTATTTTCTTCATTTATTCCACTTACCTTCTACAAAGAGTGCCATCCCACTGTTGCTCCTACTTTACTTGATCAAAGCCTGAACTTTACCCCAGAATCAGGTCTGTCTCTGCCACAAAATAAAAAATTATATTAGAATGAGCCCTATGAAAGTGTAATTTTTGTAGGTCAAATGTCAAATATCAGCAATTTCATGTATTTTTTCATAAAAGAAAAATATTTCTTTGGACCGATTGATGTCATAATCAATCTAAATTTAAACCCAATTGTTAAACTTTAAAATATTGCCACACAAAATCTCAACAAATGCATCCTAATTTTTTATTTGCAATGACAATAAAAGGAATAGAAATAAAACCTATTGATTTTTTTCCTTATAGCTCATATCCTAATGTCCCATCTTTTCTATGTTTACCATTTTATCTTCATCTGGATGGTCACAGTGGAGCATCTCAAGTCTGAAATCCTAGAATTGTTGCTTAATTGATGTGCTGCCTCCACACTATGATAAACAAATACATACAAATAATGGTGTGCATACTATCTCTTTCCCCACAAAACATCAAAACAGCATTGGCTCTTTTAAAATTATGGTCAATTGTGAAATGCATCACAAATAATTCTTTAGTAATATGAAATATTAAAGAACAAAGTTCAGGGGAGTAAATTTCAATATCTAATTGGCTTTATTAAGTAGTTCATGAATCAGGGAGCATCCCATCTAGCAACTAGAAGAGTGTGTAACAGCATAAAATGCTTGGTCTCTCTTTGACTCCATCTTTTTCAAGCCTCTTTGTTCCTATGGCCTTCAGGCTAATTGCTTCTGCTTAGACTTGCCTATAAACATGCTAATCATTAGAGGAATTCTGCTTGTAGCTTGAGTTTTACAAAAACAGCCCCTCCTATTTCCTCTACTATTTCCTCTACCCTTGACATAAAAGAAGCCTAAACTCTATACTTTGGTTTGGTAATATGGGTTTGAAGTACCACTAGGGCTTCTATCTTCTTGGTTGGTGCCTTCTCAATCAATATACTTTTCTTTTTTTAATATATTTTATTGATTTTTTACAGACAGGAAGAGAGATAGAGAGTTAGAAACATTAATGAGAGAGAAACATCGATCAGCTGCCTCCTGCACACCTCCTACTGGGGATGTGCCTGCAACCAAGGTACATGCCCTTGACTGGAATCGAACCTGGTACCCTTCAGTCAACAGGTCAGCGCTCTATCCATTGAGCCAAACTGGTTAGGGCAGTATACTTTACTTCAAACTTTGATGTTTTGTAGCAGGTATTCTGGAAGGTTTCTATAGGAAGAAGTGTGAGACAAGGAAACTATTAACAAAAGAAAAAGAATAAATTATTTTGAGACCAGTACATATTTTCAGAGAAAGGGAAGAGCAATGGCTTTTATCATACAGATTGCCTTTTCTTTCTAAGGGGGGATGGAGAGGACTGTAGGACAGATTACCTTATTGGTGCTGACCAGAAAATTCCAAACTGCTTGATTAAGATTATACTTACAGAAGAGGCAGAAACACCAATTAGGTCAGTTATTAAATCTAGGTTTGATATCCTCAGATTTAGCACAATTGATGCCATCTGGGGCCTGTGTTTCTCTCTTTAACAGAATGTACCATTTATAAATGATTGGAATCATACATTTGACTAGATTCGCAATTATCCCTAAATAGCATTCTTATTCAGAAACACTGTCTTATGTACAAATAAATGGGGTGGAACTAGAGCTCCAGCTCTGGGATTTGGACATATCTCTGGATACACCCCTAGGAATGCATTGTTCATCTGAATGCCATCTATCAGATATGCTGCTAAGGAACAAAGGTTGAGAACTAAAGTTCTACAAGATAGCAATACAAATGCTTAAACCTGTGTTTCATAGTTTTCCACAACTTGACATATTATAGCATATATATTGCTTACATGAAACCTCTCCTCCAGCTCAGCCGGGAAATGTATAATCCCAACAAAATGCTATGTACATTGTTACCCCTACTACAGGTATGGAAAATAGTTTCTTATGAAAAGCTCAAACTCATTATTTGTGAGTAGTTGCTTAAATACCGTTAGGAAGCAGTATAATCAGAAACAGATTGTCATATGGGATTTCTTCCAACTAAATCCCAAACTGTACCTAGTGTGGCTCAGTTGGTTGGAGCATGGTTCCATATGCAAAAAGGTGGCAAATTTGATTCCCAGTCAGGACAATGCCCAGGTTGCGGATTTGATCCCTGGTGGGGTGCATGTGGGAGGCAATTGATCTATGTTTCTCTCTCACATTGTTCTCTCTCTCCCTTTCACTCTCTCAAATCAATAAAAAATAAAAAATAATAAATCCCAGGCAATGCTATTTCATCATCCTGAAATATACTTTCCTTTCTCTGTCTAAAAGTAGTTATTTTGTTCTTACATATCCTTCAAATCCTGATTACCAGCATTTGCCTTTATTTTTTATTAAATTTATTGGGGGTGACATTAGTTAATAAGATCATATAAGTTTCAAGTGTACAATTCTATAATGCATCATCTGTATATCGAATCATGTGCTTACCACACAAAGTCTAGTCTCCATCTGTCACCATATATTTGACCCCTTTTACCCTCTTCATCCTCACCCCATTGTCTGTGTCTATGAGTTTGTTTGTTACTTTCTGTTTTATATCCCACATATGAGTGAAATAATGGTTCTTGTCCTTTTCCATCTGACTTATTTCACTCAACAAGATGCCGTCAAGACCAATACCTGTTTTTTAAAAATAAATTCACTTATTATACTATAAATTATTTTTCATTAGTCAAAGCAATGTTTATAAATGCTAATTCTACATGATCAGGGTCATTGTCTTCACTCTTAAATATGGAAAGCCCTTTATTTGTGTACACTTAATTTTCCTAAAAATAGAAAACTTTACTTTTTAAATAGAAAGGAAAGACAAAATTTAACCAAGTACACCCAAGTGGTCATAAATTCACAATTACTGGTTGATTTCATTATGCCAATTTACTATGTATAATTTAGCCTTCCACAATTGAATGCATGAGTTAAGTCAAATCTTTGATCTCCCATTTTGTATTTAATATATTCTCTTTGAAATGTGCTGCCAAAAGTTAGGAAAATTTAGTGTTCCTTTTTTAATAAAAGTAAATAAAATACTAAATATCTCTCATATGTGGTTATTTGAAGGAATTATCTTTTTAAATCTTTACCCTGGGATATGTTTTTATTGATTTTAGAGAGAGAGGTAGGGAGAGAGAGAAAGCAATGTGAGACAGGAACATCAATTTGAGAAACATCTATCGGTTGCCTCCTGTATGTGCCCCTACCTGGCATTGAACCTGCAACCTGGGTATGTGCCCTGATGGGAATTGAACTCACCACCTTTTGGTGTACTAAACTATGCTCCAACTAAGTTATCCAGCCCAGGCTTGAAGGAATTATTCTTATTGAAAATCCCTTCAAATACCTGAATTGAGTTCATTATTATGAAAAGTTGTCTATTCTAACCTCTGGTCAAATTTAAAAAATGCTACTTTTTAAAGTTATCTTTTTTTTTAAATTATGATTTTGAATTGCCGATGTAGTGAATACTGATGCCAACAAGCCCCAAAGTTGTGGGGCTTGAGTCCCATTAAGTCTGGGTTAATTTGCATTTAAAAAGCACTCTAGTGCATACTAGTTTTGTTGATAAAAAAGTAGTTTATAATTTTCTATTAGAACTGAGTTTGATGAAGGTTCTTTTCAAGTGAATACTGTAATCAGAGATGGTTTATAGGAATGAGTCTTTACTAATCATTTCTGGCAGGTACAGTACAGCACTTCAGCAATTTCTTTTTTCTTTTTTTTTCTTTTTGACATTGCATTTATGTTTGACCACTTTCATTTGACCAGAAATGATAGAGTGGACTGAATTTTTTTTTGGAAATTGGTAAAAATAATACCTTTCTGTATTGCCTCATTATGGAGAGAATGTTCCAGTTATAGTTGTTGATCTCTTCTTAGCTAGGAGAAACTTGAAAAACTGTTTTACATAACCCTAAAGTGCTTTTAGTTAGAAATGGCTGCTATTACAAGTTGTTTTGAGTGCCCTGGATTCTTCTGTTTTAAAATTCACCTGAGATTTCATCTTCTTTACAACATTCTCTTCTACTAATTTTCTCTTGTTTTAATTGTATTTGCCTCATATTTAGGCAATAAGATTAATACTCATGTGAAATGACTTTTTTAAAATATATATTTCTATTAATTTATTGATTTCAGAGAGGAAAGGAGAGGAAGAGAGAAATAGAAACATCAATGATGAGAGAGAATCATTGATTGGCTGCCTCCTGCACACACCCGCACTGGGGATCAAGACTGCAACCTGGCATGTGCCCTGTCCTGGATCAAACCTTGACTTCCTGGTTCATAGATCAACACTCAACCACTGAGCCACGCCAGCTGGGCTGAAATGACTCCTTAATTGTCTTTTTGCCTCTCAGATTTTGTCTTCTGTGGTTTGACATGATAATGAAAAATAATTTAAAGTGTTAATTTTGTGATTTTACCTTACATTATTTCTGATACCATATTCAAGCACTTCTGACCTGAATATGTGGGTTTTTTTTAGTTGGGGAGAGTTGAGATATGTAATAATAAAGATTAATGTAGCTAATTTCAGCCCTTTTTCTAGGGATTAAACTTGACCCTGTATTATTCATTATCTTTAGAACATAATTTAAGAAAATAGTTGATTCAGAAATATAGTCATTATTTTAGTATTTTTGTATTTTTGTGAAAATATACAAAAGAGAACACTAAATTCAAATTTTTATGAGTTGAAATTCTTTAAAGGAATACTCAGTCATTGTCTTGCTGGACCATGATTTTGTTTTTATGTCACGGCAAAGGGGATAAAATATCAGGAAATTAAGAATAAATCATTAGTTAGTAAAGCTTATAAAATACTAGAGGCCCAGTGCATGAAATTCGTGCACTGGGGGGGGGGGGGTTTGTCCCGCAGCCCAGCCTGCACCCTCTCCAATCTGGGACCCTCGGGGGATGTCCAACTGCCGGTTTAGGCCCAATCCCACAGACAGTGGGACATCCCTCTCACAATTCAGGACTGCTGGCTCCCAACCACTCACCTGCCTGCCTGCCTGATTTCCCCTAACCACTTCCCTGCCAGCCTGATTGATGCCTAACCACTTCCCTGCCAGCCTGATTGATGCCTAACTGCTCCCCTGCCAGCCTGGTTGCCCCCAACTGCCCTCCCCTGCTGGCCTGATCACCCCTAACTGCCCTCCCCTGTTGGCCTGATAGCCCACAACTGCCCTCCCTTGCCGGCTATATTGTGGCTGTGGGAGCTACCATCTGTAAGGGTGTGGCAGTCAATTAGCATATTCCCTCCTTATTGACTGTGGGTGCCGCCATCTTTGCAACAGCATGAGGGGCAATTAGCATATTCCCTCTTTATTAGATAGGATAGTCAATAATATTAAGATAACTATGGATGGTTCCAGTTGGGGTACTGGATATATAGAAAGGAATACTATGTAAAGTATATATTTGTCTAACCACTAAACTCTACACCTGAAACCAATACAAAATAAAATAAATAAAGAATAAATCATTAAGATATCTCAAACTTTTCCCTAGCTTGTTTGACTCAGTGGATAGAGAGTCAGCCTGCGGACCGAAGGGTCCTGGGTTCGATTCCGGTCAAGGGCACATGCCCAGGTTGGGGGCTTAATCCCCAGTAAAGGACATGCAGGAGGCAGCCAATTGATGGTTCTCATCATTGATGTTATCTCCCTCTCCCTGTCCCTTCCTCTCTAAAATCAATAAAAATATATTTAAAAAACAACAACAACAAAAAGAATTATTTTTAAAAAAGATATCTCAAACTTTAAAATTCACATCAGAGGACTTTGTGAATGTAGGCATTCCAAAAAACTATTTTGTTGTGTAAATTAACTCTTTCCTTACTTTGTATTCCAGTTTTACTTCCCGATTGAAGAGACATGATTATATAATGTGGTAAAAACATGTAACTTTAAACACTCTGGGCTATTCCCATAGACTTCAAAATATATTCAAGAAAAAGGACTGCCAAAGCAATTGTGACTTTACTCCATGAGGGCAGAAACCATTCTTTGTTGTTAATATTTTATCTTTAATATTTAACATAATGCTATTATTGAATGATTAACATACAGGAAATATACAATAAAAATAAATATTTGTTTTATTGTTGAATATATAGATTGGCATTCATATTTCCATCCATAAATAAATTTCTAAAAATTACCTAAATCAATAATTCCAAGAGAACTTAGACTCAATCATAGATGAATACTCTTTCGGAGACATTTCTTTTCTGGATGCCTCATTTAAGATCAAGCAGGTGCTTACCTCAGGAACTATCTTTAATGTACTTTAAAATATCCATGTCAAATCACAGTAATCACTCAAATATAATTTATTCAAAACAAATGCAATAATTATAGGAATTGTAAAACACACACAGACATTTTAGAAAAAATTCAGTCAAAGTTGGATGAGCAGCCATGCATTTATGATCTCAGGAGATTATTGTTTGGTAGTTTTCTACTGTATTGTTTTAGAAAGAGGAAGTATACCATTTAGTAATAAATTGAATAAACAAAGGCACAAGTAGTAATGTCAACTAATTTCTCTACATATGCAGTAAAATCATGGCCCTTTAACTTTAGAAAAGATAATTTTTGGTGACTGATCATGTCTTTATTATTCAACAAATATTCTACACCGTATTTACAATTTTTTGTTTAGCCCAAACCAATGATATCTAGATTCAAAAAGAATCTGATGAACCATCATAAAAAAAACATAATAATATGGCAGGAAAATAAATTAACTTTATTTTTCAATTTTTATTCAATAAAACAGTATTGATTAGCTAGTTGGTTGTTTTAGTTTTATTGTTTTATTTTTAACAATAATTTTTGTGATAAAGGCTTTTTAAAGTTTTCCTTGTTAGAAAATGTTATAATAACTATTAACATTCTCTGTGATAAGCGAAATGCTAAAGACAATCCCCTCAAGATTCCATTCCCTAGTGCTTGGAACCTCTAAACATAAGCTGATATCACCTCCTCACCTTTGTGATTATGCTATGCACAGCTAACACATTAAGATAGGAATATTATCCAGATGAGTATTATCTGATTACATGATACCTGAAAAATGGAAAGCTTTTTCTAGCTGGTGACCAAAGGAAAATCCAGAGAGATTTGAAGCAAGAGAAGAACTCAATAAGACTTTGCTTTTGAGGATAGAGTGAGCCATAGAAGAAGGAGTGGATGGCCTTAAGGAGGAGCTGAGGACAGTAAACACTGAACATGGCCCTCAGTCCTGCAACAGCAGTGATTTTATTTTTTTCAGCAACCTGAATGTACTTAGAAGCAGATTGTCCCCTAGATTCCCAGGTTTGGCTCAGCGGATGGAATGTCAGCCTGCAGGCTGAAGAGTCCTGGGTTCAATTCCAGTCAAGGGTTTTGGGCTCAATCCCCAGTGGGGAGCATGCAGGAGGCAGCCGATCAATGATTCTCTCTCATCATTGATGTTTCTCTCTCTCGCTCCCTCTCCCTTCCTCTCTGAAATCAATAAAAATATATTTAAAAAAATAAAATCCTATCCCTAGTTACTCTTTTTTAATGTATTCCTCTCAAAATTAAAGTTGATATTCTGAGGGATGCAGATGCAATTAAGCATAAAGAAGACCTTGGAAGCTACGAAGTACAGCCAGACAACCTTCCCCATTAGATGGGATACAAAATAGTTTCCCTGTGCAGGTGGGTAAGCAGAATAGGCTCCAAACCTGGATGGGGTCCCAAAATCAGACAACCCGTGCGCTGCCAAGATGGGCACCAGCTTGCCTCTGTGTATGAGCAAAGCCACTACTTGGTCACACTGAAAAACAAAAACACACAAACACACAAGCGCAACCCCCTCAGTCTTTCAAATCCCCAAGAGATTTGGTGGTTGAGACCCTTCTCCCCTCTTCCATACAACCCTGATTTCACTGCCCTGTGGGCCCCCTCGGTACTGCACTGTGTCTGTCTGGAGGAGGGGTGATGTGGTAGAGTGCAGCCAATCCTCTTACCCTTCTGGTGCATTCCTTCTCAATATCTGTGGTCGAAGGGAGTGCTTCAGCCTTCCCCCAGTGTTTTGACATTTTCACAATGATGTCTTATCTGTGGGTATGCTAGTAATCTCTGTGAGGGGGAATGAAGCCAGGAACATTCTATGTCACCATTATGATCCAGGTATTTTTTTTTACCACTACTTAATTCACAGGACTGTGGCATGCTATAATCTAAATCAAAACAAAATAAAATATTGAAAATACTAATTAATTAAAGTTCTTGGGGCCCAGCTGGCATGGCTCAGTGGTTGAATGTCAACCTATGAACCAGGAGGTCATGGTTCCATTTCCAGTCAGGGAAATGCCTGGGTTGTGGTCTCCATGCGTGCAGGAGGCAGCCAACCAATGATTCTCTCATCATTGATGTTTCTATCTCTCCCTCTCCCTTTCTCTCTGAAATCAATAAAAATATCTTTAAAAAGTTATTGGGCAATAATTTTATTTTAATTACAATTGTCAATCTTTTGTAATGAATGACATATGAGAAATGTAATCAGGTTCCATATAAAAACAGTAAACATAATATTTGCATAATGGACAACTTGCTGCATTAAAATCCTCAAGTCTATTTGATGTATCATTTTCTCAACATGTGAATGTATCCATAAAATAGTACTATACCTCAATGAATGAGTTCAATAGTCTCTCCAGACATGTAAGAAAATGTAATAGTCCAAATAAAAAACCTTGAAGACAAATCATCATAGTTTAAAAAATGTTTCTGCTACTTACTGTGTGTGATTTTAAAAAAGTTACTTCACCTCTCTTTGTTTCACTTTCCTCAACTTTAAAGTGATGTTGGTAAAGTAGTATGTATCTCAAGGGATGACTGAGATGATTACATGTACTAAGAATTAGCATTACCTATTATTCTTTTTTAAGCACATTAATGATTTCTTTATGAGGAAGATACTAAACAGTTGTTCCCTAGTTCCATGGGGAAATGAAAAAAATAGTAAATGTTTTTAAACTAAGGTAAAAGTGACTGTGTTTTTAATTGGTACATAAGAATTTCATTCTATCAATGTAACAAACTTTAGGAAATGGAAGCCTCCTTCATTGATGAAGATAATACATTGTCAGCTATCATGAATGGTCCATATCTGTGCTACCCAATGGCAGTAGCTACTAATGACATGTAGCTATTAAGCATTTGAAATGTAGCTAGCCAGAATTGAGATATGCCACAAGGATAAAATACACACTGGATTTTGAAGATTTAATATAAAAGTAAAAGAAAATTAAAATATTTTATTGAGTTTTATGTAGATATTATGGTAAAAAGATAATATTTTGGACATATTAGATTAAATAAAATCCTATATAATAAAAGCTTAATATGCTAAATGTCAGGTCATCAGATCATCTGTTCAACCAATCAAAGCATAATATGCTAAAGATATGCTAAGGACACTCAACTGCTCGCTATGATGTGAATTGACCACCAGGGGCAGACTCTCTGACTGGTAGGTTAGCTTGCTGCTAAGGTCCAGCCAATTGGGACTGAGCAAGATGGGCCGGACACATCCGGGAGCCCTCCCGCAGTCCCTCCCTGGCTGGCCAACCACTCGTGTCCCTCCCCAGGCCCCATCATGCACCAGTGGGGTCCCTCGGCCTGGCTTGTGCCCTCTTACAATCCAGAACCCCTAGGGCAGCAGTTCTCAACCTGTGGGTCGCGAACAATGAAAATACATCCTGCATACCAGATATTTACATTACAATTCATAACAGTAGCAAAATTACAGTTATGAAGTAGCAATGAAAATAATTTTATGGTTGGGGGTCACCACAACATGAGGAACTGTATTAAAGGGTCGCGGCATTAGGAAGGTTGAGAACCACTGCCCTAAGGGGATGTTGGAGAGCTGGTTTCAGCCTGATCCAGCAGGCCAGACCGAGGGACCCCACAGATGCACAATTACGTGCACCGGGCCACTAGTATAGTCATAAAATTAATCAAAACTTTCCTTGTTGACTTTTTTATTGTGACTACTAGAAAAATTTAAATTACACATGGGTTTGCATTATATTTCTGTTGGACAGCCACGGCTTGAACCCAGCAAACTACAAGTATGGTCTGCAACATCACCAAGAGACTGTTAGAAATTTAGAAACTCAGGTTTTGTACTAGACTACTAAATCAGTTCCTGACATCTATCAAGCTCTCAAGATAATTCCCAAGCACTTCACAGTTTGCAAAGTAATACATTCATTGACTTAAAGACACATATCAGGTATAATGATACTTTAGGTTCTAATCCTAGAAATCATCTACATGATGATTTAATGAGCAATGTTTACCTTTTCTAGGATAATCTTACTTGAAACAGGGTGCCCTAAATTTTGTTTTTAAATCTTCTCTTTGCTTTTAATTTTTAATTTGTCTATAGTTGAGGTGAGAAACTGGGTGGGTGTTCAATAACAATTTGTCATTCTTTACCTAAAAGGCATTTTTTTGAACCAAGGGGCCTGGAGTGGGATGAAGTTAGAGAGGGGAGAGATCTTTCAAGAAATTTGGCCTTTTGACACAAACCAAGTGCACAAATTATTACAGCAGAGAATAGCTAAGGTCATTTAAGTCCCTACAGACAGCCAATTATACATAAACTAGAGGCCCAGTGCACAAAAATTTGTGCACTCGGGGGGGGGAGGGGGGCCCTCAGCCCGGCCTGTGCCCTCTTTCAGTCTGGGACCCCTCGGGAGATAACGACCTGCTGGCTTAGGCCTGCTCCTGGGTGGCAGAGGGCAGGCCCAATCCCTAGGTGCAGCCCCTAGTTGGGCTCAGAGCAGGGCTGATTGGGGAGTTGGGGCGCCGCCCCCTGTCATGCACAGAGCAGGGCGGATTGGGAGGTTGCGATGCCACCCTCAGTCACGCTCAGGGTATGTCTGATTGGGGGGTTGGGGCACCACCCCCTATCACACTCAAGGCAGGGTCAATGGGGAGGTTGCGGCGCCACCCCCTGTGACGCACAGAGCAGGGCCAATCAGGGGGTTGGGGCGCTGCCCCCTGTCATGCACAGAGCAGGGACCATCAGGGGGGTTGGAGCTCCGTACCCTGTCACGCACAGAGCAGGGCCAATCAGGGGGTTGGGCGCTGCCCCCTGTCATGCACAGAGCAGGGCGATCAGGGGGTTGGGGAGCTCCCCCCTGTCATGCACAGAGCAGGGCCGATCAGGGGGTTGAGGAGCTCCCCCCTGTCACGCACAGAACAGGGCCCATCAGGGGGTTGGGGAGCTCCCCCCTGTCATGCACAGAGTAGGGCCGTTAGGGGAGTTAGGGCACCGCCCTCTATCACCCACAGAGCAGGGCTGATCAGGGGTTGGGGCGCAGCC
>NW_005871050.1:10745403-10756176 GCF_000147115.1 Myotis lucifugus | reverse complement strand
GCCGATCAGGGGGTTGGGACGCCGCACCCTGTCACACACAGAGCCACAGGGTGATCAGGGGGTTTGGGCGCTGCCCCCTGTCACGCTGATCCGGTGCCGGGAGGCCTCGCAGCTCCGCTGATCCCAGTGCTGGGAGGCATATTACCCTTTTATTATATAGGATAGAGGCCTGGGGGCCGGCTGGTTTGCCCTGAAGGGTGTCCTGGATCAGGGTGGGGGTCCCCACTGGGGTGCCTGGCCAGCCTGGATGAGGGGATGATGGCTGTTTGCAGCTGGTCACACACCCTTCAGGGTGGGGGTCCCCACTGGGGTGCCTGGCCAGTCTGGGTGAGGGGCTGAGGATTGCTTTTAGGCTGGAAGTTGTTGATTGAAGCTCCCAACCGCTCCTTTTTTTTATTTTATTCTGGGCCAGCTTTAGCTCTGGCTCTAGCTCTGAGAGCAGGTATCTGGTTTGTTTCGGTTCTATAATCGAAACAATGTATAACTTCAGCTCTGAGATCCCGGCCTATATTTGTTAGAATGTTTCAAACTGCCAGCTCAGAGGCCGGCAAGTCAGGCGGGGAACGTTGCAGTCTGCAGTCACTGGAGCAAGCAAGCCTCATGTTCACTTCCAGCTGCCTGGCTGCCGGCCGCCATCTTGGCTGACAGTTAATTTGCATAAGGATATGCTGATTAGCCAATGGGAAGGGTAGCGGTCGTACGCCAATTAGCATGTTTCTCTTTTATTAGTGTAGATAATCCTATATAATAAAAGCCTAATATGCTAAGTGTCTGGTCTACCGGTCAGCCGTTCAACCAATCAAAGTGTAATATGCTAATGATATGCTAAGGCCACTCTACCACTCGCTATGACATGCACTGACTAGTGCACGCTCCCACTAGTAGGTTAGCTTGCTGCTGGGGTCTGGCCAATCAGGACTGAGTGAGATGGACCAGACATGATCTGGAGCCCTCCCGCAGTCCCTCCATGGAGGGCCAACCTCCTGCATCCCTCTCCAGTCCTGATCATGCACTGGTGGTGTCCCTCACTCTGGCCTATGCCCTCTCACAATCTGGGACCCCTTGGGAGATGTATGAGAGCCGGTTTCAGCCCAATTCCCAAGGCCAGAACGAGGGACCCCACTGGTGCATGAATTTTTGCACTGGGCCTCTAGTCTAATATATTTTCTCCTCATGTAAAGTCAGTCTAATATCTGATTACAGATTCCACCACAGTAGGGGCACTAACAGCCTATGTTGACTTGAAATAATAAGAAAAGATGCTTAATGAGATAAGAATTTGACTTCATAACTGAAAGTTCAAAAAATACAATCAGAAAAATCAGAGAATTTCAATAATATAAATTCAAAATAGAGACTAAAAGCCAGGACGTACACCCAGCATCAAATTTTAGAAAGAAATATATGTGGGTAATTTTTTTTTCTGAAAATGAGTGTTAAATTAGGCAATACGAAGACTGAAAGGTAGGTAGAAGAACAGGGGTTTTTTTTGTAATTTATATATTTGACAATCTTAGGAAAAAACTACCTAATTAAAATTGCCTGGGGAGAGAGCAAGTTGGCTGGAGATACAAGGTATTTCAGCAAAGTACTGGAGGCAGTCAATGGCATGAAATTTAGCAAAGAGAACAGATATTGATAAAAAAATATTCTGTAATATCATCCAAACTCTATGATGTAATTAGAGGCTGCCAACTTCCATTTAGTCTGGCATAATATCTCAGCTCTCAAAACTAAACTTTATTACAGAATTAATTTTTGGAAAAAAATAGCCATTAAGGTCATGAATACTGTATGATTAATGTACCATATGATTGTATGAACTGTATCATTGCCAGAGTAAATGTATCATGTAATTGCATGAATAAATGTAAAATTATACTATTAAATATGAGTCTCTGTCCATTGTAACTGATCTTTATGTGGATAAAAATGAGTGTATGCATGCCAATTTTCTTCAATTGGGGTCATCCCATGCTATAAATCAGTGCTGCCCTCGCATATGTCTTATAAATGCAATTACCTCATTTTCCTCATCCCATGGCTGGGATTGCCAAATTTAGCAAATAAAATACAGGACACACAGTTAAATTTGAATTTCAGATAAACAGTGAATAATATTTTAGTATCAGGATGTGTGTGCAATGTTATTTGTTGTTTATCTGAAATTCAAATTTAACTGCGTGTTCTGTATTTTATCTAGCAATCTCACTCGTGTCCCTTTGTTTTCAGGGCATTATTACATCCCAGGGCTCTCCTACTCATCTTTCCTACACATTTCTCATCATAGCCTAAATGTGAAACACCAAATTTCTCGAATAACAATGAAAACTTTTCTGAAATAGGCACATGAAATAAAAATGCTAACAGAGACTTGCCCTCACTAACAAGTTGGAACTCCATATCTGCGTGTTTTCTTTCAAAATATGGCATTTTGGTTAGAAGAGGGAAGAGTGGAACACATATATCCTCAACTAGAACTCTACCTTTCAAATCAAAACCTGGGGTCATATGTTTAGCCTCTCTTTTTTCTTCCCCTTTTCTAACTTGTATTTTTAGTGTCTCTCTACCACATATATTCTCCTAAAAATTCTACTACTTGGTTTTGAGTATCGTTTTTTTCCCCTTAATTATTTCTGTTGTAACCAAACTTTTTAATTTTTTAAAATCTATCTTCCTATTCCCTGTCATGTCATTAGCATGCATGCATGTGTGTGCACACAACACACCTCTCTCTCTCTCTCTCTCTCTCTCTCTCTCTCTCTCTCTCTCTCTCTCTCTCCCAGTCACTTTTTGTTTTGCTCTCTAAAGGGCAGTATGTCAGTGGACAGTTATTTTATAATATCCCTTTGACTAAAGCAGGACTACTTTTTGTTACAAAATAAAATATTAGATTTTAGAAAAAAAATTCCCCATGGACTAACATATAGAAAGGTGTCTGTTATCTATCAAGGGACTTGTTAAAAATAAAAGGTGGGGAAGATGTTACCATTTTGTCTCTTACATTGAATTTGTTCTATCAAAGGATTCTGGTTTTTAAGAATCGTTGTCACTTTCTTTGTTTCTTGCTATTTCTCATATGCTGTGCTTTTTCTGCCAGGGCCCTTTAATGTCCCTAGCAGTAAGCAATTTTAGACTGGCAAGAAAACTGACATACAAAAAAAGAAATCAATAGTCTTTTTGAAAGATTATGTTGAGCTCTTACTATCTGCCATTAAAATGGGTTTTCTATGCTCTGGCATTAGTGGCTCAGTGGCTGAGTGTTAACCTATGAACCAGAAAGTCACGGTTGTATTCCCGATCAGGGCACATGCCCGGGTTGCGGGCTCGATCCCCAGTCCAGGGTGTGCAGGAAGCAGCTGATCAATGACTTTCTCATCATTGACATTTATCTCTCTCTCCCTCTCCCTTTCTCTCTAAACAAAAATTATATATATTTTTAAATAAACACAAACTATATGTAGTAAGATGTCTAAGAAAACATGCTCTATTACAAATTCAATATTATTCAAAAGTGTGAAATATATTGTTTATATTCTCCATCAGTTATGAAATATTATGTACCACCCAAACATTATCCTAGGTATGTCCCACATTGATACCTATTGAAGTCTTTAGTGAATCTCTCAGTCTTGGAAGTTTCCACTCCATTCTGGGAGACTTCAGTATTCTTATGTTTGACTCTGGCCTTTGAATTGCTTGACCTCCACATCCAATAATTTTCTGTTCATAATCACTGTTTTACCCAGTAAACATAACAAAATGCAAATGACTCATGTTTCAGAGCTATTTCTATCAGTTAGCATCCAAATTGTTAGTTCTCTCCACCAGCCAGACATCCTTCTTACACCATTGTCTCTATAAATCTTTGTACTTCCTTTCTCTCCACCGAAAGCCTGTTTTTATACCTTTCCTGTGTGCCATCTGATATTTCTGCTATATAATAAGCAGCTGCAAGTTGAATGTGAGCTGTTGAAAAGATGTACGCTGCTCTAAAGGAGGCAGCCTATACGCATTCATGTGAAGTACCAAGTTCATATTTTGTTTTGTTTTAGAAAGGACTTAAGCTAGTTTTTCTCACCTGTAGTGGTTCCAAATAAATTTGAAATTAGAGATTGTAGCAAGATTATGTCAACAGATAATATCTTACTTATTATACTCATTCATCTAATTCAAGATCTTATTGAAGTTAAGGTATTTTGTTACATGCTGATTTTTTAAAGCTTTTATAAAATAGCCAATTCTTTATTAATGGCTTAGAACCACAACCTTCTAAGACAGTGGTTCTCAACCTGTGGGTCGCGACCCCTTTGGGGGTCGAATAACCCTTTCACAGGAGTCGCCAAGACCATCAGAAAACACATATATAATTACATATTGTTTTTGTGATTAATCACTATGCTTTAATTATGTTCAATTTGTAACAATGAAATTGGGGGTCACCACAACATGAGGAACTGTATTAAAGGGTCGCGGCATTAGGAAGGTTGAGAACCACTGTTCTAAGAGCTATCACCTGAAAGAAATAGGTTGACTGAGAAATCATTGAGTCCAAACATTTTAAAAAAAATAGCTTAGCATCTCTTTGCTAATATTCCATAGTCTTGGGAAATAATCCTTAGAATAAAATTAATTCCCTAGTGCCTCCTTCTGTAGTCAAGTGCAAACATAAAGAATACTGTGATAATTTTGACTGGGGAGCCCAAATGAAAATCAATTTAAGAAAATAAAGTTAGAGAAACATGTTATTCAATTTTATCTATGTAATCACACGTTCTTGCCTGTTTACTCTTCAAGCAGTTGTTGGCATATAAATAAGAAATGAGCTCATTCATGAAGTTCCACAGCTGCTGGAGTTATGGCACCCAATGTGCTTGATTTCATAACACTTTTTTTTTTCAAAAAAGTGCAGAATATTGCACAGTTTACTGTCAAGATTATATATTTTCCATGAGCCAGGGAAGGCATTATAAAACCTTTGGAGAACTAAGGAAAATGTAGTGTTCACTTAAAGCACAGAGTTGCACACTATCTTTTCTAATTTATTTTTCTTTGTAAAGCTGGTTTGGGTAAATTTTAAAATAACCCTTAAGACATATGAATGAACCTTGATAGTCACATATATGTGATCAAGAAATATAGTTTAAAAATGATTCACTCTTACAAATCAGAAACTTTTCTAATATTTTACTTCATTGTATCATGTGTATAAATTACCCTAATTCTGTATTATATTTTCTAAGTTTTAGTCTAGCAATGTTTAGTACAATGATTGGTACTAGGAAGTTGTTAAGGTAGATAATGATAATATAGTAATACATTCATTTACCAAGTACTTTCTATGTATTGGACAAATATAGATAGGTTTGATCCCACATGAAACTTACAGAGTAGCAGGAAAGAAAGAGACGAAGTAAAATTATTTAAATTCAACTCGGATAAAGGCAGAATAATTAAAATATGGTTTAAAAGTTTGAAATAATAATTACAATAAAAATTAAATAGAGGTTGAAGTGTAGGCAGGGGTGGGATATGTCCGGCCTGCGGGCCATACCAGGTCCATGAAATAATTTGGTCTGGCCCTGCCAAGGCATTAGGGGTGAGTTAATTAAAAGTTTGATAAAATATAGCAGACTAATTTTTAAGTTGATAATTTTGCATGGCCTGTGAATGATGTTATAAATATCCAAATTACCCTTGACAGAAAAAAAGTTCCCTACCCCTGTGTTACAGGATGTACATGCTTTCTGGGTTTAAAGTCTATAAAGATATTGAGATGGGCAATTCCATGTTTATGAGGACGCATTTATAATCAAGTTTTATTTTGATTTTAACTGTTGGAGAATTCAGCACTGAGCATAGAAGGGAGTGGGGAATAGGAAAGCTTTCATTGTTTAAAACCTATGTGTCCTTTCTAGCAAGCATTCAGGATAAATCAATAAATAATTATAAAATACCTACAGTATGTAAGCACAATATTAAAATACATGTGCAAATAAAAACCCCAATGCATATATTATGTTTGAGATAGTAATAACAGAAGCCATGGCATTACTCACAGGACGTGAATAGAATATGTTTGCATACATGCAAAAACAAAGAGGTTCATTTTATAAACTGTAAAAGCTCATACTTGGTGTTTACAGAAGTTTGACTATGGTTTAATAAGTTTATTCCATTGAGTTTTCTCATGTGTCCAGGTACAAAATCAGCATAATTACTGGTATCATAACACTGGCAACATAAATAATCCACGTTTTCTTTATTGAATGGTTCTAAGCTTGCCAACCACTGTGATACTCACTGTCTCCTTATTTCTTTCCCTTTGTCTCTCATTAGCTAAATTTTGGAATTACCAGTTAATTTGTTTCTGGATTTTGGCATGTGGTATGAGAAAACTCTTCAAGTTAGCATCACTTGGTCTACTTATCACTAAGATTTAGCGGTTTCTAACATCCTATATAATAAAAGCCTAATATGTTAAATGTCTGGTCGACCCGTCGGCCGTTCAACCAATAAAAGTGTAATATGCTAATGATATTCTAAGGCCACTCGACCGCTCGCTGTGATGTGCACTGATCACAGGGAGCAGACACTCCAACTGGTACGTTAGCTTGCTGTGGGGGTCCGGCTGATCGGGACTGAGCTAGATGGGCCAGACATGCCCTGGAGCCCTCCCGCGGTCCCTCCTCAGCTGAACAACCTCCTGTGTCCCTCCCCAGCCCTGATCATGCACCAGTGGGGTCCCTTGACCTGGCCTGCGCTCTGTCACAATCCGGGACCATCAGGGGATATCAGAGAGCCAGTTTTGGCCCAATCCCGCAGGCCAGATGGAGGGACCCCACTGGTGCATGAATTCATGTACCGGGCCTCTAGTTTCTTCCATAATAGTCAGTTTGATAATACCCTAACGTCTTACATTTTTTATGTCCAATGCTACTAGACATGTTCTTAATGTGAAGAAAAATGATAGTTCTGGAAAATAGAACTAGGATTTTTCTTACCATATCAAATGCTAAAAGTATCCTTCTGAGTACCTTGAAAATTAATTCCATCACAAATGGACCTTGATTTAGACTGCATTTTTGTTCCAGTACAAATCAAGATTTTATAAGATATATTCTACTTGAGATGTTCTAAAGGAGGTAGTACAGTCTTTAAAGGATTTAACTGAATAATTCTTAAATGATTCTTTGTATAAAGTGAATAAACAAACTTAGATACTTAGCTTGAGATATATATGCTTTTAAAGGACAGCATTATTTTTTTAAAATATATTTTTTATTGATTTCAGAGAGAAAGGGAGAGGGAGAGAGTGATAGAAATATCAATAATGAGAGACCATTGATCGGCTGCCTCCTGCATGCCCCACACTGGGGATCGAGCCCGCAACTCGGGCATGTGCTTTTGACTGGAAATCGAACCTAGACCTCCTGGCTCACAGGTTGATACTCAACCACTGAGCCTGGCAGGGCAGGAAAGCATTATTTTAGTATGGTTTTTCAGAGTGCAGTACTTAACAGAGTGCCTCACACATAGTTACTATGTAATAAAATAGTAGCCTTCACTGTACTTCATCCCCCTACCCCAATCACATCCAAAGTTCAAGACATTTTTAATTACTTCAGGTTCCTGGGGAATGCTGTGTCCCCTTTACCCTTCTTTTTGCCAAGAATTTTCCTCAATATTTCTGCTTCATATTCTCTTATTTAGTCTTCTAGGATCAACTCAGGTAGAAAGTTTCCATCTTGACTTGCTTCTCTCCACCCAATACAGCATTAATATATACTTATACCCAGTGTAGCACTTTTCATGCTGTGTTATAATTACAACTGTTCTTTCTCTAAAAAATATAATGACTTGCTGTTTTTTTATTACAAAGATAATATATGCTACTGTAGAAAAATTCAAGTAATTCTGATGGGAAGGGTGATTCTGCTTGGCATTCTTTAAGGAATATATCAATAATTGTCTATACACATGCACACATTCATATTCATATCAACAATAGTATAAATCATTTAATTTATTTTTAAAGTATATTTTTATTAATTTCACAGAAGAAGGGAGAGGGAGAGAGAGAACGAGAAACATCAATGATGAGAGAGAATCATTGATCAGCTGCCTTCTGCAAGCCCCCTTCTAGGATCAAGGTCGCAACCTGGCATATGCCCTGACGTGAATAGAACCATGACCCCCTGGTTCATAGGTCAATGCTCAACCACTGAGCCATTCCGGCAAGGGAGGAATGATAGATTTTAATGGCTTCATAATATTCTGCTTATGTATATACCTATAACTGTTTAACCAGGTCCACAAATTATAGACATGGAGGTCTGCAGGTGAAAAATCCTAGCTTTACAATGCCTCTCACATCCACATCCTCCTTCAGATCCTATTGCCACCATCTGCTCTAGTTCAGGCCCTCACTGTTTCTTATCCGGATCACATATTAGTCTTCTAGACTCCTAATTAGTCCATTTCGGCCCATTTCATTTTGTTCTATACACTTTCCTGATGCGGTGCTGATTATTTTATTTTTTTGCTCAATAACTCTCAGTGACACTTTTCCACCTAATAAATTAGCATCACAGGCCTTAATCTGCAGTCAACATGGCCAAAAATTACCTCTCCAACCATATGTTCAGTTGTTATTATTTGTTCCAACATTAAAAAATCCTGGGTTCATTCCAGCTGGAAGAAGTGTTCTGTTTGGCTTCTACAGTGTTTCACAACTTGGCGAATTTGAATGCTTTCCAGTGCAGCATGTCCTAGCCTTTATTCCAGGGTAGATGCAATCAGTTCCTATTATCTTCCCCTTGGCCAGCTTTTTCTCACATTTACACTCTTTGTCTGGCCTCTGAAGAGATACAATAAACATAACATATTTCTTCTAAGTAGAATGATTGTTTGGTTTTTGACCACCTGCCCCTTTGCCTTTCACAATCTTGCCACTGTGCCTTCCTTTCTGTTTTTCCATCACCAGAAACTTGCTATTTTCTAATTCACAATAATCAAAATCTATGCAACCTTATTTCAAACCACTATGAAATGCAAACTATTTTGTGACAACTTTGCTGTGCTTCCAAAAAAGATGAAATATTTATTTGCTTTAAATCCCTATGGTAATTTATATGGTTTACTGTGCAACCTTTCTTTTTCTACTTGTTATTATAGGTATTTTTCTGCTAATCCTCTAAATAGATTCTATAGGATCCTGAAATAATGTACAATCTGCACCTTTTCTTTAAGTAACTGTACTAAAATATGCAGCAAATAAATGTAAGGGGGTTTGGGAGCACTGGGTGAAAAAGGTGAAGGGATTAAGAAATAAAAATTGGTACTTACAGAATAGTCACAGAGATGTAAATTAAAGCATAGAGAACATAGTCAATAATATCATAATAATGATGTAGGGTGCCAGGTGGGTACTGGAAATGCCAAGGGGACCAATTTGTAAAGTAAATCATTATCTAATCACTACCCTGTACACCTAAAACTAACACAAAATAATATTGAATGTACACTGTAATTGAAAAATATAATTTGCCCTAACTGGTTTGGCTCAGTGGATAGAGCATTGTCCTGTGGACTGAAGGATCCCGGGTTCAATTCCTGTCAAGGGCATGTACCTCGGTTTCGGACACATCCCCAGTAGGGGGTGTGCAGGAGGCAGCTGATTGATGTTTCTCTCTCATCAATGTTTCTAGCTCTCTATCCCTCTCCCTTCCTCTCTGTAAAAAAATCAATAAAATATATAAAAAAAGAAAAATATAATTTAAACAAAGAACTGAGAACTGAAAAACACAAGTGTTTAAAAGAGTTTAAAACTACATTTAGGAGAAGATAAAACAAATGAAGTAGTGGCTACAGGGCTTGACCACATCTATGGGAAGTCAAGTTATTTCACTACAACCCTTAGACATTTTGAGTTATTTTCTTTCACTCACTTTTCCTTCTAGGTCTCTCTACACTATCTGAATTCTAATATGTATGGCTATTCCCATGAGCTTATATTTTGTGCTATCTTAATCATGACGGAAAAGTTATTTTTCATTGTTCTTCAAACCTCTCACACCAGGCATTTCTGTGTGTACAATTTTAGGATGATATATCTGTTCTTGAAAGCTTTCATCCACTTCACAAACTCATATTTCACAGGTCAGTTTTATTCATGGGATTTAGCCATCTGCCTTGTTAGTAGGATCTCTTGTATTAGTTAGAGTTCTCCAGAGAAAAAGAAGAGCCAATCAGATATATATAGGGTGGGGCAAAAGTGGGCTTACAGTTGTTCGTATGGAAAGTAACACAATCTACTTATATAAAAACCATGGGTGGTGTTCATTACGACCACAACCACAGCAACCAAGTGGAAGGAAGTCAGTCCTGCAGGGGCTGTCTTAGCAAAGGCAGCGCCCTCCCCTGAGCTGTTTCCTGGAGCTGTTTCCTCTAAGGGCAGGGTTTGAGGCAGGAACCCGCCCTGGGAGCATGGAGGCATATTTTTCTAAAGCAGTGGTCAGCAAACTCATTAGTCAACTGAGCCAAATATCAACAGTACAACGATTGAAATTTCTTTTGAGAGCCAAATTTTTTAAACTTAAACTATATAG
Source organism: Myotis lucifugus (assembly GCF_000147115.1). NCBI lineage: Eukaryota > Metazoa > Chordata > Mammalia > Chiroptera > Vespertilionidae > Myotis > Myotis lucifugus. The sequence goes on along the minus strand of NW_005871050.1, from coordinate 10,745,566 downwards.
GTAGGTACATTGTTATTAACTTAATTAGGGTACTCCTAAGGCTTAGGAAGAGCCACATTCAAGGGCCAAAGTGTGAGAGATGAAAGGAAATTAGTAAAATGTATATGAAAATAATATATAAATTTATTAATAAATAAACAGTAACAAAAGGATATAACAACAG
>NW_005871050.1:10691870-10745303 GCF_000147115.1 Myotis lucifugus | reverse complement strand
TATATACATACTTTTTATTTTTTAAATTTTTTTTTGATATAGCAAAGGTGGAGATTTAATGAAGAACAAGTACAGATTCCTACGTGGGGGAGGGGAAAGAATTTCACAGTACAGACTCCCACGTGGGGAGGGGGAAAGGGTCCCCTATATATATACTTTTTATATAAAAACGACAAAAACATGATATGAAAACAACAAAAACATGATATAAAAACAACAGTGATGCAAACAATGACTGATAAAGTGATTAAACTTATTCTAATATCTCCCTGTGCACCACATTAAGAGTGAAAACACTTTCAGAGTGCTTGACTAATTTCCCTTGTGCTGAAGTATTTAGAACTTTAACTGTAACATCATGTGCTCTTCGAACTCGAGAGAAAGCAACATATTACTGACCATGTGCGAAAACGGGTTCAGGTAGGAATATGCCTACTCTAAAGTTTGTCCTTGTGATTTATTAATAGTCATCACAAATGCTGGCATCACAGGAAACCGTCGTTGAATCAATTTAAATGGAAGGCCAGTATCAGATGGGGACAAATCAATTCTTGGAATCAGAACAACCTCTCCCTCTGCAGATCCTGTTAATATTTCAGCTTCAATAATGTTAGGTAGTAATCTTTTGATAATAAATCTGGTACCATTACAAAGACCCCATGTACTATTAAGATTTCTCAATAGCATGATGATTGCACCCACTTTCAATTTTAATTTATGACATGGCATTCCCAAAGGAGTAACACTATTAAGAAATTCGATGGGAAAATTTTTCTTTTCAGCATCATCTGTTGAATCAATTGAATCATCACTCAAATATGTGTGAAAATCTCCATCGAGTATATCCAAAATTTTTTCATTTACTTTTTGAACGTGCTCATTTTTTTGGACAAAGAATTGCACGTTTAGATATATTTTTAATATTATCTATAGATACAGTATTTCCAAAGGTAGCTTCAATAATAGATCCATTACAAATCATTTCACAGGGGATTTCAATAATATCCATTCCTAAATGAAAACTGCTATCAAGTTTGCCATCTCCAAATTTTACTAACCATTCAATATAAGCAGAATCCTCTGATCTCATATTTGTTGTAATAGACAACTTTCTGAAACATCCCCAAACATTGCAGTACTTTAAACTCGTTTGTACTATGGCCGATCGCATAGCATGCGGTACAATACTGAGACATTGTCGAAAATCCCCTCCAAGAAGGAGAACTTTCCCACCAAATACAACATTCAAATTTCTCTTAGTAATCTGTTTATGGTGTTTATACCATGACTGGATGCCATGGTGTATTCAGCAAAAATGAGAAGTTGGGACTTTTTAATAGTTTTAGCAACTTCACTGTTTATATCGAGTCTAGAAATTGAAGTTTCATTTAGTGGAATGGGTAATTTATATTGGGAATGAAAGGTGCTTCCACTGAGTAAATTTGCAGTAATTCCTGTAGACGCTGTGGGTAAAACAGTATTGCCACGACCTCTAATATAATGTATTAAAACTGTATAAAGGCCTAGCTGGTTTGGCTCAGTGGATAGAGCGTTGGACTTAGAACTGAAGGGTCCCAGGTTCGATTCCAGTCAAGTGCATATGCCCGGGTTGCGGGCTCGATCCCCAGTTGGGGGTGTGCAGGAGACAGCAGATCAATGGTTCTCTCTCATCATTGATATTTCTATCTCTCTCTCCCTCTCCCTTCCTCTCTGAAATCAATAAAAATATATTTAAAAAAACTTTATAAAGATATGCCTCCACACTCCGAGGGCTGGTTCCTGCCTCAAACCTCACCCTCCCGGAAAAGAGCTCGGGGAGGGCGCAGTCCTTGGCAAAGTGACCCAGGACTCAGTGGATCCATGCTCCGAGGGCGGGTTCCTTCCTCAAACCTCGCCCTCACCAGAAACAGCTCCGGGAAACAGCTTGGGGAGGGCACAGCCATTGCCAAGACAACCCCTGCAGGACTGACTTCCTTCCGGTTGGTCCAGCCTCGGTAGTGACATTACACCCAGGGTTTTTATATAAATACTAGAGGCCTGGTGCATGGACTGGTGCACAAGGGTGGGCGGGAGGTCTCCTCAGCCTGGCCTGTGCCCTCTCACAATTTGGGACCCCTCGAAGGATGTCCGACTGTTGGTTTAGGCCTGATCCCTGCAGGCAGCCAGGGAGGAACCCAAGCCTGTGCAGCGCAGTTTGCGCTCATCCTGGCCCACTGCACCCGCCGCTGTCACTCAGTAGCGCTGCAGCAGAGTTGGGAGAGGCTCCCGCCCCCATAGCTGAGCTCACCAGCCATGAGCTCCTGCGTTGAGCATCTGCCCCCTGGTGGTCAGTGCGAGTCATAGTGACTGGTCGACCAGTCGTAACGGTCGCTTAGGCTTTTATATATGTAGATAGATAGAAGATACTTATGTGTAATTTAAAATTAATCAGAGTGCATTTTCATAATTTTTTCTGAACTTTATAGTAACATCTAAAAGAAGTAAATGAGTTTTACATTCTAGATAGTGGATTAAGCATGCATTTTTGCCTACTCTTTCTCTGCCAACTCCCAACAATGATGGTAAAAGAAAAATGCTACATCAGTGAAGAGATGGGAAAGTGGCCATCGTAGAATTTTAAAAGGTAAAAAGCCTTTTGATTGAAAACAAAACTAGTAAGGAGTGATTATCGGTCTAAGTGTCCGAATACACAAGAAGGACTACAGAGGCAAAACTCTAAACTCAGTGTTGGTAAGTATGGGAAAGAGAATCCCCCCACCCTCACTCTAGGGGTTAATTACTAGTCTGTCTGTAGTAAATTCTCCTTTATATATACTCAGAATCTGTGTAGCTGAGCATATTTAACCTTAGGAGAAAACAAAAGGATTCCTCTTAAAAAAATTTAAGCCAACAACTTGCGGAGAATTTACTCTTAGGGTGCATATATGCGCTTGTTAGCAAGGTTATTCCCATTCTGGCATTTGGGAGAATATTAGCCTGAAGGTTGGTACCCTACCTACATTAAAGTGAAACCTGTCAGTGGATAAGCCTGGCCCACATACATAGAATTCCAAGTCAGACTTCTTTAACACAGGGAAACCTAATGGGAAAATTATCTATATAGAAACAGAGCTACCTAGAAAAATCAAACAAACTGCCTATTCTCAAATGTAAACAAAAACCGAGAAGTGTGAATAAAATCAACAGCATGAAAGGCAAAGAACAAAGAGCAAACATAAGTATTGACCTCAGAAAAATTCTTTTAAAAAGACAAAATTTTATGCCATGATAAATTTGATTGAAAAAATAATAATAAAAATGATCACCTCTAGGAAGTGGACTGGGAACAGGGAGTAGTGGGGAATGGAACAGTTGTAATTATTAAATGTCCTTGTATATTATTTGATATTTTAACCATTTGTATATATTACTTCAAAAAATAAAATAAGAAGTCAAACAAAAACAGAAGACAGTGGGTGAAATACACAGGAATAGAAAGGAAACATCTATAAATGCCACCTGAATAGAGCATGCTGATTATGTTATAATTTATTACTCAAAATGTCTTTTAAAATTTAATTGTAGGCAAAGGACTTCATTTTATTAAATATCTGAAACCAAACTTTTAAATAATCAAAGCAATACATAATTTTATTCTTGACTGCATTTGAATTATGAAATGGTACACTTTGTATTATAGACTACAACATTTTATTTGATAAAATGATCCTATACTTTTGGTTGATCTTTAGTCTCTAGTTGTGAAACTACCTGGTTGCCCATGCATACAATAAAAAGATCTAGAACCTCTGACAATGGCACCATCAAAGAAGAGATAGACATAGTGAAATTTAAAATATATTTTGACTCTGAGGATAGCATTCTATTGTTATCACTTGTTTAATTGTCTTACCCATATCGATAAAAAACATGTCTATCTTACTCATCACCTTACCATCAGTATCTAAGCAGAGTACATGGCACATAATGAGGATTTAATAAATACTTGTGAAATGAATGAACCCATAAAGAAATATAGCACTGCCCTGGCTAGTGTGGCTCAGTTGGTTGAGCATCATCCTATGCACTGAAAGGTCACTGGTTCCATTCCGGTCAGGGCACATACCCAGGTAAGAAAATTATTCCCAGTCGGGGTGCACAGAAGAGGCGACTGATTCATGTTTCTCTCTTCTCTCTTCTCTCTTCTCTTTCTCTCTCTCTCTCTCTCTCTCTCTCTCTCTCTCTCTCTCTCCCCCATCCCTTCTTCTCTGGCTCTGAAAAATCAATTAAAATATTTCCAAAAATACAAATATAATACAATGTATTCATTCAATCAATATAAATTTATGGAGCCTTTATTATGTGCCAAGAATTACACTCAGGGTATGATGACAGAAAGTTGTACAGAAGACATGGTTCCTACCCACAGAGAATTCACAACCTTGGCAGGACATCAAATGGCAAACAATTTAATACTATGTGATAAGTGTTGTAATTGAGAAATTCACATTGCCTTTGGAAGCAAAGAAGACTATTTACTAATTTTGCCTGGGTGAGTTGAGAAAAGAATAAAAAAGAGGATGTTAATAAGTTAAGGCTGATACTGGAAACTGAGAGAATCCATTCAGGGATACAAACGTGTACAGAGACTAAGTTAGTGTGAAACAGTATGTTAAGTGTCAAGGAAAGCAAGGAGTTTGTGCAGCAAGAGCACATGTGAGGAAGAGGAATGATAATCTAGTACTGGAAAGACAGGCTGGAGCAATTATGACCAGAGAAAGATTAAAGATTTCATTCTGGATTCACTGATGAGCAAAAGGAGAATTTTATGTAGGGAAGTGCTATTCTGACAGCAGTGTGAAAGGAGAGAAAAGGGATTCATAAAGAAATCAGTCAATAGGGGATTGTATTTGTTCAGGCAGTAAACATGCACAGATACAAAGCAAGAGTCATTATAATAAATAATTTGGGTTTCATAAAAATAATTTTGCCTGAAATAGGATAAACTTTTAAAGTAAGAATAATCTTATATTTATGAGACAGAATTTATTATTCTTTCATGGATTTGATGCAAAATTATTTTGCTTTGCTCTTAAAATTTACAGAGAGAAAATATGCTAAATGTATTAAATATTATGTAAGAAAATTATTCAATTCTGAAAATATTTTGAATCAGATTGCAAATTATATGCAGATAATTCAAAGTTCTGCTTTCATTGACATATCAACTCAAAATATTCATCTTAGAATTAGAGTAAAACTTTTACAGCTCCTGGGGTATAGCATTAATTCCAGCCCTCTTTTTAATATTGCATATATCCCAGGTTTCATGGCCTTTTACCTGTTTGTACTTTACCAGAAAGCTGGGAGAGTGTTGGCAACTTTTTCTTTTCCACGAAATGGCAAAAGAACAATTTATTTAAGCAAAGTGAAAGAGGAAAGAATGACTTTAATGCGGCAAAGATTTAATCAAAACGTAAAATATAAAATTGCCAAACTTCTATTGCTCCACTTTTTCAAGTATAGTTGACATACAATATTATATTAGTTTCAGGTATACAACATAGTGAGTCAAAATGTATATTCCTTACAATGTGATCACCACAATGTCTAGTAAACATCTGTCACCATACAAAGTTATTACAATAATATTGACTATTTTTCCTATGCCGTACATTACATCCTGTGACTTATTTAGCTCATCACTGGAAGTTTGTACCTCTTTTTTTTTTCTTTATTGATTAAGGTATTACATATGTGTCCTTATCCCCCCATTTGCCCCCCCACTGCACTCCCATTCATGCCCTCACACCCCTGGTGTCTATGTCCATTGTTTATGCTTATATGCATACATACAAGTCTTTTGGTTGATCTCTCCCCCTTACCTCCACCCTCCCTTACCTTCCCTCTGAGGTTTGAACATCTGATTGATGCTTCTCTGTCTCTGGATCTGTTTTTGTTCATCAGTTTATGTTGTTCATTATAATCCACAAATGAGTGAGATCATGTGATATTTATCTTTCTCTGACTGACTTATTTCGCTTAGCATAATGCTCTCCAGCTCCATCCATGCTGTTGTAAATGGTACCTCTTTTTACCGTTTATCCATCTCACCCAGCCCCATCCTCTCCCCTCTGGCAACCATCAGTTTGTTCTCTGTATCTATGAGTCTGCTTCTGTTTTGTTTCATTAATTTGTTGTTTTTTGTATTGTTTATTTTTTCAGATTACACATATAAATGAAATAATATGATATCTGTCTTTGTCTAACTTATTTCACTTAGCCTAATATCCTCTTGGTCCATCCATGTTGTTGCAAATGGAAACATTTATTTTTTATGGCTGAATGATATTTCATTGTATATAGGTACCACTTCTTCTTTATCCATCCATCAATGGATACCTAGGTTGCTTTCATATATTGGATATTGTAAATAATGCTGCATATATATTTTTGAATTCATGCTTTTATTTTCTTCAAATAAATAGCCAGAATAGAATTGTGTTATATGGTAGTTTTATTTTTAATTTTTGAAATATAATGATTTAAAATGTTCTCACAACCTCAGTCATGATTTTTAGCTACTTGAAAGCAAGAACCATGTTGATTCATTTGTACATTCTAGCATCTTTTCACTCTGTGGGCTCTAAATAAATAAATCTCTGAGAGCTTTAAGCAATGAGAAAATATTGAATAACTGTAATGATATTCTTGGTTAAACCTTTATATAGTCAAGCTCTCTTAAATTATTTCTAAAGAACTTAAATACTATAATGTGAGAAAGGTGCTACACACTTCTAACATATTATGAGTCCCTTCACCACCCCATGTGATTCAGATCAGTTTGTAAAAACAAAAATGTGTGCTATTGTGACGTCTGTCTTACTGCTCTATAGATACTAGCTAAACAATTGGCACTTACTTGTTTTTGTGTTGTTGTTGTGTTGTTTTTTTTCTGGGAAAGATAAATTTATTGTTAGAGTAGAATTTTTATATTAGCTTCAGGTGTACATCTTTAGTAAGTTATTAAGAAATTGAAACTGAACACAATGGGTCTGAGGGCGCCTGTCACTACTTGAGCCGAATTAAGCAGAGACAGTGTTGAATCATACATGAGCGTTTATTCCAATATTGCCGGTGGTATGGGTAGAGCAGTCGGTCACCCTGGAAATTCTGCTCTGACACCCCTTGCCAGTTGGCTGATTATATACTCATGAGGGAGAAGATAACTACGTGCAGCTGTGAGCTGCAAGTGTAACATGGAAAGAGGAGGGGAGGGTCTGCTCTCCAGCCTTCAGGAGGTCAAAGTCCAATAACAAGGTGGCTGGCTAATCTATGATGTTAGAAACAGCTCAGCAGGTTCCTGGGACCAGAGAATGGTCAGTTCCTGAGGCAAACTCCCGGAGGGGTCCAGGCACAGCAACCAAATCAAAGCATGTTTTGTCCTTGGTCTGTTCTCAAAATGAATTTCTTTTCTGAATAATGGACCCATCGAGGCATCTTATCTTTTTATAGCCTTGTTTCCTCCTCCAGTTTCCCAGGGTTTGTAAGAATAGCTCTTATCTATAGTTAGTAAGGTGAATAATTATTAAAAAATATGGCTCTATTCTTATTAGGTGCCCTTCCCCATTATCAAGATCTTCCTAATAAATCTCATGCCTTCTGAAACCATACATAGTTATTAGAATATTATTGATTATATTCCCTATCCTGTACTTTACATCCTCATGACTATTCTGTAACAACCAATTTGTTCTTCTTATCCCTTCACCTTTTACACCCATCTTCCCAACCCCCGTCCCATCTGGCAACAGTGAAAATGTTCTCGGTATCTATGAGTCTGTTTCTGTTCTGCTTATTTATTTATTTTGTTGTTTTATATTCAATTGTTGATAGATATGTATTTATTGCCAATGTATTGTTCATATTTTTTATCTTTTTTTTTCTTCTTCTTAAAGAAGACTCTCCAACATTTCATATAATACTGGTTTGGTGGTAATGAACTCATTTAGCTTTTTCTTGTCTGGGAGGCTCTTTATCTGTTCTTTGAATCTAAATTATAGCTTTACTGGGTAGAGTAATCTTGATTGTAGGTCCTTGCTTTTCATCACTGAATATTTCTTGCCAATTCCTTTTGGCCTGCAAAGTTTCTGTTGAGAAATCAGCTGACATAGTTTTATGGACGCTCCCTTGTAAGTAACTAACTGCTTTTCTCTTGCTGCTTTTAAGATTCTCTTTGTCTTTAACTTTTATCCTTTTAATTATGGTGTCTTGGCATGGGCCTCTTTGGGTTCATCTTGTTTGGGACTCTCTGTGCTTCCTGGACGTGTATACCTATTTCCTTCATCAAATTAAGGAAGTTTTCTGTCATTATTTTTTCAAATAGAGTTTCAAATTCTTCTCCTCTCTCTTCTCCTTCCAATAACTCTAGCATAGATAGTAATATTGTTAGAAACTCCATGATGCAAATGTTGGTATGTTTGAAGTTGTTCCAGAGGCTCCTTACACTAGCCTCATTTTTTTTTCTTTTCTTTTTTTTTCTGTTCTGATTTGGTGTTTTTTGCTTCCTTATATTCCAAATCACTGGTTTGATTCTCCATTTCCTCTATTCTACTTTTGATTCCCTGGAAATTATTCTTAATTTCAGTTTGGGTATCCTTTATTTCTGACTAGTCCTTTTTTATGCTTTTGAGGTTCTCGATGAGTTCATTGAGCACTTTATAACCAGTGTTTTGAACTCTGCATCTAGTAGATTGTTTGTCTCCAATTGTTTAGTTCTTTTTCTTGAGTTTTGTTCAAGTTGAAGTTGCCTGCTCAGAACCCTCTTCCATATTAACTGTTTAGAATTGAATATCTATGATAAAATTTTTTAAAACAATGAAACTTGTCACTCTGCCAGTGCGATAAATTGTAGACCCTTCAACTGGCAGAGCTATTTGCCTTGCAGTAAGCACAAAATGACAGATCTTTGCTAAATACAAAGTATAATGCTTGTACCTTTCACAGTTAGTTTAGCTGGTAAGCACAGCAACAAAAAACTTCAATAAAAAAATGGTGATGTACAAAACAGGCCCTGCAAGTAACTTTTTCTAGTTCAATTGTATCATTTCAATAACCATCATTAAAACCATTGGTGATGATGGTTCAAAAGTTTCCGTGGCATAGTAAACTAGTTATTTTCCACAAGATCAAAATTAGTTTAACTTTCAACAATCAGCTATTATTTGCAAAATGTGTCCTTCCATCTTTCATTAATTTCCACTCAGAAGTTAAGTATTTACTGGTACTTTGTGTATACAATGTGCCATTGCTTATATAGGTGCTCTTCAATATCATGTAATTGTAACATAATTTTATGCAAATAACCACCCTGTGTGTACTATCAAAAATAAAGATATAAAAATATTTCAAAATATTTTAAGCATGTTATTGTATAATACACCAAAATAGTCCCTAAAACTACTCTTTTCCCCAGTTACTGACTAGATACCATCATGTATCCAGAACTTGATGCTAATCTTCACTGTTCAAACAGATCTAAATTCACAGGCATGACTTTAATGCTTTCATCTAGAAAAAGATAATTTTTTAATTAACAGTTAAATTTAAGCTTTTTCAACAAACAATTATCTTAAAATTGTGGCATAAACCAAGTATGACAAAACTAAGCAACTTCCAAATTACCTGCTTGTTTCTTTAATCACGTGCCCTTAGTCCTTATCATTCCTAGCTTCTTCAGCCTTTAATCATGTTGTTAAATAAATTTAAAAGAAAAAACTTAGTTGTTATCACTCTGTTCCTTTGTAACTATAGATGCATATTTTTCATATTTATATGAGGTTTCTCTAGGGTTGTTTGGCCACCATAGAGTTCTCTTAGGTCCTTTTTAAGTCAATTGCCCCACCACAGAGTCAAACACTGTCCTCATATCTTGTCTCCATAAATTTGCTTTGCTTCTTCTTAAATATTATGTAATCACACACTATGTATTAATTTGTGCATAGTTTTTGTGTGGCTTCTTCCAACAATTTAATGCTTGTGAAGTTCACTGACAGAGTTATGTACAGCAGGTGTGTTCTCTTTGTACTGCTGAATACATAAACCACAATTTTTTATTAATTCTACTTTTGATGGACATATTGTTTCCAGAGTTGGCACATTATATATAAATTATTTTACTTGCATTTCACAGGATGCATGCACATATACACTCATTTCTTTTGGAGGTGGGATTCCTGGGGTGCAGCACAGATAACAATATCATTAGCTTCAGTAGAGACTGCCAAAGTCATTTTTCTTCCAAAGTGCTTATACCATTTCCCACAACCAAAACAACATATGAGAGTTCTAGTTGTTTTGCATGCTTATCAACCTTAGAATTGCCAGTCTTTTTTAATTTTAACTATTTTGGTATGAATATAAAGATAGCTCATTTTGTTTATAATTACATTCCCCAATGAAGAATAATGTTGATCAATGTTTAAGAAAATAGAACCAAACATAATTAGATATCACTACATATCTATTAAAATATATAAACTTCAAAACAAAAACTAAAATACTAAGTGTTGGAGACAGTAGAAATGTAAAATGTTACAGCCACTTCAGAAAACAGTTTGGCAGTTTCTTATGAAATTAAATAACCACATAATATTTATCTAGCAATTTAAATCCTAGGTATTTATTCAAAAGAAATGTAACTTACATTCATACAGAAACTTGGACATGAATATAGAAACTTCATTCAAAAATTGCACCAAACTGAAAGAACTCAGGTGCCTTTCAAAAGATGAATGGGTATATTGTCTTATATACATGGAATGAAGTATTCCTCAGCAAGAAAATAAGCAAATAGTTATTCATTCATAACCTTGGATAAATCTTAAGTGCACTTTACTAACAGAAAGATGCCAGATCCAAAAGACTATATATATTATGGTTTCATTTATATGATATGTTGGGATGGAAAACCAATTTTGTTACTCAGTAATATGCATTTAAGTTTCCTCTATGTCTTTTCACAGTTTGATAGCTGATTTATTTTTATTGCTGAATAATATTCCATTGCCTGAATGAACCACAGTTTATTTATTTAGATAATGAAGGACATTTTGATTGCTTCCAAGTTTTGACAATTATGAATAAAGCTGCAGTAAACACATGAAATTTTTTGGACATGTTTACAACTTCATTTGGGTAAATATAAAGGCACATGTTTGCTTGATCATATAATAACAATATTTTAAATTAATAGGAAACTGCCAAACTGTCTTTCAAAGTGGCTGTATCATTTTACATTCATATTGGCAATGAATGAGTTCCTATTTCTCCAAATCCTCACCAGCGTTTGGTGTTATTAATGTCTTAAGTTTTTGCTATTTAATGAGTTTGTACTAGTACTACATTGCTGTTTTAGTATTTATTTCTCTATCACACGATATGGTGAGCATTTTTTCACAAGCCCTTTTTCCACCTATATATCTTCTTTACTGAGCTCTCTTTTCATATTTTAACCTATTTTTAAATCAGGTGTGGTTTTTTGTGTTTTTTTAAAAATATATTTTATTGGTTTTTTACAGAGAGGAAGGAGAGGGATAGAGAGTTAGAAACATCAATAAGAGAGAAACATTGATCAGCTGCCTTCTGAACACCTCCTACTGGGGATGTGCCCGCAACCAAGGTACATGCCCTTGACTGGAATCGAACCTGGGACCTTGAGTCCGCAGGCTGGTGCTCTATCCACTGAGCCAAACCGGTTAGGGCTATTTGTTGAGTTTTAAGTATTCTTTGTATATTTTGCATACTAGCTCTTTATCAGACATATCTTTTGTAAGTATTTTCCTCCAGTCTGTGGCATATACTCTATTTCTCTTGACAGTATTTCTCACCAAGCAAAGTGTTTAACTTTAATGAAGTCCAGCATGCAAACTATTTCTATCATGGATTGTGTATTTTGAGTTGTAGTTACAAGTCATTGCCAAACAAAATGTCATCTAGATTTGCTCTTATATTAACTTCTGAAACTCTTAGACTTTTGAATTTTACATTTAGATCTATAATCAACTGTGAGTTGATTTTTGTGAAGTGTGTATGGTCTGAGTTTAGATTCATTTTTTTTACATATAGACATTCTGTTGTTCCAGCATCACTTATTAATAAAACAACACCTTTCCCCCCATGTACTGCTTTTCTTCCTTTGTCTAGCATCAGGTGACTATATTTTTATGGGTCTATTTCTGGTATCTCTATTCTCTTTTATTGATCTATTTGTCTATTCTTCCATCAATACCACACTGTCTTTATTATTGTATCATTATACTAAGTCTTGAAGTTGACTACTGTTAGTCTTCCAACTTTGTTTTTCTTCAATGTTTTGTTGGTTATTCTTGTCTTTTGTCATTCCATATAAAATTTATAATCAGTTTGTCAATATCCAAAAAATGACTTGCTGCAATTTTAGCTGGATGCATTGAATCTATAAAGTTGGGAAGAACTGGCACCTTGACAATATTGAGTCTTTCTACCCATGAACATGGAATAACTATTTATTTAGTTCTTTGATTTTGTTAATCGGAGTATTGTAGTTCTCATATAGATCTTACGTATATTTTGTTAAATTTACTTAGAAATATGTATTTCATTTGGGGGGGTGATAATGTAATATAAATGTTCTTGTATTTTTTTATTTCAAACACCACTTTTGATTGGTGGTATAAAGAAAATGATTGATTTTTGTATAATAATGTTATATTCTGAATCCTTGCTATAATTCTTTATTAGTTGCAGGATTGTCAATTATATCAAAATTTTTATGACAGTCATGAAATCTGTGAACACATATTTTAATTTCTTCCTTCCTGATCTGCATTTCTTTCATTTTCTTCTCTTGTCGTAGTTCATTAGCTAGATCTTCCAGTATGATGTTGAAAACCAGTGGTGAATTGTGGACATCATTGTCTTGTTACTGACCTTAGCAGAGAAGTTTCTGGTTTCTCACCATTAAGTATGATTTTAGCTGATAAGTTTTTGTAGATGTAGTTTGTCATGTTGTGGAAGTTCCCCTTTATGCTTAGTTTATTTAAAATTTTTTTAATGAATGGGAGCCAATTTTGTCAAATTATATTTCTATGGATGTAATCATGTGCTTTTTCTTCTTCAGCTTGCTGATAGGATTGATTACATTAATATATTTACAAATATTGAGCCAGCCTTACCTACCTGAAATAAATCTCATTTGATCATGATGTATAATTATTTTTATATATTGTTGAATTAACTTGCTAATATTTTGCAGCAGATTTTGCATTTATGTTCCTGAGAATTACTGCTCAGTAGTTTTCTTGTAATGTCTTATGTGATTTTGATATTATGGCAATGCTTGTCTCATAAAATGAGTTAGGAACTAGTCCTTCCTCTTTTATCTTCTGGAAGAGATTGAATTGGTAGAATTTCTACATTAAATGTTGAATAACATTGACCAGTGAACTCATCTAGCTCTAGCACTTTCTGTTTTAAAAGGTTATTATTTATTGATTCAAGTTTTAAATAGATATATGTCTATTCAGATTGTGTAGTTTTTGTATGAGGCTTGGCATATTCTCTGTATAGAAAATGGTTCATTTTATCTCAGTTTTCAAAGTTGTGACCATACCGATGTCCCCTCTCTCATTTCTGAGATTAGTAATTTGAGTATTGTCTATTTTTTCTTAGTTAGTCTGACTAGTTTTATGAATTTTATTGATCTTTTCAGAGAGTCAACTCTTGATCTTGTTGATTTTCTCTATTGATTTCCTGTTTTCAATTTCACTGATTACTGCTCTAAATCTTTTCTTCTGCTTACTTTGGATTTAATTTGTTCTTCTTGTTCTAGTTTTTCTAAAGTAGAAACTTAGATTACTGATTTAGTTGTTTGTTGTTTTGTAATATATACAATCAATTCCTTAAGTTTGTCTCTAAGTTATCTTTGCCACCATGCTTTCACTGCATCCCACAAATTTTGATAAGGTTTGTTTTCATTTTTATTAGGGCAAAATATTTTAAAACTTCTCCAATATTTCTGTTAGATCCGTGTGTTATTTAGAAGTGTGTTGTTTAACCTTCAATATTTTGAGATTTTCCAGTTATCTTTCTGTTTTTAATTGCTAATTTAATTTCATTTTTGTTTGAAAGCATACACTGTACACATTCTATTTTTTTAAATTTGGGGAGGTGTGTGTGGTTTATGGTGAATGAGCTTGAAAAAAAAAGTTTAATACTGTCATTGGATGAATTAGTTCTTGTATGTCAATTATATCTAGTTAATTAATAGTGTGGTTCAGTTCAACTATGTCCTTACTGATTTTCTGCCTGCTGGATCTGTTTAGGATAGAAGAATGTTGAAGTTTTCATTTATAATATTAATTTCATCTACTTCTCTTTGCAGTTTTAGCAACCTTTGCCTCATATATTCTGATGTTCTGTTGTTAGATGCATACACATCAACGTTTGTTATATCTTCTTGATGAATGGACCACTTTATCTATATATATAAAACCACAATATGCAAATAGACTGGACGACAGAACAATTGAACAACAAAACAACTGAACAACTGGTCACTATGACGTGCGCTGACCACCAGAGGGCATGCTGATCATGGTGGGCGTTGGACACTGCAGAATGGTGGAGCAGGTGAGTGGGGGCACCAGACCAAGGCAGGGTGCCAGTCACTGTCATCAGGGTGAGCCTCTGGTGGTCACTGAAAAATTTTTGCTCCCACATGCCATGGTCCCACCCAGCGTTCACACTTGCTGCCAGTGCAGGCCCCACTTGCACCCATTGCCAGCACCCAGAGCTGGTCCCGATTGCTTGGTCCATCAGCAAGTGGGAGCAGTGGCTGCCAGCCCAGATCACCCCTGAGGGCTTCTGCATGTCCCCCTGCTCCTGAGGGGCAATTGGGGCCAGCATCCACCACTCACACCCGCTGACAGCACCAGCCCCGCTTGCACCCACTGTTGGTGCTGGCCCCAATCGCTCCATGCCATCAGTGGGTGTGAGCAGGGCTGGCGCCATCAGCACGTGGGAGTGGCAGCTATGGAAGTGGGACTGCTGGCAGACAGAGGACCAAGGGCCGCAACGGGAGGTGCCAGGTGGATAGGCCGAGACCTGCCCCTGTGGCCACCACAGCCTTGCAGCCCACAGTTCCTTTCAAGGCGCACAAATTCATGCACTGGGCCCCTAGTCCTATAAAATAAAAGAGAAACATGCAAATCGCCTTCCTTCCACTATGCTCAATCCACGCAAACAAGCCACACCCACCAGCCACACCCACCAGCCAATAAGAGTGACTATACAAATTAACCTGTGCATACACAGGTGTCAGGTGCCCCAGGAGGTGATGGCGACCACGGCCGTGGACTCCTGGGACCTTAAATGGCCCCAGGAGGCGAGGCCACCCATGCCTAGCCACATCCACAGGCTCCCGGGACTTTCGCCAGTCGGGGAGCTGAGGCTGCCCACCCCTAACCATGCCTGCAGGCTCCTGGGACCTTGCCAGTGGAGAGTGGGAGGTCTGGAGGACTTGGCAGAGCAGGAGATCACTGGACATAGAGCAGAGTGAGAGAAAGGGTGGCTTGGAGGGCACTCGTCCCTCTATTACCCCAGCTTCCTCATCACAGCTGTGGAAACTGACATCAGGGAGGAGGAAGTCCCACCCCCACAGAATCAGCCAGAATCAGCCTTTGGTCAGACAGGTCTAAGCGGCCTGATAGCCAGGACTCTCATTCACCTGCATCTCAGACTGTGACAGTAGAGAGATGGGACTATGTCTAAACAACAACTGTTGATACAACGTAGCTCTGCAGCCGAAAGATGCTGGCGTTATCAACAGAAAATGTCTGAAGAGCAATGTGCGTCTGATCTTGAAAGAAGGCGGCGCCTGTGACAGGATGTATCTGAATACCAGCTACTGGAAAACGTCGCTCTGATGCCGAAAAACACAGGCGTTATCGACAGAAAATGTCTAAAGACCAACGTGCCTTTGAAGTTGAAAGAAGGCGGTGGCAATGACAGAATATGTCTAGAGAACAGTCATAAACAAGTACTACCAATATCGGTAGTCAGTGAAAATGGAGTACATGACGATGCAATCCTCGAACATAGTTGTGGTGGAATGACTGTTCAATGTGAATTTTGCCTATCACTAAATTTCTCTGATGAAAAACCATCCAATGGGAAATTTACTCGATGTTGTAGCAAAGGTCCAAATGATATACATTTTCCAGATTACCCGGCATATATATTTTTTATTATTAGTTTTAACTAGAGGCCCGGTGCACAAAAATTTTTGCACTCGGGGTGGGGGGGCGTCCGTCAGCCTGGCCTGTGCCCTCTTGCAGTCTGGGACCCCTCAGGGGATGTCCACCTGCTGGCTTAGGCCCGCTCCCCAGGGGATCAGGCCTAAGCTGCAGTCGGACATCCTTAGCGCTGCTGAGGAGGCGGGAGAGGCTCCCACCACCACTGCTGTGCTGGCAGCCGTCAACCTGGCTTGTGGCTGAGCAGAGCTCCCTCTGTGGGAGCGCACTGACCACCAGGGGGCAGCTCCTGCATTGAGCGTCTTCCCCCTGGTGGTCAGTGTGTGTCATAGTGGCCAGTCATTCCCAGTTGTTCTGCTGTTAGGGTCAATTTGCATATTACCCTTTTATTATATAGGATTTTCTTTATTGATTAAGATATTACATATGTGTCCTTATCCCCCCTTCCCGGCATATTTAAAAAGATTAATGACAAACGAAGATTCTGACAGTAAAAATTTCATGGAAAATATTCGTTCCATAAATAGTTCTTTTGCTTTTGCTTCCATGGGTGCAAATATTGCATCGCCATCATGATATGGGCCATACTGCTTTAGAATACACGGACAAGTTTAGTACTGTACTGGAACTTTAAATCCTTTGGATGGTGTTTCTTGGAAGTTTGCTCCACTCTATATTGGATACAGCTGAAGCTACAAGTAAAAGATTAGTAATGCCAGAAAACCGGGGCTGCTCAGAAAGACTCATGATCAACATCAACAACCTCATGCCTGAAATAAGTGAATTAACAAAATCGTACAAGATGCTACATGAGGTAGAAAAGGAAGCCCAATCTGAAACAGCAGCAAAAGGTTTTGCTCCTACAGATGTAACAATGGCGATTAAATACGAGCGTAATAGTGACCCAGGTAGATATAATTCTCCCCATGTAACCAAGGTTGCTGTCATATTCAGAAACGAAGATGGAGAACCTCCTTTTGAAAGGGACTTGCTCATTCATTGTAAACCAGATCCCAATAATCCAAATGCCACTAAAATGAAACAAATCAATATCCTGTTTCCTACATTAGATGCAATGACATATCCTATTCTTTTTCCACATGGTGAAAAAGGCTGGGGAACAGATATTGCATTAAGACTCAGAGACAACAGTGTAATCCACAATAATACTAGACAAAATGTAAGGACACAATCACACAAATGCAATATTATGGATTTCATCTCTCTGTGTGGGACACTTTCAATCCTATTTTAAATGCAGAAAAATTAACTCAACAGTTTATCGTGGATTCATCTTAAAAAATGGAGGCCAATCGGATAAATTTCATCAAAGCAAACCAATCTAAGTTGAGAGTTGAAAAATATAGTGGTTTGATGGATTATCTCAAATCTAAATCTGAAAATGATAATACTTCCATCATCTTATAAGGGTAGTCACAGAAATATGCAGTATGGCAAGCCCGATTTATTCATAACCATGACATGCAACCCCAAATGGGCAGATATTGCAAACAATTTACAACGCTGGCAAAAAGTTGAAAACAGACCTGACTTGGTAGCCAGAGTTTTTAATATTATGCTGAATCCTCTTTTAAATGATATCTGTAAAGTCCATTTATTTGGCAAAGTAATAGCTAAAATTCATGTCATTGAATTTCAGAAACACGGACTGCCTCACACTCACATATTATTGATATTAGATAGTGAGTCCAAATTACGTTCCTCTAATTCAGTGGTAGGCAAACTGCAGCTCGTGAGCCACCTGCAGCTCTTTGGCCCCTTGAGTGTGGCTCTTCCAAAAAATACCACTTGCGGGCTCGCACGTACAGTGCAATTGAAACTTCATGGCCCATGCGCAGAAGTCGTTATTTTGTGGAAGAGCCACACTCAAGGGGCCAAAGAGCCGCATGTTGCTCGCGAGCCAGTTTGCTGACCATTGCTCTAATTAATTCCTTTTCAATGTGCACTAATTTCGTGCACCAGGCTACTAGTCATTATATAATATCCCTCATTGCTTCTGATCATTTTTCTTGCTCTGAAGTCTGTTCTGTCTGAAATTAACATAGCTGATCTAGATTTCTTTTTATTACTATATCTTAGTATATCTTTATTCTTTTACTTTTAATGTGCCTATGTTTATATTTAAACTGGGTTTCTTTTTATTAAATATATTTTTATTGATTTCAGAGAGGAAGGGAGAGGAAGAGAGAGATATAAACATCAATGATGAGAAAGAACCATCCATCAGCTGCCTCCTGCACACCCTGCACTGAGGATCGAGCCTGCAACCCAGGCATTGTGCCCTGACTGGGAATTGAATTGTGACCTCCTGGTTCATAGGTCGACACTCAACCACTGAGTCATGTAGGCTGGGATAAACTGGGTTTCTTGTAGACAATATATAGTAGGGCTTTGTTTGTTTACCCACTCTGACAATCTGTCTTTTAATTAGTATATTTAGACCACTGAAATTTAAAGTGATTATTGAATAGTTGGACTAACGGCTATCATATGTGTTATTGTTTTCAATTTCTTGACTTTTTGTGCTTGTATTTTTTGTTTTCCACTTTTTTCTGCCTTTTTGTTTTAATTAAGCATTTACATTATTCCATTTAACTTTTTTTATCAGTATGTCAATTACACTTCTTTAAAATATTTTGGGTGACTGCCCAAGATTTTACAATGTACATTTATACCTATTCCATTTCTACACTGAAATATACTATGCTGCTTCATAGGTAGTGCAAGTACCTTATAATAACAAAATATTCCTAATTCTTCCCTCCCTTCACCTGCACCATTGCTGTCATTCATTTCAATTATGCATAAGTTATCATAAAGTACATTGTTACTATTATTATTTTGAACAAACTTACTTATTAGATTCATTACAAATTAAAAAAATAAAGGATTTTATTTTTATCTTCACTTGTTCTTTTTCAAGTGTTCTTTTATCATATCATTTTCCTTTTCTCTGATGAAATTCTTTTAACATTTCTTGTGAGACAGATATACTGAAACCAATTTCCTTAATATAGTTTTTATTAAATGTATTGGTGTGACATTGGTTAATATGATCATACTAGAGGACCAATGCATGAAATTTGTGCAAGGGATTCGGCCCTGGCAGCCGCAGCAGCTACCGCAGCCCTCGCAGCTCCGGCTTTGTCCAGAAGGTCATCCAGAAGGACATCCAGAAGGTCGTTCAGCTATCTGGTCTAATATGCATATTATGCTTTTATTATAGATAGGCTTCAGGTGTAGATTTATATATTACATGATCTGTATATTGCACTATGTGCCCACCATCCTAAGTTAAATCTTCTCCTATCACCATAAATTAGGACCCTCTTCAGCCCTCACCCCCTTCCCTTTGGCAACCATCACACTACTGTTTGTGTCCGTGTCCATGACTTTTCAGTTTTATGAAACTAATACTGTATTCTTTATGAATCAATAAAATATTTACAATTTTAATTATATACCTGTGTTTTCTATAAAAATTACTTCTTGCGCAAATTTTGGGACAACCTTTATATGGGCTTTCTATTCTGTTCCACCAATCTGTGTGTCTGTTTCTCTGCCAATACTATGCTGTTTTGACTATCATAGCTCTGTAGTATAATTTGAGGTCAGGTAGCATGATACCTCCAGCTTCATTATTTTTTTCTCAGTATTGCTTTGACTATTTCAGGACTTTTGTGGTTCCATACAAAACTGATGATTTATTGTTCTATTCATTTTTTAAAAAAAATAACTTTGGGATTTTGATGGGGATTTCATTAAATCTGTGTATTGCTTTGGGAAGTATGGCATTTTAACTATGTTGATTCTAAAATCCATGAACATGGGATATTTTTCCATTTTGTTGTATCTTTCTCAACCTCTTTTAATAATGCTTTGCCCAGCCCACATGGCTCAATGGTTGAGCAGCGACCTATGAACCGGGAGGTCATGGTTCAATTCCCTGTCAGGGCACATGCCTGGATTGTGAGCTCGATCCCCAGTAGGGGGTGTGCAGGAGGCAGCCGATCAATGATCTTCTCTCATCATTGATATTTCTTTCTCTTTCTCCCTCTCACTTCCTATCTGAAATCAATAAAAATAAAATAAAATAGGAAATTATTAAAAAATAATAATGCTTTGTAATTTTCAATATATAAATCTTTCACATTCTTTGTTAAGTTTATTCTTATGTATTTCATTATTTTGGTTGCAATTGCAAAAGGAATTTTTTTCATTTCTTTTTCTATTGCTTTGTTGTTAGTATACAGGAAGGCAATGGATTTTTGTACATTGATTTTGTATCCTACAACTTTACTGTATTTGTTTATTGTTTCTAATATCTTTTGGTGGAATCTTTAGGGTTTTTTTATACACAGAATCATTCTGTCTGCAAAAAGTGACACTTTTACTTCTTCCTTCCCTATTTTTATGCCTTTTATTTATTTTATTTATCTTGCCTTATTTCTCTAGCTAGGCTCCCAGCACTATTTTGAAGAAGAATAGTGAGAGTGGATGTCCTTGTCTTGTTCCTGATCTTAGAGGAAAAACTTTCAGTTTTTTATCATTGAATATGATGTGAGCTGAAGGTTTATCATATACTAGTGGCCCAGTGCATGAAATTCAAGCATGGGGGGGTTTCCTCAGCCCAACCTGCCTAAACAGGCAGTAGGACATCCCTCTTGCATTCTGGGACCACTGGCTCCTAACCACTCACCTGCCTTCCTGCCCAATCACACCTAACTGCCTCTGCCTGCCTGCCTGATTGCCCCTAACCCTTCTGCCTGCCTGCCTGATCACCCCCAACAGCCCTCCCCTGCTGGCCTGATATCACCCACAACTTCCCTCCCCTGCCAGCCTGATCTCGCCCTCAACTGCCCTCCCCTGCCATCCTGATCTCGCCCCCAACTGCCCTCCCTTACCAGCCTGATCACCCCTAACTGCATCTGCCTTGGCCCCCACCACTATGGCTTTGTCCAGAAGGAAGTCGGACATACAGAAGATGTCCAGTTGACCCAGTCTAATTAGTATATTACCCTTTTATTAGTATAGATAGATTATATAGGATAGGATTGCTTAAATGGTGGGGGAAAGCCTTTTTCAGCAGGAAGAGATGCTCTTGGCAGACAAAAATACATAATCCCTATATCTGGACTGATAGCCAGCCATATGCACTGTACTGCCAAACCAGTCACTAAAAAATTTAACTGCATTCTTACACCTTATACCAAACAGCTGTTGCCCTTAAAACTGCTCCTCAGCCCCCACCTTAGGTTCTGCCTTTGCAGTTCACCCAGATTAGGTTCTGATTGTTCGGTTTCTATGCCAGTCAGCATCAAAAGCTCCACCTCCTAGGCAGCCATTAGCTCCTCGCACTTCATCCAGATTAGGTTCTGATTGGTTGGTTTCTATGCCAGTCAGCTTCTCCAGGCCTATCTCTGGGCTTGATCAGAGAGGCAAGGGCTAATCAACAGCTGCCATGGAAGCTACAGATCAGACCCTGCTTCTCTCTCCAAGCCTCTCTTCAGGCCTGATCTGCAGCCCCCTTGGCAGTCAGTGCTGGGTCGCTGTGCCCACAGCAGCGGCAGTAACACTGACTGCAGGACTGACTTCTGGTCAGCCGAGCCTTTGGTCGTTTTGGACGTTATGGACCCTGGGTTTTTATATATTAGGATGGCCTTTATTATGTTGAGGTACTTTCTTTCTATTCCTATTTTATTGAGTGTTTTAATCATGAATTGATGTTGTATCCTTTATTTTGTTAATGTAGTGTATTACTTTGATTGATTTGCATATGTTGAACCATCCTTGTACCTCTGGAATGAACCCAACTTGATCAGATGTATTATTTTGGAATGTACCATTGTATTTTATTTGCTAGTAGTTTGTTTAGGTTTTTTGCATCTGTATTCATCAGAGATATTGGTCCGTAGTTTCCTTTTTTGTGTGTTATCCTTGCCAGGTTTTGGTATCAGGGTTCTATTGGCCTCATAAAATATGTTAGGAAGTATTGCCACTTCAATTTTTTGGAAGAGTTTGAGAAGGATAGCTTTTAAATCTTCTTTGAATGTTTGGTAGAATGCACTGGTGAAGCCATCTGGTCCTGGACTTTCATTTTGGGGGGAGGTTTTTAATGGTTGTTTCAATTTCCTCACTGCTGATCAGTCTGTTTAGACTTCCCAATTCTTCATGATTTAGCCTAGGAAGATTATATATGTCTAGGATCTTATTCATTTCTTCTAGGTTATTGAATTTTGTGACATATAGTCTTTAATAATATTCTAGTATGATCCTTTGTATATCTTGTTCTCTATGGTGACATCTCTCATTTCTGATTTTTTAATATGGATCTTTCCCCTTTTTTCCTTAGTGAGGCCAGCCAGGAGTTTATCGATTTTATTAATCTTTTTAAAGGACCAGCTCCTTGTTTTATTTATTTTTTTGTACAGTCTTTTTGTTCTATATTTCATTTCATTCTGCTATAATTTTTATTATTTCCTTTCTTCTGCTGACTTTGGGTTACTTTGTTCTTCTTTTTCTAGTTCTTTAACATGTGATGTTGTTTACTTGGGAATTCTCTTGTTTCTAGAGATAGGCATGCCTCTGTATTGAGTAGGGGATTTTTGTTGAATTCTAGTTGGTTAACTTGTTGAATTTTCATGGGGAGCGACAAAGGGAGTCTCTCACTACACCATTCCTCTGATGTCACTCCAATTCCCTTAATATTTATTTGAGAAAATCTTTATTACTCCTTTACCTTTGAAAGACAATTTTGTAAGATTCAGAATTCTGACTTTGTGTTTTCTTTCTTATCTACACTTTAAATATTCACTTCACTCTCCTCTTCCTTGCATGGTTACTGAGGAGAAATAGTATATAAGTCTTATTTTTGCTCTCCTATAGGTAAAGACTTCACCCCATACCCCAGTTCCTTTCAAATTTTGTTCTTTAGCTTTGATTTTGTGAAATTTGAATATAATATGCCTAGATGTTGGTTTTTTGTTTGTTTGTTTGTTTTGGGTTTTTGTTTTTGCCAGTCATCCTGGAACTGTGGTTTGGTTTTTGACATTAATTTGGGGAAATTCTCAGTCATTATTACTTCAAATATTTCTTCTAGTATTCCTAATACCCATATGTTTCACCACATTTTCCCCACAGTTCTTGGATATCATGTTTCATTTTTAAGTCAATTTTCTTTTCACTTTTCATTTAAAAAGATTTTCTTGACATATCTTAATATCCAAGATTTATTTTTCCTCATTGCTGTTCAGTCTACTTACAAATCTATCACAGTGATTTTTCATTTCTGTTATAGTGTCAGCATTTTCTTTTTATTTCATCTTAAAATTTCCATCTCTGTTTATATTACTCAACTATTTCTGTGTGTTGTTGAATTTTTTAGCATATCAATCATAATTATTTTAAATTGCTTGTCTGATAATTCTAACATCCTGGCCATACTTGACTCTGATTTTAATGCTGCTCTGTCTCTTGAAACTTTTTTTTTTGCCTTTAAGTATGCAAATTTTTATTGACAGTTGGACATGATATACTGGGCAAAAGAAAATGTGGTAAATGGACCTTTAGCAAAATTCCAGTAAACATGGGGAGAAACTGTTCTATAATCTGTGATTAGGTCTCTCAATCTTTTACTGAGCTTGTGCCCCTGGACTGTGAGCTTCATAAGTACTTTCATTCTCCCACCCATTTAGGTGGGACAAAGTGCTGGCTAGAGGGAGCTGGTGTTGGATATTTCATTTCTCCCAGGTCAGTTAGTCTTAGATGAAACTCCAATAAGTTAGGCTTTAGAATATTATTTTCTTTTAAGGCAGGCCTTTTTAAGAAAACAGAGTGCTCTGATATGTTCCAAAATGGTTATTTTTCCTCTTCCCTTGACAGATCATGAGGAGGTCTTTTTCTGATCTTAACTGCAAGAACCTGGTAGAGTTCCTGGTGGTAAAACTCACAGAAGTGTGTGCATTCTCCCTCTAAGACTGGTACCTCCTGGAGTTTTTAACACTCAGATTTATTCACACTGATCCTCAAGCAATTTGCCAATTACAGTTTAAATTTTCCTACTCTGGTACTGGTTCCTGTTCAGGTTTCTATCTATGGGTCTCTGCTCAGAAAGGTGTGATTGATATAAATGAATGGCTTTTTCTCTAATTTGGGGGGCTGCCCTGTGAGCTTAATTCCCTGATATGTCTCAAAAGAGTTGTTGGTTTTCAGTTTTTTACTTGTTAAGGTAGGATGATGGACAAAATCCCCAATGGACTGAAAATCAAATATCAAAATGTGGTTGGGGTTTGTTTGTGGGGGTTTTTTTATTTTTATGTAGCTTCCCTACTTCCAAAGTTACTATGATTTGCTTAGTAGCTTTGCTTTTGTGTCTGTCTCTCCAAGTAGAAAATGAAGGATAGTCCATGAAAGCATGAACTTGCATGTCTTCCTTACATTGTATTCCTTTCATCTAAAACATGACTAGCACCCAGTAGACTCGCCTTAGTTATTACTTTTTTAATGAATAAATGAATGAGTCACTAAGGATTGCCTGAAATAAAGGGAGTATTTGTGATTTAGTGTATGTGTGATTTTGAGACTTAGTGTGGATTTTTACACTTATTTATCTTAGATATGACAATTTCCTTCAATGTAAATAACACTTTAAATATAATTTCAAAACTAAAGTTCATCAGTGTGCAGGCCAACATCAATAATAAGAGTTGCAAATCTCTCCATCTATGGCTGTACATTTAAGCAGAATTAACTGTAACAATTGTGACTGGAGGCAATCTCTGTTGGATTCAGTTTCTTTAAAAGTAAATAAATGCAAAGCCAACAATGGGAAGCAGTATTGGATAAATTTTAAAGGGAGTACCAAAAAATAGGTTATTGTTACATAGCACCGGATGATTTCATGTAACCCAGTAGGTCTTCCACTGCTTGCTGAGAGAACATTCATCTCTAACTTTAGAAATCCTGAAAGACCCATATTGATAGAGTTTAGCATTGTGATTCTGGGCACAGTCAGTTGCCAAGTTTCAGTTGAGCTACTCTTTAGCAACCTATCCAAACACTGACCTTTTCATTATCATTGTAGCTTGCTTGTTTGTTTCCTCCAATGTGTGACTTTCAGTGTTATTTACTTATAATGGTTTCTGGATTTCTGCATGAAATGTACTACTACAGACATAAGAAAAGAGACAGAATAGTAATGATTGTCATATATTTTAAAAATAAGAATGTCTTTTTTTTAGACAAACTGAGTGTCTCCTTGTAATAAGCAGTTTTATTAATTGTGATATTTGAGAGATTATTTTTTGGCACATGTAAGAATTTTATTTGAGAGTTTCATCAGAAAAACAACAAGAAAAGAAATAATTTTTAGAGGAAGCTGCTATCCAACTTACATTACTATATATTGAAAAGTTCACAGAATAGAATGTTCCAAGTCATATTCAATTTTTCCTTTGCAGTTCAGGCTATTCCCACTTCCTGATTTTTGTTGATCCCCATGTAAAAACCCCAGGGCTGGACCTCTATAATTGGGGCACCATTTCTTTCTTTCTTTTTTTCTGGGGTCCTTTTATTTATTTATCTATTTTTAATTTCTTTATTGATTAAGGATTACATATGTGTCCTTATCCACCCATTATCCCCCAACCCCCCCCCACTCATGCCCTCACCAACCAGGTGTCTGTGTCCATTGGTTATGCTTATATGCATGCATACAAGTCCTTTGGTTGATCTCTACCCCTTACCCTCACCCTCCCCTACATTCCCTCTGAGGTTTGACGGTCTGATCAATGCTTCTCTGTCTCTGGCTCTGTTTTGGTTCATCAGTTTCTGTTGTTCATTATATTCCATAAATGAGTGAGATCATGTGATATTCATCTTTCTCTGACTGGCTTATTTCAATTAGCATAATGCTCTCCAGTTCCATCCATGCTGTTGCAAATAGTAAGAATTCCTCCGTTTTTACCCCAGAGTAGTATTCCATTGTATAGATGTACCACAGTTTTTAATCCAATCATCTGCTGATGGGCACTTAGACTGTTTCCAAATCTTAGCTATAGTGAATTGTGCCACTATGAACATAGGGGTGCATATATCCTTTCTAATTGGTGTTTCTAGTTTCTTGGGATATATTCTTAGAAGTGGGATTGCTGGGTCAAATGGGAGTTCCATTTTTAGTTTTTTGAGGAAACTCCATACTGTTCTCCACAGTGGCTGCACCAGTCTGCATTCCCACCAGCAGTGCACGAGGGTTCCCTTTTCTCTGCATCCTCACCACCACTTGTCGTTTGTTGATTTGTTGATGATAGCCATTCTGACAGGTGTGAGATGGTACGCCTGTCTTTTTGATTTGCTTCTTTCAGATAATTAGTGACTTTGAGCATGTTTTCATATGTCTCTTGGCATTCCTTCTGTCTTCTTTCTATTTAAGTCTGTTGCCCATTTTTTGATTGGGTTGTTTATCTTCCTTTTGTTAAGTTGTATGAGTTCCCTGTAAATGTAGGAGATTAAAACCTTATCAGTGACAACATTGGCAAATACATTCTCTCATGCAGTGAGCTTTCTTGTTGTTTTGTTGATGGTTTCTTTTGCTGTACAAAAGCTTTTTATTTGGATTAGTCCCATTTGTTTATTTTCTCTATAGTTTCCATTGCCCTAGGAGTAGTATCAGTGAAGAAATTGCTTCGGCATATGTCTGAGAATTTGTTGCCTCTGGTTTCCTCTAGTATTTTTATGGTTTATCATCTTACGTTTAAGTCCTTTATCCACTTTGAGTTTATTTTTGTGTATGGTGTTAGTTGGTGGTCTAATTTCATTTTTTGCATGGATCTGTCCAATTTTCCAACACCATTTAGACTGTCTTGACTCCATTGTATGTTCATGCCTCCTTTGTCAAATAGTAATTGAGAATAGTGGTTTGGGTCGGTTTCTGGGTTCTCTATTCTATTCCATTGATCTATATGTCTATTCTTGTGCCAGTACCAGGCTGTTTTGAGAACAGTGGCTTTGTAATACAGCTTGATATCTGGTATTGATATTCCACCTACTTTGTTCTTCTTTCTCAGGATTGCTGCAGCTATTCAGGGTCTTTTTTTATTCCAGATGAATTCTTGGAAAGTTCGTTCTAGTTCTGTGAAATGTGCTGTTGGTATTTTAATGGGGAGTGCATTGAATCTATACATTGCTTTGGGTAGTGTGGACATTTTAATGATGTTGATTCTACCAATCCATGAGCTCGATATGTTCTTCCATCTGTTTATGTCTTCCTCTATTTCTTTTTTCAGTATCCTGTAGTTTTCTGCTTACAGGTCTTTTACCTCCTTAGTTAAGTTTATTCCTAGGAATCTTAATTTTTTTGGTGCAACAGTAAATGGGATTGCTTTTATAGTCTCTCTTTCTGTAAGTTCACTATTGGTGTATGGAAATGTTATAGATTGATTGGTGTTAATTTTGTATCCTGCTACATTGCTAAATTCATTTAGTAAGTCTAATAATTTTTTGATAGAGTCTTTAGGGTTTTCTGTGTACAGTATTATGTCATTTGCAAATAAGGACAGTTTTACTTCTTCTTTTGCAATTTGTATGCCTTTTATTTGTTCTTGTCTGATAGCAATGGCTAGTACTTCCAGTACTATGTCAAACAGGAGTGGTGAGAGTGGGCACCCTTGTTTTGTTTCTGTTCTTGAGAAATTGTGTTTAAAATTCTATTGATGATCATCATCTCTCTCAGACTAAAGTTATCAAATCCTTATTTAGTAATGAAGTTAACTTGGTCTTTAACTCCTTAAGAGGTTTATAGTATATTGTATATTGATGACATGTGTCTTAATCTATAACTCATAGTTAAAAACAAATGAAGAATTTGCTCATGGATTTTAGTCTTTTTTAATTAATTATATCAAATTTTATTTGTAATCAAGTTTATTGATTACAAGTAAGGCCAAAAGTGCTGTCATTACTGCTTGTGATTAATTCACTTTTATTAATTTTCTAGTAGTTTTTCTAAGTGCAATCAAAAAAACTATGAGGACATCAATTAGCGATTTTTCTTCCATTTTATGATCAATAGTGTAGCAATTGATTGTATCAAACAATGAGCCAGTCTGACAGAACAGAACCTACAAGTCACAGTCTAGTTTTGGCTATTAAAAATAAATCTTCAAATTAGAGTAAAAAGATCATATTGGTATGATTTCACTAGGTTGTACAGTTTAACAAATAACCATATATTCTCAGAGGCTTAAAATAAATAAATAATTATTTCTTACTTAGTTACTTATATAGGGTTAGAGCTCCCCTATAACACTTTGAGTTCTCTTAAATTTTGCTGGCATGCTAGCCTCACTGGACTCTAATGGGTCAGTATATGCTAGACTCAACTAGGTTTGGCTAAATGTGTCTCCACAAATCTTCCCATTCAGAAATCTACACTGAAGTAACGTGTCCATTATCTGGCACATGACTGAGAGCCATACCTTTTAATGATTGAGAGCAAGAGGGCTATAGACCACACAATAGTATTTAAAACTTCTCTTCACATGCAGCAAGTGTCACAAGCTATGACCAAACTCAATAGGGTAGAGAAACAAGGCAAGGACAAGGATGGAAAAAAATGCTAATTTTAATCTACAATGAAAATTTACATACCAACACAAACCTCTTTGTTTCTAATTTTTATCCCTTTACATGGAAAATAACTATTTTTAGAATAGAAATGTTGCCAGTTATAACATTAAATGCAAAGATAAAAAATAAACACCAGATATTTTTGTTTCCTAACTACCAAAAATGTTATTGGTTGCTGCCAGAGAGAGACAGAAAGTTACATACAAGGGGCCTCCCATTACATTATCAACTGATTTCTCAACAGAAACACACCAGGCCAGAAGGGAATGGACTGAAATATACACAGTGATGCAAACCAAGGGACTGAATCCAAGTATACTATACCCAGCAAGGGTATAATTCAAAATTGAAGGTGGAATCAGGAGCTTCACAAACAAAAAAAAAAGGCTAAAGAGAGTTTATTACCACCAAGCCAGCAATGCAAGAAATGCTAAAGGGATTGCTGTAAAAAGAAGACCAGAAAGGCAAGAAGAAACACAAATATTAAGAATAAAAATGGTGACAAACCAGTACTTATCAATAATATCATTAAACATAAATGGATTAAATGCCCCAATCAAAAGACATAGGGTAGCTGAATGGATAAGAAAACACAACCCATATTTTTGCTGTCTGCAAGAGACCCACCTCAGAACAAAGGATTCACAGAGACTGAGAGTGAAGGGATGGAAAAAAAAATTTCAGGCAAATGGAAATGAGAAAAAAGCTGGGGTTGCGATACTTATAGCTGACAAAATAGACCTCAAAGTAAAGGCCATAACAAGAGATAAGGAAGGCCACTACATAATACTAAAGGGATCAATACAACAAGAGGATATAACTCTGGTAAACATATATGCACCCAATACAGGAGCACCCAAATACATAAAACAACTTCTGGAAGATATCATTGGAGAGACTGATAGCAATACAGTCATAGTAGGGGACTTTAATATCCCACTGACACCACTGGATAAATCCTCTAAGCAAAAAATCAGCAAGGAAACAGCAATCCTAAATCACTAGATCAGATAGACTTAACTGATATCTTCAGAATATTTCACCCCAAAGCCACAAAATATGCATTCTTCTATAATGCACATGGGACATTTTCAAAGATAGACCACATATTAGGACACAGGCAAAGTCTCTTCAAATTCAAGAGGATAGAAATCATAACAAGCATCTTCTCAGATCACAATGGCATAAAACTAGAAATCAACTACAA
Organism: Myotis lucifugus; assembly: GCF_000147115.1. NCBI lineage: Eukaryota > Metazoa > Chordata > Mammalia > Chiroptera > Vespertilionidae > Myotis > Myotis lucifugus. Next base: position 10,715,180 of record NW_005871050.1, on the reverse strand, counting down.
TAAAAACAATGAAACAAAATTAAACACTTGGAGACTAAATAGCACGCTATTAAATAATGACTGGGTTACCAAAGAGATCAAAGAAGAAAAAAAAACATCCTGGAAACAAATGATAATGAAAACACAACAATCCAAAATCTATGGGACACAATGAATACAGTCCTGAGAGGGAAGTTCATCTCTCTACAAGCCAACCTCAAAAAACAAGAAAAAAATGGTAATAAATTATCTAACCCTGTAACTCAAAGAATTAGAAAGAGAGCAATAAGAAAAGCCCAGAATGAGCAGAAATAAGGAGATAATAAAAATCAGAGCATAAATAAATGACATAGAGACCAAAAACAAAAAACAAAAACAAAACAAAACAACAGTAACAACAACAACAAAAAAACAATACAAAAAAATCAATGAAACCAAGAGCTGGTTCTTTGAAAGGATATACAAGATTGACAAACCTCTAGCCAGGCTCACAAAGAAACAGAGAGGACCCAAGTAAACAAAATCAGAAAAGAAAGAGGTGAAATAACAACTGACCCTACTGATATACAAAGGATTGTAAACAAACAAACAAAAAATATTACGAACAACTCTACTCCAGCAAACTGGACAACCTCGATGAAATGGACACATTCTTGGAAAAATACAAGCTTCCAAAAATCAATCAGGGAGAATCAAAAAACCTGAATAGGCTGATAACTACTGATGAAATTGAAACGGTAATCAAAATGCTTCCAGCAAACAAAAGCCCTGGGTCAGAGGGCTTCACAGGAGAGTTTTACCGAACATTCAAAGAACTAAAGCCAATCCTCCTCAGACTATTCAAAAAAATTCAAGATGAAGACACACTTCCAAGCTCTTTCTATGAAGCCAGCATTACCCTAATCCCAAAACCAGATAAAGACACCCAAAGAAAGAGAATTACAGGCCAATATCCCTGATGAACATAGATGCTAAAATCCTCAACAAAATTCTAGCAAACCAGATCCAGCATTACATTAGAAAGATGATACAACAAGACCAAGTGTGATTTATTCTGGGGATGCAAGGATGGTACAATATCTGCAAATCAATAAACGTGATACAGCCCTAACTGGTTTTGCTCAGTGGATAGAGCGTCGGCCTGCGGACTGAAGGGTCCCAGGTTTGAGTCTGGTCAAGGGCATGTACCTTGGTTGCAGGCACATCCCCAGTAGGGTGCGTGCAGGATGGAGGTGATCGATGTTTCTCTGTCATCGATGTTTCTAACTCTCTATCCCTCTCCCTTCCTCTCTGTGAAAAATCAATAAAATATATTTTAAAAAAATAATAATTAAAAAAATAAACCTGATATATCACATAAACAAATTGAGAGACAAAAAAAATCACATAATCATATCAATTGATGCAGAAAAGGCATTTGACAAAGTCCAACAGCTTTTCTGATAAAAACGCTCAGCAAAGTGGGAATAGAAGGATCATACCTCAACATAATAAAAGCCTTATATGACAAACCTGCAGCCAACATCATATTCAATGGGCAAAATCTAAAACCATTTCCCTTAAGAACAGGAACAAGATAGGGATGCCCGCTTTCATGACTCCTGTTCACTATAGTACTGGAAGTGCTAGACAATGCAATCAGACAAGAAGAATAAATAAAAGGCATCCAAATTGGAAAAGAAGAAATAAAATTGTCATTATTTGCAGATGACATGATGTTGTACATAGAAAACCCTAAAGACCCCATTAAAAAATTATTAGACTTAATAAATCAATTCGGAAATGTAGCAGGATACAAAATTACTGCAAAAAAATCAATGGCATTTTTATACACCAACAGTGAAATCAAGGAAAGAGAGATTTAAAAAAGCAATCCCATTTACCATGGCACAAAAAAATAAGATATCTAGAAATAAACTTAACTAAGGAGATAAAAGACCTCTACTCAGAAAACTATAGGACATTGAAAAAAGAGATAGAGGAAGACATAAACAGATGGAAGAACATACTGTGTTCATGGATTGGTAGAATCAACATCATTAAAATGTCCATAATACCCAAAGCAATCTATAGATTCAATGCACTCCCCATTAAAACACCAACGGCATATTTCACAGACCTAGAACGAACTTTCCAAAAATTCATCTGGGATAAAAAACAAACAAACAAACAAAAAACCCCCCAAAAAACCCCGAATAGCTGCAGCAATCCTGAGAAAGAAGAACAAAGTAGGTGGGATATCAATACCAGATATCAAGCTGTATTACAAAGCCACTGTTCTCAAAACAGCCTGGTACTGGCACAACAATAGACATATAGATCAATGGAATAGAATAGAGAACCCAGAAATCGACCCAAACCACTATTCTCAATTACTATTTGACAAAGGAGGCATGAACATACAATGGAGTCAAGACAGTCTCTTCAATAAATGGTGTTGGAAAATTGGACAGATCCATACAAAAAATGAAATTAGACCATCAACTTACACCATACACAAAAATAAACTCAAAATGGATAAAGGACTTAAATGTAAGACGGGAAACCATAAAAATACTAGAGGAAACCACTGGCAGCAAGATCTCAGACATATGTCGAAGCAATTTCTTCACTGACACAGCTCCTAGGCCATTGGCAACTCTAGAGAAAATAAACAAATGGGACTAATCCAAATAAAAAGCTTTTGTACAGCAAAAGAAACTATCAACAAAACAACAAGAAAGCCCACTGCATGGGAGAACATATTTGCCAATGTTATCACTGATAAGGTTTTAATCTCCTACATTTACAGGGAACTCATACAACTTAACAAAAGGAAGATAAACAACCCAATCAAAAAATGGGCAACAGACCTAAATAGATACTTTTTGAAAGAAGACAGAAGGAAGGCCAAGAGACATATGAAAACATGCTCAAAGTCACTAATCATCTGAGAAATGCAAATCAAAATGACAGGCGTACCATCTCACACCTGTCAGAATGGCTATAATCAACAAATCAACAAATGACATGTGCTGGCGAGAATGGGGAGAAAAGGGAACCCTCGTGCACTGCTGGTGGGAATGCTGACTGGTGCAGCCACTGTGGAGAACAGTATGGAGTTTCCTCAAAAAACTAAAAATGGAACTCTCATTTGACCCAGCAATCCCACTTCTAGGAATATATCCCAAGAAACTAGAAACACCAATTAGAAAGGATATATGCACCCCCATATTCATAGCAGCATAATTTACAATAGCTAAGATTTGGAATCAGCCTAAGTGCCCATTAGCAGATGAGTAGATTAAAAACTCTGGTACATCTACACAATGGAATACTATGCTGCTGTAAAAAGGAAGGAACTCCTTCCATTTACAACAGCATGGATGGAGCTGGAAAGCATTATGCTAAGTGAAATAAGTCAGTAAGAGAAAGATAAATATCACATGATCTCACTCATTTGTGGAATATAATGAACATAAACTGATGAATCAAAACAGATCCAGAGACAGAGAAACATCAATCAGATGCTCAAACCTCAGAAGGAAGGTAGGGGAGGATGGGGGGAAGGGGGAGAGATCAACCAAGAGACTTGTATGCATGCATATAAGCCTAACCAATGGACACAGACAACAGAGGGTGAGGATGATGGCACAATTGGGGGTGGGGTGGGGGAGCAACAGGGGGATAACCACACATATATAATACCTTAGTCAATAAAATAAAATAAATAAAATAAAATGTTATTGGTTAATATATCTAACCCTTCTTAAATATATGTGTTTTTAACCTATAACCTCTTGTTTCATTTTAATGGAATTTTTGTAGTTTTCATTTATTTATTTATTTATTTACCTTTGAAAAGAAAATTTTGTTATTTAGAAACAACTTCAGAACAACCAACTGATACAGCAGAAACCTATTTAAGAATTGATTAGATAAGTATTGATGTTACTATAGCTAAAGCAATAGTTCATTGATACATTTTATTATCCGTTTATTACACACAAATATTGTTTAAATATTTCACTTGGTTGTGTTCCTAAAATGTGCCCAAGACTATATGATGTTCCTCAACAGTCAATGTGTCTATCATGACAGACTATATTATAACATGGTGTATACAATTTGGAATAGAAAGATACATATGATTATATGTTATTCTTAAAAATTTGCACAGTGAATTAGTTTTTTCACTTTTCCCTCTTTCATAATTTTCTTCTTATTTTTAAAACACAACTACTAAACATGTAACTACATATAGCACTGCACTGAAGACACACACACACACAGAGCAAGTGTGCACAAGAGAAAGAGAGAGAGAGAGAGAGAGAGAGAGAGAGAGAGAGAGAGATTTTTACTCCGTGAGATCTTATCATTCTTATTACCCAATACCCATTTCTGGATTTGTCCTCCTCTTGCAAATAGTCTTCCTATCAGTTTTCTGCTTGCTTTGGTTTAGCATAAGGCATAACAAGACAAACATAAGAAAGAAATATCTGTGCATGAGCACACACAGAGGAAACTGACATAGCTGTAAAAGTGACTAATGCTAATAATTTGGAGCTATTTTACTTTGTCAACTAAAAAATAAAATCATTCTCTTTCCTGCTTGTCTGAAAAGTCATAAGAGCCCATCTGTGTACGGTTCACACAGTCTGCCACCATTCTGAGAAGTCCCAGAAATAATGTTCAGTAGAAAGCCCACCCGTCCCATTTACTCTACATGAAAGGGTATTGAATGCCACTAGACCTGCGGTGAGTGACTTTTTGCTCCTCATTTAATCACAGCAAGAGTTGTTTTCTCACAGCAAGGGATAGGAGATTTTAAAACTATTAAAAGCATACTTTCCAGAGAAATTTGAAAAAACAATTGTAAAAACTAGTGGAAATTATCCAGTAAAATAATAGTAAAGCTATAAGCAGAAACCACAGGCCTAAGAACATTGTTTGTCAACATGGTATGTGGGACTCTTCACTTGAGACATAAGAACAAATCCAAATACTAAAAACCAAATATGAATTGGAAATAGGAAATAACAAATAAATAATATTTCAAGAAAGTTAAAATACATTACTAAAGTAATGAATTATATTAATTTAGTGCTTGTTCTTCATGTTGAACAAGTTAGGAGATTATATTTGCATCATAATATTATGGTAACTTTTTTTCTTTTCTCCTTTGTTTTTTGCTTCTCCTCCTACATATTTTTTATATTATAAGTTTTGTGAGGCTCTGGCCGATGTGGCTCACTTGCTTGGCATATAGTCCCCTGCACAGAAAGGTTGCTGTTTCATTCCAGGTCAGGGCACATGCCTGGTTGTGGGCTTGATCCCCAGTAGGGAGCATGAAGAAGGCAGAGGATTGATGTTTTGCTCTCACATCTCTCTCTCTCTCTCTCCCTTCCTCTCTCTCTAAAAATCATAAAAATATTTTTTAAAGTTTTGTTCCAAGTGAATGAATAAACAAACCAAGAAAGAGTTAATTATTCATATATTTTCAGTTTCAAATTTTTCCATTCTTAAAAGTATTGAGAAAACAAAGCAAACAGTGAGAATTAACTTTTTTGGAAGTTAACCAAAACCTTGAAGAAACCCAACAGTTTATAGCAACCCATTTTTAAGAAAAATGGTTAAAAATTAATAAGAAGAATGAGCTCTGAAGAATTTTAACTTACGCTAGTCTAATCCTAAACTCCCCAGCTTAGAAGCCCCATTAAAAATAACACACATTACCAGTCCTGGAGGAACCAAAATGGACCTTATTTTCAAAGAATTTTTATTATTTGATCTGTCTGGTGGCTCACAGGAAGAACTTGAAACAAATTGTATTTTGCCCAGATCAGAACTCATGCAGTGCTTAAAGCCACTATTGGGGTTGGAGTGGGGGATTGTTTGTTGAAACATTTTCAGGCAAAAATTTTAGTCACTGATGCCTTAGGCCAGTGATGGCGAACCTATGACACGCATGTCAGAGGTGACACGTGAACTCATTTTTTTGGTTAATTTTTCTTTGTTAAATGGCATTTAAATATATAAAATAAATATCAAAAATATATCTTTGTTTTACTATGGTTGCAAATATCAAAAAATTTCTATATGTGACACGGCACCAGAGTTAAGTTAGGGTTTTTCAAAATGCTGACACGCTGAGCTCAAAAGGTTCGCCATCACTGCCTTAGGCAATGGATATTAGTTGAGATAAACAAGACTAACCAAATAGCTTGGAAGGAAATGTAGGAGAATAAGGTGTACATAAGGGTTTTAAAAAGCTCTAATACAGTGGGCATTCCCAGGGTTTTGCACATGTTAAGGAAAGACCTGAGAATACTCAGAACTCTGAACTCTGGTCGACCTTCATGCTCTACATGATCAAGAAATAAATGCTGAGACAGAGTTGTAAACTTCCCAGTTGGGTGTTAAAGGAGTGACCCAACTTTCACAAAGAGACTCTCCACAAAGTCTGGGAGGGATTTTGCTTATAAGAATTTAAGGAAAGTAATGTCTAACCATTAGCTGATTATTAGGCTAATAAGTCAAAATTTTCAGTGACCAAACAAGAATACAGACTTGACAGAATTAGTTCAGAAAAGTTACTAAGCAAAACAAATAAACAAAAAATACAACAACAAACAGCAATTAAAGAAAAATCTGGGCAAAAGGGAGAATCTAATTTCTAGAGTTGTGCATTATAATATTCAAAATACATTGTTTTCAACAAAAATTTGCAATAACTGCAAGAAAATGAGTATAGGTTACACACAAGAAAAAAGAAGCAATCAGAAACCATTCTTGAAGAAGGAAATATGCAAGAAAGTATCAATGTAGGGTTTTTTAAATGTACCCTTAAAGTGGTAGGATTTCTGTTATGCATATTTCACTACACTTTTTAAAATGTATTTTTAAATTGATTTTCTGAGAGGAAGGGAGAGGGAGAGGGAAATAGAAGCAACAATGATGAGAGAGAATTATTGATTGGCTGCCTCCTGAATGCCCCCCACTGGGGATCAAACCCGCAACCTTGACATGTGCCCTGACCAGGAATTGAACCATGGCCTCCTGGTTCAGAGGCCAATGCTCAACCATTAAGCCATGCTGTCCAGGCCAAAATCAATTATATTTCTATACATTAGGCAATGAACTATCCAAAAAAGAATTAAGAAAAGAGTACCATTCAAAATAGCATAAAAAAGGGAATAAATTTAAAGAAGGAAGTGCAAATGGTTTACACTGCAAGCTACAAATTGTTGAAAGAAATAATAAAAGACTTCAGTAATGGAAAGTTATCTTATTTTAATAGATTGGAAGAAAATATCATTAAGAAGAAAATACCAGACAAAGTCATCTCCAGAATCAAGCAATCATTATAAAAGTTCTGACTGAGATTTTGTGAAAAATGACAGCTGATCCTAAAATTCATATAAAAATACAAAAGACCTCAAATAGTCACACAATCTTGAAAAATAAAACAAAAACATAAAGTACTCACATATCCTGATTACAAAACTTACTACAATAGTCCTCTCTTATCTGCAGTTTTACTTTCTGTGGTTTCGGTGACCTGTGATCAACCTGGGTTTCAAAATTCTATATAATAAAAGCCCAGCGACCAAAGGGCGGAACAACCAGAATGACCAGTCAACCAGTTGCTATGATGCGCACTGACCACCAGAGGGCAGACACTCAATGCAGGAGCTGCCCCCTGTTGGTCAGCGCACTACCACAATGGCAGCGCCACTTGGCTGACTGGGATGAGCAGCTGCTCCCGCTATGAACCCCAGGCCGACAGGCAATCATCACCTCCTTGCCCCAGGCTCCTCCTCCTTACTCCCTTCTGCCTCCTCTGGATGCCCGCAGGCCAAGCAGCACTGCCCATGGGCTTGCAGAGCTGACCCTGGAGGTTGGGAGGTGGATTCGTGGCTGCCGCTGGACTGAGGCCTACTCTGCTGCCTCTCAGTGCTATAGTCCCTGGGCCCGGCCCCAACTGCGTCTCCTGGAGAGGCGAGTGCTCCAGCTTCACGGAAGATGCCAGACCAGGGAGCAGCCATTCAGAGGGTGGGTCCACAGCAGCTCAGCAGACCAGGATGAGCAGCGCTCCCACAGCAAACCAATCCCCGCAGGCCATGCCTCCCACCAATGCACAAATCCCATGCACTGGGCCTCTAGTATTAAACAAAAAATTCCAGAGTAAGTAAATCATACATTTTAAAATTATGTGCCATTATGAGTAGTGTTATGAAATCTCACAACATCCCACTCCATTCCATTTGGAATGTGATAATCCTATTTTCCTCCTGGTGTATACATTCTGTATATGCAACCCACCTGTTAGTCATTTAGTAGACATCTTGGTTATCAGATTGACTTATCATGGTATTGCAGCATTTGTGTTCCAGTAACCTTTATTTTATGTAATAATTAGAGGCCTGGTGCATGAATTCATGCACCAGGGGGTTCCTCGGCCTGGCCTGGGGCATTGAGACAAAACCAGCTCTCTGACATCCCCCGAGGGGTCTCAGAATGTGAGAGGGTGCAGGCCATGCCGAGGGACCCTCCTGGTGCACAATTGGGGCCAAGGAGGGATACGGGAGGTTGACCAGCCAGGGAAGGACCACAGGAGGGCTCCAGGGCAAGTCCGGCCCGTCTTGCTAAGTCCTGATCAGCCAGACCCCAGCAGCAAACTAACCTACCGGTCGGAGTATCTGCCCCCTGGTGGTCAGTGCATATCATAGTGAGTGGTTGAATGGCCTTAGCATATCATTAGCATATTACACTTTGATTGGTTGAACAGACGACCGGACACTTAGTATATTAGGCTTTTATTATGTAGGATGAGCCCAAAGAGCAAGAGTGGTGATGCTGGCAATTCATATATGCCAAAGAGAAACCATCAAGTGACTTCTTTAAATGAAAAGGTGAAAAGTTCTTGACTTAATAAAGAAAGAAATTGGCCTTAGCCAGTTTGGTTCAGTGGATAGAGTGTTGGCCTTCAGATTGAAAGGTCCCGGGTTTGATTCCAGTTAAGGGCACGTACCTCGGTTACAGGCTCCTCCCTGGCCCAGGCCTTGATCAGGACTCATGCTTGAAGCAACCAATCAATGTGTTTATCTTACATTGATATTTCTTTCTGTCTTCCCCTCTCTCTTCCACTCTCTCTAAAAACTAATGGAAAAATATCCTCCGGTGAGGATTTAAAAAAATTGTATGCTAAGGTTGCTAAGATCTGCCATAAAAATGACTCTTCTATCTGTGAAATTGTGAAGAAGGAAAAAGAAAATTGTGTTAGTTTTGCTGTTGCACCTCAAACTGCCAAAGTTATGGTCACAGTGCATGAGATGGAAAAGGCATGAAATTTGTGGGTGGAAGACATGAACAGAAAATATGTTCTGAATCACTGACTGCAACATGTTGCACCAGAAGGCATTGAGCCTATACAAACATGGCAGGTAGGCATAAGTATTTTTTTCTCCCTTTATAGATAGTTACTTGCTCCTTGACCATTGGAAATACTGTACTTACCTCATTTAATTACCTTAGAATTATTATTGAAAATGAATTAATCATATATGTGTCTGTCTAACTATCATCTACCTACTTATCTGTTTATCTATTATATATCTATCTAATCTATCTATATATGTTTAGTATTGATCAATCTAGAGATGTATTAATTTTATCATTGTTTTCAAACAGCTTTTGGTCTCATCAATTTTCTCTACTATTTGTTCATCTTCTATTTTTTAAATTCTACTCTAATATTTATTAGAGTCTAATACATCCACTTACTTTGTGTCAAATTTACTATTTTCTAGCTTCTTAAGTTAGAAGCCTAGATCATTTAAACACTGTCTTTTCTAATCCTATATAATAAAAGCCTAGGTGCAACCACACATAACATTGTCACAACACAACGTCACGTGTGGTTGTACCTAGGCTTTCATTATATAGGACAAGATGGCTGCCACAAGATGGCCAGCAGGAGAGGGCAGTTGTGGGAGATCAGGTCGACAGGGGAAGGCAGTTGGGGGTGACCAGGCCTTCAGGGGAGGACAGTTGCAGGGGACCAGGCCTTCAGGGTCCTGGGTGCCTGCGGCCAGCCAGAGGAGGGAATCCTGGGTCCTGGGTGCAGGGCAAGGCAGAGGTGGTTAGGAGTGATCAAGCCAGCAGGGGAGCAATTAGGGGCAATCAGGCAGGCAGGCAGAGGTGGTTAGGGGTGATCAGGCAGGCAGGCAGAGTGGTTAGGAGCCAGCGGTCCCAGATTGTGAGAGGCAGTCGGATATCCCCCAAGGGGTCCCAGATTGGAGAGGTTGCAGGCCAGGCTTAGGGGCACCCCCCCCTCCTGTGCACTAATTTCGTGCACCAGGCCTCTAGTTAGTCAATAATAATCCTATATAATAAAAGCTTAATATGCTAAGTGTCTGACCATTCGACTGTTCGACCAGTTGCTATGATGCAACTGACCATCAGTGGGCAGACACTCTGACTGGTAGGTTAGCTTGCTGCTGGGGTCCGGCAGATCAGGCCTGGGTGAGACATGCCAGACACGCCCTAGAGCCCTCCTGCGGTCCCTCCCCAGCCCCAATCAGGACTGGATGAGATGGGCTGGACACCCCCTAGAGCCCTCCAAGCGGTCCCTCCCCAGCCGGCCAACCTTCCATGGTCCCTCCCTTGCTAGCTGGCCCTGACTGGCCCCAATCGGGACTGGGCAAGATGGGCCAGACATGCGCTGGAGCCCTCCTGCGATTCCTCTACAGCCCAATCATGCACCCGTGGGGTCCCTCAGAGAGGTGGTTTCGGCCCGATTCCCACAGACCAGGCTGAGTGACCCCACTGGTGCACGGATGCTCCAGGCCTCTAGTAGTGTGATAACTATGTACAGTGCCAAGTTGGTACTTAAAATAGGGAGAACACTTTGTAAAGTATCTGATTATCTAACTACTATATGGTATACCTGAAAGTAATAGAAAATAATATTGAATATAAATTGTAATGAAAAATAAAATTTTAATTAAAAGAGAAAAAAACATTTAAGCTCAACTTTTCTCTAATGTAGCTGCATCCCACAAATGTTGGTATGTTGTATTTTATTATTCATTTCAAAATATTTACTAAGTCCCTTTTGATATTTCCATTGACTTGTGGTTTTTTAGAATCATGTTATGTAATTTCAAAATGTTTAGGATTTTCCAAACATTTTTATTGATTTCTAATTAAATTAATTTGTAATTAGAGAATATTTGCTCCATATTTTCAATCCTCTTATAGTAGACTGGGTTTATGGTTTAGTAAATGGTCAATCTTGGTCAATGTTCCATATAAACTTGTGAAGAGTATTTATTTTGATGTTATTAAGAGGAATGTTACATAAATGTGAATTAGGTCTTGTTGTTTGATATTGTTTTATAAGTCTTTCATGTTCTATTTGGTTTTCTATCTATTTATTCTGTCAATTACCATGAGGGCAATAATGACATCTCTAAATATAAATGTGGACTGCTCCATTTTTTCTTTCAGTTCTATCAACTTATCCTGTGTTAATTTTAAACTCTGTTATTAAGTACATTCTTTCAGTTTTTAAAAATATCTTATTGCTTGGCTGGTGTAGCTCAGTGTTTAAGTATCGACCTGTGAATCAGGAGGTCATGGTTCAATTCCCAGTCAGGGCACATGCCCTGGATTGCAGGCTTGATCCCCAGAAGGGGGCATGCAGGAGGCAACTAATCAATTATTCTCTCTCATCATTGATGTTTCTCTCTCTCCCTCTCTCTTCCTCTCTGAAATAAATAAAATTATATATTTAAAAATATATATCTTATTTATGAATTACTCCCTTTATCATTATGAAGTGTCCCTCCTTGTCCCTATCAATGCTCTTTGTATTGAGGTCTAATCCATTTCTGCCCTCTTGTGATTAGTAAATCTGTATTTTCATGCTATATATATTTTCCATTTATTTATTTATTTATTTGTTTGTTTGTTTGTTTGTTTGTTCATCCTCACCCAAGGATACTTTTCTATTGATTTTTAGAGAGAGTAGAGGGGAGGGGGAGTGACAGAAGGAGAGAAACATCGATATGAGAGGGACACATTGATTGGTTGCCTCCTGCAGGAGTCCGTACAGAGGAGGGGATAGAACCTGCAACCAAGTTAAATGCCCTTGACCTGAATCAAACCAGGACCATTCAGTCCAAGGGCCAATACTCTATCCACTGAGCCAAACAGGCTGGGGCTCCATCCTTTTATTTTAAATCTTTGCCTGAGTTTCTTGTAGACTGCATATATAATTATGAACCATTAACATTAACAGGATCAGTTAGATGTTAAAATGTTGGTTTTAAGCTTACTTATTTGTTTTATTTCTCTTCAATTTTCCTTTATTGGTTTTATTCCTTTCTCATTTTCTCTTTGTTTATAGCATTTCATGTAACCTCTTCTGTTGTATTATTTTTATCTCATCATTTATTATTTTAGGCTTTATAATAATCATCTTGAGCTGTCTAATCATCACAGTTTACCTTCAATTAAGTTACCATTTAACTTGTCATGATCCAACACTTCTTTTGTGCAATTTTTATTTCATTTTACTTTTACATTTTATAAACTATCATCATCAAAATCATTCCCTTTCTTTGTGGACTATAATTGTATTCATATTAGATTGCTTAATATTATCTTAAAAGGTACTGAACACTTGTTAATTTATTCCTTTTTTTTTCTTTGTGCTCCAGTTTGAATAGCTTTTGGCTTACTGGTCAGCTAGTATTAGAGAAATGCTTATCCCGACCCGTCCCTTTACATCTATGCCTTAGCCTTCACTTTCAATTGTCACAGAGTATGAAATTTACCCGGAAGTGGAAGCTTAGGATCTTCTCAGGTAATGTTCAGTCCTGGTCATGTGCATGGTTTTTGAAACTCTCTGGTGTATTTGGGAGCTTTTCAAAGCCTTTATTCCTCCATGTATCTCCATCCCCTGACTCTCCCTTCCCAGGTTTTTTAGTTTGTGGGTTGCTGTACCATTGTTATCGCTTGTCCCAGGTAGCTATATCTGGGATATGTGCCTTTAAATGTTTTCAATAAATGCTATGTGGGAGATTGCTCCAGCTCCAAGAAAGTTCCAAGGCAGGAGAGAAACAAAAGCAAACTTCTCTTCCAACCTCTTAGAAATTTGGCAGACAGATAAAAAAAGAACCACCACCACAATTCTTTGGGAGCAAGGTTTGCTTTGCCTCTCTGCACCAGCAATCTGTACCAGGAATGCAATCCTCCCTCCCAGGTCTCCACCAAGCTAGGAAGTGATGAGTGATAGCAGATGAGTTAAAATGTCACAATTATCTCGTACTGAGATGTAGGAGATTCTTTTTTTCTTTTTTCACTTAGCATTGCATTGGTTGTTGTAAGTTTTTAGTTATAATACAGAGTTCTAAAAAAGGAGATTCTGTAAGTTTCTGCCAGTTTAATTGTTGCTTTAGTGAATGGACAGAATTTTGAAATTCCTTACTCTGCCATTTCCAGTGTCAAAACCTCTAGAGCTTCCCTAGATGGTTGGCTCAGTGACTAGCAGGGGTCCTCAAACTATGGCCCGTGGGCCACATGCAGCCCGCTGAAAACATTTATCCGGCCCGCTGGGTGTTTTTGCCGCCACTGCCTGTTGCTTAGCAGCCAACTAGTTTTTTTTTAAACTATAGTCCGGCCCTCCAACAGTCTGAGGGACAGTGAACTGGCCCCCTGTTTAAAAAGTTTGAGGACCCCTGGACTAGAGCGTTGGCCTATGTTCTGAAGGGTCCTGGGTTTGATTCTGGTCAAGGGCATATGCCTGGGTTGCAGGCTTAGTCTCCAGTAGGGAGCGTGCAGGAGGCAGCTGATCAATGATTCTCTCTCATCATTGATGTTTCTATCTGCCCCTCTCTCTTCCTCTCAGAAATCAATAAAAATATTTTTTAAAAGAAGATGTGGCTACCATTTTGACCCTTGAAATGGACCTGGCAATTGGAGGCCCCCCCACCCCATGTCCTCATCCCCCTTCTCTGGAATGTGTGCTCCACTTGCCTTCCCCACTCCCAGAAGCTGCCTCTAGGACAGTGATGACGAACCTATGACACATGTGTCAGAGGTGACACGCGAACTCATTTTTTTGGTTAATTTTTCTTTGTTAAATGGCATTTAAATATATACAATAAATATCAAAATATAAATCTTTGTTTTACTATGGTTGCAAATATCAAAAAATTTCTATATGTGACACAGCACCAGAGTTAAGTTAGGGTTTTTCAAAATGCTGACACGCCGAGCTCAAAAGGTTCGCTCTCACTGTTCTAGGATATAGCCCGAGACTGTAGCAGTAAGGTGCTGAGACAATATAGATTGGGTACATGACTAAACACAGTGAAGGCCTCTTATGTGCATAAATGAACACAGTGAAGATCCCCTGTGTACATAACTGAATTCAGTTAAGGCACTGTATAAACTTTTAAGATTTAGTGGGTGGGTGCAGAAAACTATTGTTTATGCAGGTGCCTACAACAAGTGTTGTAAGTCCCCTTGCTTATTAAAACAGACAGAAAAGGACACTGTATGGTTTCACTCATATGTGGGATATAGAACAAAAAATAAACTAACAAAAACCATAAAAAATTCATAAATAAACAGAATGGTAATTACCAGAGGAGAGGGGGTAAAAGGGGTCAAATATATGGTAATGGAAGGAAACTAGACTTTTGATGGTTAGCCCATAATAGTGGACACAGACATTAACATTATATAACACAGATATATAATGTTAATTACCAATGCTATAATAATAATAACAATAATGATAATGTAACAAAAAACATTGCTACCTGCCAATCTGGAGTGGTCTGCTTTTTCTTTGGTCTCTCCCTGCCCTCTGCATAAGGGTGCCAGTTTTACATCACACCCCAGTAAATCAACAGGGGGAGAGTGGAAGAGAGGATGGAGTGAGGGAGAGGGGTGGAGATAGAGAGGGAGGGGAAGACATAGAGGGAGATGGAGAAGGAGAGGGAGATGGAGAAGGATAGAGAGATGGAGAAGGAGAGGTAGAGGGAGAGAGAGAGAACTTATTAAGCATTCTATACCCAGGACTTCCACATACTAGAATAAATACAAAACCCTAAGAAACCAGAAATTTGAGCAAAAGAATGGTTGTGCTATGTGAGATGGGCAGCAATAGGAGCCAATATCCTTCAAGGGCTAAACAGGCTATTCAGGAGTATGTAGACCCTATAAATGTTCTTTTTTTTTTAATCTGAGAAGCAAAGTAGGAGTAGACTATAGCATGTTGACAAGGCCAGTTTCAATAGATCACAATGATTATCTGAAAGAAATTATACTACATAACATATACATATGCATATACACATATACTATATAAGTTGGTCTTTAAAGGATGGTTGGGATT
Source organism: Myotis lucifugus (assembly GCF_000147115.1). Lineage (NCBI taxonomy): Eukaryota > Metazoa > Chordata > Mammalia > Chiroptera > Vespertilionidae > Myotis > Myotis lucifugus. The sequence continues at coordinate 10,699,807 of NW_005871050.1, read as the reverse complement.
GGAAGATAGTGAGAGAAACGCTATTCTATTAGGAGAAAAAGGCAACATCACAATAAATTCATTTTCATTAAAAGAGAGGTTCTTGGGTTTCCTTGAATATATTCCCAGAAGTGGGATCACTGGGCCATAAAGCAGTTCCATTTTTAATTTTTTGAGGAAACTCCATGCTGCTTTCCACAGTGGCTGCACCAGTCTGCATTCCCACCAACACTGTACTAGGGTTCCCTTTTCTCCACATCCTAGCCAACACTTGTTGTTTGCTGATATATTGATGATAGCCATTCTGACAAGTGTGAGGTGTTATCTCATCGTGGTTTTAATTTGCATTGCTCTGCTGATTAGTGACTAATTTGAAATAATATATACACCCCTATGTTCATTGCAGCATTATTTACACTAGCCAAGATTTGGAAGGAGCCCAAATGCCCATCAATAAATGAGTGAATAAAAAAATCTGTAGTACATTTACACAATGGAATATTAATCGTCCACAAAAAAATAAAATATTACCTTTTGTGACAGCATGGATGGATCTGGAGAGTATTAAACTCAGTGAAATAAGCCAGTCAGAGCATTACAAGTACTATATGATTTCACTTATATGTAAAATATAATGAACAAAAGAACAAAAAAATAGAAACAGATTCACAGATACAGAGAACAGACTGACAGCTGTCAGAGGGCAGGGGTTTGGAGGGCTGGGTGAAAAGGTGAAGCAAAAAAAGAACTGGCAGACATAGACAACAATATGGTGATTACCAGAGGGAAAGGAAGTGGGGGAAGGTAGTAGAGGATAAAGGAGGGATAAATGATGATTGAAGGAGACTTGACTTTGGGTATTGAACACACAATACAATATACAGATGATGTTATTATAGCACTAGAGGCCTGGTGCATGAACTTTGTGTATGAGGGGGGGGGGTCTCTCAGCCCGGCCTGCACCCTCTTGCAATCCGGGACCCCTCAGGAGATGTCCAACTGCCAGTTTAGGCCCGATCCTTAAACCAGCAGTCGGACATCCCTCTCACAATCCAGGACCACTGGTTCCTAATCACTTGCCTGCTTGCCTGCCTGATCACCCCTAACCACTCTGCCTGCTTACCTCATTGGCCCTAACCACTCCCCTGCCTGCCTGACTTCCCCTAACCACTCGCCTGCCTGCCTGATTGCCCCTAACTGCTCACCTGCCTGCCTGGCTGATCGCCCCTAACCACCTCTGCCTCGGCCCCTGCTGCAGCAGCTTCATCCAGAAGGACGTCCGGAAGGTCGTTTGGCTGTCTGATCTAAGCATATTACACTTTTATTATTATAGATTGTATACCTGAAACCTATATAATTTTAGTAACCAATGTCATCTCAATAAACTCAATAGTGTTATTTTTTTTAATGAGAGGTTCTCAAACTTTATCATGGATGAGTATCAGAATCTTCTGAAGGGCTTTTTAAGTCACATATGCTTAGTCCGACCTACAAAGTTTCTGATTACATAGTGATGTTAGTGTTGCTTGTATAAGGACCATATTTTGAGGACCACTGTATTAATGTTATGAGTATTTGTGATGTGTGATGGAGGTGTTAGCTAATGCTACAGTGGTACTCGTTTTGCAACATAAATATATTAAATTAATGATGTATACCTTAAACTTACACAATGTTATCTGTCATCTATATCTCAATAAAATATTATGAGTCTGGTCGGAATGTTAGCATTACATTGAAATAAAGTAAAGGTAAAATACAAGCTAGTATGTAATTAAAATTTAAAAAAAAGATCTGCATCTTTTATATTTGTTAAGATTGAAAAAAGTAAACTGTAATTTACATATTTTACTTTTATATTTGAGATGGCCATTCTACTATTTTGAAAATGTTTTTTAATGGATAGACAAAAGACCTGCTAAATATGACAACATAATCTTTTCTGTGGGTAGGTCGTATCACATCCTGGACCTCATTTTATTTATTATCCAGAATACCTGCTTTGTTTTCATCAAAGTTTTGTTTTGAGAGTCAAATAAGACAGTGAGCTTTTTTTAATCTTTATCATGAAGAGAATGAACTAGATCCATGGTTTTTTCTCCAAAATTTCACCCAGATAAGCCTTTTTTCCCACCTGTTTCTTTCATGCAGCCTGCTATGAGCTGATTTGTTCCCCTCTTCTCCAAAATACATGTTTTAATTCTAACCTCTATTACCTCAGAATGTGACTCTATCTGAAGACAGGATTTTTATATATATATATATATATATATATATATATATATATATATATATATATATGATTCAGAGAGGAAGGGAGAGGGAGAGAGTGATAGAAACATCAATGATGAGAATCATTGATCAGCTGCCTCCTGCGCGTCCCCTACTGAGGATCATGCCCACAACCCAGGCACATGCCCTTGACTGGAATTAAACTCAGAATCCTTCAGTCTGCAGGCCTATGCTCTATCCATAGAGCCAAACCTGCTAGGGCTGAAGACAGGATTTTTAAAGGGATAATTTGGTTAAGATGGGGTCATTAAGGTGGACCCTCAATCGATATAACTATCCTATCTAATAAAGAGAAAATATGCTAATTGACCCTCATGCCGTTGCAAAGATGGCAGCACCCACAGCCAATAAGGAGGGAATATGCTAATTGACTGTCCCACCCTCAAAGATGGCAGTGCCCATAGCCACAAGATGGTGGTGCCCAGTCCCATAAGCCCCCCAGCTGCCCAGGACCAGCCCGAGGTGCAGGCAAGCCTCGGATGGCAGCTGCTCAGCCACCGAGGGCTGCCTGAGGCTCAGGTAACCAGGGCTGGCCAAGGCTTGCACTGCCAGCTGTGGCAGCAGCAGAGGTGTGATGGGGGCGTCACCTTCCCCTGATCGCTGGTCACCTCCTGCCCCTGAGGGTTCCTGGACTGTGAGAGGGGGCAGGCTGGGCTGAGGGACCCCCCGCTCCAGTGCATGAATTTTCATGCACCGGGCCTCTAGCTGTTTTATATAAAAGGAGATTTAGACACTGAAATGTACAGAGGTAAGGCACAAGGAGATGACCATTAACAAGCCAAGGAGAAAGGCCTATGAAACCAACCCTGCAGACTCCTTGATGTCAGACTTCTGAACTCCAGAATTGTGGGGAAATAAACTTTGTTGTTTAAGCCACCATGTCTGTGATACTACCTTATGGCAGCCCTAGTAAGCTAACACACAATCAAACCTAATTTATAAATAACTGCATGCATGACAGAGTCATTGTGCTACTGGATCTTACAAACTAGTTGGGGAGATGATCAAATAAGCAATCACAATTAAACATTCAAACCTGACATTGCCCTAGCCAGTTTTGCTCAGTGGATAGAGCCTGTGTACTGAAGGGTCCCGGGTTTGGTTCCAGGCAAGGACATGTACCTCAGATGCAGGCTACTCCTGGCCTTTGCCTTGGTAGAGGTGCGTGCAGGAGGCAACCAATGGATGTGTTTCTCTCTGTCTTTCCCTCTCTCTTCCATTCACTCCAAAAATCAATGGAAAAAAACAATTTATTTTTAATCCTTGGGTGAGTATTTAAAAACAAAACAAAACAAAACAAAACAAAAAAACACCTGACATCTAAGTTCTTGATTTATATTTTGAACTTACAGAAATGACTAAATTTTAAAGCTGCCATTAGAGCTACCTTAATAAAGATAAAAAAGCAAGATAATATGGGAATGCACAGCAGAAACAATCATGCTAAATGTTTGAAATAAAAGAATGAGTAAAGGGTTGAGGGGAAGAAAAAAAGGAAGGAGCCCTAACTGATTTGGCTCAGTGGATAGAGCGTCAGCCTACGGACTCAAGGTTCCCAGGTTCGATTCCGGTCAAGGGCATGTACCTTGGTTGCAGGCACATCCCCAGTAGGGAGTGTGCAGGAGGCAGCTGATCGATGTTTCTCTCTCATCGATGTTTCTAACTCTCAATCCCTCTTCCGTCCTCTCTGTAAAAAATCAATAAAATATATTTTTAAAAAAAGGAAGGAAAAAAATAGGAAGGGACAATTCCAGGAACTCTTTAAGGTTTATTACTACACGTATATTCTATGATTGTACATAATGATCTAAGAAAACTGTACATGAAATAATTGAGTTTGGAGTTGTAGACTTATCAATTATTTATATATAAATTTCCAGCTTATTGAGATACAATTAGCATATAACATTGTTTAACCTTAAGTTGTATAAGATAATAATTTGATATATGTATATATGTGAAATTATTACAATATGTTTAATTAACATCCAACACCTCACATAGTTACAATATTTTTTTCTTGTGATGAGAACTCTTAAGATATACTCTCTCAGCAACTTTTAAATATGCAAACCACTATTGTTAACTGTAGTTGACATGCTGTACATTCTGTACATTGTATCCCCAGGATTTATTTATTCTATAATTGAAAGATTGTACTTTTTAATGACCATTTCCCCCACCTGCACCACCCACTTCTGATAAGTAATCTGTTCTCTGTTTCTATGACTTTGTGGGGGATTTTTTGGTTCCACACATATGTAAGATTATGCAGTATTGTTTTTTCTCTGTCTGACTTATTTCCCTTAGCATAATACCCTCAAGGACCATGCATGTTGTCACAAATGGTAGGATTTCCTTTTTTAATGGCTGAATTATATATATGTTAATTTTCTTTATCCATGCATCTGCCAATGGACACAGGTTGTTTCCATATCTTGGCAATTACAAATGATGCTGAAATGAACGTGGGGATGCAGATATCTCTTTGAATTAGTGATTTTGTTTCCTTCTGAATATATACCCAGAAGTAAAATTACTGCATCATATAGTAGTGCTATTTTTAATTATTTGAGGAGCCTCCATACTGTTTTCCACAGTGGTTGCACCAATTACATTTATAGACTTATTGAGAAATTAATATTCACAGTGAACATAATTTTTGTTGGCTGAAGGCGATTATAGGTGACTTATGGAATTTTCACTGTTATCTAGATAATTTGATGTCATATAGTCACTTGAACAGAAAATTTAATCTTCTTCCAGTGCTCCCTGCTCCCTGACAACATTTCAAAACATTTACCTAGTAAATCACCCTAAGAAATACTTATATATTTCAGGCAGGGTGTTTAATTAGCACATGGCTGAAAATATGATTTTCATTAACAAGAGATTCTCTTCCTCTTAAAACTTAGCTAGGATGCATTTAGAAAGTTCTTCTGGATGTGGATTTCAAAATAATTTGTCCTTGGGGAAACTGTCAAGTATTTTTTGAGAGAAATTGAATAAGCAATTTATTTTAAACGAACAAAGACATTTCCCCCAATTAATGTCTGCTGTCTGGAAGTGCTATGCAGCTCAAGGAGTTGACTTCACTGTACTCTTTTATGTTTGAATACCTTAATCAAACTATCTGTCATAATGGTAGAATGTCATCTGAAATCCTTCTTCATGATGTAATTGTTACTAAATCCTGGAAACAAAGTTCAAAATGTATTAAGGATATGACTTTACATTATTTAAAAAGAGGGTGCCCAGCCAGTGTGGCTCAGTAGTTGAGGGTTGAGCCTTGAACCAGGAGGTCAGAATTTGATTCCTGGTCACAGCACATGCCCAGGTTGTGGGCTCAATCCCTAATAGGGGGCATGCAGGAGGCAGCAAATCAATGATTCTCTCTCATCATTGATGTTTCTATAGCTCACTCTCTCTCTCTCCCTTCCTCTCTCTTAAATCAATTTTAAAAACATTTTTTTAAAAGAGAGTAATTAATAGGTTTAAATCCTTCCAGGAAGTATCTATATAATGCCATTTTTGTCAAAGCTTCTTTTTTATAGGAGCTCATAGTGAATTATGCATGACAAAAACAGAATTTGTAGAGGAAATAAGATTAAAATATGTCTTACAAGAATTAGATTTTCTACTTTGTTTTTATGTTAGATTTTATAAATAATTAATGAGAACAGTGCCTCCTACTGGCAGTTACCTAATTGATCCAACACATTTATCACAAACATCATTATTTGGATTAAAACATGAATCCAATCAATGCCTTATATGTACCAGACATTGTTATGTATTCAACAGGCAGACACAGTCATAATCCTAATTTTGCTCATAGTCTGACAACATGGTTTGTTAAGTATAAGTAAACAAATGCAATATACAGTGTATAAATGCTAGAGTGGGGTACATAGAACAGGTACCTAGCCTAAATTGTAGAAAGTGGTACCTGATCTGAAAACTAAGAGGTGGTGAGATTCAACCCAAATGGAAGACTCTGTGTGTGTGTGTGTGTGTGTGTGTGTGTGTGTGTTGTTATAGTTACATAGTTGTAACTATATAGTCATAGCTAGACCATTATAGTTATGTAATTGTTATATATATATATATATATATATATATATATATATATATATATAATATGTGTGTATATGTGTCGATAGATACAAGAGCAGGAATTCATTTGCATATATATAAATATCAACCCTACTTATCAAGATAAGTTAGAATTTGCTGCAGTAAAAAATTATCTCAAAATCTTAGTACGTAAAACCACAAAAATTTATTTTTCATTCATAGTACAGTGTGAACTGCCAAGGGCTCTTGTTCATTGTAATTACTCAGGACTTATTCTAACAGAGATACTCCTCAACATATGCTTTCACAATTGCTGCAGTAAAGGAAGAACTGGGCTGGAGAGTTGATTTTCAGCTTAATAGTGACATGTGTCATGTCCATTCATATTTGATTAGCCACAACAAGTCATGTGGCTTTATAACCTCAAGGGGCAGGGGAAGTGAAGTCCTACCATAAGCCAGATCTTAAAGCACTTTATAACATGAACAGTAGTATTGACAGTAGTTCACTGATATCAAACATATTCTTTTTAAAGTATAGTTGGCATACAAAATTATATTGGTTTCAGGTGTACAATGTATTCTCTATATTTTATTCAGTATGAGAGAACCACATTAGAAATCAGAAGGAAATGGTAGTTCTACTGAATTTTAAAATTATTTTCACTTTATACTATTTGGCACATTCAGGGAACAGTAAGGGAAAGGTTAGATTGGGGATCAAAAAATAGCAGTTTTAATACTGGCTCTCCCACACATTTTCTGGATATCTTCAAGGAACTCAGTTATACTCCACAACTAGTAAAGGAAAACTTTCAATGATGATTATTTTCTACATTACATGGGAAATGATACATGTTCTGAGTTTGCTTCTGGGCATATCCATAAAATAATTAAAAAGGCACCAGATTATTGGTGTACCTTGATAAAATTAAACATGAAAATTGGAATCTATACATGCCAGGAAACTTATTTGTTACATATTCTCATACTTTCCTCTTTTAAGGTAAATTTGAATGAAAATGTAAGCTTGTTTCACTTATGAGTATTTTTAGTCTTTAAACACAATGCTACACAAACAGTATTCTATTTTTTCTAGTAAATCATATATTTTGTATTATGATATGTGAAAAAATATTCTTATTTAGTTGATTATATAAACATCTCTATGTATCAAAGTTAGAACATGTGAAAACAGCAGAGATTAAATTAATTAATGCATTCTTAATCTGAATTTAAATTTATTATAAAAATATCCATAGGGTATCCACTTCTGAAATGGTGGAGTGAGAAGCTTTGCAGACCTGCTCTCCAGAGAGAAGTTCCCAAATTGATAAAAATTATAATACAACAGACATTGCCTGGGTTGGGGGCTCAATCCCCAGTGTGGGGCATGCAGGAGACAACTCAATCAACAATTCTCTCTCATCATTGATGTTTTTATCTCTCCCTCTCCCTTCCTCTCTGAAATCATACAAATATATATATATATCTGTATATATCTATACTGTCCATATTAAAAATACAACTGACTTTTAAGCTCAACAACAGACATTTAATCTCCCTCAAAATGTCTATAAGAGCGTCCAG
>NW_005871050.1:10611848-10691770 GCF_000147115.1 Myotis lucifugus | reverse complement strand
ATAGGGCATTCAGCAAATAAATATTTATATAAGAAAGTCTTCATTCATAGTGAGAGTCAGTGTCACTGGAACTCCAATTCACTCACATTTCACTTAATTTATTTATATTAAAAGCTTAAGCTTCCATCACCACCAGACGGATGAGCTCTCTAGGCTGCGTAGGGCAGGGCAGGCCAGCAGGGGAATAAGTGAGGGACAAGTAAATGACTGAGCAGCAGGCTGTGTGGGGCAACTAGGCCAGCAGAGGGGCTAGTGAGGGGCGACAAAACAACCAAACGGCAGGCTTTGTGGGGCAACCAGGCCTTCAGGGGGGGCAGTCGGAGGCGACCAGGCTGGTGGGGCGGGGGGGCAGTGAGGGGCAACCAAACAACTGAGCAGCAGGCTGCGTGGGGCGACCAGCAGGCTGTGTGGGGCAACCAGGCCCACTAGAAGGGCGGTTTGGGGCAACCAGGCCCACAGGAAGGGCAGTGAGGGGCAACCAAGCAGGAGAGGGGGGCAGTGAGGGGCAACCAGGCTGGCAGGGGGGGCAGTTGGGGGTGACCAGGCCAGCAGGGGGGCATTGGGTGTGACCAGGCCAACAGGGGGGGCAATTAGGTGAGCAGGTGAGCAGTTAGGAGCCAGTGGTCCTGGATTGTGAGAGGGATGTCCGACTGCCGGTTTAGGCCCAATCTTCAGGCAGTTGGATATCCCCCCGAGGGGTCCCGGATTGGAGAGGGTGCAGGCTGGGCTGAGGGGACCCACCCCCCATGCACAAATTCCATGCACCGGGCCTCTAGTTGAATTATAAAATACATGGCCCTTTGTGTCTGGCTTCTTTCAGTTAGCATAATGTTTTCAAGGTTCATTCTTATTGTGATTTGTATCAGTAACTCATTCTTTTATGGCTGAATAATATTCCATTTTATGGATATGCCATTTTGTTTATCCATTAATGAGTTGATGAACATTTAGGTTATTTATACTTTTAGCTATTATAAATAATGCTGTCATGAATATTCATATGCAAGTTTTTGTGGGAAGATATATTTTTCAATTCTCTCGGGTATATAACTAGAAACCTGAATTGTTGGGTCCTAAGGCTATGTTTAATTTTTATGGCTTATGGTTATGGCTACATTTAACTTTTTAAGCAACTGTTAAACTCCTTTCAATAGCAGCTGCACAATTTTACATCCCCAAGAATAAGGTACTGTATTAGGGTTTCTGTTTCTATACATACTTGCCAGCAAATGTTAATTATTGTGATTTTAAAAAAAATTTTAAGAGGCTATGAAATGGTATCTCACTGTGGTTTTGATTTGCATTTCCCTACCAACTAATTATTTGGATCTAGTAAACATGCCCCTGGTAGATTTTTCTGTAATTGTTGAACATTTGTAAATCTCCTTTGGAGAAATGCTTATTTATGTCCTTTGCGAATTTTTACTTGGGTTGTTTGCTTGGGTTATTGTTGTATATTCTAGAAAAAAGATCCTTTTCAGATGTATAATTAGCAAATATTTACTCCCATTTTGTAGGCTGTCTTTTCATGTTCCTAATAGTGTGCTTTGGTACATAAATATTTTTAATTTGGGTGAAATCCAATTCATTTTTTATTGCTTCTGTTTTGGGTATCATATTTAAGAAATCATTGCCTAAACAAATATTATAAAGATTTGCACCTGTGGGTTTTTTTGAGTTTTATAATTTCAGTTCTTAATTTATGTCTGATCATTTTAAAATTATTTTATATATGGAGTTAGGTGTCCAAATTCATTATTTTGCATGTGACTATCCAGTTATCTCAGTATCATTTGTTGAAGACTACCATATTCTTTTCTTATTGAACACTGTTGTCATAAATAAATTGACCATAGATAGAATGTTCATTTTTATAGACTCTCAATTATTTTCTATTGATCTATTTGTCTATTCTTACCAATACCACACTGTTTTGGTTAGTTTTGTATTAAATTTTGAAATCAGGAAATGGGAATCCTCCAACTTTGTTCTTCTTTTCAAGATTGTTTTGGCTTTTGGGGTCCCTTGCAATTCTTTTGAATGTTAGCATCTGCTTCTCATTTCTGAAAAAAAATATAGAATTTGGAATTTTGGCAGGGACCCTACTAGATCTGTAGATGAATTGCTGAGTAGTATCATGTTAATAATATAATTCTTCTAACCTATGAACACCTGGTGGTTTTCCATTTCTTCAGCTCTTCTTTAACTGATTTTGACAAGGTTTTGTTGTTTTTGAAGCATAGTAACCTCCATCTTGTATAAAAACTGCTGTTTGAAATTCTCTGCTATTGTTAGATAGTCCCTTGTTCTGTAAACTCTGCCATTTTTAGACAGTCTCTTTTTTATTTCTTTATTGATTAAGGTATTACATATGTGTCTTTATCCCCCCATTATCCCCCGACCCCCATTCATGCCCTCACCCCCTGTTGTCTGTGTCCATTGGTTAGGCTTATATGCATGCATACAAATCCTTTGGTTGATCTCTCCCCCTTACCGCCACCCTCCCCTACCTTCCCTCTGACAGTCTCTTATTCTGTAGAATAACTGTTTTAGTTTGAATAATAGAAAAATATAAAAACTTAACTGTCTGACCTTGCAAGCTAGCCATCTAACGTAATGGACTAATACTGATAATAATTCCCATATTCTTATGCCAAATGTTTGTTCTTTTTTTAAATAAATCTTTATTGTTCAGATTATTACAGTTGTTCCTATTTTTCCCCCACATAGTTCCCCTCCACCTGGTTCCCACCCCACCCCATGAACTTACCCCCCGCCACTGTCCTCGTCCATATGTATAAGATTTTTGTCCAATCTCTTCCCACATCCCCCACACCCCCCTGAGAGTTGTCAGTCCACTCCCTTTCTGTGCCCCTGATTCTATTATATTCACCAGTTTATTCTGTTCATCAGATTTTTTATTCACTTGATTTTTAGATTCACTTGTTGATAGATATGTATTTTTTGTCACTTTGGTGTTCATTATTTTTATCTTTACCTTTTTCTTCTTCTTCCTCTTCTTAAAGAATACCCTTCAGCATTTCATGTAATACTGGTTTGGTGGTGATGAACTCCTTTAGCTTTTTCTTATCTGTGATGCTCTTTATCTGACCTACAATTCTAAATGATAGCTTTGCTGGGTAGAGTAATCTTGGTTGTAGGTTTTTGCTATTCAACACTTTGAATATTTCTTGCCACTCCCTTCTGGCCTGCATAGTTTCTGTTGAGAAATCAGCTGACCGTTGTATGGGAACTCCCTTGTAGGTAACTAACTGTTTTTCTCTTGCTGCTTTTAAGATTCTCTCTTTGTCTTTTGTCCTTGGAATTTTAATTATGGTGTGTCTTGGTGTGGTCCTCTTTGGATTCCTCTTGTTCGGGGTTCTCTGTACTTCCTGGACTTGTAAGTCTATTTCTTTCACCAGGTAGGGCAAGTTTTCTGTCATTATTTCTTCAAATAGGTTTTCAATATCTTGCTCTCTCTCTTCTTCTGGTACCCCCATAATTCAGATGTTGGTACTCTTGAAGTTGTCCCAGAGGTTCCTTATGCTATCTCATATATTTGGATTATTTTTTTCTTTTTGGTTTTCTGGTTGGGTGTTTTTTGATTCTTCGTATTTCAAATCTTTGACTTGATTCTTGGGATCATCTAGTTTGCTGTTGGATCTCTGTATATTATTCTTTATTTCTGTCAGTGTATGCTTAATTTCTGATTGGTCCTTTTTCATATCCTTGAGGGTCTCACTAAATTTCTCGGAGGTTTCTAGAATATTCTTGAGTAACCTTATAACCGTGGTTTTGAACTCTATATTCAGTAGCTTTCTTTCCTCCATTTCTTTCATTTGTAACATGTTTCTTTGTCTTCGCATTTTGGCTGTTTCCCTGTGTTGATAGAGTGGCCTTGTGTGTTAGGTATCTTATAGGGCCCAGTGGCTCAGCCTCCCCAATTACTAGAGGTGGACACTCTTGGTGCACTCTTTGTGGGCTGTGTGCACAGTCTTGTTATAGTTAAGCCTTAATTGCTGTTGGTATCACTGGGAGGAATTGACCTCTAGGCCAATTGGCTGTGAGGATCAGCTGTGTCGACAATGGTAGAACTGCTGTGCTGGAGACATCCTTATGTGGCAGGACTTGTTTCAGTGGGGCTTTGGTGCTCACTGAGTCTGCCCCTTGAGTGTGTTGCTTATGGATGTGAAGAGTTGTAATCTGGTATGGTCTCATACTGATCACCGGGTACACTGGCTCTTAGATCTCCAAGGAGGTGCAAAGTCAGCCACTGACTGAGGCCACCCAGCAGGAGATACAGAGAGATCTGCAGATTCCTCCTCTTTCTTTGGGGTTTGGATGTGCCCAGATGAGGCCCAGTTGTGAAGCAATGCAGGCTGCTGCTGCTGGGCCTTAAGCCTTCTTTTGGAAGCTTTGGAGCTCTCTGACCCAGCTGCAGTTTGTTAGGTTTTAGGTTGCAAAAGGACATGCCATTCATATACAAAAGCCAATGTGCACAACTTGGGTGGGGTTGTAAATTGTTTGGGGTGAGGTCTCAGGGAATCACTAGGGCAGAGCAAACAGCAATGGCTGCCATTCAGCCATGCCCCAGAGGGGTCCCCACGTCTCTGTGTCCCGCGGCCCCATGCAGGAACAATGATCGCTGTGAGCACCTCTGAGAGAAAGCTGCCCTCGTGTTCCGGCCCAATGCCAGATAGTCCAGTTTCTCCCTGTATGAGTCTGGGTCCCCAGAGTCTCACCTGGAACTGGAGTTCAGAGCAGTTGGGAGCTTGTATCTCCCTCCAGATTGAAAAAGGCAACAGTGCACCTAGTTGCCAGCCTGTTTCACATACACCTCCACACCTCCACACCTCCACACCTCCTACCAGTCTCAATGCACTTTTTTCTTTCCTTCTAGTTGTAGAGCTTCCACTCAGCCAGCTTTCCCGTGGTTCTGGATGATATCTGTTTTGTCCTTTAGTTGTAGTTTTGATGTGGTTGTGAGAGGCAGCAACCACAGGTGTTTACCTATGCTGCCATCTTGGTTGTTCCTCCAAATGTTTGTTCTTTATGTATCCAAGATTACAAACTGTCTGTAACAATAACTCACACAGACCGGGCTTGAGAGGCTGTTTGCAGAGTGAGCTAAAGATGAATACCAGAGGACTTGGATCTCAGCTAAAGGACAGTATTCCAGTTACTGAGCTATCAGCAAGTGGACCTTTTGAAAGTCATGATGTTCTTCAAAAGGTTTTTTCTTGTGTGAAAAATGAACTTTTGCCCAGTCATCCTCTTGAATTATTAGGAAAAAATTTCTAGCTCAACCAAGATAAAATGAATTTTTCCACACTGAGAAACATCCAGGGTCTATTTGCTCCACTAAAATTGCAAAGGGAATTCAAGGCAGTGCAACAGGTTCATCATCTTCCATTTCTTCCAAGTTCAAACCTTTCACTGGATATTTTGAGGGGTAATGATGAGACTATTGGATTTGAAGATATTCTTAATGACCCATCACAAATGAACTAATGGGAGAACCACACTTGATGGTGGAATATAAACTTGGTTTACTGTAATGCAGTGAGCTGACCATGGAAATGGAGGGCCTACATCTTGTCTTTTTACTATAATTTTATGTATACAACATCAAAAGTACTGACACATGGAGAAAAAAAACACAATAACCCACACAGAGTTCTTTGTAAAATCTGCTGACAAAGAAGCTCAAAAGGTATAAATACGAAAAACTTCCTGTGTGACTTTGCTCAGAGATTTGGAAGAAACACCTCCCTCTGGGCTGCGTGCAATAAACGACTCCTAATTAATTGGCTCATTAAAGCGTCATGTATCTTACTCACTGATTTACGATACAACATTTTCACTGCATAATTCTGAAACATTCTAAGTGGTCAAAGCCATTGTGTGATTTTTCAGGCCCTACCATAAAGAATTACATAGGTTTAAACGGACAGGCCTCATAAGGGGAATGCTGCCCACCCAGACTTGGCACAGCCAATGAATTACAGGCTCTGAGAAAAGTTTCAGTCAGTGACTCAGGTCTCTCTCGCCTTTCAAGCTCTTCTAGGTGTTCTCGGTGTATTGCAATCCCATCACATCTAGGTCTCTCTTTATCTGAATTAAGCCTTTGGCAAAGGTTTCTTCAGGTATTTCTGTCAAGGTCTCTTTATTAGGGGGAGAACAAGAAAACCTTGAAGGCACTCTTTCTCATTCTGATTTCAGTACTAAGAATATTTTCACTCCTAGCCTTCTGTCTCTTCCTTCCCATTGCCCCTGGGTCCATAAGCCAGCAGGAGCCTTATGTTTGGAGCTCCCTCAAGAGTGAGATCACACATATGTCTGTGCAGAGCCACCTGAGCCTTGATCAGTGTGCCATTTCATGGGAAGGGGAATGGAACAGAGGAGTGTTAGTCCTTTCTGAGGTTTTATATCATCACAGTGCATATGTGATTAAAGATTTTGCTATTCCATTTTGGCTTATTGCTTTCATTGGCTACTCTGACACCTGATAGATCAGCACCTTCCAGCTTAACTGAGCTCCTAACACCTCCTTGTTTAAAAGTATTCTTGAGTATTTTATTATTTTCAATGCTGTGGTAAATGGGTTTGATTCCTTAAATTTATTTTTTTTGAATTTTTCATTGCTATTCCACAGAAATACAACTAATATTTACATGTGAATTCTGTGCTCTGCCAATTTGCTGAACTTGCTTATTAGCTTTACAAGTTTTTGTATGGATCCTTTAGGGTTTTCTATATATAAGATCATTAAATCTGTGAATAGATATACTTTCACTCCTTCCTTTTAGTCTGGAAGTGTATTATCTTATTTTTGCATAATTTTGTACAGTTATAACTTCCAGTTTATTATTAATATAAGTGGGAAAAGCAGACATCTATGTCTTGTTCTGGAATTTAGGGGGAAAACATTCATTGTTTCACCATTAAGTGTAATGTTAACTGTGTGTTTTTCAAATGCCTTCCATCATGTTTTAATTCTAATTTAAATGATTTTTAACATGAAGAGGTGTTGAATTTTTCTCAAATGCTTTTTCTGTTTCTATTAAGATGATTATGTAGCTTTTGCCTATATTCTATTTATATGGTGTTTTACATAAATTGATTTTCATATATAACATCAGCTTTACATATTTGGGATAAATTCTGCTTGGTCATGGTGTTCACTTCTTTTATATACTGCTATATTTGGTTTGTTAGTATATTTTTTATGATTTCAGCATCTATATTAATAAGATATATTGGTCTTTTATTGCACTTTTTTAATATGTTTCTAGTTTTGGTATCAGGGTACTTTTACCCTCATAGAATGAGTTGGCAAGTATTTCTTCCTGTTCTAATTCCTAGAAGATTTTCTAAAGAATTAACATTTATTTTCCTTTAAATGTTTGGTAGAATTTGCCAGTGCAACTGATGCCGCTGTAATGACCTGATTATTATTTAACGGGAAAGGAGGAAAGGGAAGACTAAATATAGACATGCCATTTATACAGCTTTGCAAAAGAGTTGCATTTAAGACTCTCTGAGTCTGTTCCCTGCTGATTGATGGGGGAACTAGAGACAGAGGCAGCATAGATGCATGGCCAGTAAGGTCAGAGTATCATGGGAAGGTGCCTACCCCACTGCCCATCAATCACACCTGAAAACCAGTCAGTGGCCAGAGTGGGTGTGACCACTGCAAGCTCTGGAAACCTGAATATTCAAACTTCCAAAGGAAGTTCCCCCTCTCTTCTCTCACACACACCAGGTTCCTGGCTCTCCTGTGACAGGGGGATGCTCTCCCGTGTGCCTGCATGGTGCACAGCCATGTTAGACTCCACACATGAACCAATGGACTTTAATTAGCTTGGATGCTGAACCACATCAGACTGAAACATAGAAGGGAAACTGGACACTGGCCTTGTTTCTGGCTCTGCTGAACTCCCAGCTGCACCTTTTGCAGAACTGGTGTAAAGGACAGGGGACTTTGGAACCTAAGAAATGTAGTAATTTCAGTGCAAATAAACCCTTCTTTCACATCCCATCCTCCCGTGCGAATCTTAGAAAATTCATTTTCTGAAGCTATCTCAAGAACCTCATTCCCACTATCTGGGAAATCTGGTCCATTAATTCCTCCTGCAACACAACCATCAAGGTTAGGACTTTAAGTGTTGAAAGTTTTTTGATTACTGATTTCATCTCTGTAGTTTTTATTAGTCTATTTAGATTTTCTAGTTCTATTATTTTTTTTAGTCTGTTTTGGTAGCTTGCATGTTTAAAGGTGTCTGTCTTTTTCATCTAGTTTGTCTATATATCAACATACAACTATTCATAATGTTCTCCTGGGGCTTACTTTACGATTTTGCCATTTATAATTTGAGATTGTTCTGAAATCTTTTTTTAAGTGATCATTATAAAATTGTATTGTGTTAGGGTAGGTTTATATAACACATTGGAACTCATTCTCCAACATAACAAATTGAAATTAATGGAAAGAATCTGCTCTTTTGAAACTTTGAAAGAACCCAACCTTGAAAAATTTGATAAAATGTATTTGAAAGTAATTTTGTCATATTAAAGTAATTTAGGTCATTGTATTTTTTTCAAATTTTCTATTCTTTTGCCTATTTGCATTTGTAAAATTTTCAGAATATAGTATCATAAATTTGCACACATCATTAGAAAACAATGTCATGTATGTTTTGCTTGATTTCAGTCATTTTGTTTAATATTTAGATTTCCTCTACTTTTTAATAGGGTTTTCAATTTCTCTGATTTAAAAAGGAAAGATGAAATAGCTCTTATGTTTATTAATATGCTCTAATTTTTCCTCTTATCTTGTCCATTAATTTCTGCTTTTATTATTATACACTCCATAATTTTTTGTAAAGTTTGTCTTTTATTTAGTTTATATAATTTATTGCTTATTTGTATTCATTTATTCTAGGTTAATAGTAAAATTATTTCAAAGATATGAATATGTTTTAAGTGTAGTTTTGGCCAAATCTTGTCACTTCAGTTTATAGTGTTCTCCTCATTTCTGGGAAGACTATAATTAATTCACTATTTAATTGTATATTGAGAACATTAGCATACAGTCCTTTACCTCTTCAGCCTATGAAAAGTTACTTCTTTGGGGGCTTTAATTGCTATTTCTGTTGTATTTGATGTCTTCATGAGAAATAATAACTCTCTGTGTATTTCTGATATCTCCCTTCTATTTTTCACATCTTTCTCACTATATACCTTTATTAGTTTTATTCTTTTGTATTTTATGTAAACTTCAAAAGCTTGCATTTCACCTCATTTTTAATTCTAAGCTTGATGCAATTTTAATTCTCTAATTGTAATTTGAGTTTGTTTATTTTCTGGAATTAATTTGATTATATGTTTACCTTCCCTTATCATAATTTGCTTCATTAATGTCTTAGCTTTCTTCTACTGTTCCATAAATTTATTTTACTAGCAATTGCATTATATGAGTAAAGCCTCTTTACTCTTTATGGCAGAAGTAAAAATAAATCTATATAAGGTAAAGTGGCTTTAACTGATCCAGAGGTGACAGATATTAGAATTCAGACTATTTAGAAGTGTCATATCCAGGCATGATTTCTGTAGATCAGCTGGGTCATTTTCTTGAGGAGACATGCAGAGCAATATTCTTTCTGGCTATTTCAATAAAATCTCTGAACAGCGTCTAGTGCTTCTAATTCATATTTAATTATCATCATATCTGAAAGGCTCTAAGACTGTGAAAAAGGCTGAGGAACATATGAGGTATCTCATGCTAATTATATTGTAAAGCTTGGTAGAAAAGAAATCATGGTTATTTGGCTTGGGAATTCAAATAATATAGATTGCCTTGATAAGTCATTTCCTTTGTGACTGACTGTTTCTATTAATATGTAAAAATGCTAATGCAATGAACAATTTCAGAAGCAGCACTCAACAATATTTTACTTACTCAAAATATGTTTTTATCATAATATATTCAAAATATAGTTAGAAGGCCCTACCTGGTCTGGCTCATGGGTAGAGCATTGGCCTGCTGACTGAAAGGTTCCAGGTTCAATTCTGGTCGGTGTGCAGTAGAGAGTTGATCAATGATTCTCTCTCATCATTTATGTTTCTATCTCTCTCCCCTTCTCCCTTCTTCTCTGAAATCAATAAAAATATATTTAAAATATATATAATCAATAAAAATATCACACACACACACACACACACACACACACACACATAATAGAAGCCCGATGCATGAAATTCATGTGGGGGGGGTGGTCCCTCAGCCTGGCCTGTGCCCTCTCGCAATCCGGGACCCCTCTCTCCTAACCGCCAGCCTGCTTGCTCCTAACCACCTGCCTGCTTGCTCCTTACCGCCCACCTGCTTGCTTCTACTGCCCACCTGCTCTCTCCTTACTGCTTGGCTCACTGCTCCTTGGTGTTGCCATGGGGGGAGAGGCTCCTGTCACCACCGCTGTGCTCGCCAGCCCTGAGCCTGGCTTCTGGCTAAGCGGCACTCCCGCTGTGGGAGCGCACTGAGCACCAGGGGGCAGCTCCTGCATTGAGCATCTGCCCCCTCATAGTCAGTGCATGTCAAAGCAACATAGCAACTGGTCGTTCTGGTCGTTCCACCTTAATGGTCCCTGGGATTTTATATATATATAAATCCTAGCTCAGTAAATGGTAGATACAATTTACTCATATATAAGATTTTTTTTTACTTAAGAGGATCTGTTAATTAACTGTGAAGACAAATTTTCTTTTTGATTTATAAGAAATGTCTTGTGACCTCTTTGTTCTTTATAAAATACAGAGTATATTGGATGACTTAAGAACAAAATGACCCCCTTGTCATCTCTCTGCTTTAATCCGTACACACATATCTTTTTGGAAAACACCAAATAGACATAATTATTTAGTGGATCTCAGTGCTATTTTTTTATTCTAGTTAAATTAGTGGCATTCAGAGGAAGATAAAATAAATTCAGCATTATGTATTTGTTTCCAAGGCAATACGCTAGGTCACTCCTTGAATTCTACATAGAAGATAGTTAATAATAATAAATTATTATTAAGATGCATTCAATGATGTTCCACACCAGCAACTCTATTTCTAAAGAGGGCAGAGTCACATTTGTAGCTCTTAATACAGTCTAACTTCTTTTTAATGGTGGCAGATCCCCATGAGTTGGCTGCTGAGGTAGCAGAATTTAGTTTGTTCAGCTTAATTATAGTCACACTGGGCAGGGGCAGGGGGAAAAATAGTCTGTTCTACTTCAGTTAAGAATCAGAGTAAAATAGTCAAGCAAGAAGATATCCATAACCAGTTACAACTTCAAATACCAAAGCTTTCACACAGGGATTGAGGTATGGCCTTACATCTATAGGTATTTAGACTTTATTGAAAATAACTTTCAGTTTTCAAATAATAAGTAAATAAAATGCCTAATTAGAAAGCAACTGAAAAAAATAACATATATATATATATATATATATATATATATATATATTCTAATTAATTTGGAATGAATATATTTTGACATATTCTGTTTTACACTCAAACATTTCTGAACTGAATATTTATATGGCACATTTGTATTTCCAGAAGAATGGAACTAATTTTTCTTGATCTATCTTTTTTTTAATATACTTGTTGTCAGAAGCAGAATTTTTCTAGTAGTCATTTATTTGGTTGAGAGCCACACAGCAAAAATAAAGTATCTTACAAATATCTTTTTTTGGTTTAAGAAACAGCCAAAATCCTTTCCTGGAAAAGTCTAAAATGCTTTCCTACTAAATCAAACCTTCCTTTAAAAATTTTATATTTTTTGCCCAGCCAGGTGTGGCTCAGTGGTTGAGCATGGACCCAGGAACCAAGAGGTCATTGGTTTGATTCCCGGTCAGGGCATATGCCCAGGTTGCCAGTTCGATCCCTAGTGGGGAATGTGCAGGAGGCAGCTGATTGATGATTCACTCTCATCATTGATGTTTCCATCTTTCTCTCTCTTCCTTCCTCTCTGAAATCAATAAAAAATGTATATGTTTAAATTATTATATTTTTATTTGTGCATAAATGTTATGTTTGCAACTGAACAAAGGCTGTCCTCTTAGTGTCTCATTCACTTATTTATACATTCATTCCAGTAACTAAATAAGCATTTGAGTCCCTACCATAATTTATTGAGCAGGTACTGTGCTAACTGCTGGAGAAATGAAGATTAATTTGATAGGCTCTCAATCATAAAAGAGCTCACAGTGGGATTGAGAAGACAAGCAGATGAACAGATAATTATAATTCATTCTATTAAATGCAAAGGTTAAAAAAATGACTATGGAAAATAGTGAAGGACATGCCCAAAGAATTTCACAAATCTCCCAATTCTTGAGTAACTTTATAGCATATTACTTCTCTTATAAAATGCAATAATAAATAAAGTTCAGTTCAAATTTATAAATATGACAATGTTTGTGTAGGCTTCTGTCTTTCTCCTGAACAATATTGCCATTAAGGCCTTATATTACCTATTCAAACCCCACCATTTTTTCTCAATTGAATAATATTTTTTGCACTGGATTCAGCATTCACTAAAACTACTTCCATTGGTAGATTCATTCATGTCACAGTTGTAAGCCACTGCCAAATTTGAATTTCCCACTTTAATTTGCTTAACTTGAATTTTATGACTACAATTATCTCTTCATGTACATAAACCACAAACAGTTGGCATACTGAGTTTCACTTATTGTTGCTCAATCACTTTATTAGTATTACTGCTAATAAGATTAGCAAAAAAAAAAATCAAAGTTATTGCATTTCCCTTGCTCAGTAACTGGCCAAGTAACTGGTTCCCACCAGAAGCCACCCAGAAAAATGGAAAATGTAGGTTCACTCATTAATCTTCAAAACTTCAAAAGCTAAAGCCAGAATGACACTAGTGAAATGTTCTTGTTATAACACAGATTCTAGGATCATAGCACTTTAACAATCCAACCCCAACTTCACAATTATCTGCTATGTAATCACAGGCACATGACTTTATTTATCTAATTTCAGTTTCTTCATTATATAATAGACATTGAGTAATATCAAACAAAATAGAGTTGTTTTAAAGATTTAATCCAAAAATTTTTATAAGGTGTTTAGCATGTAGAACAGTGACTAGCATAAAATTACCCCTCCGCAAATGAGAACAACCAAGCATCTATTGATGGTGCAGTTTGGCAGTTTCTTATAATGTTCTTGGGTATTTAATCAAGAACAATAAAAATATGTGTATGCACAAAGACTTAAATAAAAGGGGGAAGAAAACAAAGGTAAATGATAGATGATAGATAGATAGATGATAGATAGATAGATAGATAGATAGATGATAGATAGATAGATAAATAGATAGATAGATAGATAGATAGATAGATAGATAGATAGATAGATAATAGATAGATAGACACAAACATATTTATAAAAAAATAAGGAGGAAATACTTATGACAAAATCTCAGTTTCTGCCCTAGCTGGTTTGGCTCAGTGAATAGAGCATTGGACTGCAGACTTAAGGGTCCCAGGTTTGATTCTGGTCAAGAACATATTCTCGATCCCCAGTAGGGGGATCTCATCATTGAGGTTTCTATCTCTCTCTCCCTCTACCTTCCTCTCTGAAATAAATAAAAATAAATTTTTAAAATCTCAGTTTCTATAACTGGCCACATGGTCCTGGCTGGTATACATAGCTATCTTCTTCCACTTGCCATTCTGCATTCCCTTTGCCTTCAGCAAACACTTCAAATGACCATGGTTCTTTACCCAGTGGAGTGACCTAAACCATCATTCCTGAAGAGTCTAACCATTAGTAATACTGCCTGGAATAAAACATCAACACACAGTTCAAAAAGACCTAAAGATAAAGTTATAAGAAACATATGTGGAGGAGGAGAAAGATGGCAGCTGGCAGAACAGAGGTGAGGGAGAGGGTGTGAGCGGGTGAAAGGAGAGTGTGTGGATGTGTGTAGGGTGTGTGTGAGTGAGTGATGGACAGTTAAATCCAGCAGGAGTAGCAGGGGCTGGCAGACCAGGCTCTCCTGGACAGGGAGCACCTACCACCACTGTGGGCACTCCCCGGGCTGTGGTTCTTGGTCACGGAGTCCATGCCATCTTGAAGGGCAGAGTGACCTCTTCTAGGAACTCATCAGCACCACCACCCAGACAGACCTTGGACACTGCCTATGACCCTGCAGCCACTCCAGCCAAAATCCTGCTGCCCCACCCACAGACCTGCAGACCCTAGGAACTCCACCTCCAAGGGTGCATGACTCCCGCAGCAATAAGTGTGACTTTCCCCTCCCCAGCGGCCAAACTCAAGATGCCACAGTCATGCTTTTCCAGTGCGCAGGCCTCCTGAGCCCACTGTTCCACAGGCCACTCTTGGGTACTGCAGTGAGCCCCTGCTGGGCATGCTCTTATCCAAACAAGGACGCAATGCCCCGGCAGTAAAAATACAGAAATCCCCCTTCCTGGATACCTGCCCACAGACACCTCAGTTGCGCAACTTCAGCGCCAGGCCCCTCTGAGTGCGTGAGTGGGTGCCTCTGTTAGCAGCCATTGGGCATGCACAAATCCAACCAAGGGCACAAGGACCCCAGCAGTAGAAATTCAAACTTCCCCCACTCCCGGCTGCCTGCCAAAAGACACCTCAGTCACGAGGCTTCAGCGCAAGGGCTTCTCTGAGTGCACCACCCTGGCAAAGGGCCCTGGGGTACCTCTGTGAGCTGCCACTGGGCGCGCTCATATCCAAACAAGGAAACACAACACTGGCATTAGAAATTCGGACTTCCCCCACTCCTGACTGCCTGCCCACAGACACCTCAATCACGTGGCTTCAGTGCAAGGGCCCCTCTGAGTGCACCACCGTGGCAGACGACCCCCAGGTGCCTCTGTGAACCGCCACTGAGTGTGCACAAATCCAACCAAGGGCACAACACCCAGCAGCAAAAACTGAGTCTTTCCACTCCACAGCTGCCAACCTCCGGACACCACAGTCATGCTTTTCCAGCACGCAAGCCTCCTGATCCCACCGCCCCAAAGGTGGCTCTTGAGTGCATCTCTGAGCCCTCGCTGCACACACTCGTATCCAAACAAGGGTGCACAGCCCTGGCAATAGAAACTCTGACTTCCTCCCCCTTCTGGCTACCTGCGCACAGACGCCTCAGTTACGCCGCTTCAATGCAAGGACCTCTCTGAGTGCACCTCCTTGGCAAACAGCTCCCGGGTGCCTCTGTGAGCTGCCACTGGGCACACGCGAATCCAACCAAGGAGGAAAGGCCTCAGCAGCAAAAACTGAGCCTTCCCACTCCACAGCTACCAACCTCTGTACACCGCAGTCGTGCCTTTCTGGGGCGCAGGCCTCCTGAGACCCATCACCCCAAAAGATGGCTCCTGGGTGCTTCTATGAGCCCCTGCTGGACACGCGTGATTTCAACCAAGGGTGCAAGGCAGCAAAAATTGGAACATCTCCCTCCCTGGATGCTGACCTTGGGACACCACAGTTACACCTTTCCAGCACACAGGTCTACTGAGCCCACTGCACCTATAGCGTCTCTTGGGTGCCTTCCTGAGCCCTGGCTGGGTGTGCTCATATCCAAACAAGGATGCACAGCCCTGACAGTAGAAATTTGAACTTCCTCTTCCCAGCTGCCTACCCACAGACACCGAAGTCATGCTGCTTCAGCACGCAGGACCCCTGAGGCCATGCCACAGCAAGCATCTCCCGGGTGCCTCTGTGAGCT
The DNA here is from genome assembly GCF_000147115.1 of Myotis lucifugus. Lineage (NCBI taxonomy): Eukaryota > Metazoa > Chordata > Mammalia > Chiroptera > Vespertilionidae > Myotis > Myotis lucifugus. The sequence goes on along the minus strand of NW_005871050.1, from coordinate 10,675,991 downwards.
GCCACTAGGTGCACTTATATTGAACCAAGGGCTCAAGGCCCTGCAGCACAAACTTAGACTTCCCCCTCCTCAGCTGCTGATCCTTGGTCACTGTAGATGCACTGACCCAGTACACAATCCCCCTGAGCCTGCTATCCCGATAGGCGGTCCCTGGGTGCTTCTCTGACCTGCTGCAAAGCACAACTCCGGCCACTGGGATCCAGTTCCTGCTGTAGCACTGCTCCAGCACAAGGGCTCCCCTAAGCCCACTGCCCCAGCAGATAGCTCCTGGTTGCCTCTGTAAGCAGCCATTGAGCGTGCATATCCAATGAAGGGTGCATATCCCCCAAAGCAGAAACTGGAACTTCTCCCTCCACGGGGCCATTGGCACAGCACAATTACTCCATTCCTGAATGTAGGCCCAATGAGCACACATCCTTTGCAGATGATTCCTGGGCCCCCCTCTGTGCTGCCACTGGGCGTGGGCCTCTCCAACCAAGGGCACATAGCTCCCTCAGTAGGATCCATGACATCCCCCCCCCAAGCTATCTAGCACAGGACAGCTTGTTGAATTCCTGAGGACTTGCCTCCCTGGACAAGGTCACATTGTTTCAGCCACAGAGCCTGAGATTCCCACATACCCAGCTGCTGGATCCCGAACACATGCCTGATTCAGAGAGGGAAATCACTTTGTCCAGAGTCCCACTGCCTCAACCACAGAGTACGAGATGCCCGCCCCCCACTGTCATGGGTTCTGGGCCCCTCCTAGTGAGTTGAAGAGTGACACTAATCCAGCAAGAGTCACACTACACCAGCCAAAGTCACAGCACCTGAGCCTCAGGCCCCGAGACTCATTCTTCCCAGGCTTTGGACTCTGGAAACCCACAGTGAGCACATACCAGTGAGACCTCAGACAACCTTTTCCATGAGAGCCAAAACGACAATCACATCCAAAACAGCTTGCACAACGAAGCCTTGGGTCAGTCACATTGTCAACCCATGATGAGACTACATCCATGAATAAGAAACTAACATTCAAGATCTAAATACAACAAGAGAACCCAAGTAGTTCAAATAGGGAGCTCTACCAGATCACCAAGCCCAGGAGACCTGAGAAACTGTACCTCTAGCACCACCCCCAAAAGAACCTGGGTAGCAAAGCAGTTGGATATAAGACACAGAAACAATTAAAACGTAACAGCAAAAAGTGGGAAGATAAAAAAAAATCCCCAACGGAAAGAAAAAGAGGAATCACCAGAAAGGGCATTAAATGAAATAGAGGCAAGTAATATGTCAGAGAAAGAATTCAGAGTAATGGTGATAAGGATGCTCAAACGGCTAGATGAAAAATACACACAACTCAATGAAAATGATAAGTAGCTGAATGAGAATGTCACCAACATGAAAAAGAACCAAGAGAAAATGAAGAATGACATAGCTGCAATAAAGAAAACAATGGAAGACTTAAACAGTAGACCAGAAGAGGCTGATGACCGCATCAGTGAATTAGAAGACAAGGTAGGAAAAACACACAAACAGAACAGCAACTGGAAAGAAAATTTAAAAGCAAGCAAAGAACCTAAGGGAGCTTTGGGACAACACAAAAAGAAAAAAACATCTGCATCATAGGGGTGCCAGAAGGAGAGGAAGCATTCCAAGGAATAGAAAACCTGTTTGAAGAAATAATGACAGAAAACTTCCCTGATACTGGCAAGAAAAGAAAAAAACATGCAAGTCCAAGAAGCACATAGAGTCTCAAACAAAATGAACCCAAAAAGACCAACATCAAGACACATCATAATTAAATTGGCAAACATCAACGACAAAGTAAGAATCTTAAAGGCTGCCAGAGACAGACAGAAATTTAACTATAATGGATCTCCCATTAGAATATCAACAGATTTCTCAACAGAAACACACCAGGCCAGAAGGGAATGGAATGAAATATACACAGTGATGAAAACCAAGGGACTGAATCCAAAAATACTATACCCAGCAAGGCTATCATTCAAAATTGAAGGTGGAATCAAGAGCTTCACAGACAAAAACAGGGCTAAGAGAGTTTAGCCAGCAATGCAAGAAATGATAAAGGGACCACTGTAAAAAGAAGAAACAGAAAAGCAAGAAGAAACACAAAAATTAAGAATAAAAATGACGACAAAAAAGTACTTATCAATAATAACATTAAACATAAATGGATTAAATGCTCCAATAAAAGGACATATGGTAGCTGAATGGATAAGAAAACATGACCCATATATTTGCTGTCTGCAATAGACCAACCTCAGAACAAAGGATTCACACAGACTGAGAGTGAAGGGATGGAAAAATAACTTTCAGGCAAATGAAAATGAGAAAAAAGCTGAGGTTGCAATACTTCTATCTGACTAAATAGACCTCAAAGTAAAGGCTGAAACAAGCGATAAGGAAGGCCACTTCATGATACTAAAGGGAGCAATTCAACAAGAGGATATATATAACTCTAGTAAACATATATGCATCCAATACAGGAGCACCCAAATACATAAAACTACTTCTGGAAGATATCGAGGAAGATATTGATAGCAAAACAATCACAGTCGGGGACTTTAATACCCCACTGACACCACTGGATAAATCCTCTAAACAAAAAAATCAGCAAAGAAACATCAATCCTAAATGACTCACTAGATCAGATGGACTTAATTGACATCTTCAGAACATTTCACCTGAAAGCTACAGAATATGCATTCTTCTCAAGTGCACATGGGGCATTTTCAAAGATAGACCACATATTAGGACACAGAAAAAGTCTCTTCAAATTCAAGAAGATAGAAATCATAACAAGCATCTTCTTAGATCACAATGGCATAAAATTCAAAATCAACTACAATAAAAACAATGAAAAAAATAAAACACTTGAAGGCTAAATAGCATGCTATTAAACAATGATTGGGTTACCAAAAAGGTCAAAGAAGAAATAAAAAGATCCTGAAAACAAATGACAATGAAAACACAACAATCCAAAGTCTATGGTACACAATGAAAGAGTCCTGAGAGAGAAGTTCATAGGTCTACAGGCCTACCTCAAAAAACAAGAAAAAATGGTAGTAAATTATCTAACCTTTGCAACTTAAATAATTAGAAAGAGAGCAACAAGAAAAGCCCACAGTAACCAGAAGTAAGGAGATAATAGAGATAAGAGCATAAATAAATGACATAGACACCAAAAAAACAATATAAAAGATCAATGAAACTAAGAGCTGGTTCTTTGAAAGGATGACCAACATTGATGAACCTCTAGCCATGCTCACCAAGAAACAAAGAGAGAGAACCCAAATAAAATCAGAAATGAAAGAGGTGAAGTAATAACTGACCCACAGATACACAAAGAATTGTAAAAAGTTACTACAAACAACTCTACTACAACAAACTGGACAACCTACACAAAACGGACACATTCCTAAAAAAGTACAAGCTTCCAAAACTCAATCAGGAAGAACAAAAAACCTAAATAGGCTGATGACTACTGATGAATTTGAAACAGTAATAAAAAAACTTCAGGCAACAAAAGCCCTGGGCCAGATGGCTTCATGGGGGAGTTTTACCGAACATTCAAAGAAGAACTAAAATCAATCCTTCTTAGACTATTCCAAAAAATTCAAGAGCAAGGCACACTTCCAAGCTCTTTCTTTGAAGCCAGCATTACCCTAATCCCAAAACCAGATAAAGACACCACAAAGAAAGAGAATTACAGGCCAATATCCCTGATGAACATAGATGGCTAATATCCTCAACAGAATTCTAGCAAACCAGATCCAGCATTATGTTAGAAAGATCATACACGATAACCAAGTGGGATTTATTCCAGGAATGCAAGGCTGGTAAAATATCCCCAAATCAATAAACATGATACATCACATAAACAAATTGAGAGGCAAAAATCACATTATCATATCAGTTGATACAGAAAAGGCATTTGACAAAGTCCAACACCCTTTTCTGATAAAAACACTCAGCAAAGTCAGAATAGAGGAATAATACCTCAACATAATAAAAGCATTATATGACAAACCCACAGCAAACATCATACACAATGGGCAAAATCTAAACCCATTTCCCCTAAGAACAAGAACAAGACAGGGATGCCCACTTTCACCACTCCTGTTCAACATAGTACTGGAAGTTGTAGCCACAGTGATTGTACGTAGAGCTCGGGAAGTATGTCTCAGTGCTGTGGCTGATGCAATGGTGTGAGCACACTCCACCATGACATGCTTCCTCGGCACACCAGGAAGTAGCAACGCCCGCCTGAACGAACTCCTAGAGCCACGTGCACAGTACCCCAGCCTTTCAGCCATTGGTCACCTGTAGCAACGTGTCTCCCTCTGATTGGTCCCCTCATGCTATATATACCCCTGTAGTTCCACAATAAAACGGATCTGCGTCACTGAACCTGGTCTCCAGAGTCATGCATGCAGATGCCCTAGCGCGTGGGGGCTCCGTCGTCCTCACCCTCGAGGGACCCCCTGCTTCAGTGATCAGACAAGAAGAAGAAATAAATGGCATCCAAATTAAAAAAGGAAAAGTAAAATTGTCATTATTCACAGATGACATGATACTGTACACAGAAAACCCTAAAGACTCTATCAAAAAATTATTAGACTTAAATAAGAAAACTTAACTAAGGAGGTAAAAGACTTGTACTCAGAAAACTATAGGACACTGAAAAAAGAGATAGAGGAAGACATAAACAGTTGGAAGAGCATACTGTGTTCATGGATTGGTAGAATCAACATCATTAAAATGTCCATACTACCCAAAGAAATCTATAGATTCAATGCACTCCCCATTAAAATGCCAGCGGCATATTTCACAGACCTACAATGAACTCTCCAAAACTTCATCTGGAATAAAAAAAGACCCCTAATAGCTGCACCAATCCTGAGAAAGAAGAACAAAGTAGATGGGATCTCAATACCAGATACCAAGCTGTATTACAAGCCACTGTTCTCAAAACAGCTTGGAACTGGCACAAGACCAGACATATAGACCAATGGAATAGAATAGAGAACCCAGAAATCAACCCAAACGACTATGCTCAATTAATAAGTGACAAAGGAGGCAAGAGCATAGAATGGAGTCAAGACAGTCTCTTCAATAAATGGTGTTGGGAAAATTGGACAGATACATGTAAAAAAATGAAACTAGACCACCAACTTACACCATACACAAAAGTAAACTCAAAATGGATAAAGGACTTAAATGTAAGATGGGAAACCATAAAAATATTAGAGGAATCCACAGGCAGCAAAATCTCAGACATATGTTGAAGCAATATCTTCACCGATACAGCTCGTAGCGCAATGGAAACTAATGAGAAAATAAACAAATGGGACTACATCAAAATAAACAGCTGCTGCACAGCAAAAGAAACCATCCATAAAACAAGAAAGCCCACTGCATGGGAGAACATACTTACCAATGTTATCTCCAATAAGGGTTTAATCTCCAAAATTTACAGGGAACTCATACAATTTAACAAAAGGAAGATAAACAACCCATTCAAAAAAATGGTCAATGGACATAAATAGATACTTTTCAAAAGAGGACATAAGGAAGAACCAGAAACTTATGAAAAATGCTCAAAGTTACTAATCATCTGAAAAATGGAAATCAAAACGACTATGAGGTACCATCTCAAACCTGTCAGAATGGCTATCATCAACAAATCAACAAATGACAAGTGCTGGAGAGGATGTGGAGAAAAAATAACCCTCGTGCACTGCTGGTGGGAATGCAGACTGGTGCAGCCACTGTGGAGAACAGTATGGAGTTTCCTCAAAAAACTAAAAATGAAACTCCCATTTGACCCAGTGATCCCACTTCTAGGAATATATCCCAAGAAACTAGAAACACCAATCAGAAAGATATATGCACCCCTATGTCCATAGCAGCAGAATTTATAATTGCTAAGATTTGGAAACAGCCTAAGTGCCCATCAGCAGATGAGTTGATTAAAAAACTGTGGTACATCTACACAATGGAAAACTATCCTGCTGTAAAAAGGAAGGAACTCTTACCATTTGCAACAATATGGATGGAGCTGGAGAGCATTATGCTAAGTGAAATAAGTCAGTCAGAGAAAGATAAAGATCACATGATCTCATTTATTTGTGTATTATAATGAACAACATAGACTGGTGAACAAAAACACATCCAGAGACAGAGAAGAATTGATCAGATGCTCAAACCTTGGAGTGAATGTAGGGGAGGGTGGGGGTAAGGGGGAAAAATCAACCAAAGGACTTGTATGCATGCATATAAGCATAACCAATGGACACAGACTCCAGGGGGGTGAGTGTCTGAGTGGGGAGGTGGGGCGGGGGGCAATGGGGAGATAAGGACACATATGTAATACCTTAATCAATAAAGAAAAAAAGATGAAATAAACTAAAAAAAAAAAGAAAAGAAAGAAACGTGCTCATAGATAAAATGGAAAATCCTAAAAGGAGACAGGCCATATGAATTAAGGTAATCAGAAAAAAACATAACAGAATAAGACCTATGAAGATTTCACAGTAGTTATTATTAAACTAGTGACCTGGTGCATGAAATTCATGCACATTAAAAGGGAATTAATTAAAGGAAATATTTTAATATTGCTATTTGCCTTTTCTCTATAATAGAAGTGTCAGAGATGAAAGAAAATTAGTAAAATGTATATGAAGCCCTAACCAGTTTGGCTCAGTGGATAGAGCATCAGCCTGCGGATTGAAAGGTCCCAGGTTTGATTCTGGCCAAGGGCATGTACCTTTGTTGCGGGCCCATCCCCAGTAGAAGGTGTGCAAGAGGCAGCTGATCGATGTTTCTCTCTGATCGATGTTTCTAACTCTCTATCCCCTCTCCCATCCTCTCTGTAAAAAATATATATATTAAAATATATAAATAAATAAATAAAAAATAAAATAAAATATATATGAAAAATCTCTCTCCTGTCAGAGTCGAAGGTGTGCCATGGGAACCAGATTCAAGTTCCCGCCCAACCATGTGCGCCTCAAAATCACATGAGACCCAGACCCAGTTGGACCCACCTGCATTGGAGTAGATCCAGAACCACCTGGCCTCACCACCGTCAAGCCCAGCCAGGGTGGGATGTGCGGCCTGATGTCCCCCAGCCCCGGTTCGGGGCAGGGGGCAAGCCTTGAGGCCCTCCTCAAGCCCCGTTGGGCGGGGTGGGGGGGGCGCAGCCTCAGTTCTACCAGCCAGTGCAAGGGCCACGGGCATGGTCTGAGTTCCCCCGGCCCAGGCTGGGGTGGGGGGCACACCTTTAGGTTCCCCGTCAAGCCTCGTAGGTTCAGGCATGGCCAGAGGTCACCCGTAAAACCCCGCATGGTGTGGGGCACAGCCTCAGGTCCCCCAGCCTGTCCCTGTGGCAGGGGATGCGGCCTCATGTCCTCCAGCCTGGAACCCATACGGGGGGCACTGCCTCAGATCCCCCGGCCTAGCACTGGGGTGGGGGTGCAGCCTGAAGTCCTCTGTCAAACCCCACTGGGCAGGAGGCATTGCCTGAGATCCCCTGTCAAGCCCTGCTGGGTGGGGGGTATGGCCTGATATTCCCCAGCCTGGTACCGGGGTGGGGGGTGCAGCCAGAAATCCCCCATCAAGTTCCACTGGGCAGGGGGCGCAGCTTGAGGTCCCCCATCAAGCTCCACCGGGTGGGGGACACAGCCTGAGGTTTCCTAGCCTGGCGCCAGGGCAGTGAGCGCAGCCTGAGGTCCCCTGTTAAGCCCCACTGGATGGGGGACGCAGCGTCAGGTCCCCTGCCCCGGCCCAGCGCCATGCAGCCTCAGGTCCCTGGTGATTGCTCCTTAAGGATCGTTACGGGAACTCGGCCTCTGCTATGGGCACAGCCATCTTGTGTTACAGAATCCCTGCCTCCGCTTTGGTGCAACCATCTTGACCATCATGGTGTGATGGTCAATTTGCATATTCCCACTTTATTAGCTGTGATAGTATAAATAAAATCTGTATGATTAATATACTATAAGGGGAAAAAAGCCTTGAAAACATTAACAAGAAATAGGTTATTATAATATTTATTAATAAGAGTTTTTAAAATAAATAAACTGAACTGCTAGAACTGAAAAAGTTAATTGCTGAAATAAAATATACACAAGCTGATCAAATATTAGACTAGACCAGCGGTTCTCAACCTGTGGGTTGCGACCTCTTTGGGGGTCGAACGACCCTTTCACAGGGGTCGCCTAAATACATCCTGCATATCAGATATTTACATTATGATTCATAACAGTAGCAAAATTACAGTTATGAAGTAGCAATGAAAATAATTTTATGGTTGGGGGTCACCACAACATGAGGAACTGTATTAAAGGGTCGCAGCATTAGGAAGGTTGAGAACCACTGGATTAGACACATCTGAAAATATATTAAGTAAACTGGAAAATAGAACAGAAAAACAATTACTCAGAATGGATTTGAAAGAAACAAAGAATTTAAAAAGAGTATTATGAAAGAATATTTAAGGAATGTAGATAAATGAATAAGGTCCAATATATATTAACAGGAGAAGCAGGAGAGACTAGAAAGGGTTGTGTAGAAGCAATATAGTAAGAGCTAAATGTTGAATAATGATTAAACTACATACCACAGAACAAGAGTAATAAATGACAAGAGAAAATGAAATATTACTTTCAAAGTTTTGAGGAAAATAAACTACTAAACAATAATTTTTATATGCAACTAAATAATCAAACAATAATTAGAATCAAATAAAAACACTTTACAGACAAAAAATAAAAGGATTATGATTCATAAATTGTCACTAAAAGAGCTATTAAAAGATGTACTTCATATAGATGAAAACTGAATAAAGAAAAATTAGCATGCAAGAAGCAATGGTGTGCAAAGAAATTAACAAACAGTATGTATTGCCTGTAAAAAATTAATAATGATACGGACTAACTATAAATAGTTAATAAAATGTGATAAATGACATTCTAGGCCATAAATTTGCATTATTTTTGCACATAGCTGAACAAGTAGATAGTGATAATTTCTGTATGGCATGCTTTAGTAAATCATCAAGGTCTCTCATAACCAAAAGTAATTGGCTCTGGGGCTCTTACTGGTCCTGGCTTCTCTTAGTTTCCCTAAACCACTACAGTATTTCTCTTTCAGCACATTTATATAGAATTTGCATCATGCCAATACAAGGCACATTGTATTAAAACTTTCAAATGTTAATGGCAAAGAAAAAATTCTCAAGGTTGCCAGGGAAAGGTAGACAGTAACATATAAAGGAAATCCCATTGGATTATCATTGGATATCTAGGAAGAAATGCTACAAGCTAGGAAAGATTGGAATCAAATATCAAAACTATTAAAAGAGAGAAATTACCAGCAAAAAACAATGTATCCAGAAAAGTTATCCTCAGATATGAAGAAAAAATAAGGAGTTTTTCCAGACATACAGAACCTGAGAAAATTTAACACTGGCAACCTCTATTACAGGAAATAGTCAAGATGGTTATTCTACCTGAAACAAAGAACGAAAGGACACAAAACTATTAGTAACATCACCAACAGGTAGACAGAGTAGGATATTAAAACTCTTTATCAGAATAAAGTCCTATATACTTACATATCACATAAAGTTTGAAAGAGGTAAAGAAATTTAAAAAGAGAGAGGAAGAAGACAAGAGCTACTGCAATCCAGAAATGAACTCACAGCATAAATAAGGATAATTTGAGATAACAAAAACATAAAAAGGGAAGGGGTAAAGGTCTGAATTTGCAAAGGAGGATGGAAATATGATGCATTCAAAGAAAAAAGGACTACTGTATATATGAAACTTTATTTTGCATAAAACCTAATGATAAACACACACACACACACACACACACACACACACACACACACACACAAACAACTGAGACACATAACTTGAAAAAAGAGGGAAGAGAAAAAAAATTCTAGAATATCACCAAATTAAAACAACAGACAGAAACACAAGGGAAAAAATGATGGAAGCACAGAGCTACTAGAAAACAAAAGATAGACTAGTTATAGGAAATCCTCATATATCAATAATTACTCTAAATGTAAATGGACTGAGCTCACCAATAAAAAGGCACAGAGTAACGGATTGGATCTAAAACCAAACCCAAGCATACTCTGCCTTCAGGAGACACAGGAAGAAGCAATCCTCATGATAAAAGCCGTGTCATTTTCTTACCCACAAAAAAGAAAATGGTGACTGGCTGGTGTTGCCCAGTGGTTGAGCATTGACCCATGTAGGAGGAGGTCACCAGTTCGATTCCTGGTCAGGGTACATGCCTGGGTTTAGGGCTAGATCCCCATTAGGGAGCATGCAGGAGGCAGCTGATTTATGTTTCTTGCTCATCGATGTTTCTGTCTCTTCTTCTCCCTTCCTCTCTCTGAAATCAATAACAACATTTTAAAAAAAGATGCTTGGCATAAAAATAATATTTTCTTTTGCTAATAACTGTCTTTCTGCAACCTCCTTCCGATTAAAAACCTTCCATTTTGTACAGTCCCTTGAAGTATCTTTTTACTTGCTAGATGGGATGCTGCCGGATTCATAAATTGCTTAACAAATCCAATTAGATTTTCAAATTTACTCAAGTTAAAAAAAAAAAAAATTCAACCACCCAAGCCAGCACTTCCAAATGCTCCCTGGCCACAGCTGAGAGAGGCTGAAGCCATTTCACGGTCTCTTGTAGTGCCACAACCCAGATCAAGATATTTCTTTTTCTTTTTTAAATATGTTTCTATTGATTTTTAGAGAGAGAGGAAGGGAGAGGGACAGAAATATCAATGAGAAAGGAACATCATCAATCAGCTACCTCCTCCACAGTAGATGGCTCCTACTTGGGATCGAGCCTGCAACCTAGGTAGGTGCCCTTGACTGGAATTGAACCTGAGACCCTTCAATCTGAAGGCCAACACTCTATCCACTGGGCCAAACCGGCTAGGGCCCAATATCATTCTATTACCTGAGGCACAGGTGGATGAAACTCCTCCAAGGTCCCTTGTTTATGTTGCTGGATCTCACAACTTCAGAAGCACTTTTTTTGTGTGAGGATAGATGCCAGATTTTAATTGTTAAAAGGGGAGGACAAAAAAGAGGGACCTCTTGTACCACCATGATGTTGACCTCCTACAATTAATTAACTAGTGGCCCAGTGCATGAAATTCATGCACAGGGCGGAGGAGGTTCCCTCAGCCCATCCTGTACCCTCTCGCAATCTGGGACTGCTGGCTCCTAACTGCTCACCTGCCTGCCTGCCTGATTACCACTAACTACCTCTGCCTGCCTGCCTGATTGCCCCTAACCTCTCTGCCTGCCTGCCTGACCACCCCTAACTACCTCTGCTTGCCTGCCTGATCGCCCCCAACTGCCCTCCCCTGCCGGCCTGATCTCTCCCACAACTGCTTCTGCCTGCCTGATCACCCCCAACTGCCCTGCTTCTGCCTGCCTGATCGCCCACAACTGCTTCTGCCTGCCTGATCTGATCTCGCCCACAACTGCTTCTGCCTGCCTGATCACCCCTAACTGTCCTCCCCTGCTGGCCTGGGTGCCCCCAACTTCCCTCCCCTGCTGGCATGATCTCGCCCCCAACTGCCCTCCCTTGCCGGCCTGATTGCCCCAAACTGCCTAACTGCCTCTGCCTTGGCCCCCACCACCATGGCTTTGTCCAGAAGGAAGTCAGACACCTGGAAGATGTCCAGTATACCCAGTCTAATTAGCATATTACCCTTTTAGTAGTATAGATAGATTATATAGGATAGCATTGCTTAAATGGGGAGGGGGGAAGTCTTTTACAGCAGGAGGAGATGCTCTTGGCAGACAAAAACGCATAATCCTTGTATCTGGACTGATGGCAAGCCATATGCACTATACTGCCAAACCAGTCATGAAAAAATTGAACTACTTTCTTACACTTTACACCAAACAGCTGTTGCCCTTAAAACCCCTCCTCAGCCCCCACCTTAGGTTCTGCCTTTGCAGTTCACCCAGATTAGGTTCTGATTGTTCGGTTTCTATGCCAGTCAGCATCAAAAGCTCCGCCTCCTAGGCAGCCATTGGCTCCTCACACTTCACCCAGATTAGGTTCTGATTGGTTGGTTTCTATGCCAGTCAGCATCAAAAGCTCCACCTCCTAGGCAGCCATTGGCTCCTCACACTTCACCCAGATTAGATTCTGATTGGTCAGTTTCTATGCCAGTCAGTGTCTCTGGGCCTATCTCTGGGCCTGATCAAAGAGGCAGAGCTGAGCAGCAGCACCTGCAGAGGCCTGGAGAGAAACAGAGGCATGGCTGCACAACGGCTGATCAACAGCTGCCACAGAGGCTGCAAATCAGACTCTGCCTCTTTCTCTGCAGGCCTCTCTCCAGGCCTGATCCGCAGCCCCCTCAGCAGTCAGTGCTGGGTCGCTGCACCAGCACCAGCTACAGTCAGTGCTGGGTCACCATGGCAACCCTGCACTGACTTCTGGTGTTTAGTGGAGCCTTCCGTCATTGTGGACATTACGGACCCTGGCTCTTTATATATAGAGATAATTATTAGTAGTAGTACAATTAATTCCAAATAGGTCTTCTTATTCTCATCTCAATCCTCTGCTCAAAATCTTCCACTGCTGTCCTATCTCACCACCTTCACCCATGCCTCTCAAACCTCACCATTTACCACTATCCCTGCCCAATTCATTTTGCTTTAGCATCCTTTAACCTATGTTTGTTACTCAAAATTATTAAACACATGTCTACCTTATGGTCTCTTATTATGTTTCTCTCTTTGTCTGGAATATCCTACCTGAAACATACACATAACTTTCTCATTTATTCCACTTCTGCTCAAATGCAACTTTTTCAGAAAGCCATATTCTTTTTTTAATATATATTTTTATTGATTTCAGAGAAGAAGGGAGAGGGAGACAGAGATAGAAACATCAATGATGAGAAAGAATCACTGATCGGTTGCTTCCTGCACGCTCCGCACTGGGGATTAAGCTCACAACCCAGGCATGTGCCCTGACTGGGAATCAAATTGTGAATTCCTGGTTCATAGGTTGATGCTCAACCACTGAGCCACACTGGCTGGGCAGAAAGGCATATTCTAACCTTCTAACATATACCAATTTTCTCTACCCACCCAAGCTGCCTACCATTCCTTAGCTCCCTTTGTTTTAATCACCTTCTATTTACCCCACTGGTGCGGGAGGGATTCCTGCCCTAGAGTTATAGGAATGGCTGGACACAGAACACCAGAGACTGGAGGAAAGAAAAAACAGCAGTTTATTAATCACATATACTAAAGCTCCAGATAAGAGAACACCACACACTATGCAGTGTCACATGGAGGTTGTGCTAGGAACAGAATGAACAACCAGGGACTGTGGGAGGCAAACTTTTATTGCCAAGAGGACAGGGTTCCATTGGGAACATGCAATTGGCTTGTTTGAATAACTCTGTGGACTGGCAGGGAACTGAAACTCTCTTACAGTGATAAGCAATAACTTTTCCTGATCTCATTCATAAAGATTATTGGTTGGCTGGAGGACTTGATTTATGAGAACAGAATAAGGAGGGGAAATTGTAATTAGGCCATGGAGATTCTCACAATTTCACCAGACATCAAGTCAACATATAACATTGAGCCTCAATTTTAGATATTACACCCCACCCCAATGTTTTATTTTTCACCATAGCCCTTACTTATCACTATCTGTATTGTTTAGTAGAAAAAAAGAAAAAATCTTCAGTCTCTATATATAACATGAAAAAAAAGAAAAAAATCTTCAGTCTCTATATATACATGTCAGTGTGTGTGTGTGCGTGTGTGTGTGTGTGTGTGAAAGGTATTTTATGTGTCAACTTGACTGGGCCACAGGATGTCCAGATAGTAGTTAAACATTATTCTGATTATTCTAGATTTACCTGTGAGCTTGTTTCTGGAGATTAACATTTGAATTGGTAGACTGAGTAAAGCAAATTACCTGTTCCAATATGGTGGGCATCAACAAATTTGTTAAATAACTCAACTATACAAAAAGTTTGTGTAAGAGAGAATTTGCTTTCTGGCTAATTCTTTGAACATGGGTCTTCTCCTGCCTTTGGACTCAGACTGAAAGTTATATCATAAACTACTCTGGTTCTTAGGTCTTTAGACTCAGACTGAAAAATATACCATTGGCTCTTCTGCATTTCTATTATGCTGAATACAGATCCTGGGACTTCTTAGTACCAATACAGCATCGCCTTATCATCTCTCTTTCTTTATTTTTCTCTCTCTATTTTCAGAATTGGTTCTAGAGTTTTTGGAATTGGGCTTCTAATCTGATTATATTTAAAGATGGTAATGACTCTATTTACAGTAGCAAAGAGAAGACTGGTTGTCCATAGTGTTATCTGGCAATAGAGATACACAATATATAACCATTAGATACTCATAATCAACCACTAGTAAGAAACAAGTAGCTGGGTGACTGTGTATATGATACTTGGGGAAATTTTATTTACTTTTAATTGAATTTAATGAATTTACATTGGTTAATACAATTATATGTTTAAGGTGTACAATTCTGTAATACATCATCTGTATATTGTATTGTGTGTATACTACCCCAAGTCATGTCTCTTTCCATCACCATTTATCCTCCTTTACTCTCTTCTACCTCCACCCACCCCCATTTCCCTCTGGTAATGACCAGTCTGTTGTCTGTCTATGAGGTAGTTGTTTTGTTTTTGGTTTTTGCTTAGTTCCTTTAAGAACACTAAAAATATAAAGAAATTAATTGGTTTCTCCTAATGTCACTAGACACAATAGAGAAAGAAAAGGATAAACTCAGAGATTCAAATCCTAAACTCAAGTACCACCTAAGAGACCTGATAGCTTCTATGTGTGCCCTAAAGAAAACCATGATCTCCCACAGCCCCAAGGAGGCTAACATTGCCAAAATTCAATAACGGAATATCATCCCGTAATTGGCTAAATTACAATGCAAGTTGAACTCTCACCTCCAGGGTTTCTACTGTTAAACTGCAAGTATTAATTGGGAAAGAAATGTATCCTTTAAGTTGGAATGGAAACATGTAGGAAGACTGATGAAAGTGGAGACACTGAACCCCTAAAGTTTGATGACTCTCTTTGCCAGTTGAAGAAGACTCCCTATCCTAAGGGTAGCAGTTTCTTTTGTTTTGTTTTGTTTTGTTTTGTTTTGTTTTGTTAATCTTCACCCCAATATTTTTTCATTGATTTTTAGAGAGAGAGTGGAAGGGAGGGAGGAAAGACAGAGAGAGAGAAACATCTATGTGAGAGAAAAATATCAAATGGTTGCCTCCCACATGCTCCCAGACTGGCCCGGGGATCCAGCCAGGAACCGAGGTATGTGCCCTTGACCAGAATTGAACCCTAAACCCTTCAGTCTCCAGGCGGAGGCTCTATCCACTGAGCCAAACTGGCTAGGGCAAGGTAACAGTTTCTTCACCCTCACTGGGAGTGCACTCTCCACCATTATCTGAGGGGATTAACCTTACATTGCCTGAGGAAATTGTAATGGCCTCCCCAAGGCAAGATAATGCTAATTTTTCTCAGGACCCACACCTCCCACCTCTCTTTGCTTCTAGATTTTTAAATAGACTCAAGTCCCAGCAGGTCCCTAAAGCTGGTGTTTCTTCTGAGTTCTATAACTCATAAGTGCCAGAGTAAGATACCTAAATATAAAATATGTTGGTTCCAAAATCCAAAGAGCCTCACTAGGCATTGTGCCTCTTTTTTGGTTGTAAGAAGGGCCAGATACAATTTATCCTTCACTATCTTAGTCAGTTAAGGCCAGTATAACATAATACCACACATATACGGAAGTACATATCAAATATATAGATAATTTTTTATATAATATATAAATAAACATAAATATTCTCACTCCTTCAGTTATATATAGATACATATAAAATTATACACATAAACAGAAGTACATATAGAATATATTTATAATTTTTATAGATAATATATAAATAAGCATAATGAAAGCCATGAATTATTCACAGTAGGTAAGAATATATAGCAAATAAAATACTGTTTATATGCTACTGTAAAGAATATTTACAATTTTTTTATGTAGAACTTTTTTGCCTTAATTAAAAACACTGCTTAAAAATGTGGGATGAGGGTAAGTTTAAGTCATAATGTAAGACCTTTGGAAAAAAAGAAAAATTTATATTATTAAAAAGGAATGCTGGCAAGTATAATTCTCAAAACAATCATCTTTAAGATAAGAATTAATATATTTGTTAATTGTTATTCACATTTGCAGGAATCAGTCATTATTCAGTTTTAATATAGTACACATATCAATATCTACAGCTACACATATTTTCGGATTCTACAGTGATTGGAATCATGAAATTAGTAGTGCACAGCTGCTTTAGTTCTCAGGCATATGTATTTCTGTCTTCATCAATCAGATCTCTGCCAGGGACAAACGTATAGTTACACTTTACCCACATTGACCCATTGTTTAAAAGAAGGCTATTTAAATAATTTAATGTATAGTTTCACTACTTCAGGGCATACTTTGAGCTGGGTCCATAACTATGTTAGTACATTATTTTATAGAACTTTTCTCTGGAAACATTCACCCAATCATCCTGTTCTTTACAGAGAAGCTAGAAGGAATTTGGATGCTCTGTAGGGAATGGAATAAGCACCAGTGTTATTCGTGTCATCTGTTTTTATTCCAATTAGTTCAGCTGCTGAAAAAACAAAAAAGTATGCAAATGAGACTTCGGAATATACAAAATTGAATGTGAGGAAAGCAATCTTCTGTTATTTTTGTTCTCCTAGAGATATACATTTTATACTGCTAAAACTATTTCAACTGAACAAAAAATTTGAATTGGTTTGTGCCATAACTACATTTTTTAATTGTACTGGATATATTTTGCATTACAGATATTTCTTAAACAGAAATTTATAATATATGCATACATTTATAAATATATAGCTAATTTATGTACTAGTGTTATATTTCTGACTCACTTATAAATTGCAAATGGAATTCAGATCAATGAAACACTTATGGAGAGGAATGGGTTATATTTTTCTAAACTTGCACACTTACACATTATTCTTTCTTGAAAACTCACTTCCTAAGTATCATAGCATTGAAATATTATGGATCAAATTGTTGGGCCCTAGCCTGTTTGGCTCAGTAGATAGAGCATCGGCCTGTGGACTGAAAGATCCAGGATTTGATTCTGGTCAAGGGCACATGCCTTGGTTGCAGACTCTTCCCTGGCCTGGGTCCTGGTCAGGGCTATGGCAGGAGGCAACCAATGGATGTGTTTCACATCGACATTTCTCTCTGTCTTCCCTCTCTCTTCCATTCTCTCTAAAAATCAATGGGAAAATATCCTCCCATGAAGATTAAAAAAAAAGGAAAAAAATCTTTTTTAAAAAAGAAAACAGTTGTTGGAATGCACTGCTCATGTAAGACTCTGCCTTTGTCTTATGTTGTGATTTTCCTACTTGACACAAATAATTCATAATCAACCTTTTTCAAGCCTGTGATTTGGGGAAATTAAGGTATCATTAATAGAGGAAATAGCTACAAACAGATTGAAAGCAAAAGTTTCCTAAACTGCCGTTCATATTTTTTCTTTTTGTTTCATACAGCTTGTCTTTCATATTTTTTTTTGTCTCATTGAACTTATTTTTCTATAGTTTCCTCAGGCTATGTTCTTTTTCGACAATTTCCTCATTATTTGTGTTTAATCTATTTTGTAAGCCCTCCATTGTCATTCTAAATTAAATGTGTGTTTTCTAATTTCTAAGGGTTCTTTTTGTTCTTTCAAATGTACTTTAAAATGTGTGTTTTACTCAGCTTTCATAATATCAATAACCTTCTTCATGTTTTTAAACAGTAAACATCCACGTTTTATGTTCTGTTCCCTATAACTTTAAAATCTAAATTAACAATGGATCTAATATTCAATTTCATTATTTTTATTAATTTTCATTCATGATAAACGTTTTCCTTATATAGTTTTTGAGTTTTGAGTTTTAATTTATGTTATTTAGAACTTTGTGGTAGTTTGCTGTGACAGCTCCCCAGAGAGGATGTGGTTGCCAGTGCTTTGGCATATTATAATACTTTCATCATTTAATTTAGGATTTTTTTGTTTCTGGCTATATAAATAGGGTGAATTAAAATCCAATGTTCACCTTTTTATGACTGAATAGTATTCCATTGCATATACTGTATGCACTACTTCTTTATTCTTATACAGATGGATAATTAGTCTGTTTCTATTTCTTGGCTGTTGTAAATAATGCTGCAATGAACATAGGAGTGTGTATAGTATTGTTTTTGCCCTTTGGGATATATACCCAGAAATGGAATAGCTAGATCATATGGTAGTTCTATTCTTAATTTTTAGAGAAATCTCCATACTGTTTTCAATACTGGTTATACTAAATTTACAATTGCATCAACAGTGTACAAGTGTTCCCTTTTCTTCAAATCTTCTCTAACATGCTTGTCTTTTTTATGATAGCCAGTCTAACAGGTGTGAAGTGACATCTCAATGTGGTCTTGATTTACATTTCCCAAATAGTTAGTGATGTTTAACATCTTTTCATGTGGATGTTGGTTATCTATGTATCTTCTTTGAAAAAAATGTCAGAATATCTGCCCATTTTTTAATCAAGTTTTGTTGTTGTTGTTTTTCTTGTCCTTGAGATGTATGAGTTCTTTATATATTTGGACTTGAGGGTATTGTGCTAAGTGCAACAAGTCAGACAGAAAAAGACAGAAGCCATATGATTTTTACTCATGTGTGGAATTTAAAACAAAACAAAAAGAACAAATAAAAACAAACATAGAAACAAACAACAGATTGGTGGTTACCATAGGGGGAGGAGAGTGGAGAAAGAGCCAAACAGATCAAGGAGCTCAATTGTATAGAGATGGATGAAAACAAGACTTTTGGTGGTGTGCATGATGTAGTAAATACAGATGTTGCACATCTGAAACATATAATATAAACCAATGTTATCTCAATAGAAATAAAAATAGCTGTCAGAATGGAGGGGGGTTGTGGGGCTGAGTGAAGAGGGTGAAGGGATTAAGAAAATATATATATATATATAAACCCAGATAACAGTATGGTGATTATCAGAGGGAAAGGGGGTGGGGAGAGGTAGAAGAGGGTAAAGGGAGGATAAATGGTGATGGAAGGAGACTTGACTTGGGGTGTGAACACACAATACAGATGCTATGTTATAGAATGGTATACCTGAAACCTATGTAATTTTATTAACCATTTCACCCCAATAAATTCAATAATAA
Source organism: Myotis lucifugus (assembly GCF_000147115.1). Taxonomy (NCBI): domain Eukaryota; kingdom Metazoa; phylum Chordata; class Mammalia; order Chiroptera; family Vespertilionidae; genus Myotis; species Myotis lucifugus. Next base: position 10,656,635 of record NW_005871050.1, on the reverse strand, counting down.
ACTAAAATCCCGAGTTTTCTAAAAAACAAAAACATTTTTATATGAGGATTTAAGATTTATTTATCTTCTCTACCTTTCTACTAAAGACCAAGGTTCTTCTTTCTTTACCAAGTCTTTCTCTCTCTCTCTCTCTCTCTCTCTCTCTCTCTCTCTCTCTCACACACACACACACACACACACTTTATGTTTGTGTATATAAACATAAAAAGGTACACACACACACACACACACACTTTCTTCCTCCATAAAATTGTAGCCTTTTACCACACCAGTTTCATTCAGGACTTTTTGATCTATTAAAAGTAGTAGGATTTGTGTTTTATCAAAATTCAAGTTATATTTGAAAAGGAATGGAAGAAATCCTAGAGAAAACTCTGGTTTCAGTGCTTATTTACCAACATATATGACTGCTTTCTCATTAAACCTGGCTTCTAAGTGCTTCAATTTCTTTCTCAATACAGTCATGTGTTGCTTAATGACAGGGATACTTTGAGAAATGTGTCATTAGGCAATTTCATCCTTTTGGGAAAATCATAGAGTGTAGTCACACAAACTTAGATGGTCTATCCTACAACATACCTATGCCCTATGATGTAGCCTATTGCTCCCAGGCTACAAACCTGTACAGCGTGCTACTATACTGAATACTGCAGGGAATTATAATGCATTGGTGAGATTTTGTGTATATAAACATAAAAAGGTACAGTAAAAACCATAAAAGATAAGAAATGGTACACCTGTATAGGGCACTTATCATGAATAAAGCTTGTAGGACTCAAAGTTGCTTTGGTTGCATCAGTGAGTAAGTGGTGAATGAATGTGAAGGCCTAGAATGTCATTTTACTCTACTGTAGATTTTATAAAAGCTGTACATTTAGGCTACATATAATTGATTAAAAATGATTTTTCTTTAATAGTAAATTAACCTCAATTTGTGTAATATTTTTACTTTATAAACTTTTTAATTTTTTAAACTTTTGACTCTTTTGTAGTAATATTTAGCTTAAAACACACATTGTACAACTGTACAAAAATATTTTTATCCTTATTCTATAACATTTTTCTATTTAAAATATATAATTTTTTTTACTTTATAACTGTTTTGTTAAAAACTAAAACACAAACACGCACACTTTAGCCTAGGTATACACAGGGTGAGGATCATCAATATCACTGTCTTCAACCTCCACATTTTATTTCACTGGAAGTTCTTCAGGTATAACACTCATGGAGCTCTCATCTCTTATGATAACAATTCTTTCTTCTGGAATACTTCCTTCAAGAACATTATGGCTCTTTAGTAAAAATACTAGTATATGAAGACTCAAAAAGGATTTATTTTCATTATGTAAATTATTGGCTATAAATTGAGATGAGCTTTCTGTTACTTAAATAGAAAATTTTACAGAATAAAATATATTTATATTAAAATTAGAGGACTGGTGCATGGATTCATCCACTGGTAGAGTCCCTTGGCCTGGCCTGTACCCTCTCGCAATCCGGGACCTCTCGGAGGATGTCAGATTGCTGGTTTTGACCAATCCCTGCAGACCAGGCCGAGGGACCCGCACCAGGCCTCTAGTATGCATATAAAATTTTTGGTTAATCTCTTCCTGCCCTCCCCCCTCCTCCTTCCCCTCTGATATTCATCAATCTATTCCATGTTTCCATGCCTGTGTGTTGAGCATCTGCCCCCTGGTAGTCAGTGCACGTCATAGCTACCAGTCGAATGGTCAAATGGTCACTTAAGCTTTTATATATATAGATTCTTATTTGTCAATTTATTTTTAACCTTGAGCTGAACACTGATTGGTACAATATGGAATTTATAGTACCCTTTCTAAATCGAAATCCTCCCTTGTGTTTACATTATGCCAATTGACAAAGAGTTCAAAGTACTTGACAAGCATTTATCCACAAGTCTTAATGGATTTTAAAATTAAATTATGGAAGGGCATGTCCCATTGTACACATACATGCTTATTCAATAGTCATTTATCCTTCTTGTCAGTGCCTCTACTCTTTTTAACATCTTCACTCTTCATATTTTAAATTTACCCACAGAATATTCCTCTGATTGATAAACAGTATATCTGGATTCTAATGTACCCCAGGTCATAGAGTCTGCAAATAGAAAAATCTAAGGCATAACACAATTCTTTTTATATCACTGAAACACGAATCTTGTATAGTTTAGATATATATCTTCAGAAGGTGGGGTGTCATGTATCTTGAAATACACAATGCAATATTACTCTATCACCATTGAAAGGAGAAGCTCTGCTCCTATTCTCCCATTCTAGGGAAACTATCAAATGAAAAAAGAGTGTTTATTTTTATCAAGCTGTTTGCTCTTTATACTATTTATTAAGACAGCTAGAGATGACTTTCACCATAGATATTATTAAAATGTCTATTTATAATAAATATTTTGGAAGGTGTTCTTCCACTGACTTGGTTGTAGCTTTATTGAAATAGCAATTGCAAGAAACCTACCAGATTATGAAACAAAATTTAGATCACTATTTATATATCTGTCCATTCGCCCATTTATTTATCTATATAACTTATGTGTACTTTCTCCCTATAAAAACCTATCAAATTAAATAGCTTATATTCAACTTGTGAAGAGATAACTGTACTTCTATTAAAATGGAACTTCCTTGCCTTAGCCAGTTTGGCTCAGTGGATAGTCAGCCTCTGGACCAAAGTCTTGCAGGTTCGATTCTGGTCAAGTGCATGTACCTTGCTTGCAGGCTTCTCCCTGGCCTGGGGCCCTGGTCAGAGCTCGTGCAGGAGGCAACCAATCGATATGTGTCTCTCACATCAATGTTTCTCTCTGTCTTCCTCTCTCTCTTCTACTCTCTCTAAAAATCAATCAAAAATATCTCATCTCTAGTGAGTGTTAACAACAACAACAAAAATGGAACTGCCTTATGACCCAGCGATTTCACTTCTAGAATTTATCTGAAGAAACTCAAAACACTAATTCAAAATATATATATGTATTCCTATATTCATTGCAGTGTTATTTATAATAGCCAAGATTTGTTAGCAGCCCAAGTGCTTATCAGTAAATGAGTGGATAAAAAAAGCTGTGGTACAATGGAATACTACCCAGCTGTAAAAAAGAAGGAAATCTTACCTTCCGTGACAGCATGGGTGGACCTGGGGAGTATTATGCTAAGGGAAATAAAACAGTCAGAGAAAGACAAATATCACATGATCCAAATTAAACTGATGGATAAAATAGAAACAAAGGCATGGAAACATGGAACAGACTGACAAATCTCAGAGGGAAGCAGGGGGAGAGCAGGAAGGTATTAACCAAAAAATGTATATGCATTGTCCAAGGACAAGAAAATAGGGTAGTGAAAGCCTGGGGTGGGGCGGGAACCAGGTGGAGAGGGGCAAGGGGGAAAAAGAGAGGGGGGCTCTCAAAAATAAAGATTAAAAAAATAGAAAGCATTTGCTGATGCCCAATATTTACTCAGTAGTGCTTCCTTTAGGTTAATAGTTATCAACCTTTACTGCATTTTATTTGTTTGTTTATTTACTTATTTATTTTATTGAAGTACTAGAGGCCTGGTGCACAAAATTCATGCATGGGGGGGGAGTGTGTCCCTCAGCCCAGCCTGCACCCTCTCCAACCTGGGACCCCTAGAGGGATGTCTGACTGCCCGTTTAGGCCCGATCCCACCAGGATCGAATCTAAAGGGCAGTCAGACATCCCTCTCACAATCCAGAACTGCTGGCTCCGAACCGTTCGCCTGCCTGCTTGCCTGATTACCCCCTAACCACTCCCCTGCTGACCTGATTGACGCCTAACTGCTCCCCTGCTGTTCGGATCACCCACAACTGCCCTTCCCTGCTGGCCTAATCGCCCACAACTGTCCTCCCCTGGTGGCCATCTTGTGTCCACATGGGGGAGGCCATCTTTGACCACATGGGGGTGGCCATCTTGTGTGTTGTAGTGATGGTCAATTTACATATTACCTCTTTATTAGATAGGATTAGATAAGATAGTTGATATGCAATATCACATTATTTTTAAGTATATCACATATTGATTCAGAATTTATATTCCTTACAAAATGATCACCACAATAAGTCTAGTAACCACCTATTACTATACAAAGTTATTACAATTTTATTAACTATATTCCCTATGCATTTTAGAATTTCCTGGGAGCTATTTAAAAATCTCATGTTTAAGCTCTCTTTTAGACTAATTCGATGAGAGTCTATGGGGTGGGTCTCATGCATCAGTATTTTTTAAAGGACCTTAGGTGAATCTAATGCCTAGTCTATGTAGATGAAGAAAAGTGAGTCTTTGCTATGCATTTTCTCTTCCTTTTATACTCTGACATTTTAAGTGTTAACAAAGAGATGTATTGCTTGGATTTAACCAAAGATTCTTAATCATTTCTTTTTTTAAATATATTTTATTGATTTTTTTACAGAGAGGAAGGGAGAGGGATGGAGAGTTAGAAACATCGATGAGAGAGAAACATTGATCAGCTGCCTCCTGCACACCCCCTACTGGTGATGTGCCCGCAACCAAGGTACATGCCCTTGACCGGAATCAAACCTGGGACCCTTGAGTCCACAGGCTGACGCTCTATCCACTGAGCCAAACCGGTTAGGGCTCTTAATCATTTCTTGGGTGATGGACCACTTTGGCAATCTGGTGAATCCCCTGTATCCCTTGCAAGAATATTTTTAAATGTATAAAATAAAATATGTAGAATTATAATGGAAGAATATTATGGACACAATTATCAAAATATTAAAATTGTGATATATAATATATATAACTAGCAATTAAGTCACTTAAAAAACATATGGCAGTGCATCTACTATCAAAACTTTGAAGTTATGGCCATCAATGGTATTTGTCTGAAAACAGGTATAATGAATTAGAATTATATCCATCTTTCTGTTACTGAGATAATCAAAGTTACACTGTTGTTGATCTTTATAATAGAAGGAAATGCAGAATTTTTGTTACATTGCAGAGAAAAAAGAGATGTAATTTGCTCCCGCCCAAGTTTATTAACATTCTGAATTCTATAAGAGGTCTGTAAACCCCAAATAATAACCTGTGGTGAAAGGTGTTTATTTTATTCAACTGCAAATGTGTCTCAATAGATATTATCCAATACATCTTAGCACAGAAACTGGCATAACCTTTTAATATAATTTGTAGTTGAGGATCTGGTACCAATGATATGTAGAAAAGTAATCAGTGGAAAAATGTTTAAATTATGAAGCTTTATTCATAGCAGATAGATATTATTAGAAAGTTATATTGGTTAGCCCTTAGTAACAATCCAGTGACATGAAAACATCAAGAAATTAAGAATTGGATGAGAAGTCAATTAGGGAGAAAAAAGAAATTAAAAAGCCACTGAAAACAAACTTTTCCTGATTTACAATTTTTGTTTAGAACTGGGTCAAGTCAAAGTGGTTTATTCTGGCTATTTTGGCCTGATGTGTGGACACAGATTGAAGCTAGGACAATATCATATCTTCATATTTATTCCCTTATATCAGAGGTCAGGAAAAGAAAACCATAGGTGATAAAAAGAGGAAATAAATGGTTAAGTGTGATAACATTTACATTAAGCATTCAACTGTAATTATTTTGATTTACTTTTTGCACTAAACTACTTTTTAGATTACATTTTGATCAGAACTGTGAAGTAATAGGTGTAAATGTTTTCTTGCATGCTTTAAATTGCAGCTCCTTCTTAAATACTGTTTAATGTCTCCTCAACTATTATCTATGACTTGGGGGTTAGGAGTAAAAATTTTCATGCCTGGTTTAATAATTTACAAACAGAAGTTATAGGCTAGTAGATTAGGGATAATCATTGCTATTCCCTAGATCTACTTTTATTTGAGTAATTTAGAGGGATATTACCAAATTAATTATATGTTTCTATGCAAAATGCATAAGTTAGTTGTGTTTAAGCAGAAATAATGTAGGCTAGAATAATGTTGTGCTGGGAGCCAGTCCATCCTTGCTGCTTGACACAGTCGCTGCAGGGAAGAAACATCTGCACAGCATATGTTTCAAGGGACCTGGCGTATATGGCATACTGTTCTTAATATGTTTGCTCCCCTTCTTGGCGCTATGTGTTTTAACCAAGGTCACCTCTCCAAGAAAGTTGAAATTAGAGACAGAACCTAGAAACAGAACCTAGCAAGAGAACCTGGCTGAGGAACCCAACTATGATGATCACCTGAATGCTGTCTCCATGTCATTCCTTCTTCGCCGACTCCGTCCACACCTTTGGGGACCCCTGGACCCACTGGGGTTGGACCCCAGCAACTGGCGCCCGAACAGGGACCCCTAGGTAAGCCCCACTCTCGGGATGGATAGGACTCCACCGTAGAAAGAGGGTGGATAGTCTTCGCCGACTCCGTCCACACCTTTGGGAACTCCTGGAACAGGATTCCCCTAGGTAAGCCCCCCCATTGAGAACCCCCACACTCGGGACGGATAGGACTCCACCAGGGTGCTACAGACCCCCCTATAGAGGATAAGTAGGGTAAGAAGGTGGATAGTACAGAACTTAAGATTGAGAAGATGTGCCATACTAAGTCCAAAGAAAGAAGACTCTGTATTGATCTTTAGATTAAGAAGATGTGCCATACTGAGTCTAAAGAAAAAAGACTCCGTATTGATCTTTTAACACATATGCTTGCTAGCAGAGGAGTTAAGGTTACTCCCAGTCAGACGGAATGTTTTATACAAGAAGTATGTCCATGCTTTTCTGAGGAAGGAAAGGTGCCGGAAAGGTAAATGTAGAGGCATGGGAGAAGGTAGGCCCAAGGAGCCTTATCCTTAACCCCACTGCAGCCTGTCCACCCCAGGAAAGTGCAGGATTGGCAAGCTCTCCCTGGAGTGATAGATCAGGACTCAGGTAATAGCAGAAAGTGCCAATCCTACTCTTAAAATGGATACAAGAGAGCATTTAGGGTTTTTCTTTTTAATGCCTGCCTTGGATTGAGTAAATGCATTATGTGCGTCACCACAATGGACCCAGAGAAGCTCCTTGTCCCATCGTTCCAAACACTTAGAGTTGCTTCGATGACAGAAAAGCAGAAAAAAGAAGAAAAGAAAGGCTATGCAAGGGACTGAGGTGCCAACATAGGGTCAGCTGAAGAAGTTAACAACTGAGGCCCAACAGATGGTAGAAAAGCAAGAAGTGGAAGCTACTCTCTCAGCCAAGTCCAAGGACTCTGAGTAAATCAGCAAAAGAAACTTTCATTTAGCAGAAACTCACTTATTTTGTCAAATGGAAAGACTTACTTACAGGAGCCTGGAAGGGACCTGATGTACTTTTAACCTGGGGGAGAGGAGATGCTTGTATATTTCCACAGGATGCAGACTCACCTGTGTGGATTCCAGACCGTCTAATCCGACCTTATGTCACACCACCCTCCATCTCCTCCTCATCCTCCTCCTCCCCGGTATCATCCATATCGTCCGAACCCAGAGGGCACAGCTGACTCCTCCCTGGACACCAACACCAATCAAGCACGGCCCTGATGGACCCTTTGATGCAGCCCTTCAACTCACTGATGCTTCGGGAAGCCCATCACCAGTGACGCCACCTGTAGCCAGATCAACAAGGACAACCAAACCCCCAACTTGAGGACAGCTGAAATCCCTTGACTAAAGAGGCCAGCAACCTTCTATAGGAACAAAGCTCCTTGTGCACTCCATCCACTATGTTTATAGCTATGCCCACTATCATTGCTTGTCAGTCTTCTTCCGAGTCTTAAACAACCCAATCCGAGAGGTGGCCACTGATTTACATGCGCTATCATTTAAAAAATAAAAAAGGGGGAATTTGCTGGGAGCCAGTCCATCCTTGCTGCTTGACACAGTCGCTGCAGGGAAGAAACATCTGCACAGCATATGTTTCAAGGGACCTGGCGTATATGGCATACTGTTCTTAATATGTTTGCTCCCCTTCTTGGTGCTATGTGTTTTAACCAAGGTCACCTCTCCAAGAAAGTTGAACTTAGAGACAGAACCTAGAAACAGAACCTAGCAAGAGAACCTGGCTGAGGAACCCAACTATGATGATCACCTGAATGCTGTCTCCATGTCATTCCTTCTTCGCCGACTCCGTCCACACCTTTGGGGACCCCTGGACCCGCTGGGGTTGGACCCCAGCAATGTTGCTGATTGATTGATAGGGATGTAAAAGATGAGGAACATGATAAATGAAAATTCCAGATAATTTGAAGGTTAGGTCAAGTATTTTTTGGATAGCTTATTTGTGAATCAACCATTTTTTAAACCTTTATTGTTGAAAATATTACAGATGCCCTCACTTTATTTCCTCCTTGCCCCTCCTTTTGACAAAAATCATATTGAAGATCAGCCTTGTATGTTGGTGTTTATTTCTTCTTCCTAGTCCCCTAAACTTGTAAGTGACTTTTCAGAAGATGTGAAAAACAAAACAAAATAAGAGCAAAAGGAAAATCTGGCATTTGTTGATTTTCCTTTATAGTCAATAATTGCATTTCATGACACTTTATTATCTCTAATAAAAATTCTAGAGGCTACACAAAATTCTAGAGCTATTGTATAGAAAAATGGTAAATAATTGTGAGAAATTGACTGCTTTTATTGAAAATGTAATCATTTTAAGAAGGAAAAATGTATTTATTCTGTATTTTTTGTTCTAAAGAACATTGCTAATTTTTTAGTTTTGTTTCAGGATAAGCTAGTTAACAGGCTATTTTACTTCTATTAATAACTTCAAATGTTTCTTATGATAATATAATGCTTTCACTGCTACATCTAGGTCCAAGGAGGAAAGTTGAAGGCAGCACAATGTAAGGGAAAGCTTTAAGAATAATCATATATCAAGATTCATTTTCGAGGTATACACAGGGTTATCTCTCCCCATCTCCCCTGCCTTCTCTCTGAAAGGGTTAACTAGCTACCTTAAAACAGAAAGGGAGGGGGTCCAGGCAGATGGAAACATTTCTGGCTTGAGCAAATAAAAAGGCCATAAACCAAAGACAGAAATATCTCTGGCCTGAATGGCTGTGGCAATAAATCTCTAGATAAGTGATAAGAAAGAGGCCACTTTACTCTTTTGAGCAAAGAAGCCAGCAGTTTCAGTCTCAAGGCATGGCAGGATCAGTTTGCTAGGTACCATAAGTTAGACTAAAAGTAGCCCTGACCTGAGCAGCTGGGAGAGCTATAAGATAAAACATTTCTGGCCAGCATAACTAGGAGAAAGCCATAAGATAGATCAAAAGAAACTCCAAATTAAACAGATAAGATGAACATGTGAAGGGCAAAGAAAAGACACAAAATAAAGTTTCTTAAGAGGGAGGCACCACGTGGGCTTTGGCCTTAGCAGAGTGAACAAAGAGGAAAGCACGGGGGACCTAAGTTGGGGAAGAGTCCAATTAAAAAGGGTCATGTCCAGACAAAGATCTACAGCCTATTTAATGCCTCAAGACAAAGAAAGCAGTGGTCACCCTTTTTAGTGGACCCCCCTTTCCGTCCGTGCCAGGAGGTACAGAATCTTAGAATTCGGGTTTTAGAGACAGTATCTGTTTACAATAAAGTTTTTTCTGCTTGCAATAAAGTTTCTGTACTTCTCACCTACTACCTTTTGTCCATGGCTTCATTCTTCAAATCCATCTGGACAAGAACCTGGGAAAGAAACCACCCTTGTACCCTGCTCAATAAAAACAAAAATAAAAAAATAAAACACAAAACAAACAAACAAACAAACAAAACCCAAATCATCTCTACTCTTCTCTATTCCTCTCACCAAGAACCAAATGGGCTGGTACCTTGATCTTGGACTGCCCAACCTCCAGAACTATGAGAAATAAATTTCTATTGTTTAAACCATCCAGGCTATGGTATTTTGGTATGGCAGCCTGAGTGAACTAGCTAATACAGTTTTCTAACAATTATGGAGGGAGAAGTAAACCAAAACACATTTTTACTTAACTGAGACCGAATCTGAGTTTCATGAAAAGCCACCGATACTGTTTTATTATTACAGGAAAAACACTATAGATTGATGTGGCAAGAAAATAGTGACACTTTAAAGGTAAGTATTGAATAGATATCTTTAAGAAGCAATGAAAGAAATTGATATTAATTGCTATGTTTCAGATACTGCACTAACTTAGTATGTAATATTAAACAACCCTTGAAGATGAATATCTTCTTTTAGAGATAAAAGAAACTAAAACTTGAAGAAGTACAGCAGCTTATAAAACCATAGACCTAATACATTAGTATCAGAAATATAATTTATGTTTTCTAAAGCACTATTTTCTTTCCACCAAGGCATGTTACTTCTCAAACAATGAAGACTGTTTTTAGTGCTCAATCTATCATACCATTGAGAGACTCTGTGAGGCTTAATGTCTTCATTTTCTCTGAAATGAATACTAGATTTATCATATTGATTCTCAATGATCCCGAGTTGATATTGTCTTAGGTTATTATGAATGCCATTTTATTTAGTAGTTAAGAAAAAGGACTGATGCAGACCTCCTGGGTTCAAATTCATGTCTATTTAAATAATACTTTATGCCTCTTGGTTCACCTCTGTAAAAAGCATATATCATGGAATTATTTTAAGGATTAAGATAGGCAGTATACCTAAAGTCATTGTCATTGTTATAAATGATGTAAAATATAGTTTCTCTTCTTTTGGAAAAGAATACAAAACCTACATGATTTAGAAATAGATGGGTATTAAATAATGAGTGACTGTATTTTGATTTGAGATTCTTAGACTAGTTGGGGAAAACAGTCTGGGAAACACAAAAATCACATGCTCATGAAACTGAGCTCTTTATTGTTAATTTAGTTATTCCATGAAACAGGAACATAGACTTTGTTTTACTGTTTTGTTGCCAGGATCTCAAACAGTACCTGGTATATATAAGCATACATCAGAGATATTGTGGGTTTGGTTCCACATCACCTCAATAAAGCAAGTATTGCAATAAAGTAAGCTGTAATCTTTTTGCTGCTGGAGGGTCTTGCCTTCAATTTGTAAAAGATGCAACATCTGTGAAGTTCAATAAAGTAAAGCAAAGCACAATAAAATATGTCTGCGTGCATTTTTGAATGAATTTTGTCAAAATGTTTGTTTTTATTACATGTAGACAGTGCAGATTTGTATGTGAGTGTCTGGGAAAGGGTAACTTGAAAATCACTGAATATGTCACAGAAGAGTTGTATTCAGAAACTGGCTCAGCTCTTTTTTTTATGTCTGCTTTTCAGCAACTGATTTAACTTCTCTAAGCCTCAGTTTTCTTATCTCTAAGGTAGAAACAAAATCTCTCTGTATTAACCATGTTTCTAGATTGTATATTAGCTATTTGACATCTACTATCCCCAACCTCTCCATAAATCTGCTAAATCACAGCCAGATTAATGACTAAAGCTATTTACATCTTCAAGGTAGTTTTCACATCACAAAGCAAGAATGGTCTTTTGTTATGTTAATCAGGTGACTTTTGAACCTCACCCAAGAACAGGGTATGGTTGCCATTAGGAGCCAAGCATGTGGTTAGAGATTTGGGAGTTAATTACTGTTGGATGAGTTAGTGAGGGTGGGGCACTCATGATAAGATTAGTATCCTTATAAGAAGAAACATCAAAGAGCTCTTCTCTCTCTCTCTCTCTCTCTCTCTCTCGCTCACGCTCTCTCTCTCTCTAATTTGGATATTTATAACATTATTTGTGGGCCATACAAAATTATCAACTTAAAAATTAGATTGTTGTATTTGATCAAACATTTAATTAACTCACCCCTAATGCCTTGGCAGGGCCAGACCAAATGATTTCACGGGCCTTATATGGCCTACGGGCCAGATGTTCCCCACCCCTGCTCTAAGGCCTCTAGTCACCAAAATGGTAATTAATACAGGGGAAGGGAAAAACCAAGAAACAACTGAAACCAGAGATATAGTGTGAAGGAACAGGCTCATTTTATGGATTGGTATCACCTTCTGAAGAACCTTTATTAAAATGGATCATGAGAGTAACCAATTTGGAGGCTGTGCCTTTGGTTTTGAATGCAGTAGAGTGGAAGAGCACGTTTGGGTTGATGTAGGATCCACAGCTCACTGTTGAACAATCACAGAATGTTGTATGTGATCTAGACAAATGGGGTTTATTCCCAGGGGAAGAGCCAGACTATGGGACTGGATAAAAGGCACTGGAAAGCGTTTTTGTCATGAGAAGAGGGACTGCCCAATTCCTCCAAACATGCCAAACTGAATACTCTAGAATCTAGAGTCTAGATGAAGCAACTGATAGGTTGCCAATGCAAATCATGTGGGACTAGCTTTATGATGATAGGGATATCCACACACTGAATATGCCCATTACTGAGATTATGGTAAATGCTGTAATTAAGGGGGCCCCTGTTGCATGGGCACCTCATGTAACTTTACTGCTACCAAATAGAACAACAGTTTGAAAAGCCTTATCAGACATGCTATCTCACTTTCCCATATGGGCCTTACTGACCACAAGAAGATAAAGTGACTTAAAAAGTAAGGAAAGACAGAGAGAAACAAGAGACTAGATTCAACAGAGAAGTTTTTAGGTGGTTAATAAAAGAATATTACTAATCATCAAGGAAATGCAAATCAAAACCACCATGAGATATCACTTTACACCAGTCAGAATGACTATCATTAAAAACAAAAATCAACAAATAACAGGTTCTGGAGAGAATGTGAAGAAAAGGGAGCCCTCATGCACTGTTGATGGAATTGTAAATTAGTGCAGCCATTATAGAAAACAGTATGGAGTTTCCTCAAAAAGTTAAAAATAGATTTCTAGCTGGTTTGGCTCACTGGATAGAGCATCAGCCTGCGGACTGAAGGGTCCCTGGTTGGATTCCTATCAAGGACCTATACCTTGTTTGCAGGCTCCCAACCCTGGCTGGGGTGCATGCGGGAGGCAACCAATCAATGTGCCTCTCTCACATAGATGTTTCTCTCTTTCTCTTTCTCTTTCTCTTTCTCTCCTTCTCCCTTTCACTCTCTCTAAAAAAATAAAATCAATGGAAAATATCCTCAAATGAGGATAAAAGAAAAGTTAAAAATAGAGCTGCCATATTCCACCTCCAGGTAATTATTCAAGGGAAACAAAAACACAAATTCAAAAAGTTATGTGTATCCTATGTTCATTGCAGCATAACTTACAATAAGCAAGATTAGGAAGCAATCTAGATGTCCATTGATAGATGAATAGATAAAAAAGATGTGGTACATTTATACAATAGAATATTAGCCATAAGAATAATAAAACCTTTCCATTTGTGAAAACATAAATAGACCTAGAGGGTTATTGTGCTAACTAAAATAAGTCACACAGAGATAGACAAATCCTGTATGATTCCACTTATATGTGGAATGTGAAAAAACAAAACAAACAAATAAATAAAACAGAAATAGATCCATGGATATAGAGAACATGATGATGGTTGCCAAAAAAGGAAGGGGGTGAGGAATGGGTGAAATAAATAAACAAGGATTGAAGGCAGAGACTTGAATATATATTTGTACAATATTCATAGCAACATTACAAAAATAAAGAAAGAAAGAAAGAGAGAAAGAAAGAAAGGAAGAAAGAAAGAAAGAAAGAAAGAAAGAAAGAAAGAAAGAAAGAAAGAAAGAAAGAAAGAAAATGGGGTGAATAAAGCTGACATTGAAGGAGTTGAAACAAAAGTATTGCTACAGCAATACCAGAGATTGGGTAAACAAGTAGTCTCTCTCTTAGTCCCCCAACATTAAATGGCCCCAAATAAGTAAACTCTACCCCAGTTTGGAGGAAATTAAACAGCCAGAAGGCAAATATTATGATGAGGATTCTGAGCAAGGATTCCCTTGGGGCAATGATTAAGAAGATTAATCTTGGCAAAGATTTATGTAGAGGTCAACCTCTTTTGGCCCCACCCCCAAGACAGTGAAACAAGGCCATATGCACATGTGTGGGTAAAATGGTTAGTAGGGGGAGAAGAAACTTTTCTGGGACTCCTTGATACAAGAGCCCAATGCACTGTGATTCCAAAACCTGTTGGTGAAGTCTTAACTTGGGTTAAGGTTAAATTCAGAGGATATGAAAATACACTGGTGAATAGTATTAAGGTGATTATTTGAATAAAAATTAGAATTTTTGAACAGATTTTTTGTGAGATGGTCACATATATTTTACTTGACTGTATTACTGGGATAGGCATTATGTCTGGTGATTGCTTTCCCTACATAATATTGTAACATGGAAGGCATGTTAAATCCACCCTCAGGCCATTTTTGATTGGGCATGCTAAATAAGAACAACTGAAACATCCCAAGCTCACACAGGTGGGTAACATAAAATAATATAAAACATCTCATGGATAAAAAGGGATTGCCACTTTAATTAATGACATGCTATAAGCTAGAGTGCTAGTCCCAATGAACTGACTGTGCAATAGCCCTGTGTCGCCTGTGAAAAAAGCAAATGGGTCCTGGAGACTAACAGTAGACTATCAAAGCTTAAATAAAATTGTACTTCCAACCCTGGCCAGTGTTCCCAGTGGTTAGAGCATTGGCCTGAATACTGAAGGGTCATGGGTTCAATTCCTGGTCAAGGGCATGTACCTGGGTTGTAGTTTTGCTCCCCGACTCCAGTCAGGCATGCGGGAGACAACCAGTCAATGTGTGTCTCATATTGATGTCTTTCTCTCTCTCTCTCTCCCCCTTCCTCCCTTCCTCACTCTCTGAAAAGCAATGGAAAAAAATATCTTCAGATGAGGATTAACACAAAAAAATAATAATGATAAAGTTGTACCTCCCATAGCCTCATGTTTTCGAGATACGGTCTCAACCATACAGAAACTAATGGAGGCTAATAATCAGTTATTGACCTTACACATGCTTTCTCCTTGATCTCAGTCTCAGAAAAGAGCCAACTGTGGTTTGGCTTCACATGGAAGAATCCTAATTCACTTTTAATGTGCTGCCACAGGTTATCATAATTAAATGGCTTATTGCCATAATTTGGTCATAAGGGAACTGGACTTGATGTGAGCCTCAAGTGTAATAACACACTATTTTGATAATATTGTAATAATATTGGAAAGTGATGCAATGGTGATACACATGACCAACCAATGCTTGTTAATAGATCCAGCAAAGGTTCCGGGTCCTGGTCAAACTATAAAATTCTTAGGAATAACCTGGGCAGAAGCCACCTGGGATATTTAACAAGTGACTAAACATATACTACTGTAATTATCCACCCCTAGAAGCCCAGTGTTTGATTTGTTTATTTGGACTTTGGAGAAGGCATATTCCACATTTGGGAATACTGTTAGCTCCCACATATAAGACTACCCAAAATGAAGCTATTTATTGAATGGGAACCTGAACAAAAGCAGGCCATGTCTAAATTACAAAAGGTGGTAGGTCTTGCCCCATC
This sequence comes from Myotis lucifugus, assembly GCF_000147115.1. Lineage (NCBI taxonomy): Eukaryota > Metazoa > Chordata > Mammalia > Chiroptera > Vespertilionidae > Myotis > Myotis lucifugus. The sequence continues at coordinate 10,641,142 of NW_005871050.1, read as the reverse complement.
AGTGTGTCTCAGTGCATGAGCATAGACCTATGAACCAGGTGGTCACAGTTCAATTCCTAGTCAGGGTGCATGCTCGGGTTATGAGCTCAATCCTTAGTATGGGGCATGCAGAAGGCAGCCAATCACTGATTCTCTCTCATCATTGATGTTTCTATCTCTCTCTCCCTCTCCCTTCCTCTCTGAAATCAATAAAATATATATTTTTTAAAGGTGGTAGGTCTCTCAATGCCTTTGGGCACTTAAAGACCCCCATTCAGATATGATTTTGGAAGTGTCTGCCACCTATACACATGCAGCCTGGAGCATATGGCAAAAAGCCCATGAGTACCTCCCAATGGTTACTGTCGGGATTTTGGAAGAGAAAATTCACAGATGCTGCTACTCGGTATATATCACTTGAGAGACAATTATTGACCTGATATTGGGGGAATTAACTGAGACTGCCTCAATGAATGAAAGACATACAATAATCAAAAAACTTGAGCTATCCATAATGTCTTAGGTGATGTCTTCCCAATAATAAAATGGAAGAGTTCCATAATAAAACGGAAATGGTTTATAAACTAGCATCCTACTGGAGTAATACACAGAGGCACTCACCATATCCATGAATATGTAGCCTCTTTTCCTATAAGACTGACTTTGGAACGACCTGAGTAGATACCAGAATCTGCACATGGACAGTGCCCTGCGAACAGCTCTCAACTGGACAACAAAGCTGCTTGGTTTATGGATGGCAGCTCCAAAATGAATGGACAATATCGTGGTTGGGAAGTTGCCACATTACGACCTGTGGATGGCAAGACTCTGATTAAATAAGACCAGAATAAATGGGCTTAGCGGGCTGAATTACCAGTACATGCTGTTTTCCTAGCAATGACAGAGAAATGGACAATAATAAAAGCCCCTATGTTTGAGTTTTTACTGACTCATAGGTCATGGCCAATGGCCTGGCCATATGGTCAGGTTGATGAGCAATGGAAAACTGGACCATTAAAGGGATGCCTGTGTGGGGGATTGCCCTACAGAATTCACTCTAGGAATTTAAGGGGTGCATTAAAGTGAGACATGTCAATGGCAGGTTCAGAAGGTGATTGGAATTAACAAGTGGATGGGCCTTTGATGTGCTGACCTGAGTTGGCCACCTGGATCCATAAAATGAATAGGGGGTGTGGAGGCTATAACACTGCAGAGAGAGGCTGAATTAGACCTATTCCTCTTGCACCCTATCAGGCATAAAATGCCAACAAGAGCTGTTCTGTCAACAAGAACTGTTTTGTTTTGTTTTTGTCAACAAGAGAGACAGAGACTGAAGATGACTATGGGGAAAATTCCCTAGGGTCAAGGCCCTGCATATAGTTGGCAAGTGGATTACATTTTAACAATGTAAGTAGTTCTTGGAGGCTATATATATAGGTCTTAACAGGAATACACACTCCAGACTGTGCTTTGAATACCCAGTGGTAGAATAAATGCTCAAAATTCTTGGAACAGAAAATACTGTACCAGTTTGGACCACCGAGTTACAATTCTTTGGACGAAGGGATGCGCTTTACAGCCCATAGCATCCAACAGTGGGCCAAGAGATATCACATAAGATAGACATATCATGTCACATATCACCCTCAGTACAATGGTTTAATATAAAATTAAAATAGGCAGTTGAAACATTTGCTGTCTAAAGCAGGGGGAGATAAAGACATTAGGGGCTGGCTCATATTCAATATGAGGGGGGCTAAGGAAGTTCCCACTGGATAGATTTCTCCACTTTTCAGAGTATCTGGAAAGATGGGGTGGGAGAGGATGCTTTTGTGACTATACAATTTTTCCCTACATTCAGGCAACCTTTTTTCCTACCTGATTCAGTAGTCCCAGGACCAGTGAAGCAACTGTGGGTGCCAGAAACAAGGATGATTTCTAGAAATTGTAACTATACTTTTAAATCTTCATGTCAGAATTCCTAAAGGCTTGATAGGGTGAACTGTGCCTTCACACTATCTGGCAAAGTTGGGGTTGACAGTGAATGCTATTATGTTATCTAGAGGTTTGGTCAGCCCACTAGTTTTATACTTTCGTAGCTCTAACCTATATGAATGGGAGTGGGCTGAGGGGGAGGCATTTGCTAGACAAGTATTGCTGCCAGAAATGTGGACCAGCACAGTGGCCAAACCTAATGTTTGAACCACAATGGACAACCCTTTACCTGTGGAATCTGATTCTATCCCTCAATAGATAGTGCCAGAATTCAGTTACATCTTCAGGCACACTGCTTGTATCCAAAAATTGTTTGTTGGTGTGGGGAAGCCTTCACACACACATTGGAATTGGGTCCAGGAACTTCTTAGAACTCTATTTCTAAAAATTACTCTTTTTCTTTTCATTTGCTATCTAGAAGCAAGGGACAGTATAAGGAAGCATCTTAGGGTTTCTTCTAGTACCATGACTCAATACCATATAAATACCAAGTGTGCATATGTCTCATATTAGGCAACAACCAACAAGCCAACAAGTTTAAATATCAGTTTTGAAATTCATAAATTAATGGAAAAAATTCTTGATAAGTTGGAAGGATTCCCAGAATAACTCTGAGAATTTGCCAAGGTTAATTAGCAATTTTTCTATCATAATAAACCATAAACACATCATTTCTGTTGTTTATATCACCATCTAGTCTACAGTCTTGATGTAACATTTGATCAAATCTAGTCTTTGCATATTATTCAACATTCTCCCAGTAGATTTATTAAATAATTCAGATGGAATGATACCAAGCAATGCCTGGTATTTAATGACTAAAAACAATTTCACAGCCTCAAATTTTCTATGATAATTATTTTTAACTTTGCATAATCACACATTTAATTTTTGAATAATTCAGTATTATTCCCTCCCTCCTTGTCGAGTGTCTAATTCATTTTAAAGACTGAATGAGAAAATTCCTCAAACTTCTGCATGGAAAGAGATTCAAAATATACATCTCATTTTCAACAGAACAGTAAGGAGGCAGTATATGTCTTTATAAGTATAAAATAAATCTATAGAGGTGATTGGCGTCTCCCTGCCTAGCAATATGGAGAAATATTTGAGAAGACAATATGGCAAATAGGGAGGTAGGCTGCCTACCTACAATGTATTTCCAGACAAGATGAAGTACTTGAGAAGTTTGTCAAACATCTAGACTCCTCAGTCTTCTGAGTTCAGGTGGTATAAACATTACCACCAGAAAAACCTTAGTAATATCTTTAAGGAGAATGTGCAAAACAACAATTAAACTTCCTGCTATAAAATTTCAATCTTACCCTAGTTTAAAAAGAAGAAAATGAGGTCCCACAAAATCATTACTGCTGAGATTTCCTGAGTATAATAGAAATACTCAAATTTAGATATATCAGTTTTCTCTCAGAAAAAAATACATAAATGTCAATGAAGAAATGAGTAGTGAAAGAAGATAAAGCAATGATATATCTTTAATTAATTAGGAGTAAGGATGTCAATACCAAGTAAAACAAGAAAAAATACAAAACACAAAGAAAACAATAGCATGATTCTCATCTCTTTTAATGATATGGACCACCATTTTTATGACACTTGAATAAAGGACTCAGCTAGGAAAGAAGTAACATCAGATACGCATATGTAAGTTGAGTGATTTGTAGATCTGATCAAAGGAATTTAAACTAAAAAAGAGAGGCGAACAATGTAAGACTGAAATTTAGCTGTGGAAGCAAAAAGTTTCCCATTAAATACAGATTTGTGAGAAAAGTAAATTGCAGCATGTATGTCTAATTGCATAGATATTTAAAATCCTAAGAATGAAATATCCATGAATACTAGTTGCATGATTAATGTAGAGAGGAGTACAACTTCCAAAGTTATAAGCATATCATTCCTGATCACACAGTGAGATAGAAAAATAGATAATGAGTTCCTATCAAAGAAAACATGTCCTGAGGGTAAGATATAGAATCATAAGTGATTTCAACAATCTGGGTATGTACTAGAAGTGACACTAGGGTAAAATCAGCTATGTGATAAATTCTGACTAACAAATTAAAATTAATTGGTTAAATTGAAATACATAGAATTTGGGGAAGACAATTAGCATAAGGAAGGATGGGGTAAAGTGAATTTAATCAAATATCCATCTCAGTCTTGACAGAGGAAGAACAAAAATTTATAATCTGTGGGTTGATACTTCTAAAAGTGAATATAGATTATGAAGGTTGAGAATTTCTTCTTTTAATTTTTTAAATTTATCTTTATTGTTGAAAGTATTACAGATGTCCCCTTCACCCCCTCTCCCATTGATCCCCTCCTCCCCACTCCCACCTTCTCCCCAGGCCTTCACTGCACTGCTGTCTGTATCCATAGGTTATGCATATAGGCATATAAATTATTTAGTTAATCTCTTCCTGCCATGGGCCCCCTCCCTTCCCTCTAAGAATCATCAGTCTGTTGAATGTTTCAGTGTTTCTGGATCTATTTTGTTTGTCAGTTTATTTTGTTCATTAGACACCACATATAAGTGGGATCATGGAATATTTGTAGAATTTTAAAAATATATTTCTAAATAAATAGTTATAAATGACATTTGAAGTAAAGATAAGAAATGAACAAAATTACATGTAGACTTCCCACCAAGGTTAAACTAAAGAGTGGAATAGTTTTGCTAGTATAGTCTAAGAAAAGTCTCAAAATAAAATGACTCTCAAAAAACATCTTAGAAAACAAAACTCTTCTATATTTATATTCAGAACATGTCAAAGAACAAATAAAAGACTTTGTTAGCGTGGGTGAGTTCATGAAAATGAATGACAGAAATAAGACAAAACTGATCAATCTTAACATAATAGACATCTCTATTTAGAAGACTGATTATCAGGCTAAAAAATGTGGAACAAATACTGGCAAGAATAAACTAAATTCTAATATATTTGGCATTGATTGTAAGAGATCACTTAATTGCTTAACATAAATCCAGGATCTCAGTTTACCAAATAGTTCCTAGATAGTATCGCTAAAGCACTGTTTACAGGTAATCAAATGCAACACTATTTTTTAAAAGGTGAAAAAATGCACTTTGTGATGGGTCATTGAGTTTTGTTACCTATAAAAAAGATGCCAGAATATGTGTGTGTGTGTGTGTGTGTGTGTGTTTGTGTGTGTATGTGTGTATGTATGTATATATATATGGTTTTTAATTATTTAGTGTAATAAGAGTATTATAAGTCAATTATGTCATAATAAAATGGCACCCAGGTATGCTGGGATGCCAGTAACATGCCAGCAGGAAGAGGGGAAAGTGGGTTGATTCATTCTCTGGGTCTGATCTCCAACAAAGATTGTGCACATTCCAAAAGAAGCCTCAGAACTCAGGTCTAATCTGAACTGGCGTCAATATCTAAGAGATCTTCACGGTGAAAATACATTGAGGAGTACAGCACCTGGTTAAAAACTTATGAGGGATTTTTCAAGTCCAATCATAGACAATTACAAAGGCTTTCAGTGGGAAGAAAGCTGCCTCGCCACACCAGTGCACTGCAGTCTCTGAAGGGAGTGCAGTCAAGCACTCAGGCCTCTGGCTGGTCATGCTCTTCACATATTTGCATTCCTAATCCTGTGCCTTCATTCCTAAATCTCTTGGACAGAGATCTTCAGGTACATCTGCTAAGGCCTCCTTAAATGGGGTGTATAAGAAGGGCGAAGCCCTGAAGACACTTTCCCACACTCTAAGTAGTCAGTACTCATCTACTCCTAATCTCCCCCCTTGGCTTTCCATGGCCTGAAGGTTGATAAACCCCCAGAGTATTTCGTTTGGATCCCTGTTATAGGCTGAATTGTGTCCACCCCAAATTCATGTTTAAATTCTAACATCCAGTACTTCAGAATGTGTCTGTATTCAGAAACAAGACCTTTAAGAGGTAATTAAGATAAAATGAAGTCATATGGGTGGGTCCTAATCCAATATTACTGATGGCATATGAAGAAGAGATTTGGACACAGAAAATAAGAGGGAAGACCATGTGAGGATACTAGAGGAAGATGACCATATACATGCCAAGGAGAGAAGCCTTAGAAGAAACCAACCCAGCCAATACCTTGATCTCAGACTTCTAGCCTCTAGAATAGTGATAAAATCAATTTCTATTTTTAAGACACCTGGTCTAAGTACTTTGTTATGGCTTCTATATGTTTATTTTCTAGGGCTGCCATAACAAAATGCCACAGACTGGATGGTTTTAAACTTTAAACAATAGAAATTTATTTTAGCACAATTGTGGAGTCTAGAATTCTAAGATCAAAATATTGGCAGGATAGGTTTCTTCTGAGGGTCTCTCTCCATGGCTTATAGACAGCTGTCTTTTCCCAGTATCTTCACATGTTCTTCCCTCTGTGTGTGTCTGTGTCCTAATCTCTTTTTTTTTTTTTTTTTTTTTTTTTTTTTTTAGTAACTATTCTTTTTTTTTTTTTAAATATATTTTATTGATTTTTTACAGAGAGGAAAGGAGAGAGATAGAGAGTTAGAAACATCGATGAGAGAGAAACATCGATCAGCTGCCTCCTGCACATCTCCTACTGGGGATGTGCCCGCAACCCAGGTACATGCCCTTGACCGGAATCGAACCTGGGACCTTTCAGTCCGCAGGCCGACGCTCTATCCACTGAGCCAAACCGGTTTCGGCTGTGTCCTAATCTCTTATAAAGATACAAGTTATATCAGATTAGAGTCTACCCTAGTAGCCTCATTTTAACTTAATCACATCTTTAAAGGTCCTATGTTCCAGTATAGTCACATTCTGAGATATTGGGGGTTAAAACTTCAACATATGAATTTTGATTGACATAATTTTGTCCATAACAGCAGCCCTATCCAACTATTAGAGGATCCCTCAATAGTAAGATGACCCCCACATCTGCACTGACCCACTTGACCTTCTACCAGAGTGCTGTTCCTTGTAGAAAAATGGAAAACAGGGAGTCTGCATTTTCTTCAATTTTAGCCTCTTGCTTATGCAATTATAGTAAACAATTAAAGTCTTGATTGTTACTTTCATTTTTGGCATGTTTCCTAAACTGGCTATTCTGGCATTTTACATCTCAGCTTACTCTTCAACTCAGTTGATCTCTTGACATATATATCCTTGTTGAAAACTATCCTACATGATGTCTAAGAGAATAGGAATAATGTTCAAATGTTCAACTCCATGCTAAAAAGGGCCTAGCAGGGCTTAAAAAGATTATCAAAGGCATAGTAAAGTAAGAGAGCACTCAATGGAGAAACAGAACAAAGCAAACAAGGCATAAACCCCATGGTTGTCAATAGCTACATCAATTAAGCAGTAACCTGGAGGGACAAGGGCCAGAGAAAATCAGTGCATAAGATATATTTGTAGAAGATACTCCAGATTTAAAGCCAGGGAATATTAATTCCACAAACTACCTTATTATGAAGATTTGTCACATATTATCACATCTTCTCAAAGGTAGAATGAAGCAGAGCACACATGCCTGACATTTATTAAGAAATTTATTAAGAAAATAATACATTTAAATGAATTTAATTTGTTTTTATGAGTAACTGGTGTTATGAAATATTACATGCATGGGAGGGGTCCTTCGGGGTGGCATGCGGAGATCAAGCCCCAGCTCACACGCTCACACCCCCAGCCTCGCAGCCCCGCAGCCCCACATGACACCCCGCCTTGGCCTGGCACAACCCCCTCACCTGCTCTACCATCCCACCTGTGTGGTGATCGATCTGGGCTGGGCCCCCCTCCCAACTCCCTCAGTGCCTGGGAGCCGAACAGTGGCCCCGCTCCCCACTGCTGCTGCTGGTTGCCATCTGTGGGGTTATCGGGCCCCCGCTCACACCTGCCTTGGCCTGGCGCCACCCACTCACCTGCTCCACCATCCTGCCCCAGTCCCGCTCTTGTCGGTCCCCGACACTGCCACCCACTGCCAGCACCACATCACCAACGCCCACCATGTTCCACGCCGCCTCCTGGTGGTCAGTGCACATCATAGCGAGTGGTCAAACTCCCTGTCTCATGGTCGAATAACCTCCTGAGGGGACAATTTGCATATTAGGCTTTTATTATATAGGATAGGAATTCTATTAAAAAGATTGCATTCTATATTTAAATAATGATTAGAACCAGATGTTTCATGAGAAAATTATGGAAAGGATGACAAAGTGAGAAAAACATAGAAGTTTTATACAGTTACAAGTAGTTGAATGTCCATAACCAGGGGGATCTGATTAAAGGGTAATCATCAAGCTGGGGAGCTTTTAAAGTAATTTTGCTGTTAACTATGTCTTCTTTTTAAAAAAAATATTTTATTGATTTTTTTTACAGAGATGAAGGGAGAGGGATAGAGAGTTAGAAACATCGATGAGAGAAAGACATTGATCAGCTGCCCCTTGCACACCCCTTACCGGGGATGTGCCCGCAACCAACGTACATGCCCTTGACCAGAATCGAACCTGGGACCCTTCAGTCTGCAGGCTGACGCTCTATCCACTGAGCCAAACCAGTTAGGGCTAACTATGTCTTCTTAAATAATTTTGTTGGTGACACTGACAAGGACATTCATAGCATGCTGATCGAAATTGTGAAAAACATGAAAAAGGGAGAAAGAGCTGATATGTTGAGCAGCACAATGACCATAAAGACCTAACAAGTGCTAAATCTAACAAGGCAAATGTTAACAGAATAAATATGAATTTATGTATTTAAGTCTGAAACCTGTACAAATTGAAGGAGTTTAGGCCTACCTGGTTTATGTGACTAAAACAACTTTACAGATATTGCTTCAAAGAAATAGATTTATAAGAAGGTATGATTTATATTTCCAAATTAAAGCAAAAATTAAATTCTGTATAAAAAAGATTATATTTATTCTGTGTTACTCGGTACAACAAAACCTAGGACAAATGAGTAGAATTTAAAGGCAAATGTAAGTGGCTAAATAAAAAGTAAAACTTTCTATTAGTCCAAACTATCAAGAATAGTATGAATTTTTTTCAGAAGCTAATGAATTTTCCTTCACTGGAAGTGTTCAGGCTGAGGGTGAATAATAAGGCATAAATTTCTGATAAATTTAATAAACATATATGTGCTTTAGTTCAGGGAGGACTTAATTCAATAAAACGTTAGATATAATTTAGGTGTCAACTAACTCAAGAAACTTACTGACAATAACATTGCTATATCATGACAAGGCCTGGATTTTGAATAGAGTAATTTTCAGGCAACAGTAGCTAAGGTCCAAGCAATTAGGTATAATAAAGCCCTGTTATGATATTTCCCTTTCCAATGACTAATCTGAACTGTAAATTGTCTGGCATAAATATTACATAGAAAACAGAGGTTATCTCACACACACACACACACACACACACACAAAAACAACAACAACACAACAATATACATGATACTAACTTAGTCAACTGAAATGAGAAAGCCATAAATAATTTTTCATATTTCTCTTTAAAAATTGCTCTTAAGATGAGAAAAGTGATGGTAAAGATGATACAAGGGAATTCAATGTGATATTTTTTAAATGACTTTCATATAAAATTGTCTCAGTTTATTAGTGAAAATATGATTTGTCTCTTTAAATTGCAGTGGTGAAAAATTAATTTTTACATAGCAATATCTATTTTTTCTTGTCCTTTAGAAAAACAATGAAATTCATATTCTCATGTCTGTAATATACTAGTATCTGTCACTTTTTTATTGAGGTAAAATTGACATAACATAAGAGTCACCATTTCAAAGTGTACAATTCAAGGACTGCTGGTACCTTCACAATGTTGTGCAACCATCACTGCTATCTAATTACAGAATATTTTTATCATATCTCTTCCATAAAAAAAACTAATAAATATTAAGCAGTCATACCCAATTCATTCCTTCCTCCAACCTTGGTAGCCACTTATTTCCTTTCTGTCTCAATGGATTTTTCTATTTTGAATATTTCATACAAATGGAACCATATAATATGTGTTTACCTCATTTCATTTAACATAATGCTTTGAAGGTTCATCCATATTGTAGTATCAGTTTATCATTCCTTTCTACAACTGAAAAATATTCCATTGTATAGATATACCACATTTTCTTTACACATTCATTAGTTTATGGAAATTTGGATAGGTTCTAGATTTTGGTTATGGTAAATAGTGTTGCCATGAACATTCCTGTACAAGTTTTTGTTTGAATATGTTTTTTTAAAATATATTTTTATTGATTTTAGAGAGGAAGAGAGAGGGAAAGAGAGGTAGAAACATCAATGATGAAAGATAATCATTGATCGGCTGCCTCCTGCATGCCTCACACTGGGGATGGAGCCCAAAACCCAGGTATATGCCCTGAGTGAGAATTGAACCATGATCTCCTGGTTCATAGGTTGATGCTAAATCACTGAGCACGCCTGCCGGGCTTGTTTGAATATGTTTGTAATTCTTGAGTGCTGTATGAGTTTTTCATGGCTGCAGTAACAGGGTACTATAAACTGGCTTTCTGAAACAACAATTTTTTTTTTTTATCTTACAGTTTTGGAGGCTACAGGTCAGAGATCAAGGTGTCATCAGGAAGAATCTATTCCATGGTTCTCCCTTAGTTTCTGGTGGTTTTCTGGCAATCTTTGGCATTCATTAGCTTGTAGATACATCATCCCAATCTGTCTTCATCTTTACATTTTGTTCTCCCTTGGACATATCTGTCTCCAAGTTTCCCCTTCTTATAAGGGCACAGCCATATTGGGTTAGGGTCTACCTTAATTAGCTAACTTTAACTTAGTTATCTGTGTACAGATCCTTTCTCTAAATTAGGTTACCTTCTGAGGTAATGGGGGTTAAGACTCCAACATATGTAGAAACTTAGGAGTGGAATTGCTAAGGCTCATTTAACTTTTTGAGAATTCACCAGCAATGTGTGAAGGTTCCAATTTCTCCATATCCTTGCCAGCACTTATTTCATTTTATTAAATTATAGCCATTTTATATATGTCACTTTTTAAAAACATTACATACAGATGAAATTCGAACACTCATACAAATGATAAGGTTAATATACTATCATCAATAATGGAAACCGGCCCTAGCTGATTTGGCTCAGTGGCTAGAGCATCAGCCTGTAGACTGAAGGGTCTGGGTTCGATTCTGGTCAAGGGCACATGCCCGGGGTTGTGGGCTCAATCCCCAGTAGGGGGCATGCAGGAGGGAGCTGATCAATGATTCTCATCATTGATGTTTCTATCTCTCTCTCCCTCTCCTTTCCTCTCTGAAATTAATAAAATATATTTTAAAAAAGAAAATAATAAAGATATATTTAAAAAATAATGGAACCCAGTGATGAAAACTACATTCTTTGAACATGAATATTTTTCATACTTTCATATACATAGATTAGTGTGCAGAAAAAGAGCCCTACACGTAATTCTTTTCACAACAATATAATTATTTCATTGAGTCATTAGAAATAAGTACTGATGAAGTTATTACTCGTTTAAAAAATTTATTCTATTGTCATTTCTTAATTTGACTGACAAAACTTGTAACATGGGGTTTCTGCAGGAAAATATGTCATTGATATAAATCCTTTTTTGAGTGCAGATTTCAATCTTTTTTTAAAAAGGGTACTGAGCAAGTCTGCTTAATTTTTCCCCTAGGCCTCATTTAAGCTCTACTAATGGACCCTTCTTTATTATACAAATTTGATACAAGTAATATGAAGATTAAGGATATTCTTCTTTAATCCTTCTTGAATAAGAATTGTGTCCACAGGGAACAACAAGCTGTTGTTTATATTAACTTAAGTATTACTGTTATAGTAGTGAAACATAACATTAACTTCAGTATGAGGAAGTAGACAAGTCAGAACTCGGTTGACAATTCTCAGTAGTGTATCCTATTTTATGCCTAGCTTCACATTTAACAAATAAAGGCAATATTTCAGCCTATATGGGCAAAACTACTGTACACTTAAATTCAAATGATAAAGGGGAAGCAATAATATTTCTTTTGATAAATTGGTCTAAAATAGTTGGTTCTGTGAGGGCTATGCTTTCCCTTCATACTATACAAATAGTTTGTATTAGCATCAAAGAGACTGTGATTATATATATATCACAGTCTGAAATATATTATCAACTGGATGTCTGAAGCAACAATTTTTATATGTATAAATATACAGGGAAAGGCTATAACTCCTCAAACACAGGGAAACTAGCAGGACAATCTCTATTGTTGAATTTCTGCTGCAACAACTTGTGGATCCCCTTCCACAATCCGTGTTTACGGGTGTCCACAAGGGATGCGGACTTGTTGCAGCGCAGTTTCCTTCTGACCCTCTAGTCCCCATGGTCGCACATCTTTCTGTCCAGCCCAGATCCCCGACCCTACCATTTTCCAGGTGCCCTTTGGACTTTCCAGCCATGGATTGTCCCACCACCGTGTTTAATTTGCCAATTCTGAGTGGATGTTATTCGATTCAGCTGTTTCTTCTTTCTGCTCTGTGAGAAGGTGCAGGACTGTCTACTCGGCCGCCATTTTGTCTCCCCCTGGAGAAACTTTTTAGGAGCCCACAGCTGGGGAGGCTGGAGTCTCGGTGTTCGTAGGTTCACAGCCGAGGCTGCAGGTCCCTGGCCCATGTGGCTGTAGGGTCCCAGATGGTGTCCGAGGGCTCCCTGGGAGTGATTACAGTGGTAGCAGAGGCTGCCCAGCTAGGGGAGCCTGGTCCGCCAGCCCCCAAAAGTCCTCTGGAATATAACTGTCCCTCATGCGTGCGCACGCGCGCACACACACACACACGCACACACACGCACACGTCCCACATGTCCACACACTCCCCTTTCCACTCCCTCACTCCCTTCATACTCTCTTCCTCACTGCCGTCCTGTCAGCCATCATCTTGGATTCTCTGCCTTTTTCATAAATGTGAATGAAACAATATTGAAAGCCTGTTCATCGGCAAGTTACGTAAGTACTTCTTATTGCAGCCATTTAAATTATTTTTTAAAAGAGAATCTGGTAACAGTAAACATATCTAAAGATACAATTTCTTCATTAGTCTAACATCACCCTTTCAACTTTTCCATTTTTTTCTAAGAAGTAAAAGTTGTTCCATATTCACGATTTTCGGTTCATCAAAATTCCACTTCTTTACTTTCCATTGACCAATAAAGTAGATTTTGATAAAGTCCACTTAGTCTGGTCTGTTCTTCATCACACCTCTATTAGACAAACTTAATTTCTTCTCCTTGAGCTACTGAAAAAAAATATTTTTATCTAATATAAGATTGTTTAAAAAGGCAAAGCAGGTCTCCTAAATGATATCATTTCTTTTTGATGCCCTTAAAACAGACAGCAGAATGGAATATACCTGACATAGTTACCAAAATGTTAAGCCATTAATTGGATCTCCCTGTAAGTTTTACATCAGTCCTTAATATTCCAAAATGTCCATCCTTTGAAACATGTTTAAATGAAAACAAACAAACAAACAAAAAAAAACACTTTGGTGATCTTCTTGTGAATATTTCCAAGTGTTTAATAGATATACTAACATTCCCTCTGTCTTACCATATGCTCTTTTAGCAATTTAACATACTAAATTAAGATGGCAAACCTACAGGTAGCATACAAATATGTCAACACATATATAAGTGTACTGGTCTATTGTTTATATGAAATGACTTGAAAAATTTCTTACAGATCTCATAGAGCTCTTCCACTGACCTATCCAAAGGACTATAATAGCCACAGTTCATTCACACATTGGGATAGAGTCATTAAAAATCCATGTTGAGGTGCAAATAGTATGTAGGCTTTTACCAACCACTTAAACTTCAGTTTGAATTGTATACATCAGACTGGTAATGAAGAACATAAAATCATTCAGTAGCCAAGGGAGTCTCGATTTCTAGAGAATGGAGTGAAGCCATGGGGGAACTTTGCAGACATTTAGCAATTTCATAAGTTAACAGCAAAGCAAACTAAAATTCGTAGGTATGGGAAGATATTTTCTCTTTACTTTTTTCACTTTATTGTATTGTTTGGTTCTGGAAATTATAAATATAAATATTTAACAGATATCTTACAGATGGCTTTTGTTGCATAGAAAATTTAGATAATCTCTATTGTGAACACTGAAGACCAACTGTAATTTCAAAATTTTGTTGATGTGTTTACATACTATTTCATTCAGAACTTCATTAACTTTGCTGCAATTTGAGAAGTACACCTAGGATTAATATGTGAGAGTTCATAATAACAAAAATAGCTAACATTTATTGGATGGTTACCATTTGCAAGTCACTGAGCTTAGACATTTGTGAGTAAATCAACTTAATGAATTCTCTGAACACTAGGAGGCAATGCTATTATTATCCCCATTTTGCATATGAGGAGCTGAGCTCACAGAGAGTAAGTAACTTGTCCAGCTTGTGAAAGTTAACATTCATAATTAGGTTTTTCAGACCCTAGAACCAAAGCACTTAAGAAATTTAGTATGTAATGTGACTTCAGCTTAACATAGAATTGACTTGTAGTCAGAGGAATTCAAATGAGTCCAAAGGGAGATTATGATGCTTATTACTTGAAATGTTACATCCTAGTTTTAATGACCATTCAACAGACATGAAATGGCGATTAGAGCCCCCTCCAAGTTGTGATATTCTCTTGTACTGGACACAAAATCTGATCCTGAATAAAGAAAAGGTCAACAGAAGAAGATGAACAAAGAAAAAAGGATGCAGAAGCTATTTATGGACTTATCTTTTTCTGTATGAGCTTATTTTTTGGAATGCATTATTGGGAATTACCAGAATCTATATTTGAGAGTAAGAATAAGAGTTTCTTCCAGAGCCAGGCATAATGTGATTGAATGACATCATCCTTCAGTTTTATCTGAGCACTCATTACCTTTCACTAATGCATAAGATCAAAAATGAATAAATGAGCAGTACTGAGTCCATGAGCAATGACACAGATTCATGTGAGCTATTATATCTTTTTTTTACACACATATACTAGGTGCCCTAGCCTTTAAATACACAGAGTAAAAAGGACTTATTTGCAAAAATATTATTTTTATATTTAAAATTGGAAAATTCAGTATGTTTATGTTTTCTAACTCAGGGAAAGGGATTATATCACATGGGTAATTCAATTCCAATAGCCACCTCAATGGTCATAATGAACTAACAAACTAATGGTTACTTGGTTTCTTGGTGTTAATAGCTTAAATGTATTTTAAAAGTTGTGTGCTTCCAAATAAGTCCTATGTATGCACAAAATATAGCCAAATAAAAATTGGCTTTTGATCCTTGAATTGAAAAAACAAATATAAAAACCAAAATCTTCCTTCATTGTTTTGCCATAAAATCCACATAATATTTTATACTTAATTTGATTCATTCATTGACTCTCCTCAGTATATGGTACAAATTTCTCTATACAGATAGATGACTAAAAACATTTGGTCATATCTGCAAATACAATGTTAAATTGTTTAAGATGAATCATTCATAATAATATATTGATTTATTATTATGCTTTACATTAGGACTTAGGTCAGCAAGGGTGATTGTATTTGAGATCCTATTTTTGAAAACATCTTATTAAGGTCATTTGAAGACATATTAACATAAAATAGTCAATCATTGTGAAAAAGCAAATCCTACTTCTAACATCACACAGACTCCCACTAGGACCCAGTAATGATACTCTAGGCCAGGGGTGGGCAAACTTTTTGACTCGAGGGCCACAATGGGTTCTTAAACTGGACCAGAGGGCCGGAACAAAAGCATGGATGGAGTGTTTGTGTGAACTAATATAAATTCAAAGTAAACATCATTACATAAAAGGGTAGGGTCTTTTTCTTTTTTTTTTAGTTTTATTCATTTCAAACGGGCCAGATCCGGCCCGCGGGCCGTAGTTTGCCCACAGCTGCTCTAGGCTCTATTGACTCTCACCCCAAGTTCCATCTTGGTGACAAAGACATCATTTTATATAATGACAAAGATATGAAAGGTTTGGATTGCCAGCATAGAAATCACAAACTAATAGGAAAGTATAGTTTAGCAAAAAAATAAATAAAAATTTAAAAAGTGGATTGCAAATTCCGGTCATGAACAGCAAATTCCAGTCATGAACAGTAAAATGGTAACATCGTTCACTTTTTTCACTTGCAATGATGATAGTATTACTGTTACTCTTATTTAAAATTAAGAATTTAGCCCAGCTGGCATGGCTCAGTGGTTGAGTGTTAACCTATGAACCAGGAGGTCACGGTTTTATTCCTGGTCAGGGCACATGCCTGGGTTACGGACTCAATTCCCAGTGTGGGGCATGCAGGAGGCAGCCGATCAATGATTCTCTCTCATCATTGATGTTTCTGTCTCTCTCCCTTTCTGAAATATAAATACAAATATATATATATATATATTTTTAAGAATTTTTAAAATGATAGATAAAATATATTGGTTAACTGGGTCCTTTCTGATTAGTAGATTGTTTCAGTGGTTCAGATTTAATTTATTGATGAATTAATAAGACAAATACATATATGTGTCAAAATTAATGTCCAGCTCCAAACAGATATCTGATCAAAGAAATTAGGAAATAGATAAGATCATTGAATTGAAAACTCTTTTTTATTTGGAAACGTAAATGGCAGATTGTAATGTATGTTTTTTTTTTAGTTTTACTTATTGAGAAATAGGTACTCAGGATTAATTAATATTCCCAAATGATTATGCCTGTAAGTAAAGCATAGAATTTTATGTAAAACTAATTTTTTCTCTAGACCAGGATTCATAAATGTGCTAATTTTCCTTCTTTGGTATGGGTGTTACTTAGTCATTCAATGTTTGATCAGAGCATTCATAATAAGTTTGCCATTAAATCCTATAAGCTAAAAGATTTTATAAAATACATGTTTTTTCAATATGATGCTTGGAAATTATTAATTCTTGAAATTAATTGTTAGTGTTTACTAACAACAGAATTTTTACCAAAGTATTCAAATATTAGTATCAATATGTATTAGAAAATTGAACATTATTAGGTATATAAATATTTTAAGTATTATTTAGGTGTGATTATTTTAAATACTCTATACCTCCTGAAAAGACTCTATGCTTACTAATCATAAATTGAGAACACAGAAATATTATGCTTTTTGAGTTCTATTAGCCATTTAAAAATTTACCTGAAAATTAAGCACTATGACTATGGAAATGATAGAGACACAACCTCAAAACAAAAAGTTTTAAGGAGAATGCCAAACAGCTGATATTTGCATGTATACATTTAAGGTACCAAAAAATAAAATAAAGACTAAATAATTTCCATATAAATAAATGCAGATTGAAAATTCACTTTTTAAAATTAAATCTAAAATATAAAATGAAGACTTGAGTAAAATTAATAAAACAAGTTAAATATGAGAGTTTAGAGGAGAGCTAAGAAAAAATGAATATCCAATTAATAATTTTCTAATAAATTGTTCACTTAGACTTTTAAATGTGAAGAACAAGAAAGTGAATAAATTCAAGAATGCCTTCCAAATTCAATTTTCATTAGGTAAAGGAAATAGAAAAGCATATATTGTTAAATATATACAGTGGAAAATGGAAAACACATTGATTTTTTTGTAAGAGAAACTAAGGAAACACAATGCTGAAAATTATGAATAAAATATGCATAAAGTGTTCAAAAAACTAAAACTACATATTAATGTATGGCATATCTTTGAATGTCCTAAGCCACTTTCACCTATTGTACAGAACAAAACATATGGTGATACATTTTATGAAAGCTTTTGCAACAGTGCTCACAAATAAGCAGTATAGCTATTTCTGTAATTACAAAACAACTAATTTTTTACAAATTTGGGACACCAGTTCATAGATAGGCAACAGCTGCAGTTATGTCAGCTGCATCCCAATGTTCCACATACCTCTGCTCAAGAAAATATAAGAAGAGATGGCCTCCTTTTTTAAATTTTATTTTTTATTGATTTCAGAAGGAAAGGGAGAGGGAGAGAGCAGTAGAAACACCAATGATGAGAGAGAATCATTGATTGGCTGCCTCCTGCAAGCTCCCTACTGGGGATTGAGGCTGAAACCCGGGCATGTGCCCTTGACCAGAATCAAACCCGGGACTCTTCAGTCTGCAGGCTGAGGCTCTATCCACTAAGAAAAACTGGCCACAGCAAGACTGCCTCCTTTTATTGCACTGCCTTCTCTCCTTTCAAATAAATATCCTGAAGGTCATCAGTAATGAAGATTTACCAAGGACTTTTTCATTCAAGAGAAGGTGGGTGACAGACCCCAGATCTCTAGAAGTCAGCACTAAGATCTGAACATAGAAATCATGGTTTCGAAAAATTAAAGAGGAGAGAGAAAGGACTTCGTACCTGGTACAAGTTGCTAATTCCTTTCACAGCTGGGAACCCTAGTTGTTGGCTCTCTGGCTTAATGGCTGAGAGAACATTTTTTTTTCTCTAGTAGAAAGTGGTTAAAAAAGAAACACACAAGAAAAAAAGTTCTATTGGTTGTTGCCTTTTTAGAAAAGAGTAACTTCATTCTCTCCACCCCCATTCTCTTTGTCTTTCTTTGTCCTTAGTTATTTTCTCTCCTTCCCAGGAAACTAGTTTAGAGGGAGGAGTGTTTATTCTGGCTCCGAGGATGCTCAGTTGTGTGACAACTGCTCTCTGCAGTGTAGCTGGCAGAATGTGATGTGAATACTAAACAAGATTGCATTAGGCAAGTCTTAGCCAAACCAGATTTCCAGTCTCCCCTTTTCTATCACAGAGTGAGTGGGCTTGCTTTGTAATACACTGGAGTACTATGCTGATACAAAACCTGATCAGTATTTTAATAACTGCATTTGTGGAGAAAGGGTACCCAGGATGTTTGCATCCCATGAAAGCAGATCTATCCTTTTTCTTTTCAATCCAGATGTTGTTGTCACAGAAAGGCTGACATTCTCTATATCTAAGTGTTTCTCAAATGTGGCAATGACTTTTTAAAATATATTTTTATTGATTTCAGAAAGGAATGGAGAGGGAGAGAGAAATAGAACATCAATGATGAGAGAGAAGTATTGATCAGCTGTGGCAATATTTTAAAATATATATATTTTTATTTATTTCAAAGAGGAAGGGAGAGAAAGAGAGAGATAGGAATATCAATGATGAGAGAGAATCATTGATCAACAGCCTCCTGCACGCTCCCTCCTTGGCACTGAGCCTGCAACCCGAGCATGTGCCCTGACCAAGAATCGAACCATGACCTCCTGGTCCATAGGTCGATGCTCAACCATTGAGCCACACCGGCTGGGCTGTGGCAATGATTTTTGCATGTACCCGTAAAAGATCACTGAAGTTTGCTTTCTGTTTTTATCTGCTGAATTTTTAACAATCAACCTTTCAGTTTTTCAGTAATCATCTCTCATACAAAGTTTAAGACATCAATACTCCCTTAAATCTCATGCATAGATAACATTTAAGAGAATGGAAAAAATATCATTTGCCCAAATCTTGGTGAAAATTTAATATAGACAAAATTCACGACAGTTGTATGTAAGTTGAAAATTGTTCCAATGGTTATGTATAAATTTTAGAAAATAATAAATCTAACAATCGTAACCTATGAAACACCTTAGTTTGCTGGTGCTATGATCTGAATGTTTATGCTACCTCCAAATTCATATGTTGAAGCCTAAATCCCCAATGTGATGGTATTTGGAGGTGGGACCTTTGGGAGGCAATTAAGTCATGAGGGTGAAGCCCTCATGAAAGGGATTAGTGCACTCCATGTTCACCACATGAAGACACAGCAAGAAGATGGCCTCCTATCTCACCAGACAGTAACTCTGCAGGTGCCTTGATGGTAGACTTTCTAGCCTCCAGTACTATACGAAATACATGTTTGTTGTTTAAACCCAGTCTATGGGATTTTTGTTAAAGCAGCCCAAATGATCTAAGACAGTTGGCATATATGAAACTTAAAAAAGATATAAAATAAAAGTATTTAATAGTGATGTTGAAAATGGCTTATAGGACAGCTAATATCATACCCCCAACATATTTTAGGAAGGATTTAAGTATGCTTATTATATCAAACTCAGAATAAACAGGGAATTATCAAAAGAGCAAGTACAAAGAATTTAGTTATATAGGCTATGCATATAGATGATGCATAGAATTATTTGACATATGCTTGTTACAATTGCATCTAATTATCTCAATGATTTTTCTAATGTAATTTCTCTTACTATTATTCAATGACTAGAGGCTCAGTGCATGAAAATTTGTGCACTCGGGGGGTCCCTCATTCCGCCTGTGCCCTCTCATAGTCTGGGAGCCCTTGGGGGATTTCCAACTGATGGCTTAGGCTCATTCCCTCTGTGGGAGGCGACCAGTGGGTTGATCGGGGTATGGTGCTGGCTGGCAAGTGGTTGGCCCTGCCCCCTGATTGCCCCTCCACCACCTCCAGTTGCCGCCTCCTGATTGCTGTCTCCTCCTTCTGCCTGCTGGCACCTGCCTTGGCTGGCTTGGTGCCGCCTGCTCACCGGCCCTGCCCCCCGCTGACCAGTAATCCTGTCATTCAGTCAATTTGCATATTAAGCTTTTATTATATAGGATTGTTACTTAAACTTCCATTCTATTCTGGATGGGAAGCCTAAAACAGTTTTTTTGACATCTCAGTTGTAATATCTCCCAGAGACCAATTAAGTTAATTAGTGAAGCTACCCAGAAAATACATAATTAAACCATAATCCCTTTTAAGTTTTTTTTTCATTTTCTATATCATTATTATACACTTGGTAACTGAGACTTCACCTATCACCAACAATACAATTTAAATCTATTAACTCGTACATTTTTCCAGGCAGTTCCCATCATCCATCATACAAAGTAGGGTATGTGGCATACACATAATAATGACATTATATGTTCAGTTTCTGGACTTTAATAATGTTGATATATTTTTAATATTTTCAGTCTTTTAGAATGGGCCCACTTAACAACTCTGACACATCATGAGACACACAATAATTCAGCATCAGTCAGATTTACACTAACAACATCTAGAATTACTCTCAACTTAACAATAGTAAACTCATTATTTCCAGAGCCTCAGTATAATACCTTCTCTCTAAAGTCAATTTCTAAACTTGAAAAGTTGAAAATGCCTCATAAGATAAAATACTTCCCACTGCAGTGGGGAAGACATATAGTTCCAATAACAATGATAATATGACAGGAAATTCCCACTTTGAGCCTTACATGAATAGAATCTATAAATAAACACTTTCCCTTACTACCCTCTCTCACAAGGAATGTGTAGCCAAAGGATGATTTACATGAGCTACAAATAAAAACAAGGTTCTAACCTCTATATCAATCCTTGCATGAAGAAAATGATCATTATTTTTCAGTGGCTAACAGTTAAATTCTAGTTTTGTTTTATTTTTTTAATATTAGGATTACTTCACCAGTGATTGAGTTTAAGACTTGTTTAAACTGGGGTAACAACAGTACTCAAAATATTTTGCAATAAATAATCAGGAGGCAGTGTAAACAACTACTGATTTTTGTGATGCTTTTACCTTTATAAACATATATTATATTGAGTTATAGCAAACTGCCATAGCTAACTTGTAGATTTCTCTTCATAATAATTATATAAGACACTTAAGCTAGTAGAATCAATATTTACACAAACTGACCTATGTGAAGGTAAAAGGGCTTCTTAATGACACTATAAACACTACATTACAGTAAGATATGTCTCCTTTTAGAGTTCTCAAGGGGGGAAAGTATTTAAGTCTAGGTTATTTCTGGGAGTTTTTAGAAGCCACTTTATGTGGGGGAAAAATCTTTAACTACAAAAAAGCTTTAAAAAGTGCTGTTTTACACCACACTGTCATCAGTAGTTAGTAAAAAGGCTAACAATACAAAAAATGCATAAAAAGAAACAGTCTGTTGCAGATATTCAGGCAACCTGTTATTCTTCTGATTCTATGACAGATGTACATTTTGAGTGAAATAGAAGTAACACTTGGCTGCCAAAAAAAATCTTTACAGGCAATTGTGCCAAACGATGTTATATATTAACATTGAAAATGTCTGATGTTCACTGTGCAAAGATTCTCCTTGAGCTTTAAGTCAGAGCTGTGATTGAGTTTAAGACTTGTTTAAACTGGGTAACAATAGCAGAATTAGGGTTTCATAGGCATATGGCAGGATAGTAAGAAGCTAGGAATATCCCTGGGCAAGTGGAATGAGGAAACTGAACTGAGATAAGAAAATTAAACAAGACCAAACAATTTGGGCAGCTTGTACCCAGCTAGTGGATTGCGATACCTTATCTTCACAACCAAGAATACCTGAGAGCAAATGGTTTATACCTCACTTCCCTAAGCAGAGAATACATAACTCACATCACCCTGGCCTGAGAAAATAGAGAACAAAGACCCAATTAATGCCATTTGTGCCAGCTAAATCCAAGGACAGATAAAATCTGGGGGACAATAAAACACCAAAAGTATTTGAACGGTATCACTTGGGGGATGTTAGGAAGGAATGATAGCTACTAGGGCAGGAGGAGGGGAAGGAAAGAAAAAGGGAAATTTATCTCACCCACTAAATAAAGAAGTCAGCCATTTTAGGACTTGCCAAATAAGATGAACAGATGTATATACAAACATTCTGAGATAAGCCACAACAATGTAGAAGGGGAGTTTAAAACCTCATCTGCTACCCAAGATATTCAGCAGGGGAGCTTTGAAACCTATAGGAGGAAAGATATAAACCTCTTAAATCCCCACTGGGCAGGGCTCTCAGACTACCTGAGTTGCCTGCTTGTGCTTTATGCCAAGTGTATTCTTAATACATTCACTTGCTTTGCTTCCTTAATAAATTCACTTGCTTTGCTTCAACACTGTTGTCTGTCACTCACCTAAATTCCTTCTTGTGAACTGACAAGAACCAAGGAGGGGAGAGCCCCATTAGACATGGTTAGCTCTCCTGTAACAGGCCCAATGATTAAAACTGGCACTCCTATAACAAGATTGGGAAGTATCCATTTGAATTGACAAATATACAAACTTAAAAATATTGAAGTGACTACTGCAAATTTTATAGCAACTTTTCTAATTTAATGAAGACAGTGGAAATTTCTTCATTATATAATATAAATGTAAATTTCACAAAATTCCAAGATTGAGTTATTGTTATATTTTGATAAGGATAAGTGAAAATGTATTTGAGCATTTTACTTAATTAGGATTTATATTCCACTTATTTCCCAAAAGACTTCATGATGCTCTATCATAATTTACAATGAAATTAGCAATGACACAAACATAACTGGAACCTTGAAAAGAAGACATATATAGAAAAAGAAAATAAGGAATACATAACTTTATTTAGGTTTCATTTTCTCAGAAAAACAAAAGCAAGAAAATTATTAGAAAGAAAATGTTTTCCTTGTTTCAAAACCAATTTTTATGAAGATATTATTGATATAGAACATTGTATTAGTTTTAGGTGTACACAATAATGATATGTTACCTGTAAAAATTATGCAATGATTACTACAATAAATTTAGTTAACATCCATATCACACATTTATATTTTTTGTGTATGATGAGAACTTTAATATCTACTCTTTTGGCAACTTTTGAATATGCAATACACTGTTGTTAACTATAGTAACCATGCTGTACGTTGTTACATCCCCAGGACTTATTTATTCCATAAATTGAATTTGTAACTTTTGACCACTTTCACCTATTTAGCCAAAGCCCTTCCTTCTCTTTTGATAACCACCAATCTGTACTTTGTTTCCAAGAGCTCAGGGTTTTGTTTTGTTTTTTATTCCACATAAAAAATGAGATTATACAGTATTTGTTTTTGTATAATTTATTTCATTTAGTGTAATGCCCTCAAGGTCTATTCATGTTGTCACAATGGCAGGACTTCCTTCTTTAATTTTTTATGGCCATGATGATTATATATATATATATATATATATATATATATATATATATATATATATATAATATGGCATACCATATATATATATATATATATATATATATATATATATATATATATGGCATACCATATTGAGGCAGAATAGTAAGAAGCTAGGAAAATTCCTAGGAAAGTGGAATAGGGAAACTGAGATAAGATAATTAAACAAGGCCAAATAATTTAAACCACTTGCAACCAGCTAGTGAACCACAGACCTTATCTTTCTTAACCAAGGACAGGAGAACAAATGGTTTATACCTCTCCTCCCTAACCAGAGAGCGGAGATAAAACCCTCAAGACAAAGGGTACTTGCCATGCTCTTTATCAGGCATGAGCTTTGTACTTCCTCCTACACTGTAAGGGTCCTCAGAAGACTTGCAACCAGGGGAGCAATGGGAAGCAGCAGCTCTCCAGGGCTTAGCCCCTGATCCTGTCTCCAAGCCCCCCCCCCCCCCTTTCCCTGACTTTCCAGTGAGCTAACAGCTGCCCTGCCTTAGCTCATTTCTTTCACTGTGACTGTTACTTCCAAGTGAGCTAACAGCAGCCCCTCCTTGGCCCATTTCTTTCCTACAACATATCTAGGAAGCCAAAGCAGAGCTCCCCCAGGCTCTCTCCTGTACCATACATATATTGTAGTTATAATATTTAAGTATTATTAATTTTATTTCATAGCATTTAAGTTATAGGATGTCAAGGAGAAGAATAAATATAACTCAAGGAATACCTCTTACCAGAAAAGAGAATTTTTCTGTGAAGCTCAGAAAATTTCAGACAAGAGTGAGAAGCGAGGGAGAGCAAAATGATCAGCCCATCTTTTTGAAAACAACTCCTTGCATGTTATATCTACCTCTTTTCCAAAGGGACAATTTAGTTTAATCCAAAACTACACAGTACTGGAAGGAATGACCAGAAGATTGTGGTAGGTAATTCAGGTGTTTCACTGCTTTGCTTCTTAAATTTTATGGCTTTTTTGTGTTGTTCTTTCCAATGTTTTCGATGCAGTCTTTTGAAATATTTATGTCCAATATCCATGCTAAATAAAAAAACAACAACACTACTGATTACTCAGGTTTCCTATCTCCAGGAAGATAGAATTATATGATTTATAAAGTGTTTGGTAGTTTTAAAGTACCATGATGATTATAGTTTGATAGATATATTTTAAATTCACTATTCAGTGTAAGTCTTATTATTTCTATGTCATCTAATCTCTCAGTTAATTCAGTTCCCAGAAAAAAAATGTGTGGACAGGAGACACAGTTGACTGGATTTTTCAATTTTCACTTTTCAACAGGTTATATTTGTATCATGCTGATACACTAAAAAGAGATATAAGTAAAAATGATTATGTTAGGTGGAAAAAAACTGTTTCCAAAAATTATATAATATAACTATAATATTATATATTACATATGTAATTACATATGGCATTTTTACATATAATTACATATATGATATGTATATAATATCCAACTCACTCTTTTTTTCTATCTTTAATAATCTCCTTAACACTAAAATCATATGTGCTAACGGAAGACAAATTTGAAAATACAGATAAGCAAAAAGAGACAAAGAGGAACTGAAAGAAGAAAAATCTATTTTAATTCCAACATCCAGAGATAACGATTATTGTTTTACAGTGTTTTTTCTCTCTCTTTTACTCCCTACCTCTGGGCATACTATGCATGCAGTTTTGTGTCTTTGGTTAATTATCTCAATACTATATTACATATTATGTTTTCATGTTAACAAAATGAGGTCTTTCTCATGTCTCTTCCACAAAAAACCTTTGATTAAATTAATGCACCATCATTTGTTTACTCTTCTATTTTTATATTTTAGTTTGTCCCAATTTTTTCTTCAAGTGAACACATCTGTAATGTATATTTTGAGAGTGCTGGAAACAGTGTTCTGATATTTTTCCCTGGCTGTAAAACCATTATTTTAATCTATGTAGGGTGTATTTAAGTATAAAATATGAAGTAAACATATATAGTTAAAGAAAAAGTATATATAGATTTCCTAAATGACTATTTGTTCTAACATACTTAACTGAGTAGTAACTTTTCCATTCCAATTTGATATGCTCTATTTATTATATACTAAAAATTATCTTCTATCTTTCCCTCTATAATTTCTAGTTTGTTCACTTAATCTGTATGCTCATACTTGTATCACACAATTTTTGTAAAATATTTTTATTGATTTTTAGAGAGAGAGAAAGGGAGAGGAAGAGAGAGAGAGAAAGAGAGAGAGAAACATCCATGAGAGAGAGAAACATTGATCAGATGCCTCCTGCATGCCCCCTACCAGGGATTAAGCCTGCAACCAGGACTTGTGCCCGGAACGGAAATCGAACTGGCAACCTTTCAGTGCATGGGATGACTCCCAACCAACTAAGCCACACCAGCTAGGGCAGTATCACACAATTTTTATTATAGCTTTATGCGAAATGATTTTACATTGTGTAGGTAATTGTTATAATCGTTGGAGCATACATTGCAGCAGGAGAAATCTACCATGATAAACAGTTTATACATACAATATATGATAGTGAAGACTTATAATGCCCTGACAGACACACTGATAGCTACCAAATCCATTTACTTTAATTCATTTTGATGTGACATTTTTACTGATGGTCTTTGTACTGGTGTGTGACTTGGGCTGCTGCTCTCAATTAAGAATGACAAGCAAGAAGAGTCTCTCTAGATGTAGAAATACAATTCTCTGGAGATAACTCTGATGATGAATTAAAGCCCAGTGAGTCAAAAACATGATTTTTTACTCACTAGTCAAAACAAAGGTAATTTGAGAAACTAGAAATCTTTAAATATTTTTCTCCTGTTCTTAGATTATAATAAATGTTAATATTATTTAGTTTTATTCAAAAGTATGACATCAAAGACATTGAGAAATAATGGATAAGAGGCATTATTTTCAACCTGGCCATTCTATTATTAATAATAGAACACTGGGAGATGGATAACAAAAACAGAAATAATATGATGATTTCATTACTCCATTAAGCAAAAAAGATTTCTTGAACATGCTAGAAAAGCACAAGACCTAATAAGATGTTATCTTAACATCTTTATCCGTAAGGACAAATCTGAATCGTGGCATGACCTCAATTTTTCCATTGAAAAAATGAGGTCCTGAGCCTAATTACAGCTTATAAATTTTACTTAAAAATACATTTTAAGACATCTTTGTCCCTTGGATCTCAGCAAAAATGTGTTCAATGACAAAAGAGATAACAAAGACAGAATAATAAGGGGGGGGAATCAGAAAAGTTATTTTTATCTTTGAAAATTTTGAGAAATGTAGATAATGCACTATATTTTGCTGGGCTAGATAATAGTACATATACTTTACACGGATTTTCTTAAATATAAAGTGTTCTGTTGTAAACCATTTTATATTTGAGACCCTAACTTTAATACTTCACGTAGGCCTGAAAGATTTATTAATTCTTACAACTTATTAAGGGTTTAATAACAGGTCAAATTCATTCAAAAAGGGTAAAATGATCAAGGATATCATTTGACAAATTATACAAAGGATATAATTTAGACCAATTATACAAATTACGGGCATGCTTTTTAAGGAAAATGAAAATATTAAGTCTGATATAAAGAATTTTTGTTATCTTACCTTGTGTGAGATAAAAAAGTTTTACATTAATATTTCTCCTTATTCATGGAATTCCAAAACACACACACACACACACATATATATATATATTATTGAGGTCAGAGAGGAAGAGAGAGGGAGAGAGAGATAGAAACATCAGTGATGAGAGAGAATCATTGATCAGCTGCCTCCTGTACGCCCCCTACTGGGGATCGATCCTGTAACTCAGGCATATGCCATGACTGAGAATAGAACCGTGACCTGATGGTTCATAGGTCGACACTCAACCACTGAGCCATGCCAAGTGAGCAAAAAATGTCATTTTCTTTAGCCTTGATCAAATTCAAATTAGACACAGACAATATTTCTTATTCATAATGTCAAATTTTGTTCAACTCCTTGATACAGAACTAAAATCATTCGCTTGTGCTATCATAGTATTTTGTTTATACTTCTATGTTGAATGCATTGTAACCTAAACTTATTATAATTTGTCATGCCCATGCCTGCACTTGCCACTAGATTGTGAGTACATTAGGAAATGGACTATAATTTATTCATCTTTATAACTTGGCAAACAAAGTAGATTGTTGTACAAAGAAGGAACTTAAATTTACTAAGTAAATTATAAAGTTTATAGTATAATCAATTCTCATTCATATAATAAAAGTCCAGCGACCATTACAGTGGAACAACCAGAATGACCAGTCACTATGACACGCACTTGGGCTGCTGCCAATGCCACTGGATTCAGCTGACAATAATTAAAGAAATGCTCATGTGCCTTTCCAGGTGCTCTCTACAATGGGTCATAAAAAATTATTCTAGGTATTTCTAGAAAAGGGATTTAATACAGACAATTAAGTGCTTAAGACCATTGAAAAGCTTGGAAGTCAGTCAAGGAACACCAGTAGGTTTCAGATTCATTATTGCAGTTATAGTCAGGAAACTGTAGGAAACAAACAAAAATGTCACACTTTCCCTGCATCTCTGACGTAAGTGACTTAACAGGGAAAGATAGAGTCTGGCTGACTGTGACAATTAGTCATGTCTGGCAAACTTGGTATTGATAATTGCTATCTCTTATAATAAAGACAAATGATTTCTATCACCCATCTGTTTTCTAAGTCTCTTTGTGGTGCATCTCATTGACAGAATCTAAATTGTGTCTAGAACCTTAGTGGTAAAGATGTGAAAATGGTTACATCCTCAACAAAATATTAGCAAACTAGATCCAGCAATACATTAAAAAGATCATACACCATGACCAAGTGGGATTTATTCTGGGGATGCAAGGCTAGTACAAAAAAAAAAAAAAGTTGTGAAGATGGTTCCTCAGTGCCAATATCCAGTCCTTGCTTAATACTGTAGTAATAACTGTACCAAACTTCAATTTTGAATCATGAGGATGGCAGCAATTTTCATATAGCTTAAATAAATATTTAAATAAAAGCTTCAGGTCTCTTTCTCTCATTCCTTTCTACCACTCTCACCCACATATTATCTTTAATTTTCTCCCTTGACTAACCCATTTGTTAGGTTAATATATGTAGACCATAGTGATTGATTTTTTTCAGAAAACTAGTGACTATGTAAGA
>NW_005871050.1:10608495-10611425 GCF_000147115.1 Myotis lucifugus | reverse complement strand
TAAGCTGGCAGTCAGACATCCCTCTGGCAGCCCGGGAGCCCTCAGGGGATGTCCACGTGCCAGCGGGGAGCAGGCCTAAGCTGCAGTCGGACATCCTCAGCACTGCTGAGGAGGCGGGAGAGGCTCCCACCACCACCGCTGTACTGGTAGCCATCAGCCTGGCTTGTGGCTGAGCAGAGCTCCCCCTGTGGGAGTGCACTGACCACCAGGGGGCAGCTCCTGGTGGTCAGTGTGTGTCATAGTGACCACTCATTCCCAGTCATTCTGCTGTTAGGGTCAATTTGCATATTACCCTTTTATTATATAGGATAGAGGCCTGGTGCATGGGTGGGGGCCTGCTCGTTCGCACTGAAGGGTGTCCCAGATAAGGGTGGGGGTCCCCACTGGGGTGCCTAACCAGCCTGGGTGAGGGGCTGAGGGCCATTTTCAGGCTGGACACACCCTCTTCAGGGTGTGGGGTCCTGCTGGGGTGCCTGGCTAGTCTGGGTGAGGGGCTGATGGCTGTTTGCAGGCTGGCCACAGCCCCCAGCCACCCAAGCTCCCAGTGGAGTCTGGCTGGAAGCAGGTATCTGGGATTTATTTATCTTCTATAATTGAAACTTTGTTGCCTTGAGCAGAGGCCACAGCCAGCCAGGGCATGCTAGAAGCTTGGCTTCCTCCATTGCTGGTGCAACCAAGCCTCCTGCTTGCTACAGATCCGTGGTTGCTGGCCACCATCTTGGTTGGGTTAATTTGCATATAGTCACTCTGATTGGCTGGTGAGTGTGGCTTGGGGTGTAGCGGAGATGCGGTCAATTTGCATGTTTCTCTTTTATTAGATTAGATGTTCAGAAACTATCACAAACTGGGAGGTCATTAAGTTGCATGGACCTCAATGAATACCACTGCTGCTGTGTTGCATGCATATGAAATATTTCATTATTTTTATGTAATTTTAATTTTTTAAAACTTTTATTTCCAAAAAGATTCTGTCATTTTTTTTTTACAATAATGGTATGAGAAAATATAATATTACCTTTCCCTTTTTTCTGTTAATCTTCACCAGAGGATATTTTTCCCATAGATTTTTGGAGAGAGGGAGAAAGAGAGAGAAAGGAAAGAGAGAGAGAGAGAGAGAGAGAGAGAGAGAGAGAGAGAGAGAGAGAGAGACATCAATATGAGAGGGACACATTGATTGGCTGCCTCCTGAATACGCCCTGAATAGGCCAGGGATTGAACCTGCAACCCAGGTATGTGCCCTTGACTGGGAATCAAACCCATGACCCTTTGGTGCATAGGCTGGCACTCTAACCATTGAGTAATACCAGCCAGGGATAATATTACCTTCCTTTAATTTGTCATGTCTGGTCGTGCTTCCAAAAATAAAAATTAGAATTAAATAAATGACCATAACATTTGAACTCAGCATTTCTACAGATTAATTGAATAAACATACCTTGCTTATGCTTGAAATCCTATATGAGAGAGAGAAATGATAAAATATAAGCAGTCTTTGTGGGAAAATCCTAAGGTACCTATTTTTTACCTATTCATATGCCTCACAAAATAACTTCCAATGACATTCTGCTTATTGAAGTAGGCCTTCTGCAGGTAAACAACTAAAATCTCAAGAGGTGTATTCAAATGAATAGCATTGTAGTCATCCTCCCATTGATACCATAGGGCACTGAGGAAAACATATTTTCCTCAAAGGAAAACAAATTTTATTTAAATACTGATTTTATTTGAGGTGTTCACACAGGAAAAAAAAATGAGTCTGTGTGTGTGTGTGTGTGTGTGTGTATGTATGTTTAATTCAGTTTTATATCTCAAGCAGATTGCCTTTCTCAGAAATAACTAAAATAAAGCAGGTGTCTACAGACTTCAATTTTATGTATTGCTCTAATCTTGGGAAACACTGTCTACTAATTACTATAATAACTCTTATGATCACATGCTTCAGTCCATGCTTTCTTGATAAAATCAGGTGTCATTGCCCAAGAGTATTCAGAATATCTGCCTTTAACACCTGGAATAAATTTAAGCAGTCCAGTTGGAAAAAAATTGCTACTATTTTCAGCCATTAGCTACATTTTATACCACATGTTTAATGAGCATTGCCAGTCCCTAGATATTGCACTCACTACAAAAACAATAGAATGCATAAAATGTCTTAATAATCTACACTAATAAAAGAGAAAGATGCAAATTGACCATACCTTCACGACACCCACCAGCCAATCAGGAGAGAGTATGCACATTAACCCAACAAAGATGGCGGGTTAATTTGCATACACAGGCGCCTAGCGGCCAGGGGCGGGGCGGGGCGCTTGTGTCATTGTCATGGCGACGACGCAGGCGTTCTGCATCGACCCAGCCACTCCAGGCCTCTGGGCAGTGTGGGAAGGCAGAAAGGCGGCTCCGGGCTGGAGCGAAGGTGGTGCCGGAAGCCAGGGGAAGGAAGGTCCATTCTTGCATGAATCTTGGTGCATCGGGCCTCTAGTAAAATATAATTATGGAAATTCAAGGTAATAAGAAGATAATATCAGGAAGTTAAAAATAAATAACATTTACATCCCAATATGCATACACACATGCGTGCAGATCGTTAACATAAGAAATAGAGATATAAGAGCAACCTCCTAATGTTTTAGGAAAAAATCATATCTTCCGTTTAAGGAGAAATCCATGAAAGAATATGAAGATCAGAAATAATCCTAGTGCTCAAGGTTTTACTGCCTAATGGGAGAACCAAGTTCTATCTAAATTGATAATCTAAAAATAATAAATATTTAACAAACACCACTCTAACAGTAAAGGCATATACTTTGGCTCAGTGAATGAGCCAAGAGGCAGCCAACAGGCAGAGGTAAATCTCCAGGATCCTTGGGCCTTTTGCAGACCTGCCCCTGGGCTTGGAAGCCTGACTTGTTATGCATCTTGGACCCTTC
>NW_005871050.1:10596233-10607705 GCF_000147115.1 Myotis lucifugus | reverse complement strand
AGCTAGAGCTAAAGCCGGATCTCAGCTCCAGTGACAGCCATAGAAGGTAAGGGGGCAGAATAAAAAAAAAAGAAAAAAAGGACAGGTTGGGAGCTTCAGTCACCCGCCAGCCTGAAAACGTCCCTCAGCCCCTCACCCAGACTGGCCAGTCACCCCAGTGGGGACCCCCACCCTGAAGGGGGTGTGA
The DNA here is from genome assembly GCF_000147115.1 of Myotis lucifugus. NCBI lineage: Eukaryota > Metazoa > Chordata > Mammalia > Chiroptera > Vespertilionidae > Myotis > Myotis lucifugus. Next base: position 10,607,518 of record NW_005871050.1, on the reverse strand, counting down.
CCAGCTGCAAACAGCCATCATCCCCTCATCCAGGCTGGCCAGGCACCCCAGTGGGGACCCCCACCCTGAAGGGGGTGTGACCAGCTGAAAATAGCCATCATCCCCTCACCCAGACTGGGCAGGCACCCAAGCAGGACCCCTACCCTGAAGGGGGTGTGACCAGCTGCAAACAGCCATCATCCCCTCATCCAGGCTGGCCAGGCACCCAAGCGGGACCCCCACCCTGATCCAGGACACCCTGCAGGGCAAACCAGCTGGCCCCCACTCATGCACCAGGCCTCTATCCTATATAGTAAAAGGGTAATATGCCTCCCAGCACCGGGATCAGCGGAGCCTCCCAGCACTGGGATCAGCAGAGCAGCGAGGTCTCCCAGCACCGGGATCAGCGGAGCCACAAGGCCTCCTGGCCTGGGATCAGCGGAGCCACAAGGGCCTCCCGAACCTGGGGATCAGCGGAGCCATGAGGGCCTCCTGGCACCCGGATCAGCAGAGCAGCAAAGGCCTCCTAGCACCGGGATCAGTGGAGCAGCGAGGCCTCACTGGCCCTGTTGTCAAGCAGAGCCGCGAGGCTTCCCAGCACTGGGATCAGCAGAGCCGTGAGGCTTCTGGCCCCTGAGCAGCATGACAGGGGGCAGCGCCCAAACCCCCTGATCGCCCTGCGGCTCTGTGTGTGACTGGGGGGTGGAGCCACAACTTCCCTATCCGCCCTGCTCTGTTCATGACAGGGGAAGGCGCCCCAACTCCCTGATCGGTCTTGCACTGTGCCTGATAGCGGGTAGCTCCCCAACCCCCTGATTGGCCCTGCTCTGTGTGTGACAGGGTGCGGCACCTCAACTCCCCCATGGGCCCTGCTCTGTGTGTGATGGGGTGGAGCCGCAACCTCCCCATCAGCCCTGCCCTGAGTGTGATGGGGGGAGTGCCCCAACCCCCTGATCTGCCCTGCTCTGTGTGTGACAGGGGGTGGCGCCCCAACCCCCTGATCAGCTGGCTCTGTATGTGACAGGGGTGGTGCCACCACCCCCTGATCTGCCCTGCTCTGTGCATGACAGGGGGTGGTGCCCCAACTCCCCAATTGGCCCTGCTCTGAGCCCGACCAGGGGTTGTGGGGCAAGCACCTAGGGATTGGGCCTGCCCTCTGCCACCCGGGAGCGGGCCTAAGCCAGCAGGTCATTATCTCCCGAGGGGTCCCAGACTGTGAGAGGGCACAAGTGGGGCTGAGGGATACCCCCCCCCCGTGCCAGTGCACAAATTTTTGTGCACCGGGCCTCTAATATATATATATATATTATTGATTTTTTACAGAGAGGAAGGGAGAGGGTTAGACAGTTAGAAACATTGATGAGCGAGAAACATCAATCAACTGCCTCCTGCACACCCCCTACTGGGGATGTGCCCGCAACCAAGGTACATGCCCTTGACCAGAATCAAACCTGGGACCCTTGAGTCCGCAGGCTGACGCTCTGTCCACTGAGCCAAACCAGTTAGGGTCACTGTGTAGCTCTTAACAGGCAGCCCAAGGCCAGTTAAAGGAAGTGCCTGATCTTGTCCTGCTCATACTTACTCCAAAGAGGCACCAGAACCAAGACACCTAGTGGTGATCTTCAGACCCCATTAGAGCACCCAGTTAGATCCACAAGTGACACATCCAAAAGAAAAATCTCATCAGACACTAGACACTGCTGGGATGATTTTCACTTCACAGTGTCTGCCCTTGCACAGCAGCTCCTACACTGTGATAAGAGAGTTTCTCACAGTCAGCTGCCTGTGGGTCAACCCCATCCACTGACAGGCCAACAGCAATCAAGACTCAATTACAATAAGAGAGCTCACATAACCCACACAAGAGCCATTCATGGAGCACCTAGCTCAGGTCATCAGGGAGATTGTACCATTGAGCTCCTCAAAACTCCTACTTGCTCCTATTAAATAAGGTCACCAACTGAAGAATGGGAGATGTAGCAGCTCTACCAAATACACAGAAACAAATACAGAGAGGCAACCAAAATGGGGAGACAAAAATATTTCTCAAAAGAAAGAACAGGAAAAATCCCCCCAAAAATAACTAAAAGAAATGAAAGCAAGCAATCTACCAAATACAGAGTTCAAAATAATGGTTATAAGGATGCTCAAGGAAATGGATGAATTCAGTGAGAACTTAGAGAGACAATAAGCATAAAAAGGAGATAAAAACCATCAAAAAAGAAGTAGTCAGAAATGAAGAATACAATAATCTAAAATAAAGAATGCACTAGAAGGAATCCATAACATACTATGGGAAGCAGATAATCAAATCAGTGATTTGGAAGACAAAGTATAAGAAAACCCCCAATCAGAGCACCAAAAAAGAAAATGAAGATAGTTTAAAAATGAAGATGGTTTAAGGGACCTCTGGGACAACAAGAATCATAAAAATATCTGTATCATAGAGGTACCAGAAGAAGAGAAAATAAGGGATCAAGAACCCATTTAAACAATCACTGAAAAATTTCCTAACCAGGTAAAGGAAAAAGACACACAAGTCCAGGAAGCACAGAGTGCCAAAAAGGTAAACCCAAAGAGACATACACCAAGAGACATCATAATTAAAATGGCAAAGATCAAAGCAAAGAGAAAATCTTAAAAGAAGCAAGAGATAGTTAGTTACCTATAAGAAATTCCCCATATTAATGTCATCTGATTTCTCAATAAAAACTTTTCAGGCCAGAAGGGATTGGTATGAAATATTCAAAGTGATAAAAAGCAAATACCTACAGCAAAGACTACTCTACCAGCAAGGCTAGCATTTAAAATTGAAGGAGAAATAAAGAGCTTCCCAGACAAGAAAAAGTTAAAGGAGTTCATTAACACCAAACCAGTATTACAAGAAATGTTAAAGGGCCTGCTTTAAGAAAAAAGAGGAACATAAATAGGTATAATAAAATGGCAATAACTATATGTCTATCAATAATCACATTAAATGTTAATGGCATAAATGCTCCAATTAAAAGACAGAGGGTAACTGAATGGATGAAAAAAAACAAAAAAACAACAAGACCTGTAGATATGCTGTCTACAAGAGACTCACCTGAGAATGAAAGACACATACACCTGAAAATAAATAGATGGAAAAAGATAATCCATGCAAATGGAAGTGAAAAAAAAGTGCTGGGGTAGTAATACTTATAACAGACAAAATATGTTTTAATTCAAAGGCTATAACACCAGACAAAAATGGACATTTCAAATGATAAAAAATGATAAAAGGATTAATTCAACAAAAGGATACAGCCCTTGTAAATATTTATTCACTCAACATAGGAGCACCTAAATATATAAAGAAAATCTTGATGGACACAAAGAAAGAGATAGACAGTACTACAGTCATAGAAGGGAAGTTGAACACCATGTTGACATCAATGAATAGATCTTCCAGACAGAAAATAAATGGCAGCTTTAAATGGCACGCTAGATCACATGGATTTAATTGGCATATTCAGAGCATTTCATTCAGAGCATTTCACCCCAAAGCAGCAGAATATACATTCTTTTCATGCTCATTTGGAACATTTTCTAGAATAGACCATATATTCAGACACAAAACAAGTCTCAATAAATTTAAGAAGATTGAAATTATATCAAGAATCTTTTCTGAACACAATGGTATGAAACTAAAAATCAATCACAAGACAAAAAATTGAAAAACACACAAACATATGGAAGCTAAATAACATGTTAATAAACAATGAATAGGTTAACAATAAGGTCAAGGAAGAAATCAAAATACACTTTGAGGGAGAAAAATGGTGGCCGAATAGGCAGACCTACTGTGCACCTTGTCCCAGAGCCAGACACAAAATAGAACTAAGTTGGAGAACATTCACCTGAAATTACCAACTGAGGTTCAGCTGAGGAGGACACTTATATCAAGGAAGGACAGAAAATACCTGGAGACCAGTAGGAAGGCCAAGGTGTGAGAGAGCTGACCAGCTTCCAGGGGTAGGGGTGGCAGATCAGTAGTGAGGAGGAAGCACTGGGCTATAGGAGGGTCTGTTCCCTCAGAAGAGGCCCCAGATCCAGAGCACCAGAGCTGAGACCCACGGCCCATGTAACATCCAGCTGTGAAAGGTGGCAGGGGCTGCTGGCAGCAGTGGAGTCTGAAGCCAGTAAACTGGAGTTGTTTGGAGAGAAAGCCACACTCTTGCTTCATTTTGTTTGTTTGTTTGCTTGTTTGTTTTTAACCCAGAGCACAGGAATGTTCATTGCACCACTGGGTCCCAAAAAACACCTATGACATAAGACCAACCCACAAAATATGGGAGGCACAGCAGTTTGATCTAATACATATCAACAAAAACAAAGGGACAGAAAAGTGGGGAGTCAAAGAAACAACCCACACATGAAAGAAAAGGAGGAATTGCCAAAAAGGAACTAAATGAAACGGAGGTAAACAATTTTCCAGATAATGGAAGAAACCAAGATGGTGGCATAGGTAAACACCGGAGTTTGCTGCCTCGAACAACCACTTCAAAAATACAACTAAAAGACGGAACGGACATCAACCAGAACCACAGGAAGGCTGGCTGAGGAGGGACTCTTCAACTAGAAGGAAAAACAACAGCATTACGAGGCTTAGAGGAGGCGCAGTGTGGAAAATTTAAAGGTACGGTGGTGCGGTGGTGCGCGCGCAAAGCGGGCTGGTGGCTGAGGGCGCGGTTGTCGTTTTCAGTCGGGAGTGAGTCTCAGACTCTGGGCTACAGATCCGGGCGAGTCTCTAGGGACCCAGACTCAAACGGGAGAAGCGGGACTGTCTGGCTACGGTCCCTACGAGGTTTGCAGCGGTTGCAGGGACAGAGAGGCAGAGCCCCTGGAGACGGACTGAGAGCGGCCATAGCTGCTCCCTCCCCCCGCCCTGTTGAGCCCGCCCCGCCCAAACCCTGCGCAGAGCCATTTGCTGATTGCCTCAGGCAAAGGCTGGACTAGCGCCTCCCCAGAGGACTGAAGTTTTCCACATAGCTGATTCCTACAGCCAGTCGGCCTGGTGGTCAAATCCCTCTAGTGTTAACTACAACAATTAAGGCTTGGCTAGAACAAGACTGCGCACAAAGACCACAAGGGGGTGCACCAAGAAAGCATAAAAGATGCGGAGACAAAAAAACATGACAGAAATGGAGGATATGGAGCTAAGAATCGCAATTTTGAGGGCTTGCTATAAACTTGAGCAGAGCCTCACGAAAACTAATGAGACCCTCGATGCTACGATAAAGAAATTAGAAAGTAAGCATACACGGACTGAAATAAAGAATATTATACCCAATAGCAGACCAGAGGAGCACAAGAATCAAACCGAAGAAGCAAAAAACACCCAACTGGAAAAGCAAAATGAAAAAAGAATCCGAAAGTGTGAAGATAGTGTAAGGAGCCTCTGGGACAGCTACAAGCGTACTAACATCAGAATAATAGGAGTGCCAGAAGATGAGAGACAGCAAGATATTGAAAACCTATTTGAAGAAATAATGGCAGAGAACTTCCCCCACCTGGTGAAAGAAATGGACTTACAGGTCCAAGAAGCGCAGAGAACCCCAAACAAAAGGAATCCAAAGAGGACCACACCAAGACACATCATAATTAAAATGACAAGAGCAAAAGACAAAGAGAGAATCTTAAAAGCAGCAAGAGAAAGAGACTCAATTACCTACAAGGGAATACCCATACGACTGTCAGCTGATTTCTCAACAGAATCTTTGCAGGCCAGAAGGGAATGGCAAGAAATATTCAAAGTGCTGAATACCAAGAACCTACAACCAAAACTACTTTATCCAGCAAAGCTATCATTCAGAATTGAAGGTCAGATAAAGAGCTTCACAGATAAGGAAAAGCTAAAGGAGTTCATCACCACCAAACCAGTATTATACGAAATACTGAAAGGTATCCTTTAAGAAGAGGAAGAAGAAAAAGGTAAAGATACAAATTGTGAACAACAAACATGCATCTATCAACAAGTGAATCTAAGATTCGAGTGAATAAATAATCTGATGTACAGAATGAACTGGTGATTATCATGAATCAGGGATATAGAAAGGGAATGGACTGACTATTCTTGGGGGGGAAAGGGGAATGGGAGATTCGGGAAGAGACTGGACAAAAATCGTGCACCTATGGATGAGGACAGTGGGTGGGGAGTGAGGGCGGAGGGTGGGGCGGGAACTGGAAGGAGGGGAGTTATGGGGGGGGGGAAGAGGAACAAATGTAATCTGAACAATAAAAATTTAATAATAAAAAAAATAAAATAAAATAAAATATGTTACTCCAAAAAAAAAAAAAACAAACAATTTTCCAGATAATGAATTCACAGTGATGGTAATAAGAGTGCTCAATCAATTCAGTGAGAACTGCAAGCAACTTAATGAGAATTATAAGGGTCTAAATGAGAGCTATACCAACATGAAAAGAGAGTTTAAAACAATAAATAAGAATCAACTGGAAATGAGGAATGACATAGCTGAAATAAAGAACACCCTGGAAGGATTCAACAGTACACTAGAAGAGCTGAGGGCTGAATCAGGGAATTAGAAGACAAGGAAGAAAAAAACACCCATTCAGAGCAGCAAATGGAAAAATAAAATAAAAAAACAGGAGAGTCTAAGGGAGCTTTGGGACAACCTGAAATGTAACATTTGCATTGTAGGGGTACCAGAAGGAGCAGAATCTGAGAAAGAAATAGAGAACCTGTTTGAAGAAATAATGACAGAGAATTTCTCTAACCTGGTAAAGGAAAAAGTCACTCCAGTTTAAGAAACAGAGAGTCCCAATCAAGATGAACACCAAAAGACCTACACCAAGGCACATAATGATTATTTTTAATCACATTAATGGAAAATGTAAATAACAGGGGTAAGTGTGGAAATGAGAGAGTAGATTGGAACTCAGTACTTTCTGTAAATGTAAAACTGTTCTAGAAAATAAAGACTATTAATTATAAACAAATGAAAAAATGACTTGAGTTTATATGTTCTGTCACTTGTAGTTCTGTCCTTTAAAAGATGTACTCATGGGAAATCATGAAATGTCCTCCCTTTTTATTTACTGTTCTCTGAAGTTTTTCATCATAATAATCTATAATTATTTTAAAACTCAGTTTGGAATTTAGGTCACCATGCTCTATCAAATCTAATGCATCTATAACTCTAAATGTTCCCTCTATTTTAAAACTTTCTCTGGTTTTTGTAGTAGCCCTCAAACTGATCTTAACTGAAGAGGTGGCCACATCAATCTGGATTGTTTTCTGCCATCAGTGTTCCTTCTAAATCCTTAATTTATGATTTTAAAAATCAATGGTTGAAACACTTGAACATTTTCTATTGTAAATTCTTTTTTTTCTTAGCATGGTATAGACAAACCAACACAATTTTACTATATTTTGTGACTTATCAAATCTTTGCTGAACACCCTAGGTTGGGTTGTTTTCTTTCTCTGAAAAAAAAAGTGTACTCATAGACTATTTTAGCTCGATAATATAATTATTTATTTATTTACAAATTTATTTCCTACCTTCTTCAGACTAATAGGTTTTCTAGGAAGACATACTATCTTCTATTTTACTCTGTGCTCAGAATAGCAACTCGCACATAGAAATAATTCAACTGTTTTTTTAAATGATGTTAACTTAATATTATGAAAAATATTCAAACATTTTTGAAACAATAAATCGGAGAATTAATCTTTTGAAATATATTGCTACTTCTTTTATCTTAATGGACTGGTTACTTTAAATGTTATTTTCTTTATCCTTTTTCATGTTCTACATGTATGATCAATTTCTTTGAAGACTCTGAAATGCAAGTTCAGTGGGTTATTATCCATGGTTTGTGCATTGCTGTATACCTGTATCCATAAATGTTATTTTCAGCTATTTCCTAAAATTATTTGAGCAATCATACAAAATCTAATTGCATTGTCATAAAACGCTTAATTAGCACAATTCCAAGTGTTTTGCCTAATGTTGAACATTTTGTACAATGTTCCACTAGACATTTTGTTATGCATATGTAATACTAGAATGGTAAGAAATCTCAGAGAATTTCAACTCTATTTAAATTGGTAGTATGACAGTATCTACAATCTTTGCCCTCCACAAAGATGAATATCTTTTTTTCTCCTTCCAAAAAGCAAAGAAGCATAGTTAGGCTGGAGAAATTCTTTAGCAGGCTAATGGTGTGATACCACTGCAATAAAATGGGGATGGGAATTTTCATTAAATTCAAGTATTACATTGAGGTTTAAGGAGGTTATTAATTCTAACCCAAGTGACCATCATCCATATCTTCCATTTTCCATACTGAACTGCTTAAAAAGGTCACTGGTGTATCATTTTGTATTTAAGCATTCATCACTCCATTAAGTTCAAAGGCTCTTATTAAAATGTTAGTATAAAGGTAAATAATATTTTGTCATAATAAAATCTACATTATTTGTTTTTATTAACCAATAATATCATTAATATATTCTCACTGTAAAATGTCAAACAATATTGATTTTTTTACACATAAGTACATTAAATTTGAGCTTTTTCCCACTCTGCTATTACCACCTACTGTTAACTGCCAATAAACTACTCAACAGATAATTTTTATCAGTATTCTGGTATACATTTTTCTGTTTCTTTTCTGTATATACACATGTGTGTGTGTGTGTGTGTGTGTGTGTGTGTGTGTGTGTCTATTCATAAGCTATGGTTTTTAACATAGAGTATTCTGAAATTATCTCATTAAAATATATATTTAAAGGTCTTTGTATATTCCATATAGGTTAATATTTTTATTTTAATAATAAGATAATGTAACATGAAGAGGCAATATAATAGTGATTAAGAGAGGGTGTAAACTTTGAAATAAGAATGTTTAGGTAAGAATATTTGTTAACAACTCATGGTCTGACTTATAGCAAGTTATTTAATTTCACTGAGCCTGTTCTCTCTTCTATACATTGGAGAACAGATAGAATCCTATATAATAAAGAGGTAATATGCAAATTGAAACTCACACCCTCAAAAGATGGCTGCCTACAACCAGGCTGGCAAGTGGGTTAGTGAGGGACCACTGAATGACTGAACAAGCAGGCTGCGTGGAGTGACCAGGCCGGCAGGGGGGTTAGTGAGGGATGACCAAATGACTAAACTGCAGGCTGTGTGGGGTGACCAGGCCAGTGGGGGGGGCATGAGGGGTGACCAGGCTGGCAGGAGGGGCAGTTGGCAGTGACCTGGCCAGCAGCAGAGGGCAGTGAGGGGCGATCAGGCTGGGAGGCAGGAGAAGATAGGGGCAACCTGGCAGGCAGGCAGGTAAGTGATTAGGAGCCAGTGGTCCAGGATTGTGAGAGGGATGTCTGACTGCCGGTTTAGGCCCAAACCCCGAGATCAGGCCTAAACCGGCAGTCGGACATCCCCCAAAGGTTCCTGGATTGGAAGAGGGTGCAGGCTGGGCTGAGGGACCCCCCCCCCCCCCCGCCCTGTGCATGAATTTCATGCACCGGGCCTCCAGTCTTTAATATTATAGTCATGAGCGTGGAATGAATTCATTAATACATGTAAATCATTTGTATCTCAGGCTTATGGTAAATACTCATTAATTTTTAGAAATTATTATGTCATGATAGGGATGTACCATAATTTAATTATTCTTCATTAGTTTCTCACACTTTTTCACTGTTACAAACAATTCTATAGTGAGCATATTTGCTAACATAATGTCAGCAATTTTCAAATATTACTAGAAGTAGACATATTAGCTCAAAGCATATGTGCATTTAAAATTTTATGTATATTGTCAAATTGCCTTCTAAAAAACTATTATTTCATTGATTTGCAGAAACTATTTTCATCTATTATTAATTCTTATATTACCAGTATTTGCTCCCAATTTGAAACTTTTAACTTTGCATCTATTCTCATTTATCAAACAGAAATTTAAAATTTTGATTAGGTCAAATTGTTCAGTTTATTTTCATCAATGACTTTTGAGGTTTATACATTGCTTAAGATCAGGAGACAGGGAATTTTTTTAAAGCAGTGGTTCTCAACCTTCTGGCCCTTTAAATACAGTTCCTCATGTTGTGACTCAATCATAAAATTATTTTTGTTGCTATTTCATAACTGTAATGTTACTACTGTTATGAATCGTAATGTAAATATCTGATATGCAGTATGGTCTTAGGCGACCCCTGTGAAAGGGTCGTTTGACCACCAAAGGGGTCGCGACCCACAGGTTGAGAACCACTGTTTTAAGGCCAGAGAGTGAGTATTTTAGACTATGAAGGTCACATATAAGATATTATTCTATGATTTTATTTGTTTATTTGTTTTCCAACAAATCATTAAAATGTAAAAACTCTTCTTGGCAAGCTGGATTTAGCTTACAGTCCAGATTTAGCCTGTGGGCTATAATTTGCTTAAGAATATTATAAAACTATCCTACTAGAATGTATAATAGTATAATGGCCAGTTTAAAAGAAAAATCTGTTAATCCAGAGACAAGATACATTACCTACTGCTTGAGTCCTCATTAAAAATAACATTTACTGAGAATTTGTAAATTAGACTATTCTCATATTGATGTGTGATTCAGGGATATAACACACATGTGGTGTAATAAATCTGTAACTAATAAGTCATTGAATATATCTAGATTGATAGCACCATAGGGTGATGCATAGAAAATACTTAAAGGAAAAGACCCACAAAACAGGATACTCCTAATTCTCACAATCAAAACTATAAAACCCAAGAGAAAGCAGTTCAACATGGTCAACAGTTAACAATCAACAGTGGAATTCCAAATATGCTGTTAGCTTTGCATTATAGAAATACCATAACAAAAACAACAAAAATCTTGCTCTCCCCTACTTGATATATAAAAATGATTACAAAACTCCAGGACGATGGACATATTTTCTCTTTTTTTTAAAATCAATCTTTATTGTTCAGATTATTACAGTTTTTTCCCCCCATAGCTCCCCTCCACCCTGTCCCCACACCACCCCATGCCCCTTACTCCCCCTCACTGTCCTCGTCCATAGGAGTTAGATTGTTGTCCAATCTCTTCCCGCACCCCCCAACACCCCGAGTCCCACTGAGAATCGTCAGTACACTCACATTCTATGGCCCTGCTTCTATTATGAATCACCAGTTTATTCTGTGCATCAGAACTGATGTATTTGATTGATTCTGATGACTGCTATGTCCGCAGGTCAGGGGACTTTATCGAAAAATGCCGCAAAGAAACATATTCCACCTCTGAGGATGGAAATTCAAAAAA
>NW_005871050.1:10556244-10596133 GCF_000147115.1 Myotis lucifugus | reverse complement strand
AGAGATGTAAATCAAAACAACAATGAGGTACCATCTCACACCTGTCAGAATGGCTATCATCAACAATCAACAAACGACAAGTGCTGGCAAGGATGCGGAGGAAAAGGAACCCTCTTGCACTGCTAGTGGGAATGCCCCCTTGTGCAGCCACTGTGGAAAATAGTATGGAGTTTCCTCAAAAAATTAAAAATGGAACTTCCATTTGACCCAGTAATCCCACTTCTAGGAATATATCCCAAGAAAACAGAGACACCAATCAGAAAGGACATATGCACCCCTATGTTCATAGCAGCACAATTTACAATAGCTAAGATTTGGAATCAGCCTAAGTGTCCATCAGCAGATGAGTGGATTAAAAAACTGTGGTACATCTACACAATGGAATACTATACTGCTGTAAAAAGGAAGGAATTCTTACCATTTCAACAGCATGGGTGGAACTGGAAAGCATTTTGCTAAGCAAAATAAGCCAGTCAGAGAAAGATACATATCACATGATCTTACTCATTTGTGGAATATAATGAACAACATAAACTGATGAACAAAAATAGAACCAGAGACATAGAAGCATCGAACATACTGTACAACCTATGAGGGAAGGTGGGGGGTGAGGGGGTAAGGGATCAATCTCAGGACTTGTATGTATGCATATGAGCATAACCAATGGAGACAGACAGTAGGGGGATGAGGGCTTGTACTGGGGGATGTGGGTGGCTGGGGAGAGGTCAATGGGGGAAAAGGGAGACTCATGTAATACTTTAAACAGTAAAGAATTTAAATTTTAAAAAAGGAAACGAAAGGAATTTTGACATATCTGGGAAGAAGAAAGGATATGATATACAGAAATATGTCTACTACTACATATTATGTTTGAAAGTTGATGAAAAAGTTGAGACCTAGTCTGATGTAATTGTAAATGAATGTGAAATATATATGCAAGAAAATTATAATCCTATCTAATAAAGAGGTAATATGCAAATTGACCATCACTCCAACCCACAAGATGGCTGCCCCCATGTGGTCAAAGATGGCCACCCCCATTTGTACACAAGATGGCCAGCAGTTATGGGTGATCAGGACAGCAGGGGAGGACAGTTGGGGAGGACCCAGGCCTGCAGGGGAGGGCAGTTGGGAGGGGACCAGGCCTGCAGGAAAGGGCAGTTAGGGGTGACCAGGCCAGCAGGAGAGGGCAGTTAGGGGCAATCAGCTGGCAGGGGAGGGCAGTTAGGCATCAACCAGGCTGGCAGGGTAGTGGTTAAGTGGTGAGCAGGCTAGCAGGCAGAAGCAGTTAGGGGCAATCAGGCAGGCAGGCAGGCAAGCGGTTGGGAGCCAGCAGTCCTGGATTGTGAGAGGGATATCCGACTGCCCGCTCAGGCCCACTGGAATCTGGCCTAAATGGGCAGTGAGATATCCCTTGAGGGGTCCCAGATTGGAGAGGGTGCAGTCTGGGCTGAGGGACACCCTCCCCCTGCATGAATTTCATGCATCGGGCCTCTAGTCTATATATAAAAGGCTAAGTGACCAACCATATGTACTTAAGTATGTCTGATTGTCCAACCAGCACATATAATGCACACTGGCAATTTAAAAATAAACTTTGACTTGAGCATGTGCGATGCATATAAAGCTCTCGCTGGTGCCAACTGCATGCATGTGTTTTGATCTGTCATTGTCAATCGTGAATTTGGTTGTTTTTGTTGACATTCGTCATGAACCGCATCATGATTTATTCATCGACTGTCTGACCAGCAGGTCCATATGACACACACTGGCAATTTAAAAATAAACATTGAGCCCTAACCGGTTTGGCTCAGTGGATAGAGTGTCGGCCTGCGGACTGAAGGGTCCCAGGTTCAATTCTGGTCAAGGGCATGTACCTTGGTTGCGGGCACATCCCCAGTCGGGGGTGTGCAGGAGGCAGCTGATTGATGTTTCTCTCTCATCGATGTTTCTAACTCTCTATCCCTCTCCTTTCCTCTCTGTAAAAAATCAATAAAATATATTTTAAAAAAATAAAAAATAAATAAACATTGACTCGCGCATGCACAATACATATAAAGCTCTCCCTGGTGCCAATCACACGTGTGTTTTAATTTTATAATACTATATTATGTATATATACTATTTTGACATGTAATTTTTTGCAGTAATGTAATTAATGCACAAATCTTTCTTCTAATTAATTTCCTTTCAATGTGCACAAATCTGTGCACTGGGTCACTAATAAAAAATAAATAAAAGTAAAAGAAGTTAAGGTTTCTGCACTTTATACAAAACAGGTAAAATGAGCACATTAGGAGACTATGATAAGTCATGGATACATCATGTAGTGCCTAGAAAACCACAGAAAGAGCTATGCAAGAGAATAAACTCAAGAACAATAGAGATTAATAAAAATAAAATTCTGAAAAATGCTTAAGTAACACACAGGTAGCATGTATTAAAAATAGAACAAATTTATATCCAGAAGACATATATGATAAAGGATTGCTATCTAAAATACTTAAATGATTATTAAAAATTAAACAATAAAAATAACCCTATTCAGAAAGGCCCAAGGATCTTAACTCCCCAAGAAGTTATACAGATGGCAAATAAACAAATTAAAGATGATCCACATCATATGTCAACAGTGAAATGCAAATTAAGAGACCCCTGAATACCACCATACACCAATTAAAATGGCCAAAATCTAGAACTCCTAAATCAAATGCTGTTGAGGGAGTGGAGCAATAGGAACTCAATTCATTGCTGGTGGGAATGCAAAATAGTGCAGCTACTTTTTAGACTGTTTGGCAGGTTTTTTTTTAAATAAACATACTTTTTATTATCCGATACAGCAATCACACTCCTTGGTATATACCCAAAGGAGTTGAAAACTTATGTCTATGCAGAAGCCTGCACACTGATGTTTGTAGCAGCTTTATTTATAATTGCCAAAACTTGGAAGTAGCCAAGATGTTCTTCAGTAGGTAAATGGATAAATAAACTGTAGTATATCCAGACCATATAATATTATTCAGTGCTAAAAAGGAATGAGTTATCAAGCCATGAAAAGACATAGAGGAAACTTAAATGCTTATTACTAAGTGAAAGAAGCCAATCTGAAAAGTTATATCTTGGAGGAGTTAGTACTACATTTATCTTTTCACATATCTACATTTTTTTCATTTATCATTTTTAATATATATAATCTAATTTACATTATAGTAGTGATTAAATTTGCATTTTCAAAAATAATTTGTTAAATATTTTAATGATTGTAAACTTTAAGAAATGACAGATAAATGAATTGTATAATTTTTCATTACCTATTTGAGATATTAATGTTAAAATTTAATATGCCATTTTTCTACAGAAAAAAGTGAATTGATAAGAAATGGAAGTTTACTCCATAGCCATGGGTATTAATAAAAAATGTATTAATACATTCTTTTTATGCTGAAAATGTTTATTTGAAACTTATTGAGAACTTCTTCAGATAGTAAAGCATGCAATAAATGGAAAGTTTAACTTTCAAAAATAATTTTGTTGGAAATATTCAATTCTTAGTATATAAAAATACTTCAAATGTTTATGGTTTAGTCAATGTATAACTAAAATGATTTCATCAAACAAGAATCCAATCATGAACAAATATATTCATGAAAACTATCAATTAAACATATGTTTTCAAATAGTTTTGAGCAAATGAAAAGAAGCTATGATTCATAATTGCTCACATACAGGGATGGAAAGCCTAGATTTTTAATCAGGCAAAATTGCTGCCTTGAAGACTGTTCTGAGTAATACTTGACTTTTAACCACCTTCCTGTACTGAAAGTGCAATGAAATTTCTAGCTATTCTTTAGTAATAATGATCGTGTTTCAGAGCATAGGCAAAGATCATAGATAGAAAAAGAAAGCTTTAACAAATCAGTTTTTAACATATTATGGCAAAGAATATTAAAAACAGACTATTCTTGCCTGGCTGGCATGACTTAGTGGTTGAGCATCGACCTATGAATGAGCGGGTCGCGGTTTGATTCCCAGTCAGGGCACATGCCTGGGTTGTAGCTCGATCCCCACTGTGGGGTGTGCAGGAGGAAGCCAATCAATGATTCTCTCTCATCACTGATGTTTCTATCTCTCTCTCCCTTCCTCTCTAAAATCAATAATAAAATATATTTAAAAACCCCAGACCAGTTTTATCCCTTTGGGGCAAACAAAAAATGAAATGGAAAAGCATAATTTTATTGTTAACTTGTTATAATGAAAGAATGAATGAGAACAAAGTAATGAATTAGAATATCAAGTTTAGTCATATGATGTTGGGAAAGATGGTAGACTGGAAAATAATAAATAAATAAATAAATAAATAAATAAATAAATAGGAAATGTCCTGAAGGTATTTCTCAGACAAATTCCACAGAAACCTCTCCAGTTACAAAGAGGTGAACATGACTTTATTAGAAAGTTCTGAAAGAATAAAAACAAGAAATTGTTACTTTGAGAAACATATTTCTCTTTTCTATATTCAATTTTGGTATCCCTCTTGTGGTCTTAGGGTTCTTTGGGATGATTAAGTATAGGGTAGAGGTACAGACTAGAGAGAATCAGACATAGTGCATGCGGAATGTGTTCTAACTTAAAATTGTAGAAAGCTTTAGAATAATTGAGCTATAAATCAATACAGTTTTTTAGTGTATTTGGGGAGGAAGAATGCCCAATTTCCCTGAGCTGTATTTTAAATATATTTTTTTCACAGTAATATGCATGGAAAGTATGTTGGGTAGATGAGGATTAGTTAACATCAGAATCAAACTTCAAAGGAAGCTTCGTATCTCCCATTTTTTGATCATGAACTAGTTTTATGCCCCCTTCTTGCTCTTAAGGTTGACTTCTTCGAGATTTAACTATTTTTACAAAGTACCAACTAGGGGACTGTTGATTAAATCAGTTTAAATCAGTTCCTTTTTAGTCAGTCACTCTCTGAGATTCACTAAACATAATTAGTTTCGAAGTATCCTTTAGAAAGTCCACCAAGGAAGAAATTACATATTATTTCCTATCCAAATACAGAATGGCCTTTGGTGTACTTAATTTCAAACTAAATTTAGAAAGATAACACAGATATCAACCAGTTCTCTACATGTACTTTTTAATTTCAGGGGACTAATAGACTTCTGGATTTTTGAATTTACACTTAAGAAACATACATTCATCATAAATTTATGGGGTGACCATTTGTTTTCCCAAGGCTGCCCCAGTTTTAGAACAGAAAGTCCTGCATCTCAGAAAACTACTGAGTTTTGAGCAAATTTGGATAGGTGATCATTTTATGGTGTGGCCAAAATGGAGCGATAAAGGTTGAATGACAGTAAAGATGTAAGGACTTGTAATTGGTTGAGCAACACACTCACTGATATCAATGTAGATGAATTTTTTAAGAGCATACTGCAGCACTTTATTTTTTACCCTTTAATCAATTAATTTTTTGTAGTTAATGTATACACACTGATCAGAGATACATGAAGTATATATGTTGATGTAAAGATAAAAATGATAGGTAAAATGCTAGATCAAGATTCTATGCCCTGGCCGGTGTGGCTCCGTTAGTTGGATCATCATCCAGTATACCAATTGCGGGTTCAACCCCCCAGTCAGGGCACGGGCGGAGGGCAGCTGATTGATATTCTCTCTCACATTGATGTCTCTCTCTCTTTCTCTCCTCATCTCGCTGAAATCAATATGCATATACTCCAGTGAGGAAACAAAATTCTAAAATATTTCGCTTTACCCCTTTACCCACTGTTGATACTTATCAATATAAAATTAAAAAAGAAAAAATTAAAGTTCCACAATGAGATTTGAAATAAGTATATCACAGTTTAAGAATGAGCAGTATCTACCACCTACATTCAGAAACATTCTTACTTGTCTCATAAATCAGTAAAGTATCCTTGAACTAGTTAATTTGCAAGGGCCCTAGCATTATATTTTCCCAGTGGATTGAGTCTCTTATCATTATATAATGTCCTTCATTTTCTGCTAAAAAATTATTATAAAATCTACTTTGGTATTAGTTTAGCCACCCCAGTGGTTAAAGCCTAAAGAACATATATCTTTTTATTATTTTTCTTTCAACATATGTATTTTATAAGTCTGTGTTTCTTTCTCTTCTCATATAGTTGGATTATTTTTGTTCATACATTTTATCAATATCTACTTTTTAATAGGAGTGAATATTCAATTTACATTTAATGTAATTACTGGTAAGGTAGGATTTGTCTTTGCCAATTTCTGTTTTTTATGTCTCACATTTTTTCCTTCCATTCCTATATTCTTGAGTACTTTGTGTTAAATAGTTAATTTCTAGTTTACACTTTAATTCCTCTGATTTTCATTTCCTCCTTCCTCTGTACTTTTATTATAGTAAAAATTATATCCTATATAATAAAGAGGTAATATGCTAATTTGTCCGTTATGGTGTCCTAGTCACAACCAGTGAACGGGTTGCGGAAGCACAGGAGCTGGGGGGCAGGGATGGGGGCAGGGACTTCCACCCCGAGCAGAGACATGCCCAGGCCTGCCCAGCACTAATGTCCAGCCCAGCGCTGAGGTGAAGCTGCCTGCCTGCATCCCTGGCCAGGGTCATGACGCTGTCTGCCTGTGTCCCTGACCTGGGACGTGACACTGCCTGCCTGCCTGTGTCCCTGACATGCATCCCCCCCCCACCCAGCGCAGAGCTGCTTCAGTGTCTCGGTGAAATTTGCAACCCACTCAAGGAGAAAACCGAGAGGGGAAAGTCTGGGAACTGTGGATTCCCAGCGCTTTAGTCACTTGAAAACAGCCCTGCTTGGAATTCGAGGCGGCTGTACATTCAACTGAGAAGTGAGGGGGCTGAACACCACCATCGCTGGGCTCCGGTTGGTCTGAGGCCGAGCGTCCACCACAAGGAGGAAAAAACGGAGGGAGGGGCCCGGAGGAAGGGAGGACAATCAAAGGAAATGTGTCTAGACTTTCCCCAGCCCTCTCCCTCTTTCCACTGCCTACAAAAGCCCCAGGCCTGGCCACAGTTCTGTCTCCACCTTTTAGTCCCCTGTTCTCCAACTGCAGAGGAAAGAAATAAGGAAGGAGTCTGTGCTGCCTCAAGAAAGTATCTATATACCTGACTGGCCGGTTGCAGAGGAGCAGGGCCTAAGCCGTCAGTAGGACATCCCGTGAGGGCTCCTGGACTGTGAGGGTCGGGGGAAGGCTGGGCTGAGGGAACCCCCTCCCCCGTGCACAAATATTCGTGCACCAGACCTCTAATATATATGCATTTTATCATTATTTATAAAATTGTTTTTCAAGACAGATTAGAGAATAAAAGGTGTTATACACAAAACATACCTGTATGGTATCTTTTATATTTACCTATGTAGTTACCTATACTAGTTCACTTTATTTCTTCATATGGATCTGAGTTACTGCTTAGTGCGGTGATGGCGAACCTTTTGAGCTCAGCGTGTCAGCATTTTGAAAAACCCTAACTTAACTCTGGTGCCGTGTCACATATAGAAATTTTTTGATATTTGCAACCATAGTAAAACAAAGACTTATATTTTTGATATTTATTTTATATATTTAAATGCCATTTAACAAAGAAAAATCAGCCAAAAAAATGAGTTTGCGTGTCACCTCTGACACGCGTGTCATAGGTTCACCATCACTGGCTTAGTGTCTGTTCATTGCAGCCTGAAGAATTCACTTCAGCATTTCTCATAAGGCAGCTTGGCTAGTCACAAATTCTCTCAGCTTTTGTTTACCTGGAACTGTCTTAGTTTCTCCTTCATCTTTGAAGGATTATTTAGCAGGATATAGAATTCTTGTCTAACAGTTTTTTCCTTAAACGCTTTGAATGTCCTCTTACCTTCCTTTTTCCTTTAGGTTTTCTAATAAGTTGCCTATTAATCTTATTAAAGGATCCCCCCTTTTTTTACACAATATCTTTTTTCTTGCCACTTTCTATATTTTCTCTTTGCCTATGACTTTTATTAATTTAATTGTGATGTGGATCTCTGAGTTTTTTCTAGGGATTTTTACAAATATGTTTTTTTTTTTAAATATACTCTATTGATTTCCTACAGAGAAGAAGGGAGAGGGACAGAGAGCCAGAAACATCGATGAGAGAGATCGATCAGCTACCTCCTGCACGCCCCACAGTGGGGATGTGCCTGCAACCAAGGCACATGCCCCAACCGGAATCGAACCCGGGACCCCTCAGTCCGCAGGCCAATGCTCCATCCACCGAGCCAAACCAGTTCGGCCTAGGGATTTTTAAGCTTGTGAAATAACAATTTTATAAAAAAACTAGAGGCCTGGTGCATGACATTCATGCACGGGGGTGGGGGGTCCCTCAGCCCAACCTGCACCCTCTTGCAGTCTGGGACCCCTTAGGAGATGTCCACCAAGGGGTCCTTAGTACTGCTGCAGAGGTGGGAGAGGCTCCTGCCACTGGTGCTACACTCACCAGCCGTGTGCCCGGCTTCTGGCTGAACAGGGTTCCCGTGTAGTCACTGGCCACTCCTGCATTGAGCATCTGCCCCTGGTTGTCAGAGCATATCATAGCAACTGGTAGTTCTGCTGTTTGGTCAATTTGCATATTAGCCTTTTGTTATATAGGATTAGAGACATTTTCATACATTATTTTTTTCAAGTATTTTTTTTTCTATCATGTTCAATTTATTTTGACTTCTGGGTCTCCCTTGTATTTCAATGTGCTTGATAATATCCTATAGGTTTCTGAGACTCTCTTCCTTTCTCTTAATTCTTTTTATCCCCTTTGATCTTCAGACTACATAATCTCTATTGGCCAATTTTCCAGTTTAATATTTCTTCCTCTTTCTGCCAGCTCATACCTCTTATTTACCCCCTCTAGTGAATGTTATATTTCAACTCCAGAATTTATCTTTTAATTTTGTATTTATAATCTCTTTTTTTATAGATTATTTCATAATACTTTGTCCCCATACTTTCCTTAAATTTTTTAGACATGGTTTCCTTTAGTTCTCTGAAAACATTTGTAATAGCCAATAAAGTATTGTTTTTACTCATTCCCAAATCTGGGTCTCTCTGGGACTTTTTGGTTGACTACCTTTATTCCTTTTGTATGTAACAAACCATCCTATCACTTTAAATTTCTTTTAATTATTGATTGAAAATGAGATACTTTAGAACAGCGGTTCTCAACCTGTGGGTCACGACCCCTTTGGCGGTCGAACGACCCTTTCACAGGGGTCGCCTGAGACCATCCTGCATATCAGATATTTACATTATGATTCATAAAAGTAGCAACATTACAGTTATGAAGTAGCAACGAAAATAATTTTATGGTTGGGTCACAACATGAGGAACTGTATTTAAAGGGCCAGAAGGTTGAGAAGCACTACTTTAGAAGATATATTGTTGTAAGTTGGCTATCACTTTTTTTTCTATCCACACAGAATTTGTTGTTATTGCTAATTTCTTCTAGTTTTTTACTTTCTTGTTGCTGCCTATTAATTTGGACTAATAAAGTAGATTCTGTATTCCTGGCAGTGTGTAGCCCCTGAGTACTCTCCCTGGTGTTGTTATTGTTGTTAAGTTCTTGTTTTATTTCTAAGGCTGGACTTCCTAAGGATCACACTTGTGTCAGTATAATTAAAAGTCAGGCAAGGGTTCATCAGAAGATCTCATTAATAGTGTTCCTTTATTTCTCCACTTTTTCCTAAGGGGACATATGTGAATAAGAGCATTTTCAAACTTTTAAGAAAACTTTAGATTTTTGCTTCCTGCTTGCACAGGGTATTAAGATCATCCAGAGGTGTGGAATTGGGACCCATGCCCTTCATAGGTATTTACTGGGCATATACACAGTCTTCTGCAGGAGTGAATCCTATTAGATTGCCATAAATGTGTCAGAGCCTTCCAAAATTCTCTATTATCATGTAGTTTTCCAGTATATTCTTTTACATTCTTGGCCAGACTCTACTTTGCCACATCTGAAATCACAGTCAGGCAGCTGAGATGTTCTCAGAGTTTGCTATAGTTTAAATAACAGTCAAATAAAACAGTAATCATACTTTCATTGACTTCCCAGAGACCAATAAGTTTGGATAAAATATTTATTGTGCTCTAGAAATAGTGCCTTTAAAAGTACTCCAATGAGGTCAGATCTCCCATAGTCTGCAGCTTTTGGCTACTGCACTGCTAAACATGTGAGGCAGGTGTGAAAGGAATAGACACAAATTAAAATGTCAGATCTTGTTATCTTACTGAGATTCAGGAGTATGTCTTGGATAGATCACGATCAGTTTATTCTATGGCTTTAGTTAATTATCAGAGTTCTAAAATAGCTTGTTTCATATGTTTTATACATATATTCATTTTTAAAAGGAGAGAAAGTACACCAAACTCCTTACTAAGATATTTTGGAAGTTAACCTGTAAAGGAATTTTTTTTTAACTGGGTAAGGTGTTTGAATAGAAGATCACTCTGCTGTCTTTCAACTCTGAGATTCCGTGCTTTGGTGACTTTAAATATCCTCTGGTGAAATAAATGTAATCTACAGAAAATCACCTTCCATGTACATATGGCTGGGGATTTGTTAGTATTACCTTATAAAAGAATGAGTGTTAATGTTTTCCATTTGGGGAGGAAGTAATTTGTGGGTTTTTGAGCAGAATAATTTCCATTTTATTTAATTTACCTTGATTTTTATTACCATTGTGATTCTGCCCGCATGATGCCTAATATTTCTTAAAATACATTTTTATTGATTTCAGAGAGGAAGGGAGAGGGAGAGATAGAGATAAAAACATCAATGATAAGAGAATCATTGATCAGCTGCCTCCTGCACGGCCCCTACTGGGGATGGAGCCCGCAACCCGCATGTGCCCTTGACCTGAAATGAACCCGGGACCTTTCAGTCTACAGGCCCACGCTCTATCCACTGAGCCAAACTGGCTAGGACATGATGCCTAATATTTGAGAGATTAATTAACCATTGCACATGATACTAAATTTAGAATGATAAAAATAAAACATTATACCATGTCAGATAGATAGAAAGGAAACTCACACATAACCTTCTGAAGGGTTAATAGGAGGCCACATCCAATGAAATTTCCTCAGTTTCAAACCCCCCCTTTAGTTCCATATAAAAAGATGGAGAGAAGGATATTTCCCACCTAGTGATATAGTGTGGTTTCAATTTAATGGAAATATGGTAGTTTACCTGGCCAAAAACAGAAAAGTGAAAGTAAAAACAAAAGTAAAGTTAATCTTTTGTTTCAACATTTATCATTTGTCATATAGAATCTGCTTGCAATAAAATTCATACTTGCCAGTATTTTGCATAAAATCAGTAAACTTTAGGTGTAAAGATGCAGTTGCACTTTTTTCAAAGTTCAATATAATAAATCAGTCATAGGTTCCACCACCTGACAACTGGGCAAGCTATATCTTGTGTGTCCAAAATTACAAGAAGCCCATGCATTTAAAATGGACACTGGGAGGTAGTCCATTTATTTATATCTTTATTCTTTATAAAGCCAAAAACAATATTCTAAATCCAAAAATACCCCTTATAATGGTCAAAAGATAGAGTAATGAGGCCTCTGATTTAGCTTAATTAGATTCTTACATTGTGACTTGACAAAACAGACCAAAAAAATGTATATCAAATTCCTATAAGAATGTCATTATGAGCAGATGGCCTTCTCAAATATTGAACAAATCCGGTACATTGATGGTATTTTTCACATTGCAGAACTTGATAAAATATTTTCAAATCCACACAACCAGCTTTCTTTAACACCATATGAAACATTTTATAATCTAATCAGAGTCCTTTGATGCCTCATGGTCATTTTGTTGGAAAAGTGGTGTGTGCATTTGTGCGTATATGTGTGAGTGTGTATAATGGTCCTTGTAATATAGTGACTCTAATCCAGTCATCTAATAATCCACTCAGGAGTTTATGTGATTCCACTCCATTGAAGTACATAACCCACTTTAGAGCATGGCTAGCAACTTAGCTGTTTTTTGGAGATACAGAGAATTTATACAGCACTTCATTCAATCAAGAAAGCTGTTCTCACTGGGTTCCTTATAAAGTAAATCTTTACCTATTTTTAGTATTGAAAATACCTATTTAGTAATTCTATACTTTTTTCCCCCAGTAATGAATTCAAAATGGAAGAGAGCACAGTACCCCATAGGTTCTCACACTCCAAGACCAGATGTGATACACAGTTATAGAATTATGACCATATGTGTCAGCACTAGAACAAGTTATTTTCCCATTAACCTTTTATATTATTGAAAGAGTTATTTGTCTGACATGTTCAATGTTTTATGCTTGAGTTTACCTATATCATTAGCATATCTCATATACAGTTATTAGTATAATGGGCCACCACTATAATAGGTGGGACAGGAAGGTGGTGATTTTGCTTTGACCAACCAGTAGTTTCTGCCAAATTATGCAGGAATGATCTCACCTGAGCAATGTAACTTATAATCAAAGGAATTTTTAAAGGTCCTAAAAAATACTGGGTTTATTAAATTAAAACACTGCCTATGTCCTCTGGCACACAAAGAAGCCCTTCATGCATCTTAGGAAACAAATGGAAAGACATTCTGTGCTCATGAATTGAATAACTTAATACTGTTAAGATGTCAATACTACCCAAAGCAATCTACATATTCAATACAATTTAAATTAACATCCCAATAATGATTTTGCAGAAATGAAAGTCTATTGTAAAATTTATATGGAATCTCTAGCGACCCAAAATAGCCAAAATCATCTTAAAACTAAGAACAAAGGCAGAGGACTCACATTCCTAGTTTCAAAACTTATTAAAAGCAATCAGACCGTCAAACCTCAGAGGGAAGGTAGGGAGGGGTAAGGGGAAGAGATCAACCAAAGGATTTGTATGCATGCATATAAGCCTAACCAATGGACACAGATACCAAGGGGGTGAGGGCATAAGTGGGGGGTAGGGGGATAATGTGGGACTAAGGACACATATGTAATACCTTCATCAATAAAGAAAAAAAAACACTTACTAAAAGCTACAGTAATCAAAACAATATGGTATGGCCCAGCCAGCGTGTCTCGGTGGTTGAGCGTAGATCTATGAACCAGGAGGTCATGGCTTGATTCCTGGTCAGGGCAAATGCACAGGTTATGAGTTCGATCCCCATTAGAGGGTGTGTAGGAGACAGCCAATCAATGATTCTCTCTCATCATTGATGGTTCTAGCTCTCTCTCCCTCTCCTTTCCCCTCTGAAATCAATATATATATGCTTTCATTTTAACATTGATTCTAACCCTGCATATACAAATATACAAAGTGGAGCAGTAATTTGGAATTTAAGATACTATTTTGTTTCAGTGTTGTCTTTTTATTTTATTTTATTTTATTTTATTGTCTAAAGTTTTATATATGTCTTCTTTTTCGCTAATTGACCCCCCCCCCCCGCACCAGCCATTCCCACGCCGGGCAAGCCCCCACTGCCCCAGTGTCTGTGTCCATTGTTTATGTTAATATGCATGCATACAAGTCCTTTGGTTGCTTTTATTTATTTATTTATTTATTTATTTATTTATTTATTTATTTTTTATTTTTGTTAATCCTCGCCGGAGGATATTTTTCCATTGATTTTTAGAGAGTGTGGAGGGGAGGGGGAGAGACAGAGAGAGAGAAACATTGATGAGACACATAGATTGGTTGTCTCCCACGGGAGCCCCAACCACGGCCAGCTGGGAATTGAGCCTGCCCTTGACTGAAATTGAACCCAGGACCCTTCAGTCCATAGGCCAATGCTTTATCCACTGAGCCAAACCGGCTTGGGCTAAGTTACTCTTTTATATAATTTTCTTAAAATTGAAATTTTATTCATCTAAAGTGTGTGATTAACTATGATGAGAGAGAATTCACTCCAAAGGATATGTTTTCTCCAAACGTAAATGGAGAAGGCAAAATCGAGTGATTCTTTTAAGATTTGTTTTGTCTGATTTCTGCATATTAAAATTGATCATTCTATTCCACTCACTTTACTGATGACTTAATTTTCAGGAACTTTTAAAGTTTAAATCACAAATATTAATGAGTTAAACACTGGCAAGAAAAGCAGATCAAAATCATTTTCAGAGTACAATTTTTTGGAAAGGAAGCTATTTTGCTAATGTAGAAACTATCCAAGTCTTATATGTTCAAAATTCTGGTATAAATATTTGACTTGAATATAATTTAATGAATATCACATGTCCAATTTGCCAAATGTGAAAACCATAACATCAGAAGGGTCTGAGAAATTAAATAGAATTGATAGAAAACATGGATAACAATCAAAATAATACAGAAAAACACATTTTAACATGTACAATAAAATATAATATGAATTTCCTAGAATAGTTTTAGAGGAAAAACAATTCATAATTTCCATGCATAATATTCCATTTTCCTCCATATTTTTGAGTATGCTATTTTCCTTCATGCCATTGGACTTTCTATTCCATTGTCTGATGCAACTTATATTTATCCTTCTAGAAGCAACTCTATCAACTTTGTGCTTTACCATTTCCTTTTATTGTGCACTCATAGCACTTAAAATAATAGAAAGTTAATAAAATAGCAGTTATTTTTTAAAAAGTAATTTTTATTACAGATAATTTAAAAGGAATTTTGCACATATTTTAGTCATTTTAAATGTATTACTTTAAAATTGTAAATAATCTATTTAAACTTGATTTTTATTGTTGACACTATTACAGATGTCCCCATCCCCCTGACCCCCATTGCCCACCTCCACCCAGCCCCCACCCCCTTTTCCTTCTGGCCTTGGCCATCACCTCACCATTGTCTGTGTCTATTGTTACACATACATGTTCTTTGGCTAATCTCTTCACCTTCTTTCTTCTAGTCCCCCTAACCCCACTGCCTTCTGACCTCTGTCAATCTGTTCCATGTATCCATGCCTCTGGTTTTATTTTGTTCTTCAATTTATTTTGCTCACTAGATCATATATTTGTCTTTCTCTGACTGGCTTGTTTCATTTAGTGTATATACTCTCCAGGTCCATCCATTCTGTCACAAAGGGTAAAAGTTCCTTCTTTTTTACAGCCCCATAGTATTCCATTGTATAAATTCTTTTTTATCCACTTATCTACTGATGAGCACCAAGGCTGTTTCCAGATCTTAGCTATGAATATAGGGGTGCATATATTACTTCTGATTGGTGTTTCAGGATTTATAGAACATATTCCCAGAAGTTGGATTGCTGGGTCAAATGGCAGTTCCATTTTTAATTTTTTGAGGAAGCTCTATGCTGTTTTCCACAGTAGCTGCACCGGTCTGCATTTCCACCAACAGTGCACTAGGGTTTCCTTTTCTTTCTTTTTTTTTCTTTTTTAAAAAATATATTTTATTGATTTTTTTACAGAGAGGAAGGGAGAGAAGTAGAGAGTTAGAAACATCAATGAGAGAGAAACATTGATCAGCTGCCTCCTGCACATCTCCCACCGGGGATGTGCCCGCAACCAAGGTACATGCCCATGACTGGAATTGAACCTGGGACCTTTCAGTTCGCAGGCTGATGCTCTGTCCACTGAGCCAAACCGGTTACGGCGGGTTTCCTTTTCTTTACATCTTCGCCAGTACTTGTTTATTTATTATTGATGGTAGCCATTCTGGCAGGTAGCCATGTCTTTAGGGTTCTCTATGTACAATATCATGTGGTTTCAATTTGCATTTCTCTGATAATTAGTGATGTTGAACATTTTTCCATATGTCTATTGGCCCTCTGTATGTCCTCTTTGGAGAAGTATCTATTCAGGTCCTTAGCCCATTTCTTTAATGGGATTGTTTGTCTTCCTCATGTTGAGTTGTTTAAGTTCTTTATATATTTTGGAAATCAATCCCTTAGCAGATATATCATTGGCAAATATGTTCTCCCATACAGTGGGTTCCCCTTTAATTTTGTTAATGGTTTCTTTTGCTATGCAGAAGCTTTTTAGTTTGATATACTAGTAGCCCCATTTATGTTTCCTTTGCTTCTCTTGCTTAAGAGATGTATTGGTGAAAATACTGCTAAGAGCTGTCTGAGATTATATTGCCTATGTTTTCTCCTAGGATTTTTTGTTAGTAAGTAAAATCACCCAAATAAATTTAATATAAACAGACAAGCAAATAAATAAACAAATAAAATCTCCTAGGATTTTATGGTTTCATAACATACACTTAAGTCTTTTATCCATTTTGCGTTTATCCTTGTGTATGGTGTAAGTTGGTGGTCTTTCTTTTTTTTTATATATATATATTTTATTGGTTTTTTATAGAGAGGAAGGGAGAGAGATAGAGAGCTAGAAACATCGATGAGAGAGAAACATCGATCAGCTGCCTCCTGCACACCTCCCGCCAGGGATGTGCCCTCAACCAAGGTACATGCCCTTGACCGGAATCGAACCTGGGACCCTTCAGTCCGCAGGCCGACGCTCTATCCACTGAACCAAACCGGTTACGGTAAGGTGGTCTACTTTCATTTGTTTGTTTTTTTGTTTGTTTTTTTTGCACATGCCTGTCCAATTTTCCCAACACCATTTATTGAAGAGACTATCTTTACTCCATTGTATGCTCTTGCCTCCTTAGTCAAATATTAATCAACCATATTGGAGTGAATTCATTTCTGGGGTCTCTGCTCTATTCCATTGGTCTATATGCCTGTTGTTGTGCCAGTACCAGGCTGTTTTGATTACAATGGCTTTGTAGTATAGTTTGATATGTGGTATTGTGAGCCCTCCAAGTTGTTCTTCTTTCTAAAGATTTCTGTGGCTCTTTGGGATATATTTTTCTTTTGCTTCCACATAAATTTTTGGAATATTTGTTCTCGATCTGTGAAATATGGTGTTGCTATTTTAATAAGGATTATGTTGAAACTGTGAATTGCTTTGGGTAGTATGGACATTTTAATTATATTAATTCTTCCAATCCATGAGCATATTATATGCTTCCAATTTTGAAATTATTCCTCTATTTCCTTTTGCAATGTCCTATAGTTTTCTGAGTACAGGTCTCTTACCTCCTTGGTTAAGTTAATTCCAAGGCATCTTATTTTTATTGTTGTTGTGCAGTGATAAATTGAATTGTTTTATTGGTTTATCTTTCTGAGAGTTCATTATTGGTGTATAAACAATGCCATCAATTTATGGATGCTAATTTTATATCCTGGTAGATTGTTGAATTAATTTATTAAATATAGCATTATTTTGGTAGTGTCTTTTGGGTTCTCTATGCACAATATCATCTGTGAATGACAGTTTTACTTCCTCCTTTCCAGTTTGGATACTTTTGTTTTTTCTTCTTGTCTGATGACTATGGCTAGGATTTCCAGTGCTATGTTGAATAAGAGAGATCAAAGCGGACATCCCTGTCTTGTGCCTGACCTTAAGGGGAATGCTTTAAATTTGCCCATTGAGTATGATATTGGCTGCAGGTTTGTCATATATGGTCTTTATTATGTTGAGGTATGATCCCTCTATTCCCACTATGCTGAGATTTTTTTTATGCTGAGAGTTTTATCAAAAAAGTTTGCTGGATTTTGTCAAATGCTTTTCCTGCATCAATTGTTATGATCATGTGATTTTTGTCCTCCAATTTGTTTATATTATCAATCACATTTATTGATTTGTGAATATTGTATCAGCCTTGCATCCTCACAATAAATCCCACTTGGTCATGGTGTATGACCTTATTAATGTACTGCTGGATCCGATTTGCTAATATTTTGTTGAGGATATTAGCATCAATATTCATCAGGGATATTGGCCTGTAATTCTCTTTCTTTGTAGTGTCTTTATCTGGTTTTGGAATTAGGTTAATGCTAGCTTCATGAAAAAAACTTAGAAGTGTTCCTTCCTCTTGGATTTTTTGGAATAGTTTGAGGATAGGTGGTAGTTCTTTGAATGTTTGGTAAAACTCCCATGTGAAGCCATCCAGACTAGGTCTTTTGTTTGCTGGGAATTTTGTGATTACTGCTTTAATTTTGCCAGCTGTTATTGGCCTATTCCATTTTTCTGATTCTCTTTGATTGAGTTTCAGAAAATTGTATTTTCCTAGGAATATGTCTATTTCAGCCAGGGTGTACAGCTTGTTGGAATATAGTTGTTCATAGTATTTTTTTTAATGATCCTGTGTATTTCTGGTGGGGTCAGTTGCACTTCACCTCTTTAGTTTCTGATTTTGTTTATTTGGGTCCTCCCTCTTTATTTCTCAGAGTATTGACCAAATATTGCAGGCAGCTCTATTGATGTTAAGTAATTCAGATTATTATTTTTCTATGAATAGTTTAAAATGAAGTACTTTAAAATAGTAAGAAAAGTTACTTGCTGTTGGAGAGAATTACACCAAAGGTCTTGACTATATCTCAAAACTATTTTTTATTCTGTTTAATGCCTATATCCATAATCATGCTTTTTGAATGGCTTAAAATGGATGAATCTGTTTTATTACTTTATCAACAAATCACAGATAACATATAAATTATAATGCCTATTTATTAACTAGCTTTCAAAAACACTTTTCAATGATCCCCTCTCTAATACAACTGTGAGGTAAATAGATGGCAAATGTGATTAACCTTAACCCTAGTAGGATATTGCTTGTTTAAGGTTACCTAGGACTGTGGTCGGCAAACTGCGGCTCGCGAGCCACATGCAGCTCTTTGGCCCCTTGAGTGTGGCTCTTCCTAAGCCTTAGGAGTACCCTAATTAAGTTAATAACAATGTACCTACCTATATAGTTTAAGTTTAAAAAATTTGGCCCTCAAAAGAAATTTCAACCGTTATACTGTTGATATTTGGCTCTATTGACTAATGAGTTTGCTGACCACTGACCTAGGAGATCAGTGACAGAGCCAAAAGTTTTTTTTAAAATTCCTACTTTAAATTTGATAAGAACATGTAGATGTGCTTTTATGTAACCAGCTCAGCTTTTTAAGTTTTTCTGGGAAATTAAAATGATCAATTTCCATAAGAAATAAATAACATGAATGAAATATAACATAAGAATGCTTTTTATCTCACATTCTTCTTAGCTAAGCTGTTTTTAAAATTGCAAAATTACCTTGAACTAGACATTATATTAAAAGATGTTATCACATATATTTCTTGTTTACTGAACTGTATCAATGAAGGTAAAATTGCCAACTATATTATGCACATATATACATACAAACCTGGTAAAAGAAGCAAAATGACACTTAAAATCTTAACTAATAAAGACAAATAATGATTAGTGAAAATTTTGAATTATGGTTTTTAAAAATAAAATTTACTTTATTTTACTGAAGTTCATAGAGTAAATCTATTTTTAAAAATATAAGAATTATCTCTGGCCAGGTTGGTTCAATGGAGAGAGCACTGGCCCAAGTCGAGAAATGAAGGGTAACAGGTCAAGGGCATGGAACTCAGTTATAGGCTTGATAGCTGGCCCTGGTCCAGGTGCATGTGGGAGGCAACCACTGGATGTTTCTCTCTGTCTCTATCCCTCCCTTCCATTCTCTCTATAAATCAATGGGAAAATATCCTCAGAGGAGGATTAACAAAAATATATATATATGTATATTAAATAAAAATATAACAATTTTAGGTACCTACCTGGCTGTGCTGGGCCTAAAATATATGGGAGAACATTTTGTAAAGTAAATGATTGTCTGACCACTATGCTGTACATCTGAAACTAATCCTAATATATAAAAGACCAGGGTTGCAATGACCAATCATGACCAAAGGCTGACCAACCCAGAAGACCTTCCGTCAGCGCTGGGTTGCCCTGGTGCCCCAGCACTGACTGCTCCACTGCAGCCTGGCAACCCAGCACTGACTGCCCAGGGGGCTCAGACCCAGAGAGAGAGGCAGGGTCTGATCCACAGCCTCAGTGGCAGCTGTTGATCAGTACTTGCCTCTCTCTTTCTCTCCTTCTTTCTTTCCAGGTTTTGCCAGCAGCTGGGCCTTTCTTTCTCTCCCGGCCACTGGGGCTGCTGCTCTCTGAACAGGCCCGGAGATAGGCCTGGATATGCTGCCTGGCATAGGAACCCATCAATCAGAACCAAATTTGGGTTTTGTGAAGAACCAATGGCTGCCTAGGAGGGGGAGCTTTTGACATTGATTGGCATAGGAAGTGACCAATCAGAACCAAATGTGGATGCTGTGAAGAACAAATGGGTGCCTAGGAGGCAGAACTTTTGATGCTGACTGGCATAGACACCAACCAATCAGAACCAAATGTAGGTGCTGTGGGGAGCAAATGGCTGCCTAGGAGGCAGAGCTTCTGACGCTGACTGGCATAGAAACTGACCAATAGAACCAAATCTGGGGGCTGTGGGGAGCCAATGGCTGCCTAGGAGGCGGAGCTTTTGATGCTGATTGGCATAGAAACTGACCAATCAGAACCAAATTGGCCAGCAGAGGAGGGTAGTTGGGGGTGAGATCAGGCCAGCAGGGGAGGTCCATTGGGGGCGAGATCAGGCCAGCAGGGGAGGGCAGTTGGGGCAAACCAGGCCAGCAGGGGAGGGCAGTTAGGGGTGATCAGGCTGGCAGGCAGAGCAGTTAGGGGTGATCAGGCAGGCAGGCAGGTGAGCAGTTAGGAGCCAGTGGTCCCAGATTGCGAGAGGGATGTCCAACAGTTGGACATCCCCAAAGGGGTCCCCAATTGGAAAGGGTGCAGGCTGAGCTGAGGGAAACCCCACTCTGTGCACAAATTTCATGCACTGGGCCTCTGGTACAAAATAATATTGAATTTAAACTATTAAAAATGAAATTTTAAAAATATATAAACATTATATATTTATTATAATTAGTTCTAATTTTGATGAACTCCTGTCCAAATTATTTTAAAATTTTGAGTATAAAAATTTCTACTAATGAGTGTTGAGTGTATTGAATAACAAAAGAAATGTTCCTCAGGGTTAAAAGAAATCACAATCTCTATACTTAATCACATTTAGATTTGTTTCTTACTTTTATTTCTGATGTTTTAGTTGTTTTCCCTATAGTTATTAAAATTGGACTAGAAAGGAATCTCCAGATATGTGGTGTTATCACTATAGTGTAATATTCAGTCTTTTCAAATGGAAAAATAACTATTCCTCTCTATGCTCAACATTTAAGTGTTCCTTATACCAGGAAATGCCTCAGATCAATGGAATGGATGATAGAATATTTAAAAATATGTAAGCCTTTTTAATTAGCAAAATGTTCTTCCAAGCTTGTCAGAAAAAATCAAAACTTGGCAGAAACACATGCTCATCGCACATAACAGGAAAGAGGCTTACAGAAGCAAATGCAAATGGTGACCTTTAAAAAATAATTCAAGTTGTTCCATAAAGTGTTTTAAAATGTGAAAAATAGGCATTATTTCATAGAAGTAAATGTGACAGAAGCAAGATTGCCTTTATTAGCTTATATTACTATTATTCATAGAACTTGCCTATTGATTTGGTTAAACAAATCAGTTTCCTAGTGTCATCCTGTGCACCAATAGGTCACGGGTTTAATTCCTAGGCAGGACACATGCCCAGATTTTGGGCTCCATACCCAATAAGGATGGATCCCCAGTAGAGGTACATGTGGAAGCCAACCAATCGATGTTTCTCTCTCACATTGATGTTTCTCTTTCTCTCTCTAAAAAATCAATAAAAACATGTTTGTTTGTTTTTTAAAAAATCAGTTTTCTTTCCTATATTGGTTTGCTGATCAGAAAGGTAAGGCAAGCTTTGTAATAGTATTGTTAGCGGACTATTGAGTTGAAGTCCCTTGAGTTGGAGGGGAGGGCTGTCCCCTCCTCCACTCTTATAAATCTCATAAGAAAGATTTCAGATACACACTTTGATTTCATAAAGAGGAAGCAGGTTTAAACATATACAAGACTCAAATTTTCAAAAGCAGTATACTCTTTTAACAGATAAGAGAGACTATATTGTGAATCTTCCTAGATATTGTGAGTCATTGGACATATTTAGAAGTAACATCTAAATTATTTTATTTTCCTATTCTTATAAGTGGTAATTGCTTCTTATGGTGATTGATTTTGGGATTATTTTTAGCATGCCTTTATTGCCTTTCACCACCTGGTAAATAGCCCCCTATATTAAAACCCATATATTTGAAATGCCTAATTTGTTTTATCAACTGGATCCTTAGTAAACCAAAAATAAGAAGCCAGTTGAAAATTTAAGAGTCTTTACATGTCATTCAATGTAAAGAGTAATAGCCAAAGATATTTTTAAAAGGCTAACTAAACTAATCTCTATTGAAAAAATTCATGTGTGAAAACATTTTATGTAAGTACACACAATTGTACATATACACATGTGGCAATAAATTTACATTGATGAACACATAGAATTATTGATTCTTACAAGTAATCATTTTATATGATTTTATATATGTGAATATATAAAAACATTATATAATTATTCAAAACATTTGGTGATTAATCCACTTAATTTCATAGAGCTAGATCAGCAGTGAAACATATGTTAAATGGATAAGTAATTATAGTTGTTAGCAGATTATCATATGTACACACATTGTACACTTGGAATATACAAATACACATTTGCTCGACAAGTGAATACCTGAGATTTTATGATTTCTCAATAATAACCAACTTTCCATTATTATATAAATAATCATCTCATTAGATTGTTTTAGAGACTTGAGGAACATGTCTTCTCATGTTTATCTGGTTCAGCCATTTTCTTCCTTGAGTATTTTGCTGTCAACATTGCGTTAGTCTTTGTCTAATAACCTGCCTCATTCTATCATGAAGAAAAATAAAAAACAATGGAGAATATCATAAGGATTTTGTTTTGCAATGTAAGATTTTATTCAAGCAGCACCTGACTTAGTGCTATGACAGCTATCTTCTGTATGTTCTTAATATAGCACTACACTGATGTTTATGACCACTCATGCATCTTCAAGATAGAAGTAGGAATTACCAGGTGTACCGGTTAATAATGCATATTTTGTGATCAAAGAAAAAACAATAATTTCAAGAGAAACATCAAAAGTGCTTTATTCAAAGTAAAGTCCATTGCTAGCTACACATATCCCCCATCTTTTAGGTAATTTGTGGATACTGTCCCAATAGAACTTTTCTTGTTTTGAGGCAAACCATTCAGAGACCCAATTTTCCACTTATTTATATGTTTTGAAGCGTGGCCATCGATCAGAACAAGTGGTAATCTGAAGGAGTAAGGTCTGGTGAATACATCGGGTGGGTTAATACTTCCCAGGCAAGATCTTTTAATGTGTCTTTAACTGGTTTTGAAGTATGTGATGGTGTGTTATTATGAAACAAAATTACTTTGCCATGTCTTCTGGCCCATTCTGGTCGTTTCACGATGAAAGCGTGGTTCAAATTGATTATTTGTTGTCAGTAGCGATCAGTATTAATGGTTTCACCTGGTTTTAGAAGCTCATAATACACCACACCTTCCTGATCCCAACAAACGCAGAGCATTGTCCTCTTTCTGAAGTGATTTGGCCTTGCATTCGATGTTGATGATTGACCTGGATCAACCCATGATTTTGTGCGTTTGGGATTCTCAAAATAAATCCACTTTTCATAGCCAGTCACAGTTCAATGCAAAAAAGACTTTCTTTCGTTCCATTGAAGCAACGTTTTGCTGATGACTTCGGTTTTCCATTGTCTTTGGTTCAGCTGATGTGGCACCCATTTTCTTTCCTTTAAAATCTTTCCCATTGCTTGTAAACAATCAGAAATTGTTTGCTGAGCAAAGTTTAATCTTTCTACAAGTTGTTTTTGAGTTTGACATGCATCTTCATCCAATAATGCTTGTAATTGTTGGTCTTCAAACTTTTTCAGGTGATCTGGACGTTCTTTGTCTTTCACATCGAAATCATCACTTTTAAAGCATTTAAACCATCATTCACAAGTATCTTGAGATGGAGCATGTTCACCATAAGCTTCCCGAAGTATACGATAACTTTCAGCATCACTTTTCTTCAAAATAAAATAATGAATTAAAACTTCCTGTAAATGCTCTTTTTTTGGCATGAAATTTGACATTTTTAAGCATAAAAATATCTGTGATGTTAACACCTTCAGCAAATTTGACATATGAAGTTTTGAAGCTTGGTGTCAATACAACAAAATAGCATACATATCAAATCGCATATATATCAACATATGTGTAACTCCATCTATGGAAAAAATCCGCATTATTAACCAGTACACCTGGTATTTCCTTACTCCTGATCAAATACTTTTAAATCAATTTCAATGAGCAAATTTTTCAACAATTTTCAAAGGACTATTTGAATATTTCTTTCTAATGCAATTCAGTAAATATATATGTGAACATTTTACTATAAATACATATTCAAAATTATACTTTCATTCTGGTTTTTGCACAATTATATATTTGCTGTTGATTATTCTGTTTGAAACTACCTAATGGAAACTATTATAGCTGATTGAAAATATATGCATGCATACTAAACAAAAATTAAGTAATCAAGTAAAATTCTATAAAAACATACTTCATTTTTAGAGGTATGTATTTTTCAAAAACCAATTATGAAGTACCAACAGTTTAAAGAAACTATTAAACACTGACATAACATCAGTGTTACAGATATGTATGGGATTACTCCTATTGTGTAATAAAATTATTTGTTGTCCTAAAATAGCAGTTTCTATTCAGCTTATATAAGTTTAAACACCGAATATTCATGATCCTGAGAGGTATCTACACTAATAAAAGGGAAACATGCAAATTGGCCATCCCTCCGCTACGCCCACGAGCCAATCAGGGTGAATATGCAAATTAACCCAACAAAGATGGCAACGGCCATGAGGCTGGAGGCTTCAGTTGCCTCCGGCGACGGAGGAAGCCAAGCTTCCAGCCCGCCCTGGCCTTTGCTGAAGGAGTGGCTGGGGGCCTGGGTCGCCGGGGACCTGGGGAGGTGGGGTGGGAAGTGCCAGACGCCGCCACCAGACGCCCCCCATGGGTTAATTTGCATATGCAGGTGCTGAGCAAAGACTGAAGACGACTTAAGAGGCTTGGCTTCTCCATTCCAGCAGGAGCGGAGAAGCCAAGCCTCACTGCGGGCCGGAGCAGAGAAGCCTAGCCTCGAGGCTTGGCTTCTCCACTGTGTCCAGACTAAAGGCCTGGGTCCCGGGTGCCGGAGGAAAACCACTGGCAGCAGCCAGGGGAAGAATGGCCTATTGTGTGAATCTTCCTGCAACAGGCCTCTAGTATTTATATAACATATAACAGTTGACAGACAAAATATACAGAATAAAAATTATTGCATAATACAAATGGTTTTCTTTCTCATGTAATGCTTATTGTGTGTGTCTGATGATATATGGAATACCTGATTAAACATTTTTAAGCAACTAATTTTGACAACTCAAAATATATGGGAATATTAGTTCTAGCTCAGTGAATTATGCCATTGGTATCTTGGTAGGAATTACATTGAATCTATAGATTGCTTTAGGTAGCATGGGCATTTTAATGAAGTTAATTCTTTCAAACCATGACCATGGTATATGCTTCCACTTATTTTAATCTGCTTCCATTTCTTTCTTCAATGTCTTATAATTTTCTGATTACAGGTCTTTTACAACCTTGGTTAAATTTATTCCTAGGTATTTGTTAATGCAATTATAAATGGGATTGTTTTCTTAGTTTCTCTTTCTGGTAGTTCATTATTGATGTATTAAAAACACAACTGATTCTAGCCTTGGCTGAGTAGCTCAGTTGGTTAGAGTGCCATTCCTATACACCAAGGTTGTGGGTGCAATCCCCCATCAGGACACATACAAGGGTCAACCAATGAATGCATAAATAAGTAGAAAAACAAATAGATGTTTCTCTCTCTTTCTCTTTCTCTTTCTCCTCCCGTCCCGTCTCTACTGCTCCCTCTCTCCCTTCCACTTTCTCTAAAATCAATAAATTAAAAAAAATTAAATGCAACTGATTTCTGGATATTTTGTACCATGCTACTTTACTAAATTTATTTATCAGTCTAATAGTTTTTTGGTGGAATCTTTAAGGATTTCAATATACAGTATCATGTCATTATATAATTATTTAATGACAGTTTTACTTCTTCCTCTCAAATTTGAATGCCTATTTTTTATTCTTGTCTGACTGCTATGGCTAGGACTTCCACTACTATGTTGAATAAAAGTGGTGAAAATGGACATCCCTGTCTTGTTCCCGATCTTAAGGGAAACACTTGAAGTTTTTTCCCATTGAATATGATGTTGGCTATGGGTTTGTGATATATTTATTATATTGTGTTATGTTTCCTCTATTCCCATGTTGCTAAATGTTTTATCATAAATTGGTGCTGGAATATATTAAATGTTTTTTTCTGCATTTATTGATATGATCATGTGGTTTTTATCTTCATTTGTTTATGTGGTGTACCATGTTTCTTGATTTGCAGATATTTTTCCAACCTTGCATCCCTAGAATAAATCCTACTTGATCAGAGAAAGGCAAGTACCACATGTTTTACTCATATGTGGAATCTAATTAACAAAATGAACTAGCAAGCAAAATAGAGACAAACTTATAGTGAGTAGGCTGACAACAGTTGGGGAGGTGTGGTGCTGGGTGTGAGGGTGAAGGGATCGAGGGAAAAAAGAAAATAAAGAGAAAGAAAAAACTCATGGACAATGTGGTGATGGCTGGGATAGGGGGTTTATGGGGTTGTGGAGGAGGTTATAGAGGGGCAAATGAAGATGGATGGAGACTTGACTTGGGGTGATGAACACACAATACAGTGTACAGATAATGTGTTGTGAAATTGTGCACATAAAACTGTATAATTTTGTTAGCCTGTGTCACTTCAATAAATTTAATAAAAAGGAAAAAAAGAATTCAATATTTGACGTTATTTTTCAAAAATAAATGTGAAATTAAAACATTCTCAAATAAACAAAACAAAGAATTTGTTGATAGCCAACCTTCCTTATAAGAAGTACTAAGGATATTTTTTCAAGTTGAAAGCAAGTGATCTTATATCCACATAAAAAAGAACACCAATATAAATAATTATGTAATTATAAGAAACGAAATAAATGTATAAATTTTCCTTTTCTCTCCTAACCATTTTAAAAATCAATTGTGTAAAATAATTTTTATTTTGGGGCAGTTAACATATGGTAATGTAATACATTTACGAATAACATCACAAAGGAATTGAGTGGGGAAAAGCTGTATTGAGTTACAGAAATGATTCCAGAAGGTAATTCAAATTCAAAGTAACAAATAAAGATATCACAAAATGAGCAGTTTAACAAAGAGATAGAAATCACTAAAAAGGACCATACAGAAATTCAGGAGCTGAAGGAAACAATGAATGAAATGAAAATCTCCACAGAAAGCATAAGCAGAAGAATGGACTGAGCAGAAGAAAGAATCTGTGGATTAAAATATAGGAGCTCTGAAATTAGCCAGGCAGGGAATAACAAATAAAAGAGATCAACCAAAAAACTTGTATGCATATAAGCATAACCAATAGACACAGACAATGGGGGGGGGGGTGAAGGCCTAGGCTGGGGGACTGGAGCGGGCTGGGAGAGGTTGATGGGGGGAAAAGGGGACATATGTAATACATTCAACAATAACGAATAAAAATTTTTAAAAAAGAGAGAATGGCCCAGCCAGTGTGGCTCAATGGTTGAGCATTGACCTATGAACCAGGAGGCCACAATTCAAGGCACATACTGGGTTGTGGGCTTGATCCCCAGTAGGGGGCGTGAAGGAGGAAACCAATCAGTAATTCTCATTATTTTTTTATATTATTTTATTTATTTTTTTATTATTTAGAGTATTACAAATAGTAGTACATATGTCTCCTTTTTTTTCCCCATTGACCTTCCCCCGGCCTCCCCAGGCCCTAACACATGCCCTCACTCCCCCGACCCAGTGTCTTGCTTCCATTTGTTGTGCTTATATGCATGCATATAAGTACTTTGGTTGATTTCTTACCTTCCCCCTTCAAACCTCCCCTGCATTCCCACTGTAGTTTGACAGTCTGTTTGATGCTTCTTTGCCTCTATATCTATTTTTGTTCATCAGTTTATAATATTCTTTATATTCCACAAATAAGTGAGATCATGTGGCATTTTTCTTTCACTGACTGGCTTATTTCACTTAGCATAATGCTCTCAAGTTCCATCCATGCTGCTACAAATGGTAAGAATTCCTTCTTTTTTACAGCAGCATAGCATTCCATTGTGTAGATGTACCACAGTTTCTAATCCACTCATCTGCTGATGGGCACTTAGGCTGTTTCCAAATCTTAGCTATTGTAAATTGTGCTGCATGAACATAGGGGTGCATATATCCTTTCCGATTGGTGTTTCTGTTTTCTTGGGATATATTCCTAGAAGTGGGATTACTGGGTCAAATGGCAGTTCCATTTTTAGTTCTTTGAGGAAACTCCATACTGTTCTCCACAGTGGCTGCACCAGTCTGCATTCCCACCAGCAGTGCAAGAGGGTTTCTTTTTCTCCGCATCCTCTCCAGCACTTGTTGTTTGTTGATTTGTTGATGATAGCCATTCTGACAGGTACCTCATTGAGATGGTACCTCATTGTCATTTTGATTAGCATCTCTCCGATGATTAGTGACTTTGAGCATGTTTCATATGTCTCTTGGCTTTCCGAATGTCCTCTTTTGAAAAATGTCTCTTTAGGTCCTTTGGCCATTTTTTGATTGGAGTGTTTATTTTCCTTTTGTTAAGTTGTATGAGTTCACTGTAAATTTTGGAGATTAAACCCTTATCGGAGATAACATTGGCAAATAAGTTCTCCCATGCAGTGGGCCTTCTTGTTTTGTTGATGGTTTCTTTTGCTTTACAGAAGCTCTTTATTTTGATGTAGCCCCATTTGTTTATTTTCTCCTTAGTTTCCATTGCCCTAGGAGCTGTATCAGTAAAGATATTGCTACGACAAATGTCTGCTATTATGCTGACATTTCTTCTAAAAATCTTCTAAGATTTTTATGGTTTTCCATATTACATTTAATCCCTTTATCCATTTTGAGTTTATTTTTGTGTATGGTGTAAGTTGGTGGTCTAGTTTCATTTTTTTTTACAAGTATCTGTCCAGTGTTCCCAACACCATTTATTAAAGAGACTGTCTTGACTCTATTGTATGCTCTTGCCTCTTGTCAAAGATTAACTGAGCATGATGGCTTGTGTCGATTTCTGGGTTCTCTGTTCTGTTCCACTGGTCTATATGTCTGTTCTTATGCCAGTACCAGGAAGTTTTGAGAACCGTGGCTTGGTAATATAGCTTGATATCTGGTATGGTGATCCATCCAATACTGTTCTTCTTTCTCAAGATTCCTGCAGCTATTCAGGGTCTTTTTTTATTCCATATGAATTTTTGGAGAATTTGTTCTAATTTTTTGAAGTATGCCATTGGTATTTTAATGGAGATTGCATTGAATTTATAGATTGTTTTTGGGTAGTATGGTGTTGATGCTACCAATAATATTGATGCTATCAATCCAGGACCATGGCATGCTCTTCCATTTATTTATGTCTTCCTCTTTCTCTTTTTTCAGTGTCCTGAAATTTTCTGAGTACAGGTCATTATCTCCTTGGTTAAGTTTATTCCTAGGTATCTTAATTTTTTGTTGCAATGGTAAATGTGATTGCTTTTTAAATTTCTCTTTCTGTGAGTTCATTATTGGTGTATAGAAAAGCCATATACTTCTGGGTGTTAATTTTGTATCTTGCTACATTGCCAAATTCATTTATTAAGTCTAGAATTTTTTTTGATGGAGTCTTTGGGGTTTTCTATGTACAATATAATGTCATCTGCGAATAAGGACAGTTTTACTTATTTTCCAATTTGGATGCCTTTTATTTCTTCTTCTTGTCTGATCGCAATGGCTAGTACTTCCAGTACTATGTCGAACAGGAGTGGTGAAGGTGGGCATCCCTGTCTTGTTCCTGTTCTTAGGAGAAATGGTTTTAGCTTTGCCAATTCAGTGTGATGTTGGTTCTGGGTTTGTCATATATGGCTTTTATTATGTTGAGGTATGATA
Organism: Myotis lucifugus; assembly: GCF_000147115.1. Lineage (NCBI taxonomy): Eukaryota > Metazoa > Chordata > Mammalia > Chiroptera > Vespertilionidae > Myotis > Myotis lucifugus. The sequence goes on along the minus strand of NW_005871050.1, from coordinate 10,566,010 downwards.
CTTCTATTCCCACCTTGCTGATAATTTTTATCAAGAAAAGGTGTTGGATTTTGTCAATTTTTTTTTCTGCAGCAATGTATATGATTATATGGTTTTTATCTCTCAGTTTGTTTATGTGGTGTATCACATTTATTGATCTGCAGATATTGTACCATCCTTGCATCCCCAGAATAAATCCCACTTGGTCATGGTGTATGATCTTTGTAATTTAATGCTGGATTCAATTTTCTAGAATTTTTTTTTGAGAATTTTGGCATCTATGTTCATGAGGGATATTGGCCTGTAATTCTCTTTGTATTGTCTTTATCTGGTTTTTAGATTAGGGTAATACTGGCTATGGCTTCATAGAACGAGCTTGGAAGTGCTCCTTCCTCTTGAATATTTCTGGAATAATCTGAGGAAGATAGGTTTTAGTTCTTCTTTGAATGTTTGATAAAACTCCCCTGTGAAGCTGTCTGGTCCATGGCTTTTGTTTGTTGGAAGTTTTTTTTATTACTTCTTTAATTTCCTCCATAGTTATCGGCCTATTCATATTTTTTTTATTCCTCCTGGTTGAGTTTTGGAAGGTCATATTTTTCTAGGAATATGTCCATTTCTTCTACATAGACCAGTTTGTTGGAATAGAGATGCTCATAGTATTTTCTTTATAATTCTTCATATTTCTGTGGGGCTTATTGTTATTTCACCTTTCATTTCTGATTTTGTTTATTTGGGTCCTCTTTCTTTGCTTCTTCGTGAGCCTGGCTAGAAGTTCATCAATCTTGTTTATCCTTTCAAAGAACCAGCTTTTGGTTTCATTGATCTTTTGTTTTTTTGTCTCCATGTCATTTATTCCTGTTCTGACCTTTATTATTTCTTTCCTTCTGCTCACACTGGGCTTTTCTTTATGCTCTCTTTCTAATTCTTCAAGTTGTAGAGTTAGATGGTTTATTACCAGTTTTTCTTGATTTTTGAGGTAGTCCTGTAATGCTATGAACTTCCCACACAGGATTGCTTTCACTGTGTCCCATAGATTTTGGATTGTTGTGTTTTCATTGTCATTTGTTTCCAGGATGTTTTTTATTTCTTCTTACCTCTCTTTGGTAACCCACTCATTGTTTAATAATATGATATTCAGCCTCCAAGTGTTTGAACTTTTTTTATTGTATTTACTATAGTTGATTTCTAAGTTTATGCCATTGTGATCTGAGAAGATGCTTGATATAATTTCAATCCTCTTGAATTTGGAGAGATTTTGCCTGTGTCACAATATGTGGTCTATCTTCTAAAATGTTCCATGTGCACTTTATACTGTAGTTTTGGGGTGAAATGTTCTGAAGATGTCAATTAAGTCCATCTGATCTATTGAGTCATTCATGATTGCTATTTCTTTGCTAATTTTTTTTGTCAAGAGGATTTATCCAGTGATTTCAGTGGGGTATTAAAGTCTCCTACTATGTCTCTCCCCTGATATCTTCCAGAAGTTTTTGTTTTGTTTTTGTTGTTGTTTTTTTAATTTATTTGGGTGCTCCTGCATTGGGTGCATAAATGTTTACCAGAGTTATATACTCTTGTTGCATGGATCCTTTTAGAATTATGCACTGGCCTTCTTTGTCTCTTGTCATGGTCTTCACTTTGAGGTCTATTTTGTCAGATATAAGTATTGCTACCCAGCTTTTTTTTTTAAATTCCATTTGCCTGATAGATATTTTTCCATCCCTTCACTCTCAGTCTATGTGAGTCCCTTTTTCTGAGGTGGGTCTCCTGTATACAGCATATATATGGGTCATGTTTACTTATCCATTCAGTTACTCTATGTCTTTTGATTGGAGCATTTAATCCATTTATGTTTAATGTTATTATTGATAGGTACTTGTTTGTAGCCATTTTTATTTTTTGGGCCTGTGTTCCTTCTTCCCCTTTCCCCCCTTCTTTTTACACCAGTCCCTTTAGCATTTCTTGCATTGCTGGTTTGGTAGTGATAAACTCCCTTAGCCATTTTTTATCTGTGAAGCTCCTAATTTCCCCTTCAATTTTGATTGATAGTTTTGCTGGATAGAGTATTCTTGAATTCAGTCATTTGCTTTGCATCACTTTGTATACTTCATTCCATTCCCTTCTAGCTCAATATGCTTCTGTTGAGAAATCATTCTATAATCTGATAGGGGATCCTTTGTAGGTAACTCTCTGTCTCTCTCTAGCAGCCTTTAAGATTTTCTCTTTGTTGTTAACATTTGCCAGTGTAATTATGATGTGTCTTGGTGTGGGTCTTTTGGGATTCATCTTGCTTGGAACTCTCTGTACTTGTGTAACTTTTTTCTTCCCCATATCAGGGAAGTTTTCTGTCATTATTTCTTCAAATAGATTCTCTAATTCTTGCTGCTCTTCTTGTCCTTTTGGCACCTCTATTATACATATCTTACTTTGTTTTGTGTTGTCCCAAAGCTCCCTTAGGCTCTCCTCCTGCTTTTTAATTTTTTCTCCAGTTGCTGTTCAGATTGGGCTTGTTTCTCTACCTTATCTTCTAACTCCCCAATTCAGTCCTCTGCTTCTTCTAGTCTACTGTTGAAACCGTCCATGGTGCTTTTGATTGTAGCTATATCACTTTTGATTTCTACCTGATTTTTGCATGGGTTGTTGATTTTCTCATCCATTTGGTGTATGAACTGTATGACCATTACTCTGAATTATTTTTCTGTCATGTCCCATGCCTCTATTTCACTTCCTTCCTTCCTTGGTGTTTTCTCTTTTGCTTTCCTCTGGGAATTGTTTTGTTGTCTCCACATTCTATCACCAGAAAATCCACATGCCGAGTTGCAGGGGCCTGGGCCATGTGCAGTGGGAGCTTCACGCCACCTAAGTGTCACTGAAGAGCTCTGACACCAAGACATGTAGCTGCCATGGATTGGTGGGAGCCACGCTTGCCCAAGATCAGAGTCATGGGCACTCAGTGTGGCCTCATGTGCACACCTAGAATCAAGGATCCTGCCTGCGCCATGCTGAAAAAGAGAGCCCACTGGCATTTGTTGAAAATCAGAGTCCCCTAGTGCGCGGCGCCAGGAGTCAGAGTCCCCCTGTGCCCGCGCAGAGAATTGAGTATCAGAGTCTTTGTTGCTTGGTGTGGCCTCTCACCGAGAATCAGGGGCCTTGTGTACGCATGAGGAAAAACAGAATCAAGTCACTGGTGGTCAGTGCTGCCTCTCGCATGGAGAATCAGAGTCCCTGGTCTGCTTGGGAGATCTGGTTGCACAGCTGCCCTGTGTCGGAGGGAGATCCACTCTTGTGCTGCAAGAAACAGACTTCCATGTGCACTCGCCCAGAATGAAAGTCAGGAGGCACAGCTGCCATGTGTGGGCCTGGGGTCTGGTCATGCGAGTGCATGCTGTGGGAAACAGCCTCCCCATGTCTGCATGCCCAGACTCCAATTCAGGTAGCACAGCAGCCCTGTGTGGGCATGGTGCCTGGTCGCGCAAGTGTGCACTGCGGGAAACAGACTCCCCATGTTCTTGCACCCAGGCTCAATGTCAGGTAGCACAGCCGCCCTGTTTGGGCAGGAGGCCTGCTTTCGCGGAGTGGGTCTAGCAGTTCCTATGCCCCTGCAGCAGGTCTGCGGGGAGGTGGATAGGCTCTGTGACTCACAGAAATCTGGAGTCTTGGTGTCCATGGGTCTGCAGCTGTGGTTGCAGGTCTTTGTCCCGAGTGGCTGCAGGGTCCTGATTTGCATCTGAGACAAGATTGGGTGGTGGTGAGGCTAGGATCCTAGTCTCAAACCAGTCTGTTCTTCAAGACAGCATGTTTTCTGTGCCAGCGGTGACCCACCCTGGAGTGTTTGCAGTGGCAGTAGGGGTTTACCGTCTAAGACTGCCCAGTTTGGCAGCCCCCTGGAAGACCTGCAGGATCTATCTGTGCCTAGATCTCTCTCTCTCTCTCTCTCTCTCTCTCTCTCTCACACACACACACACACACACACACCACATTTCCACACACTCCTCTATCACTCCTTCACTCTCTCACACACTCTCCATCCCATACCGTCTTGCCGGTCGCCATCTTTTTCCCCCCCTGATTCTCATTATTGATGTTTTTATCTCTCTCTCCCTCTCGTTTCCTCTCTGAAATCAATAAAAATACATTTAAGAAAAGAGAATGAAAAAGAGTGAAGAAGACCTAAGTGATCAGTGGCATACCATCAAAAGATACAATTTGTGAATTATTAGAGTACCCGAAGAAGAGTGGAAGGAGAGGACAGAAAGTTTAATGAAAGAAATTATGGCTGAGAACATCCCAAATCTTGGGGGAAATTTGGACATCCAAGTTCATGAAGCTAATAGTTCCTGAAATTTAAAGATCTCAATTTAAAGAGATCTTCTACACCAAATATATAAAATCATTCTAAAAAATCTAAAATCAGTAAGAGAAAAGAAAGTTGTAACTTACAAGGGAACCTCCATAAGGTTATCAGTCAGTGAATTTCTCAGCAGAAATCTTGCAAGCCACAACGGAGTAGAATATATTCAAAGTGCTGAAGGGAAAAACAAATGAACAATTATACTATGCTGAGCAAAGTTGTCCTTCAGTAATGAAGGAAAGATAAAGAAGATATTACAGAAAAACAAAAATTATGGGAATTTATCATCACTATGTCCGCCTTACAAGAAATGCTAAAGGAATTCTTCAAGTTGAAATTAATACACACTAAGAAACAACATGAAAATATATGAAAGTGTAACATTCACTGGTGAAGGTAAATATGTAGTCAAATACAGAATGTTCTTAATATTGTAAAGGTATTGGCTGAATCACTTTGATCTCCAGTACAAAGGTTAAAAGAATTAAAAATTACTATAGATAAAATAATTTGTAAATGAATACACCATATTAAAAGATGCAAAGTGTAATATCAATAGCATAAAATGTGAGTAAAGAGAACTTTCATGTGTGATTGTAAGCTAGCTTGTTGTAGGATGTTGCATGTCTCATGGTAACTAAAAATTATAAACCTCAAGTAGATAACACTAAAAATAGTGAAATTAAAATATACCACTACTAATAGTCAACCAAACACAAGAGGAAGACAACAAGAGAAGAAAGGGGGGGCACTGCAAAATAGAATAAAATTACCAACATGAAAATAGTAAGTCCTTAACTGTCATTAATTACTTTGACTACTTTAAATTTACTATCATAAATTCTCTAAACAAAAGCTATTAAGGGATTAATTGGGTAAAAAATATAAGTTCTTACAGTGTTGCCTGCAAGAGACTCACTTTAGTTTTAAGGCTAAACATAAGTTGAAAATGAAGGGTCGGAAAAAGATATTCATGCAAATGGAAACAAAAGAGAGCAGAAGTGGCTATACTTAGATCAGATCAAGTAGACTTTCAGTCAAAATTCATCACAAGAGACAAACAAGATCACTAACTATAAAGATAAAGGGTTAAATTCATATCAATTATAAATATATATGCATGTGACATTGGAGAAACTAAATCTTTAAAGCAAATATTAACAAAACTGAAAGGAGAAATAGAGAACAATAAAATAATAATAGGAAGATCAAGTCAATAATCCACTTTCAACACTGGATAGATCATTCATATAGAAAATTAATAAGAAAACAGTGGACTTCAATAACACTATAGATCAATTGAACCTAACAGACATATAGAGAACATTCCATCCAATAGCATAAGAATACACATTCTTCTCAAGTGCACACAAAACATTCTCTAGGATAAATCATTTAACCTTATATACGAGATTTTATTTCTGTTGAACCTACCACACATATAGAAAACATTCCATCTAATAGCATCAGAATACATATTCTTCTCAAGTGCACAAAACCTTCTCTAGGATAGATCCTTTAACTTTATATGCTAGTGTTTATTTCGGTGTTCTTTATTCTAATGCATTTGTCTATACATCTGTGTTTAAGTCAGTACAACACCCTTGCTTACTGTATCTTCATAATAAGCTATGAAATCAGAAAGTGTGAGACTTCTAAATTTGCTTGCTTTATTTCAAGATTGCTTTTGCTGTAGCCAGTTTAGCTCAGAGGTCAGAGCTTTGGCCCACAGACTGAAGGGTCTTGGGTTCATTTCTAGTCAAAGGCACGTACCTTGGTCGCAGGCTGGATCCCCAACCCTGGTCCGTGTGCTGAGGGTGAGGGTTAGGGTTAGGGTTAGGGTTAAGGTTAGGTTCTTTGTTGTAGAATATAGTAGAAGATGGGTTAACCAATAATGTGCTCATTCCTCTCTGAGCTATATACAATGCACAAATATTGTATACAATGTATACAATAGTATCTCAATAAACATGAGATACTATTCAGCAATACAAAGGAATGTAGTAAACAAGGGGTCCACAAACTATAGCATTTGGGTTAAAATATTTCTACTGTTTTTGCATAGCTCACAACAAATAAAATTTTTTAAAAATTTAAATGGTTGATAAAAAATAAAAGAACTATAATCTGTGACATGTGAAAAGTACGTGATATTTAAACTGTGGAAAACAGTTACAATTATTAATTTATGTATAGCCTTTGAAACTGTGAAGTTTCAACAAGATCATCTTGTCTGTAAAGCCTAAAATATTTACTATCTGGCCCTTCACAGAAAATGTTTGATAGCCTTTAGATCTACATGTTTTCACTTGTATAAATCCCCAAAATAACACTGAGTGAAGTAAGCAAAATCTAAAATGTAATATAGATACTGCTTTTTCAAGAGCCTCTCTGATATTTTGTTGAAGTAACTATTTTCTCTATTGATTTAACATAGTTGGCTATCTGTGCCATAGGTGGCTTTTGTACTGTAAATACACACATTCTATAGCCTCTAGAAACATAGGAGGTTCTTGTAGCAAATTTCCTGCAGGATTGATTCACCTGTGTAACTCATAAGACAAAGTAAAGTGCTTTGAATTAAGAGGCATCAATGGCTCAGTGGATAGAGCATCAGCCTATGGACTGAAGGGTCCCAGATTCGATTTTGGTCAAGGGCACATGCCCAGGTTGCACGCTCAATCCCCAGTAGAGAGTGTGCAGGAGGCAGCCAATCAATGATTCTCTCTCATCATTGATATTTCTATTTCTCTCCCCCTCTCCCTTCCTTTCTGAAATCAATAAAAACATAATAAAAAATTTAAAAAATCTAAAAAAAGAGGTATCAATGAATATTTATGAAAAAATGAATGTTAAATAAAATTATTTTTTTCTCTAGTAAATTCTAGTAATATGAAATATGATATGGGAGGACTTCTACCAAATTACCTCATATGCCATGAAAAGCACAGACAGTTAAATTGACACTGAATATTTGTTAGTTTGATTTTCTTTAAAAATCTTGACTAGATTTGAAAAAAAAGTCCATCCTATTTTATGAAAGATATATTCAAAATTATTAGCATGCCAAATTTCTCATCAAGACATTCAAAGTCCTTTTCAATTCTAGCCTCATAATCTTATATTTGCCCATACAAATAATTGCCTCAAGCTACACTGAATTCCTCAGCATTTCTTTCACATCTTTTGTGCCCTTGTTTTCCCCTCCTCATCTCTGCTTCATAATGACTAGTCATTCTTCAAGTGGCAGTAACATAGGTATCATTTCCTGAACATCCCTGGAAGAATCATTGTTTAATGTGGCACTTTATTGCCATTTCTCTTATAATTTGGATTACATTGTAAAGTACTGTAAATATTTCCATCAGTCTCTCTCACTTGACTGAGAATTTTTGATGGTATCAGTGTCTTTTTATATGTTAAATTTTGAGTATCTGACTCAGGTACTAGATTCCCAATAAATATTTGGTTAAAATGAATGAATTATAATCTTCATTTGATGCAGTCAATAAAACAAGAATGACAATATTTCACAGGTATGTAATGATTCATTTTTGAAAAACATATGTATTTTTATAAACTTTATTTTTTCAAATAAGCATGCAAGGTAGGTAGAAATTTATGTCACATGAAGGGCAAGCATTCGTAAAAAAAAATTATTAAGAAGGTAAAGCTTATTTTCTGCATTATTTTGTGCCTATTTCATCAGGTTTCTATTTCCCTGATATCTCTGCCAATTTCACTGTGTGTTCATTTATATTGTCAAATTCTTCCCATGATGGGAGCTTTACTTAAATCTGCCAGGAGCCAAGACCAACCAGATAAAAATATAGATTTTTTTTTCATTTCTAGGTTATTGTTTCTCAAGTCATTGTCATCATCATCACCATCACCATGCTCATCATCATCATCGAAAAAAAGATTAAAAAAAAACTTTTCTTAACCCCTTCCAAAGTAATATTTTAGCCTGATTTTGGAAGCTCTATCTTGCATATGTAAATCAATTCTCTACTGGAATCACTCACTTTACCTAAAAGAATCCTATCCTTGCAAAAGCATTAAGTCCTGGTTGAATAAATGAAATACAGAGGTTTAGCATAAGTTAGCATTTATAATATTAAATGAAGAACTGAAATTTGCATAATATTTTCTTCCATGCTTACAAGATTTAATGCACTATTGATATTTTATATATTATATTCTTAGCACAGATCTATTTTTCTAGTTGAAATTGACAGAAATTACAGAGTGAAATGATTTTTTTTTTGTTTTACCACGATAAAAGTCTAAAGCTCAATCTTAGTAGGTTTTTGAGTCTTTTTAAATCCTGAAAATTGTTTTTAAATAGTAATGTTATTATTCATAGAACAATACTAAAGTTATTTGAAATTAAATATAGAAAGGCTAATTATCATAGCATGGGAACAGACTAATATTTATAAAAACATTTGAATGCTTTTGTTTTTAATGATTTAAAGATTTATTCCACCAGTGTTTATGAAATGTGAATAGCTTCATTTGTCAACAATAATACTGATGAATCCATATTATTCCTACATATAAAGAGAAAATCAATTTTAAAAAATTAAAACTTCCCATATAAGTAAATCCATCATGTTACCTCTCCTTAGAGATACACCCCTCAATCTTGCCCAAGACTATTTTTAAATAGGGAATATCTCAGTTATATATTACCACATTACCAAGTATTCCAAAACTTAGTGGATTAAAGTAACTACAATAATATTTTTCTTACAATTTTCTTGGTTGCCCGGGATCAACTGGGAAGTTACCTGCCACATGTTCTCAGCTGGAGCTGAATTTAGCTATGAGCTGAGTTGGGTTTGGGATACTCAAGATTTCTATCTGGCACCTCAGCTGTGGCAACTAGAATGGCTAATAGCCAGTTGCACTTCTCTTTCGCCTTGTTCTTTTCATATTATCTCATCATTTAGTTATTTGACTTGAGTTTAGCTGCATAGTGGCTGGTTCTCAATGGACAGAAAATGGGAGCTACAAGACCTTTTATAGGGTCTAGACTTGGAAATCTCTGGCCATAATTTTCATCGGTCAAATAAGTCATAAGAGCAGCCCACACTTTAAGAAAAATCAAAGAGAACACTCCTCTTGGAGAAGGAGCAGGAAAATAAAAATATGAGAAAAAAATGTTGGTAATGTTTTGGTAACAATCTATACTAATAAAAGGGTAGTATGCATATTGGTCAGGACGCCCTCAAGCAACGACCACACAGCAGGCTGTGTGGGGCAACCAGGCCAGCAGGGAGGGCAGGGAGGGTCAACCAAACAACCAAACAGCAGGCTGCATGGGGTAACCAGGCTGGCAGGGGGGACAGTGAGAAGCGGCCAAATGACTGAACAGAAGGCTGCGTGTGGCAACCAGGCTGGCAGGGGGGCAGTGAGGGACGACCAAATGACTGA
>NW_005871050.1:10553572-10555654 GCF_000147115.1 Myotis lucifugus | reverse complement strand
AGGGGTATCCAGCCCCCAAGAAGGGTAAGTTGGCGCAAATTGACCAGCAGGCCCACGGTGAGTGGTTAGGAGCGAGCGGTTCCGGATTGTGAGAGGGATGTCCAACTGCTGATTTAGGCCTGATCCTGGGGATTGGGCCTAAACCAGCAGTTGGACATCCCCTGAGGGATCCTGTATTGGAGAGGGTGCAGGCTGGGCTGAGGGGACCACCCCTCCACCCCTGTGAATGAATTCCGTGCACCGGGCCTGTAGCCTATAATAATACATTACACCTTCCAGCTATAACAATCCACCTACCACCCAGATGCAAAACATACTAACTCCCACTGTGCCCTCCCCTTCCCACTCTCTCCAAAGCCATTTACTATTCTTTATGGCATTAGCTCAAAGTCAAGGATCTCATTATTAGCTTTAGGTTCAGATGTGGATAAGGCCCCTCAAGCATAGATAATCTTGTTCTGGAAATGTATGAACTAGAACGAGTTATCTGCCCCAGACATTCAAAATACCATAGTAAAAGAGGGCTAACATGATCATCACAGTTAGTGTGATTCAAAAAGTGAGAAAAGAAATGCACATTGGAACACTGATCTGTTAAAAGTTATGACATTGTGCCAGAACATAATAATGAGTTTCCCCTTTTTGGGTGACAGATGTTCCTTAATTAATGCCCAATTCTACTTTTTTGGGAATAGTTCCCTAATTCATTATTCTTGGTGGCTCCTGGCTCCACCCTTTAAGTCTTCTATACTTTTCAATAAAATATGACCTATTTTTGCAATTGAATAATTTCCTTAGCCTTTATTTTACTAACAGAAAAATTGGTAGCCAGAGTCTCCTTTTCATTTTGAATTGTATAACGTTTAGTCCAGGCTGCTTTTGCAAATATAATTTTCTTAAAACATTTGGGTTGTCTATGAAACTTATTTGGAATCATCGTATGCCACATTTACAATTCTTTTTTTAGATTTATCTCTGTCTACTGTAGAAGTGTCAGGCTGCTGTAAAACATATTTTTTTAAATTTTAAGTCATTTTATCTAGTGAGGGGGGAATCTTCTAGAAACAAATTTAAATATTGTTGAGGTCTTTACAAAGATGTTTACAGTATACAACTTAAGTTTATATTGCTCCTTAGGCTTTGTTTTAATGCTTACTATAATCTGTGTTGTGTGTGATTTCCTACTTTTAAAATATTTTACCAGCTGGAGAGACTGTATTGGGTCCAAATTCTACTTGAAGAGAGAAATTTTCCTTATTTAGCTTACTTTTCTCTTGCAATACCTTATCATACTCTACTAAAGTAAGCTATTTGACACGTCCAAAATTCTGACCACAAAAATGAGCCAGATGCATAATTTTATTAGGTAAATTTTCTTTTCTCCATATTGAGAGAATTTAGCGATAGGAGAGGCAATTAGGGTAAGGGTCCATGAGAAAGGATTGTATTCGTGACTGGCAGAGTCAGCTCCAAACCGCTGGAATATTTATCTTAGAACACAGAGAGTAGCAGAATGTTACAAGAGAAAAGGGTAAAGGGGGAGCACTGGGTAGGTTTTGAAACTTTGATACCAAACAGGGAGGGGGAATTTGGCCAATTAGGAAAAAAAACACACAGGGGGGAAATAAAATGAGGAAGGGTCCAATTGGAAAGTAGCATGTACAGACAAAGAAGCTGCCAGCATTTATGAACCCTTAGACAAAGAGACTCATGGGGAGTGTGTGTGTGTGGGGGGGGGGGTGTTGGGATTATCTACACAGGAGTTTGTATATGCTTGCAATAAATGTCCACACTTTTGCTCAAAATCCTTTTGTTAGTGGATTTTATTCTTCAAACTTCGTAGGACAAGAACCCGGAAACTCCAGCTTGCCATTCAAGGTAACAATATTACCTTGGGTGATAGTGTTATTTGAAAGGGTTAAAGAGAATAAAACGGGGCAGAGAAAACTTATTGTGCTTAGCAGATATTGAAGCATAGTAACCTCCATCTTGTATTAAAAAACAACAAACAAAAAAAACTGCTGTTTGAACTCTCTGCTATTGTTAGATAGTCCTAGTCCTGTAACTCTGTCATTGTAAACT
>NW_005871050.1:10548409-10552550 GCF_000147115.1 Myotis lucifugus | reverse complement strand
CAATGGACATAAGACAATAGGGGGTAGGGGGAAGCCGGGGTATTGTCAAAGGGCGGGGGAAAAAAAGGACACATATGTAATACCCTTTGTAATGCTTTAAGCAATAAAAAATAAAATGAAAAAAATGAAAAAAAATACAATGAATGTTATTTCTAATGATCAATGAGTTATGTTGGCTTTGTTATACACTTCAACAACATGTGTGCTGGTGTCATTCTTGAAGTTGCATTCATGTAAGGACTTGGCTGAGGCTGAAACATACAAGATGACTTCACTCAAAGTTTTGGTAACTTAGCTGGGATGGCTGCAAGAGCTGAAGGCTGGAAAATCCTGTTTCTCCTCATACTTTTCCTCCAGCACGTTACTCAGACTTTACATGGTGACTGGTTTCTAAAAGAGCAAATGCAAAAGTGTATTGCCTCTAAAGACCTAGGCCCAAACACAGCACAGCATCAATTCTATCATATTCTGTTGTTCACAATAAGTGACAAGACCATTTTAGAAACACGTGGAAGGAAAATAGATTAACTTTTCATGAGAAAAGTGGTATGTGCTTATAGGAATAGGAAGAATTATTGAAGGTCACTTTTTCATATGATCCATCAGAGGTAGTACATTATTCTATATAACAAAGAAACCCTGATGGTTTAGAATTTTGATACTGTTATTAAGGTTTCATTCCAGGTAATTGAATATATTTAGTTATAAAATATAGATTAACTAGAATACAATTTACTAGAACTCTCAAATAATCAGAGTTTGTGACTTTTTAACTTAGCTATAAGAGATAAATAAAAAATAATGTTAATTCAAAACAAAAACATATTTCCTTAAGATCATTTTAATACAGAAGCTATAAACAAAGTAGGCACGGGCATATTAGAAAACTTTTAAATAACAAGAGGTAGAAACAATGAGCTTTTTGTTTAATTGTAACAAGCAGAGTATTTACACATTAAAATTACCCATTTCTTAGGCATTACTGTTAATCAGGGTTTTAGTACATTTTGTGAACTCTAAGTTTTAAAAATAGTTCTATTCAAAGTGCTTTCAATATTCTTGAATATCAAGTATGAATTAGAGATACATAAACTAAAGGATTTCAAAAGCATATTTTAAAAACTAGAGAAGAATGAGTTAGATACAATCTTAATTGAATCTAATGGAAGGCAAATTAAATTGATCAGAATAGAGGAATAATTATCATACACTGAAAAGAAGCCTTTATTCATATCAGAATACTAAAATGAAAAAAAATCTATTAAAATCTTGAAATAAGTAATATTTTCTCATCAAATTTAAACTAATTTACAATAACTTCTTTCTCTTGATATTATTCAAAACTTAAAAAAAATGGGAGATGGGGTTTCTCCATTTCACCTTCAGAATTTTAAAGAAGTTTATCTCGATTTCTTCTAATTCTTCATCCTAATATTTAAACATTGATAGAAGTATTACAGGCAATGTTGGCTCTCAGTTCTTGACTTCATGCAGGAAAGATTTTACACCTCGAGTCTAGATAATTTTGAGAGTATGTTTATTAAAGCTGGGACAGTTAAAAAAGGCTTAAAATAGAAAAGGCATGATCATAGCAACAGGAGTAAGCCTAGGCGGAGCTGCCTTGGCCTTTAGGAAGGAAAGTCACAGAGGCAGAAGATGTGAGTTACCTCAGCTGTGTGGACTCAGAAATCAAGTTATAGATGCAAAAGAAGGGCCCCTGGAGACAGGTTCAGGGGATTAGCATGGGATGAGCTTCTCCCCTGGTTGTAAGTTTCCTGGGAATCCTTAGAGCTTAGAAGGGAAAAAACACACAAAGATATGTGCCTGCGGAAAGAAGGAAGGGAAAGGTGTGGGTATGCTCCAGAAAGATGAAGAGAAAGATGAGAGAGAGAGAGAGAGAGAGAGAGAGAGAGAGAGAGAGAGAGAGAGAACACTGGGTTTTTTATCTTAAGGTTTTTCACCTGTTTTTTAAAGGTGGGGATTTAGGGGTGGTTTCAGAGAGGATCTTAATAAAATATTCATCAACTTTTGGGTGTGTCCTTTCAGGGTCATGGTCTCTACTGATTGCTTGGCATCAAGGTAGAGGGCCATTGGTCATTGTATCTGGTCCTAATGTCAGCCATGGTGGTGTTTGACCTAGTTTTGCTGCTTTTCTGGGCCTGGAGCTGAAACATAACTGAGACCTAGATGTTATCTCTAGTTTGACCAAAATGCTGTGTCTGTGGTCAACAGGCACAAGGCTAGTTGCTAAGATTATTTGATGCTGATCAGAACCTCATTGTCCTGAGGGCTTAAGGGCATGGCCATGTAAGGGAGAAGAACATAGGTGAGTCAGGGTGCTGTATGAGGCCAGTTTGAATCAATTGTCTCAGTTTCCCTATTCCACTTGCCAAGGAATTTTCCTGGCTTCTTACTATCCTGCCTCAGAAGAAATAGTTAAATCATGGAATTTATGTTTTTGTTTTAGAACAACAAAAAGTAGTAGTTACGCTAAGGAAACACAATGCATTACATAAAGAATGTTATTACATTTGGTATTCCATTGAATAATTATAAATTGTTACAATACTGTAGGTGAAAGAGTGAGCAGGAAACAAACGAGTCTAAAAGGAAATAATAGATTAATGACAAATAGAGCAACTGTGTCATGACTTAAGCTTTTGTGTTCTGAAATTTCAATCGCATGTCAGCTATTTATGACTTAGAAAATGTTTCTCCCATAGAACCAGTGCTATAATTGAAGGTAATTTTGTTGTTTTTATAGAAGTTATAGTTGGGGAACTCATCAGGAGAGTACTTTGTTGAGGTAATGATAATGGTCTATACCTTGATTGTGGTGAAAATAATAGTTGTTACACATTGAATTGTACACTTAGTGAATTTTATTGTATGTAAATTATTATTATTATTATTATTATTATTTTAAGATTAGCGCTGGACAGGTAATTCAGCTAGTTAGAACATCACCTGATATGCCAAAGTTGAGGGTTGAATCTTTGGTCAGAGCACAAACAAGAAGCAACCAATTAATGCTTAAATAATTGGAACAACAAATCAATATTTCTCTCCCTCTCTCTTTTTCTCTCTCTCCCTTCTCTTTCTCTAAAATCAATTTTAAAAAGATTATTACTATTGTAAGTGATCAGCTGGTACTGACTATACCTAACAATCCTAGTAATCATTAATTGAATAGAAGACTAACAGTAGTTATTTCTTTGATACTGTTATATTGTAAATCAGAAGACGCCTTAATCAATAAGCCAAATTTATTTGGAATCCTTTTCATTTCACTAGCAATAGCAGGCCTAGAGGAACTATTGCTTCTCAAATTCTGGGTCCCAATATGGTGGAAGTCTTCCTTATTTATACGTTTTTCAGCTCTTTGTTTTCCAAATTTGGAGCGAGACTTCCGGATCTTCTGAGAAAAAGTCTTGGTGTTGGGAGAGGGCTGTAAGACCATATCTCAAGGCCTGGCCTGGCGCCAGCACTGACAACTCTGTCTGGGGCATAGTTTATGGCCTCTCTGGAATGGGGAATAGTCTTATTTTCCTTATTATTTAAGGACGCAAATGTTTACAGAGTAGCAGGGTTAAAATTTTAAACAGCAGTTTTTACCCAAGATGGAGGTTACTATGCTTCATTAGGAGCAAAAAGAGAAAGCAAAGAGAGAGGAAGGAGCAGAAAGATTATTTGAAGAAATTATGAACAAACCTTTAAAATTTAAGGAAAGTCATGAATATAAACATCCAAGAAGCTCAACAAATCTTAAGCAGGATACTCGCACCAAGAAACATTATAATCAAATTGTCAAAGCCAAAAGCAAAGAGAGTATCTTGAAAGAAGCATTAGGTATTAGGTCTTATTTGGATCCTGATCCAAACAAACTGTTAAAAAAAAACAAAAAACTATGACAGAATTGAAAATTTGAACAAGGATGGGACATAAAATTATATTAAGGAATTATTAATTTTAGGTATGAAATAGTACTGTGGTTTTACATAAAAAAGGAAGTCCTAGTAGATATGCACTTTGAAATCTTATGCACAAAGTGATATTATATATGAGATTTGCTTCAAAAATCATCTCTAAGGGTGGGAAATGGGTAAGGATAACCTATATAATAAAAGGCTAATATGCGAAT
>NW_005871050.1:10490443-10547830 GCF_000147115.1 Myotis lucifugus | reverse complement strand
GTGTGAGAGTACACACCCCAAACCATAACCAGAGCAGATCCCAGACAAAGTGTGGACATACAAACAAAACTTGGATCCAAAATTCTATTATTCCAAACAATCAAATCTTAGCATCTTATCTCATGCCAACCGATACTGCAAGTGGTCCTAACCGGACCCAAATGGCATGAAGCCCAAGTAGCACAATGCTCCAGTGACATAAAGCCCAAGTGGCAGGCATAGCCTGCCAACCAGAACCGCAAGTGGTCCTAACCAGACCCAGATTGTACAAAGGTCAAGTGGCACAAAGCTCGCACAGCACAAAGCCAGAGTGGCAGAAAGCCCAAACAGCACAAAACTCAAAAGGCACAAAGCTCAAGTGGCACAAATCCCAAATGGCAAAAAGCCCAAATGGCACAATGGCCAAGTGGCAGGTATAGTGACCCTCCACCGTGCAGGTCAGTTCTTACCCCATTTTGGAGTCCGTCTGCTCCCCAGAATCCCATTTCCTTTCACCAGTCAAGCATTTGGGGTGGCTGGGTCCTTGAGAAGGAGTGTAAGGAAATTCCTTGAGAAAAGCTCTTTGCAGCTGCTGGGAAATCCCCACAGTCCCACTCTCCCAGGGCCTGCCTGCCACAGGCAGCTGGAACTTGAGTTTGGGCACCCTGGGACTTACCAAGGTTCATGCTGTCCCAGCAGAGTCACCAAAAATGCAGGTAACTGAAAAATGCAGGTTCGGCTTCCTGCTGCAACACAACCCAAACTCTTGAGGCAGGTGTTGGCGCAAAAGGAAAGAGGTTTTATTCAGGTGCGTTGTGTTCTGGGGTAATGGTGGATTCCCGCCTCAAAGACCATCAGCCCTTCCTGCTCAAGCCCCTGGTTGTTACAGAAATAGGGAAGGGAGTTTTTTTGTAGTTGTTTTTGTTTTCTACCCAATTACCTTGCTAGCTGTTGGTGGCACTCAGGCTCTATCCTTTCATACTTCTAGCTTTTGGCACACTCAGTGTAAGACCCTCCCCCTACCCCATCTTGGGCAATGGTGGAGATTCTCTGACACTCAAACTGACTGTAACATCACCAACCACTTTCCTTATAAAGCCTTAAATCAATATATTAATAATTTCTGTTTGGAAATTTTAAAATATTTCTTCATTTGCCAGTGTGATAGCCTGTGTTATTTTTAGTGGTTCTAATGAACACTATTCTCACATATAATTATATGCTCAATAATCCCGCCTAGAATTTGGGTATTTATCACGAACTGTAGATAGCAATAGTTAAGCATGGCCCTAACCGGTTTGGCTCAGCGGATAGAGCATTGGCCTGCGGACTGAAGGGTCCCAGGTTCGATTCTGGTCAAGGGGCATGTACCCTGGTTGCGGGCACATCCCCAGTAGGGGGCATGCAAGAGGCAGCTGGTCGATGTTTCTCTCTCATCGATGTTTCTAACTCTCTATCCCTCTCCCTCTCCCTTCCTCTCTGTAAAAAATCAATAAAATATATTTTAACAAATAGTTAAGCATGAACGTTCTGGAATAAGACACATATGTGCTTGAATCCTGTCTGCCATTTATAAGCTCTATGATGTAGGGCAATGTACTTAACAAATCTGAATCTTTTACCTGCAAGAAGATGGATTCTATTTCTATCCCTGCTAATGTGTGTGAATTTCTTATCTATGGTTAATGTATTTTGGTTATAGTAAATAAGAGCCTTGCTATTGCATTTTCAGCAATTTTTTTAGCAGAATCTATCTTGTTTTTCATTAAAAATTCAACTTTTTCTGACCTGATTTTTCATGGGATCCACTCCCCTTATCAACTGACTGCAAATATTGTCAGCCATGTTTCTCTCTGTATTTTGAGATAGCAATATCCTGGCATATAATATGTATAATTGGGAACATTTGAATTAACTTAAAAAACACAATGTCTCAGCATTTCTTATATATTTCACCTCCTATTCTAATTTTTTACTCAATGTCTATTTCATTATCATCACATTGAAGTTGGCCTTATTTGTTAGAAGATATGGAAGCAAAATAAGAATTGAGTAAATTTGCTTTGTATTTTTTTCTGTCACCAATAAATGTTTCCCAAACTGTGAACTTATATTTTCCTGTTATTCTTGATATGCTAATCCTTTAATATATTTTCTTATACTACCAAAAAATAAAACATTGCTTACATTTTCCTCAGTACATGTACATCACCAATAGAGCTATTTTATTTTTTAATGATGTTATATGTGTCTTTTGTGATGTTTTCAATCTAGGGAGCAGGAGGTAAAATCTTTTTTTAAAAAGAAAACCTCACCTGAGGATATTTTCCCATTGACTTTTAGAGAGACTGGGAGAGGGAAAGACAAAGAAATATCGATGTGAGAGAAATACATCGATTGGTTGCCTCCTGCACGAGCCCTGAGTAGGGCCTGGACTGGGGAGGAGCCTGCAACTAAGGTTATGTGCCCTTGACCAGAATTGATCTTGGGACCCTTTGGTCCACAAACCAATGCTCTATCCACTGAGAAAACTGGCTAGGGCAGGGAGATAAAATCTTTGTCGGTAAATGGAAATTATTTGTAGTACTTGAGCAATATATGTAAGTAACATTAAATGTTAAAGATGAATAAGCCATTTTCTCAAGTGAAATGGCTTTAAATGAAATAAAAACGTCACCCTAAAATATGTATTTTTGTAATAAAAATTAGTTTGAGCTCAAGATAATTAAGAAGCAGTATATGCATTAAAAACCTCCTCCTTTTTTGCTTAAAATCAGTAAAGACATTATCCTTTAGCTGAGGACAGAGTCTTAGCCCAGAAATGGCCCAAAGAATCTGCAAATAAAGCTTGTTAAACTCACCCTTAGCTTCCTAGTTACTTCTTCACCATTTACTACCCTTAGTCCAAATCACAGAGGCTAAAAGTTGAGGGAAGTACATAAGTATTCCATTATTGTCACAAACATGGAAAACTGACACAGAAACCCCCATGTCCTCTGCAAAAGTTTGAATCCTAGAAAATACTGCATAGTAAAAAAAATATTGAATATTTAAATGAAAAGTCTCTGATACATTAGTAATATAAATTATTATCATAAAGAGAAAGGGAAAATATGTAAGCTCCTATTTTATAGCCTGAAACAGAAGGTAGGCTATGATTCAGGCATGCCAAATAGTTCTGAAATGCAGTTACAAGGTAATGTCGCATGATGACAGCTTTTAGCAGATGGATACCAGCATATGTGCACTATTGAGTCTGATTAATTGAGTGACCAGGGATTAGGTTTCTTAGAACTTTAAAAAAGGGAAAAAGTAAACGATCTCTAAAACCACATCCTGCAAAATGTAATGCTTGCAAACTTTCTTAAAACATTATTTATTCATTATCTGCAAATCATGCTTCTAGGAGAAAATAGCCATCGTGGTTAGGTGTAAACAGTTCAGTAACTATTTAAATTAATGTCTTTGGCAAATTGAAGTTTTTATTCCTTTTAATTTTAAAAGTGTATCTATCATTTTTCTAATTCATAAAGGTGCTAGAGAATGTCACCCGAAGAACCAATAAAATGAACATAATGATCAGTGGATTCTCAGAGGAGTTACGATGCTAACCAAGAGTTATCTTTCCATCTCCTTGTAAAATAAAGGATCGCTACTCTTCTTCCCATTTCCAGATTCACATCAATGTCATATGAGAGTACATACCCATGTTAATACATTAAGAAAATCCCAAATACATAACCCATGGACACAGAAAATAGTGTGGTGAAGGCCTGGGGAGGGGGGGAGGGGTAGGCTAGATGGAGTCAGTGGTGGGAAAAAGTGGACATATATAATACTTTAAATATTTTTTAAAAGGTTTAAAACACTTCATAGGTCACTGTGAAACAATATTTAGTTTTCCATTTAATCAAAGTGACCAAGACTTCAAAGGAAATAAAAAAAGGAAGTGTACAAAATATTGTGTGACATGTCAAAATGTCAAAAAGAAAAGAAAATCCTTATAAGAATGGCTAAGAGAAGTTACTAGTAGATTTGAGATTGAACCATAGTTGCCCAGGGAAACTCTATTTTGCTGACTATAAAATGGGAAGAAAATCATTCATATTCCTAATTTTTTATTTAAACAGAATTAAAATTATTAATCAGAAGAAAAACACTTCTGTACTCCTCAAAAACTAAATAAATGTCATCGCTTATTTAATGCTATTTTTGCCTAATTATAAGCAAAAATATTGTCAATATCAAATATAATTTAAAGTTATACAATCATAATATTGTGTGTGGATGTCATACATTTACATTTTGACATGTCACACAATACTTTGTACACTTCCTCTATTATACATTTACACAATAGATCTTAATAATCATGAAAATTCAATGTTAAAGGTCATGGTAACTAGAGACAACAGTACCACTATCTTTGCTTTTATATTGTTATCATACAAAGCACAGTGCCAAAAGCTTCACTAGCAGTCTCTGAATCAAAGGAGGCAAAATGCATATTTATTTGATATGTCAAAGTAAACACACTATTGCTATGAAAATTAAGTTTCCCTTTAGTGCTTTATGTCTTTAGACATCAATATGTGATCAAGATAAATTTACAAGCTCACTATTAACAATAGGACATTGGGTATTTTTATTGAGCAACAGCATATGTGCTATCGAAATGCACTCCCTTGTAAAATTTTGCATAGATGAATATGCAAAGTTTTGAATAATAATAAAAATTCATGTGTGACTTTAAGTTCCTATTGACAAGAAAAATCTATGCAGAGATATCAGGGAAAACTTTTGTGTTCTTAACTCTGCATAAAAATGAGACAATGTGCTTACATTTGAGTATGTGTATTTTTGTGAATGATTTTCAGTAAATACATATTAAGAAGAAATTAAAATCAAACTTTGTTGAATCCTCTGAAGTTCTTCTAAAGAACACTTTTAAAACTAGACCCCTTGAAAAAAACAGGCAGAATAAGCTATTTAATATAAGGCAAAATATCACTTTTGAGGTCTGAACTTATAGCATGAATACTATAAATTTTACATTCTCTTATCTCATCTTTAAAACAATTCCATGGAAATTACAAATAGCTGTAATACTCTATCATCCTAACCACTGAATTGAGGTCAGGAAAATACAAAATAAAGAATATAGATGTTCTGGAATGGTGAGAGAATTAATAAACAAACAAAGAAATAGTGGGGACATGACTTTGAATAACCATCCTGATGTATCATTATAATGCAGTATATATGATATACTTAAAGAACAGATACCACTAAATCACAGGAAAAGAAAGTTAGCTCATTTGATAAGAGAACATGGTCAAAACAAAAGTTATGTACTAAATTCTACACATAACCATTGATTATAAGAGTAAAAGAATGTGCCTTGAGCAGCAGTAACAAAATTTTATTTCAACATAGTGAGGTTAATTGAGCACTTATTAGGATTACAACATGACATTATATGATAACTAGAGGCCTGATGCACAATATTCGTGCAAGGGGCTCACCCCTTGCAGCCCCAGCTTCATCCGGGAGGTTGTTCCACTGTTCAGCCATTCGGTCGATTTGCATATTATGCTTTTATTATTATAGATAGTATTAAAGTGAAAGGAGATAACTTCAATAAATCTTACAAAGGCTTTCACAATGGCAGATGTAGAATCACACACACACACATACACACACACACATATGTTAAGTATAAGAAAAATATCTAACCCCAATGTTTTGGGTTCAGGGAAGGGAAATGCAGAATATTACATCCTATGTTCATTCATGAGTGGGTTTATCTGGGGTGTAAAGATGAAACATACATTTTTATAACTGTAATTTCCATATGTGAAAATAGTAGTTATAAGAGGTAGGAACTTCATATATGTAAAATAGCTTAGATAAGGACTGTTCTAAGTTGGGACCATCACTCATTTTTTTATTGATTTCAGAGAAGGGAGAGGGAGAGAGAGATAGAAACATCAATGATGAGAGAGTATCATTGATCAGCTGCCTCCTGCACACCTCCTACTGGAGATCGAACTCACAACCCAGTCGTGTACCCTTGATCAGAATCAAACCTGGGACCCTTCAGTCTTCAGGCTGACGCTCTATCCACGAACCAAACCAGCTAGGGCATGCCCACATTTTTAAATGAGCAGCTCTTTTAAAGTACTTCATCTTCCCAAATATTTATATGAATATTGAGGTATTTGTCTTCTCTAATAAAGGAGTAAGTCAATCAAAAATAATTTTATGGACCAATTACATGCCACACCATATTATAGATGCTTTGGATACACAAAGTTACTAGAAAGATATATTAAACCCTAATTTGAAATAGATACCATTAAAAACACAAATAAATAGGATAATATAAAGTACTTAACAGTTTGATGGTGTAAATAAAACAGAGCAGTGCAATATAATGTAACCATATTTTGGGAAAAGTAATTTTAGCTTGAGTGGTTGGGTAAGGTTTCTCTGGATGATTCAAACTTTGAGATGAAACAGAAATTATGAAAACAGGTATCTATGAAACTATTTGAAGAAGTACAAGTAGGAGGAATGGCATTAGCAAAATCCCTGACATATAAATAATATGGTATAATTGAATAAGAGAGGAAGAACCACCAGCATTCTAGAGTTCAACTAGGTAGATGATAAGTTGAAGACAGTTATTGAGCATTCATGTGGAGATGTCCTCTAAGAAACTGTATGCACAATGGTGCACAAAGGAATGGAATCAAATGGCCATTTTGGTCTTATATAAAAGAGTGTTTCTTCCAGCATAAAAGAAAAGGAAAGAAATTATGTTGGTATAGATTTTCATAGGTTGGAGGGATTTAAGGCAATCAAATGACTCTGAGAATAAAGGAAAACTACTATATTTGACAAGGGTACCAAAAATACTCAATGAAGAAAAGATGGTCTCTTTAATAAGTGGTGCTGGAAAAACTGGATATTCACACACACAAAAATATCCCCATCTTACATCACTAGCAAAAATTAACTCAAAATGGACTAAAGGCATAAACAAAAGGCCTGAAACCATCAAACTCCTGGCGGGCGGGGGGGGGGGCAGGGATAAAAGCTCCTTGATATAGGTTTCAGCAATGATTTTATGGATATGACACCCAAGGAAAAGCACCAAGAGCAAAAATAAGCAAATGAAACTACATCAAACTAAGAAGCTTATACACAGCAAAAGAAACAATCAACCAAATAAAAAGAATCTACAGAATAAAAGAAAAATACTTTCAAACCACATATCAGATGAGATTAATATCCAAAATATATAAGAAACTCATCCAACTCAGTAACAAAATACTCCAAATAATTAAATTAAATCAAAGTTGCCTCGGAGAAACCAAGATGGCGGCATAGGTAAACACCGGAGTTTGCTGCCTCGAACAACCACTTCAAAAATACAACTAAAAGACGGAACGGACATCAACCAGAACCACAGGAAGGCTGGCTGAGGAGGGACTCTTCATCTATAAGGAAAAACAACAGTATTACGAGGCTTAGAGGAGGCGCAGTGTGGAAAATTTAAAGGTACGGTGGTGCGGCGGTGCTCGCGCAAAGCGGGCTGGTGGCTGAGGGCGCTGTTGTCGTTTTCAGTCGGGAGTGAGTCTCAGACTCTGGGCTACAGATCCGGGCGAGTCTCTAGGGACCCAGACTCAAACGGGAGAAGCGGGACTGTCTGGCTACGGTCCCTACGAGGTTTGCAGCGGTTGCGGGGACAGAGAGGCAGAGCCCCTGGAGACGGACTGAGAGTGGCCATAGCTGCTCCCTCCCCCCCGCCCTGTTGAGCCCGCCCCGCCCAAACCCTGCGCAGAGCCATTTGCCAATCGCCTCAGGCAAAGGCTGGACTAGCGCCTCCCCAGAGGCCTGAAGTTTTCCCACAGCTGATTCCTACAGCCAGTCGGCCTGGTGGTCAAATCCCTCTAGTGTTAACTACAACAATTAAGGCTTGGCTAGAACAAGACTGCGCACAAAGACCACAAGGGGGTGCACCAAGAAAGCATAAAAGATGCGGAGACAAAAAAACATGACAGAAATGGAGGATATGGAGCTAAGAATCGCAATTTTGAGGGCTTGCCATAAATTTGTGCAGAGCCTCACGAAAACTAATGAGACCCTCCATGCTACGATAAAGAAATTAGAAAGTAAGCATACACGGACTGAAATAAAGAATATTATACCCAATAGCAGACCAGAGGAGCACAAGAATCAAACCGAAGAAGCAAAAAACACCCAACTGGAAAAGCAAAATGAAAAAAGAATCCGAAAGTGTGAAGATAGTGTAAGGAGCCTCTGGGACAGCTACAAGCGTACCAACATCAGAATAATAGGAGTGCCAGAAGATGAGAGACAGCAGGATATTGAAAACCTATTTGAAGAAATAATGGCAGAGAACTTCCCCCACCTGGTGAAAGAAATGGACTTACAGGTCCAAGAAGCGCAGAGAACCCCAAACAAAAGGAATCCAAAGAGGACCACACCAAGACATATCATAATTAAAATGCCAAGAGCAAAAGACAAAGAGAGAATCTTAAAAGCAGCAAGAGAAAGAGACTCAATTACCTACAGGGGAATACCCATACGACTGTCAGCTGATTTCTCAACAGAAACTTTGCAGGCCAGAAGGGAATGGCAAGAAATATTCAAAGTGATGAATGCCAAGAACCTACAACCAAGACTACTTTATCCAGCAAAGCTATCATTCAGAATTGAAGGTCAGATAAAGAGCTTCACAGATAAGGAAAAGCTAAAGGAGTTCATCACCACCAAACCAGTATTATACGAAATACTGAAAGGTATCCTTTAAGAAGAGGAAGAAGAAAAAGGTAAAGATACAAATTGTGAACAACAAACATGCATCTATCAACAAGTGAATCTAAGAATCAAGTGAATAAATAATCTGATGTACAGAATGAACTGGTGATTATAATGAATCAGGGACACAGAAAGGGAATGGACTGACTATTCTTGGGGGGGAAAGGGGAATGGGAGATTCGGGAAGAGACTGGACAAAAATCGTGCACCTATGGATGAGGACAGTGGGTGGGGAGTGAGGGCGGAGGGTGGGGCGGGAACTGGAAGGAGGGGAGTTATGGGGGGGGGAAGAGGAACAAATGTAATCTGAACAATAAAAATTTAATAAAAAAAACAAAAAAAAACCCAAACAAAAAAAACAAAGTTGCCTCAATTACTTAGAGTGGAAAATGGAGAACATCTGTAATAGTGTCAACAATAAATTTAAAAAAGAAAAATTGCAAAAAAAGAGAGAATAAAAAACCAAGAATAGCCACAACTAAATTTTATTTTTAAACTTATGCATATTTAAAATTTTTGCAATAAAAAGATTTTAAGAAGAAAGTGTTATATGAATTAAAAATAAATTGGGCAAACGACCTGAATAGACATTATATATATATATATATATATATATATATATATATATATATATATATATATAATTCAAATGGCCAACAGGTACATTAAAGGTTGTTCAAAAATCACTAATTATCAGGCATATGCATATCAAAACCTTCATGAAAACACCTTACAACTGTTAGAATGGCTACTACAAAAAAGATAAGACACAAATAGTGTCAGTGAGCCTATGGAGAAAAGGGAATCCTTGAACACTGTTGGTGGGAATATACATTGTACAGCCATGGTGGAAAATTTTAGAGATTCCTCAAAAATTACAAGTACATCTACCATATGATCCAGCAATTCCTCTGAGTATATATCTAAAGAAAATAAAATCACTATCTTGAATAGATATCTGCTACCCCATGTTCACTGCAGCATTATTTACAATAGTGAAGATATGGAAACAACGTAAGTGTCCATTGTCAGGTGACGGATAAGGAAAATGTAATACACACACACACACACACACACACACACACACACACGGGAATATTATTCAGGCATAAAAATAATGAAATCCTGCCATTTGTAACATTATGCATAAACTCCGAGGGCATTATGCTACATGAAACAAGTCAGACAGAGAATGGCAAGCACTGTGTGATTTCACCTAAATGGAATATTAAAAAGTTAAACTCATAGAAATAGCAGACAGATTAGTGGCTATATAGGAAGGGGGTGGGTTGTGGAGGAAATGGGTAAAAATGGTCAATAAAGAAAAACTTCCAGTTATAAGATGTATAAATTCGGGGTAAGTGATTTATAGCATGGCAACTATTTACCGTGGTACAAAAGTGATGTGCTGAAGAGCACTACGCCTGCTAAACTATCAACAAGTGTCAAGGACCCAGTGCCTTCTTCCATCAATCCTCATCAGAAGAGAGAGAAATTGATGGTATTGTCATTGTAACATCCCCATCATCAGCAGTTAATTTTTTTAAAAAAAATTTTAATACTCTTTATTGTTGAAAGTAATACATATGTCCTCTTTTCTCCCCCTTCGACTGCCTCCAGCTTTCTCCCACCCCCCACATTCACCACCCTATAGTCTGTGTCCATGGGTTATGCATATATGCATACAAGGTCTTTGATTACCTCCCATCCACCCACCCTCTCCCACCTTCCCTCTGAGATTCCACACTCTGTTAATTTTAGTTTAAGGCTTCAAACCCTCTTCAGGCCTGTTGTGCTTTCAGCTGTGTACCTTAACTGGTACACAGACAGAGAATGGCAAACACAATGAAACCATTGTGTTTGCCCTGACTGGTTTGGCTCAGTGGATAGAGCATCAGCCTGCGGACTGAAGGGTACCAGGTTCTATTCCAGTCAAGGGCATGTACCTTGGTTGTGGGCACATCCCCAGTGGGAGTTGTGCAGGAGGCAGCTGATCGATGTTTTTAACTCTCTATCCCTCTCCCTTCCTCTCTGTAAAAAATCAATAAAATATATTTTTCAAAAAAAATAAAAATAAAAAACCATTGTTTTTCATTTCTAGCACAGTATTTAATAAATTACATGAGATATTCAACACTTATAAAATAGGCTTCATGTTATAAAATGTTGCCTATCCAAATGTTCTGTACACATTTAAGGTAGGCTAGGCTAAGCTATAATGTTTAATAGGTTATAAGTATTAAAGCATTCTTGAGTTATGTTTTCAAGGGTTTACTGGAACATACATCAAGAAGCATCTGTATATATTAAATTGCTAACAGTGTAGATTATAAAAGTTCTTGACACATAAAAAAATTGTCTGTATGTGAGCCGATGTAGGTGTTCAGTAATGTTTTTGTGGTAACCATTCTGCAAAACATACATTTATTTATATTCTACACCTTAAACTTACACAATGTTCAATGATAATTATATCTCAATGAAGCTGGAAAAAATACTGTTTAAGTGTCCATCAATATGGAAGTAAGACTTTTATAATACATTACAGCATCAGAAGTTCTTCCTCTCTATCATTCTGCTTGGATGCCTAAACCTGAACCCATTTCCAAATCTATGTTCTTCTTTTTTCCCTTCCTTTTGTATAGCCATAAGAGCCTCCCAACCCTGGGTCTTCAACATGTACACAACCAGGCATCCTTGGTGCTAGATTTTCTGGATATATACATCTCTTCTTCTACACAATATAAACAATAAAATAAAAACTTGGATATTTTTTGCCAGCCAAATTATATACAATATCTTTGCTGACCACATTTTCTCAATGGCCAAAGATCAATATCACCACTGTTATAGTCACACACCAGGTAAATTAGACATCTTTTTACATACATGGAATGAAAAAAAAGTGTGTGAATGACTGTACTGAGCAGTACAATAGCATAAACTATTTTCCACAATAAAAGTGAATTTACCAGCCCAGATGGTTGAAGAAAATTGGTTCCTAATCCACCCCAACTGAAATGCCTTTCCAAGTATTATACAATCCATCCAAATCTATCTGGCTCAATATTATACCCAATAGCTCAAAAGATGATACATTTTCTAACTTAAACTGTTGGTGGATTAGTGTTCAAAAGCTCCTTATTTGGACTCTATTATCCACTAATCTTTCTAAGTCTTACACATGCATGGGAGTAAATTTCAACTGTGTGTTTTATTGCCCTGGTGAGAATGGAAGAGAAATGTAAAAAGGGCTAATTTAGCCTACTTTACTTAAAATACTGCCTTTTAGAAAAGATAAAGAGTATAAAAGTTTTGAAAAGCTTCACTAAATTTAGAGGATATTTCCAATGGAAAAAGTTGTAATGTCAATATTGTACTCAATAGATTAGCCATCTAGAAGAGAAGCAGAGAGTATATTTGTAGCTAAGAGATGCATTAACTGACAATGGACCATTACAACAATTATTGCTGAGTTTGTGCCACTACTGGAATTAGTTTGAGGGTCACTATAGTAGATATGGTTATGCTATTTCAAGAACTCTTACATCTCAGTGGGTTAACACAATGAAGGATTGTTTCTTATGAAAGTCAGATACAGATCCAGGCATCTCGATCAGGCACCAATTCTCTACCTAAGAATTCACTAATTCAGGATTTTGAGAGGCCTTAACACTCTGTAGTTGCACTATATGAAATATACTCCTTGGTTGTAGAGGTATGCAAGAAATAATAATAATAACAGGGAGTAGAGCACTAGATCTTAAATTCTTCCACAAAAAAAGTGATACACATCACTCATGCTCATATTAATTGAACCAAGCAAGATGCATTGTCATGCCTAACTTTAAAGGGCAGGATAGTGAGTGCAATTTTTCTTATGTGCCCAGATGGAGAGGATAACCAGAAATGCTGATAAACCTGAGGGAAGTTTATGATAATATTTTCGGAGAATGTTAAGTTACAAAATGTGGTTATTACTAGGCAAACAGATTTTTATGAAGGATAAGCATCATATTTATTTATTAAATGTGTGAGGTAGAGTTTTTTTTTTTAATCAGAGTTGGCGCAACTTACATATATGGTACAAAAACTACTGAGGGACTCTCTTACTATCAATATCTCATCTTCTCACTCAATGGAAGAATATTCCTTCTAGTCATACTTCTTTGTCTATTCATTATTTCCAGTGTTCTCTACTAACAGTTTACTGACCATGTCTTACCTGACAGCATGTAACAATTTTACATATGTGCATTCTCATAGTAACTACATTAGTCATATATTATTTTTATTTGTACATAAGAAATTGAAGTTTAGAGAAGATAAATAATTGGCTTGGGTCCCCCAGCTCACAAATGTTGGACACATAACTTCAGGTGAATTACTTCTGGCTCCAGATGGAGCATTAAATATAATCAGATAAAATGTAAATGGATGTCCTGAGTAAAGTAAAATTGTAAATAATTAGCACTCAAACACACACACACACACACACACACACACACACAGGCACACACACAATTAGCTCAAAATACTGATGTTGTTCCTTAATAAACTTGCCATATTTGGAAAAATAGCCTTCCATTGTAATCAAATGCTAAAATTTTTATTTCTTTTTTAATTGTTTAGGCTAGCAGTTCTTTAACATTTTGGTTCTAATGATTATTGTAAATGGTTGGGGATGCAAAAGTATTTTTCCTTATAGGGCCATATCACTAATATTTATAATATACATTAAAACAGATCATTTAAAATATTTATTTATTTAATGGACTTATTTCATGTAAACATAAAATATACTTTATGAAAAGTAATTACATTTATAGAAAATAGTATAGAACATAATTATTTCTTTTTTACATTTTTACAAATTGTATTTAATTGAAGACAATTGGATCCTCTTATCAGTATCTGCATTTAGTATTTCAGATATGCTCTTTTGGTTGAGTTATATGAAGATAATTTGGCATCTCACAGATATGTAGTTAGAGCAAAAAGGACTTTGTGAACCCCCTAAAGGGAGTCAGAACACATATTCATAGCCATTGGTCTATGGAATTGGCTGACAGAAGCATCTTGATCAATGTAGCAAACATTGAATCAGACATCAAGATACTGGTGGCCATAGAATAATCCCATATAATTTTTTTCTCATGGAAGGACTATGAGATTTGTCTTGGCTAATAAAATATGAGAGGAAAAATTGTGTAGCAGTACTGGATGAAAACTTAAAGATTTATTGCATGTTTCACCTTGTTCTCTTTTTCTTATATTACAGTGAACAACACTATTCCACATAGTAGCTGATCCATCATATAGGATATGATGGCAATGCGGAACAGAGCCCTCAGCTGTCTCATGATTGAAGAAAGTTTTAAGCCACCGGGATTGGTCATTGTTTGTAACTGCAGAATATACTAGCCTATCTTAAATGATACAAAGACATAGGTTTTCTTGAGTCCTGATTCTGATGTTAATTTGTAGTGTGAACTTGATTGAGTAAAGCATGGTAGTGTTTGAGGTTTCAGCCATCAATAGCAAAATGAGGTTAATGATAATCATTACACATAGTTACTGCTAGGGTAATGCTAGATTGAAAACAAAGTTACTTTGAAGAACATAACTCAAAGACCATAACAATTTGATACCATATAATTATCATTTAAAAATAAGCAATCTCTTCAGTAATAATAAAATATTTAATTTTTATATCTAAACTCATGTTTCCATTTTAAGTTCTTCATGTTATTTTATACTAATCCTATATAATAAAAGGGTAATATGCAAATTGACCCTAACAGTGGAACAACTAGGAATGACTGGTCACTATGACGTGCACTGACCACCAGGGGGCAGATGCTCAATGCAGGAGCTGCCCCTTGATAGTCAGTGCACTTCCATAAGGGGAGCGCCTCTCAGCCAGAAGCCGGCTCATGGCTGGCCAGTGCAGTGGCAGTGGCGGGAGCCTCTCCCGCCTCCACGGCAGTGCTAAGAATGTCCGACATCCCCCAAGGGCTCCCAGGCTGCCAGAGGGATGTCTGACTGCCAGCTTAGCCCTGATCCCCCGGTGAGCGGGCCTAAGCTGGCAGGTGGACATCCCCCAAGGGATCCCAGACTGCAGGAGGGCACAGGCCAGGCTGAGGAAACCCCCTTCCCCCAAGTGCACAAATTTTCATGCACTAGGCCTCTAGTATAATTTTATTGAAAATATTTTGATTGTTCTATTATATTTCTCTACAAAATAAAATACATATCTATGCATATATATCAATGGAAATTATTATTAATTATTAGATTTTTACTTTTAAAACATTTTTATTTTCAATTTCTTCGTGATTAATGTTTGTGAAAAGGTTTTGATGGTAAATACTGGGAAAGAGGCAGGGTACATATCTACCTCAATCTCACTGAGACTTCAAAATAGTCTTAGGTGGTAAAAAATACATTTTTTTCTTAATCACCTTGAGGTTTTAAAAATGAATTATGAAAAGGAAACTATAAAAGTAGAGAGTTACTCATTGAGATGTAATAATTCAAGGTTTATCTGCATTTTTATTTACCTTCCTAATCTGTATATAGGTATGCTTTTTTTTTTTTTATCCTCACTGAGGATT
The DNA here is from genome assembly GCF_000147115.1 of Myotis lucifugus. Classification (NCBI taxonomy): domain Eukaryota; kingdom Metazoa; phylum Chordata; class Mammalia; order Chiroptera; family Vespertilionidae; genus Myotis; species Myotis lucifugus. Next base: position 10,532,384 of record NW_005871050.1, on the reverse strand, counting down.
TGTTTTTTGTTTTTTTTTATTTTGAGAGAGAGAGGAATGGAGAGAGAGTGAGAGAGACACCAATGTGAAAGAAAAACATTTACTGTTTGCCTCTCGTATGAGCCCTGAGTGTGCATTGAACCCCCAACCTAAGCATGTGCCCTGACCAGGAATCAAACCCACAACTGTCTGGTGTACGGAACAATGTTCCAACCAACTGAGCCACCTGGGAAGAGTTGTATATAGTTTCGAAAAATGTGTATGTGATCATCACCACATGTCACCTAACATAATTGATTTATGTTATAGAATATCACCAAGGCTCTGAAATAAATAATGTAAATTTCATAGTCACATTTTTGTCTGTATTTAATGTAAACATTTGGACTTGTAGCAAAGAGAACATAAGATACAGTTTACTACTTTAAATAAAGTGAAGATGTCATCAATAGGTTTATTTTACCCCAGGGTAGAGAAAAATTTGTGTGGTTAATTATATTCATCCTGATAAATTTATATCAAGTGTTGTTCTATTTAGGTGATATTCAAGATTTCTCTGCTGTACTGTTATAAAGCCATTGCTCACCTCTGTCAATATGCTTATCTAGCTGTGTTACAATGATCTGTCTATGAATATATATTCTTCAATAAAAGAATATGCCTCTTTGAAAAGAGGGACTACATCTTTTCCCATATCAGCAACCCTAAGTCACATTATTATTTATATGGCTGAGAATTATAAGTGAACATTTCAAAATCCATATTCTTGGGGACCCATCCACGATGTTTCTGATTTAACAGGTCTGTGACTTTAATTATACTTTGTAAAGACCCTCAGGTAATTATAATGCCCAGAGGTGCCATGCAAAATATGTTTCTGCTTGTAATAACCAAATAACTGCAGCCATGCAAGGTATGTCTTAAAGAGTAATCACTAAATAAATGTTTGTGTTGAATTTAAAAAGGAAAACTTTGAATAATGTGTGAATAATTTTAAGTCAATTTGCAGCATCATAGAGTATATAAGAGGTGTTAGAAATTCTATTTATTAAGGTAATTATATTTTAAAAGTGTAAGAATGCAAATTCTGAACGACCGTACTCTGTTGATTTGTTCCCAACTGACATTTTTAAAATTGATATTTATGAATTCAGGTTTGAGCTCTAGAGGAAGCAAGGAAATCAAAAGGATCTATATAGGTTCACTGAGATAAATCATGTCAAGTCACTATGCTTTTTTTAGCTTTCATTTTCTTTATTTTTCTTTTTCTGTCTTTCTTTAAAATAAAATGTTAAATAAAAAGTTTATAAAGTTCAATTTTATTTCCTAAAATAATTTAATAATGATATTTATTTGATGTTTGTTGAGAATATTTTAAAATATAGATTTTCAAGAATGGTTATAAAAAACATGATCTAGCTATGAACTAGTTGTTTCTTTGAGAAAATAAACAAAATTCACAAACCATTATAGGCTGAAAGATAAATGATGGAAAATATATTTGATGTAAATAGTACATTATATATTAATAAAACAGTTCATTATGAAGAAGATATAACAATTATAAACATACTAATATATGCACAAATAATAGAGTCTCAAAATATATAATGCGCATTGACAGACTTCAATGGAGAAATAGATAGCTCTAAAAATTATTTGAAGATGTTAATATTTAACTTTCAATATAAATATAGCAACCAGACATAATATCAATAAGTAAACAGAAGAATTGAACAGCAATATGAAATAATTTGACCTAACAGACCTATGCAGAACACTTTATCCAAAATAGCAGAATCCTTATTTTTCTCAAGTGCCCAAAAAACATCCTCAAGGATAGACAAAATTTTAAGCCACAAATTAGCCTTAATAAATTTTTAAAAATTAAAATTGCACAAAGTATCATTTCAAATTACAAGAAAGTTAAACTAGAAATCACCTATACAAATAAAACTGGAAAATTAACAAATATGAGTAAATTAAATAGTACACTACTTAATAGTGAAGAGATCGAATAAGAAATTACAAAGGAATTACAAAATTATTTGAGACAAATAAAAACATACACTTAACATAATGAAATTTAAGGGATGCAACAAAAATAGTACTAAGGATATACATATGTACCTACTAGAGGCCCAGTGCATGAATTTGTGCATAGGTGGGGTCCGGCCTACCTGGCCCCAATCGGGGCAGATCAGGGCTGAACCTGCTGGGAGGAGGAGATGGTGGGAGGTTGGCCAGCTGGCCTACCCCCAATTTGGGTTGGGGGGCCTATTGGGGGTGGGGCCAACCATGAGTAGGGGCTATGGGCATTGGGCTGGCTGGCCCCACCCCCAAATGGGGTGGGGGCTGCTGATCGGGGGCCAGTGGTCTGGGGGAGGGGCCATGCGTTGTTGGCCAGCCAGCCCTGCCCCCTATTGAGGTGGGTGGGTGATCAGGGGTGAGGCTGGCCAGGGGGAGGGGCTGTGGGTTGATCAGGGTGGTGGGAGCCCATCCAGGGCATGGCCTGTTGTGGGGAGGGGCTACAGGAGGTTGGCCAGCCAGCCCCGCCCCTTATTGGGGTCTGGGGTGTGATCAGGGGTGGGCCAGCCAGAGGGAAGAGCTGCAGGAGGTTGGCTACCCAGCTCCACCCCCTATTGGGGTGGGGGGTGCTATCAGGGGCAGGATGGCCAGGGGGAGGGGCTGCAGGCCTATCATGGTGGGGTGGGCTGATCGGGGGCAAGGCTGGCCAGGGAGAAGGGAAGGGGCATTTGGCCAGCCAGTTTGCTCTTGATCTGGGTGGGAGAGTCTGATCAGGGGCCGGCTGGCAGGGGAGAGGGGCCAAGAGGTTGGCTGGCCGGCCACACCCTCTGATCGTGCAGTTCGCTGGCCACAGTGGACGTCATAGAGACTGGTGGTTATGGTCATTATGGCCATTACAGTCGCTGGCTTTTTATATATATAGATAAACTCATATTTAAAAAAAAATATCTCAAACCAATAACCTGACTTTATACCTCAAGCAACTAGAAGAAAAAGAACAAACTAAACCCAAAGCTGTTAGAAGTAAGAAAGTAATAAAAATTGGCTTGGCCTGGTGGTTCAGTTGATTGGAGTGTCATCCCATACACTAAAATGTTGGGGCACGTATGGGAGGCAGCTGATTGATGTTACTCTCTCACATAAATTCTCTCTCTCTCTCTCTCTCTCTCTCTCAAATCAATAAAACATGTCCTTAGATAAGAATAATTTTTTTAAAATTAAGAAAATAACAAAAATTGTAACAGATAAAAAAAGGAGAATAGGAAAAAACAATAAAGAAAATTAGTAAAATCAAAAGTTGTTTCTTTGAGAAAATCAACAAAATCCACAAACTTTTATCTATATATACTAAGAAAAAAGAGAGAATACTCATATTACTAAAATTAAAAATGAAAGTAGAGATATTACTCTTGATTTTACAGAAAAAAATATGAGAGAGTACTTTGAGTAAAGATATGACAACTATTCCAAGAGTTTGTTTCCTCCAGATTATCCAATTTTTAGCATACAAAAACTCAGAACTTATTTATGATGAACTAGAAAATCTGAATAGACCTATAACTAGTAAAAAGATGGAATCCATAATCACAACCTTCCAACAGAGATAATTTCAGTACCAGATGGCTTCACTGGTGAGTTCTACTGAATATTAAACACATATTCTCTTCAAACTCTTCCAAAAAATTAAAGAGGAGGGAATACTCACAAACACATTTTATGATGTAAGCATTGCCCTAATACCAACGCTAGATAAAGACACTATAAGAAAACAAAATTACAGTATAATATATTTTCTGAATATTGATACCAAGATTCTCAGCATAATATTAACAATCCAAATTCAGCAGCATATTAAAGGAATTATACACCATGATCATGTGGGATTTATTTCCAAATACAAGGATGGATCAACAGGTGAAAATCAACCATATTAATAGAATAAGGGAAAATCATAAGGATCTCAATTCATAAAAAATATCATTAGACAAAACTCAAGATCATTTCATAATAAAAATACTCAATAAACTAAGAATAGAAGGAAACATAACCTGATAGAACCCATGTATAAAACAACCCATAGCTAACAACATCATTATGAAAGACTGAAAATTTCCCCCTAATATCAGGAAAAGGCAAGGATGCTCCCTTTTTGCTATTTCTATTTAATATGGCATTGGAAGTACTACCCAGAGTAATTAGGCAAGAAAACAAAATTGAAAATCTCCACTATGAAAAGACAGACATATAATAATCTCTGTGCACACATGGCATGATCTTATATGTAGAAAAGCTTAAAGATTCCACACACTAAACAAACTATTCAAACTAAAAAACAAATTCAACAAAGTTTCAGGATACAAAATTAACACTTAAAAATCAGTTGCATTTCTATACATTAACAATCAACAATTTAAAAAGGAAATTAAGAAAACAAATACATTTACAATAGCATCAAAGATAATAAAATACCCAAGAAAGCATAAGAAATGTTGAATAAAAACAAAATATTTTTTAAAGAAGTTAAGGAAGGCATCAATAAATAGAAAAAGATCCTGTATTGGATTGAAAGACTTAACATTGTAAAGATGGCAACAATACTCAAAGTGATTTCTATAGACTGAATTGTGCTTCCCACCATACCCCAATTCATGTTGAAGCTCAAACCCCAATGTGACTATATTTAGAGATAAGGCCTATCTATATACAGTGGGGCCTTGACTTATGAGTGTCCCGACTAATGAGTTTTTCGAGATACGAGCCGTCTCTCGGCCGATTTTTTGCTTTGAGTTGCGAGCTAAAATTCAGGTTATGAGCCAGCTTCAGATACCCCAGCGCTAGTTGGCGCAGCAAACGTCATAGTGAACATCATCAGCCCAGCATCACGTGTCTCACTCATTCACTTTATGATTTGACATACAAGTAATTTGAGTTACGAGCTCCGTCACGGAACTAATTAAACTCGTAAGTCAAGGCCCCACTGTATATAAAAGGCTAAATGTCCATCCTTCCAAACGGTAGCTATGATGCGCACTGACCACCAGGGGGCAGATGCTCAACGCAGGAGCTGCCATGACTTGCACTGGCCATTTAAAAATAAATGGGCACCACGAACCTGGCGCTAACAAACCAACACTCAGCTTCCCCCAAGTGGGACACAGGCGCCGCCACCACCCCAGAGCAACTGCCCACCAAATCACAGCCAACGCTACCAAGACCCCATGGTACAAAATGCAGCCCATAACCCAGCCCAGCCCAGCCCAGAAACAGTCACTGTGGGCGCTGGGTAATGACGTCATGTAGCAATGCCTGGCTTCCTCTCCCTAGCGACTAGCCTCCTTGCAGTTTCTTCAGCCCAGGAACACAACTTCCTTTATAGCCAGATGCAAACATTTTACAGTTTAACCAAGTGTTTGTGAAGCATTTTCCTGTGCCTTATCTAATTTGATCCTCACAGAAGTCCTGGAGTAGGTAGATAGGAAACTCGGTGGAATCCTATTTTCTTTTCATTAGCCAGAAAACAGAGATTTAGAAAGTTTAGAAATTTGACCCGACTGAAAAGAAGTAAAAACTGGTGGAACTTGAAAATGACTTCAGGTTTTCTCACTGCACAGAATATAGTCAAACACTGCTGCAATTAAATATTTTGCCCTTTGTTCTCCCTGAGTGATCTGCAATAATAATCTGCTTCATGTTGATGTTGACTGCTGTGCTGCTGACAATTATCTGAAAGAGAAGTTGGGGTGCTTCACTGGGCTGGAAAAAGTTTAGCTAAATCAGAAAGCACGTCTAATTAAGCATGTATATATATATATATATATATATATATATATATATATATATATATGGCTAAGTTGACTTGTGCATGTGCCATACATATAAAGCTCTCGCTGGCACCAATCACATATATGTATTTCCATCTGTCATGGTTGATCGTAAATTTGGTTGACACTTTTGTTATAGAAAAAGGGCGAATAGTGATATTAAAATATTTCTTCTAATTAATTTCCTTTCAATGTGCATGAATCCATGCACTGGGACACTAGTAAGAAATAAAGTTAAATGAGTTTATAAGTGTGGGTCCTGATTCTATAGGATTTGTATTTTTATAAATAAAAAGAGATACAAAAGAGCTCATTTCCCCCACTCCTCTCATCCCCCAACCCCCACACAGAGAAGAGGTCATGTTAACCATCTGCACGCAAGAGACAGGCCTCAGAATGAAACCTACATTGCTGGCACCTTAATCTTGGGTTTGCCAGTATCAAGAATTGTGAGAAATAAATTTCTATTAAGTCACCCTATCAGTGGTATTTTGTTATGGGTGCTTAAACAGATTAAGACATTGATATACAGATTCAATACAATCCCTACCAAAATTCCAATGAATTTTTGAAAGATATAGAAAAACCCATTCTGCAATGGATACTTAATAGCCAAACTATATTGAAAGGAAAAAAACAAATAGGTCTCACACTTTCTGATTTCATAACTCACTACAAAGTAAACAAAATAGTGTAGTGCTTATATAAGTACAGACATAGACCAACAAAAAAGAATAGATAACCCAGAAACCTACCCTCATATAGTATATAGTTGATGTATTTTGAAAAAGATGAAAGTCTTTTCAATAAATGGTGGGAAACTGAATATTTAGGTGCAAAATAATGACATTGAACCCTAGGTTTATACTATATACAAAAATTACCCCAAAATTGATCAAAAACCCAAATTTAAAAAATAACACTACAAAATCTTGAAAAATTCATAGGAGAAATTGTTTCAAAACATTAGATTTGGCAATGATTTCTTGGCTATGACATCACAATAATAGGCAACAAAAGAAAAAAATTAAATGAATTGGACTTCATCAAAATTAAAAACTTCTGTGCAACAAAGAGCATTATTAACAGAATGAAAAGACAACCTAAGCAATAGGAGAAAATATTTGGTGAGCAAATATCTGACAAGGGATTAATATCCAGGATGTATAAATAACTACATATTTGGCAATAAACAAAAATCCCAATTCAAAAATGGTCAAAGGGCTTAAATAGATTTAAATATATATTCCTCAATAAAATATATATAAATCAACAATAAGCACATTAAAATATCTTCAACATGTAAAGTCATTAGGGAAATGCAAGTCCAAAGTACAATGAGATTATATACTGCACATCCTCTAAGATGAGTTATAAAAAAATAAAAACAAGGCAAGAACGTGTAGAAACTGCGATACTTGCGCTTTGCTAGTGGGAATGCAAAATGGTGCAGCAGTTGTGGAAAACAGTTTAGTAGTTTCTTTAGAACTTAAATATATAATTATCATATGATCTCAGCCATTCCACTTCCAGGCCTATATTAAAAAAATTAAAATCAGGAACATTTATTTGTAACCCAATTTTCATAACAGAACAAGAATCAAAATGTATAAACAACACAAATGTCTATCAACAATGAATGGATAATCAAAATGTGATATATACAAATATACAGTGAAATATTATTTAACCTTATAAATCAGTAAAATTCAAACATGTTACAGCATAAAAAAACCTTATAAACATTATGATAAGTAAAATATGCCAGGCAGAAAATGACAAATATTTTAAGATTTCTCTTATTTGAGGATTCTAGGATAGGCCAATTTATAGAAATTGAAGTTGAATATAAGTTGACAGGAGATGGGGGGAGGAAGATATGGGAATTATTATTTAATACATACAGCCTGTTTGAGAAGATAAAAAATTCTGGAAATGTATAGTGTTAATGGTCTTACAGTATTATGAATATTCTTGATGCCACTGAATAGTATATTTTAAAATGGTTAAGACAGTAAATTTTATGCTATGTCTATGTTCACACAATAAAATAAAACATGGGGTTTCTGCACATTCAGTTTTTTAATTACTGATATTTGAAGGCAAACCATACTAATAAGTATAATAATGTCAATATGTCAATTTGGAGGGAGGTATATACTAGGACAGCACAATATTCTAGAATATGTTGCATCAACATTTTCACTAATTACTTAGCTTGCAACCCTGAAATCCACAGATGATAGGGAGCAAAAGTGATTATTTTGCATATTTTAATCATGGCTCAATTTTATCTTGTCAGGATGAAATAAGTAATTCTGAGAAGATGAAATTCATTAGGGATCCAATCATAAACTACCCAAATTTAGAATGGTGGAATTTAAAGAAAATTGCTTAGGGGTTTAAGTCAACAGCAGATTTAAAATGAGTATCAGTCAGAATAAATTTTAAAACATAAACACTATGAGTTATGGGATAAAGAAATTATTATATACGTTAACATTACACAATCTCGGGAGATGCTGGGCAGTGAAGGCCTGCAAACAATAGTGACAGTATCGCTGGAGTCATCAGTTAGTTAGAGAAGTCAGAAATATAAAGCTCCACAATGTGGAATGGCAAAGGAGTACCTGATGGAGAAATCTTTGGGGATACATAGCCTCTGTGGGCTTAGGGCTACTATTGGTCAACAGGACCAACAGTCAGGAAAAAGAACTGGACATAGAGTGGAGTAGAGCAAGGACAAGTTGCAACCCATTGACATCTGTGTCATCACATCCAGCAATTGCCTATCTTCATAGAACAGTGGCTGCTACTTTAATATCTCATGAAAATTCCTCTTTTGGCAAAGAATAACACAGAAGCATCTATTTGGTATTATTCAATAGGCCACTCACTTGATGCTCTGTTCAGTATTGCAGTTGTTCACTGTTTCACTTTGCAAAATATTTATTGAGCTGACTTTAAGTTCATTGACTTTTTTCTTCTTTGGTGCACAGTCTGTTGTTGATCTGAACAATTTTTTCACTGTATGTACTGTATTTTTTCAGTTCTAGAATCCCATTTCTTCTCTTGTGGAGTTTTCTTATCACTCCTGATATATTCCATATGTTCATTTATTCTATCCATCTTTTACTGAAAATCACTACTATGTTTTAATAGTGGTTCTAAAGCTCCATGACTGCTAATTCTAATATCTATGTCATATTCAGTAATTCTGTTCTGTTGCCTATTTTCTGTTGCAAAATTCTCTACCTTTTTATATGTCTCTTAAGTATAGAGCCTATGCTGGAAATTGTCTAATGAAGAAAAATAGAGACTGAAGTATATTATACTTTTGTTTGGAGATATACATTTGTTACCTAGAAAATGTAAGTTCTTTTCTCTGTCAAGTGACTAGAGTAAGAGAATGATCATTTGGATTTTTAAAAAAATGTCCTGAGCAGGCTCTAGGCCACTGTTTTAACTAGATTGTGTTTCCTTGTGATTTTTACATGAAGTTAAAACATTCTCTCATTGCCCTTAAATCCAAACTAAAGCTTCCCCTGCTGAGAGGCTGGTGTGTTTGATCTGGTCAGTATTTGAGCTTATAATAAGTTTAGTCATGGCTTCAGTTTTGACTCAAATGTAGATTCAACTTCAGCAAGGCCCTGGAATATAAGCATAACTAAACTGTCCAATTCTATAACATATGTACTGGGGTGGAGGATGGTCAGACTGCTAGGCTGAGCAATTTATTTTTATGTTTGAAAATCCTTTTTATTTCAATCCATTATACCAGTCTATATTGCAATTTTGAACTCTGTTTTTTCCTCTACTTTGTTAAATCTTTTTATACATTGAAAATGCATATATAAATGCATATGACTTTTTAAAAAAATATGGTTTTATTGATTTCAGAGAGAGGAACAGAGACAGAGGGAGAGATAGAATCACCAATGATGTGAGAGAATCATTGATCAGCTGTCTCCTGCATGTCCCTACAAAGGATCAAACCCAAAACCCAGGCATGTGCCCCTTACCGGGAATGGAACCATGACCTCCTGGTTCATGGGTCATTGCTCAACCACTGAGCCACACCATCTACGCCATGCATGACTTTTTATTTTTTTATTTTTTTAATTTTGTATTATTCCTTAAAGTATTACAAAGAGTATTACATATGTCTCCTTTTTCCCCCCTTGACATTCCCCCAGCCTCCCCTACTCCCCCCAGTGTCTTGTGTCCATTGGTTGAGCTTATATGCATGCATACAAGTCCTTTGGTTGATCTCTTCCCCCCTCCCCCCACAACCCTCCCCGGGCTTCCCACTGTAGTTTGACAGTCTGTTCAATGTTGCTCTGCCTTTGTATCTATTTTTGTTCATTAGTTTATAATGGTCTTTATTATCCATAAATGAGTGAGATCATGTGGTATTTTTCTTTCATTGACTGGCTTATTTCACTTAGCATAATGCTCTCCAGTTCCTTCCATGCTGTTGCAAATGGTAAGAATTCCTTCTTTTTTACAGCAGCATAGTATTCCATTGTGTAGATGTACCACAGTTTTCTAATCCATTCATCTGCTGATGGGCACTTAGGCTGTTTCCAAATCTCAGCTATTGTAAATTGTGCTGCTATGAACATAGGGGTGCATATATCCTTTCTGATTGGTGTTTCTGGTTTCTTGGGATATATTCCTAGAAGTGGGATCACAGGGTCAAATGGTAGTTCCATTTTTAACTTTTTGAGGAAACTCCATACTGTCTTCCACAGTGGCTGCACCAGTCTACATTCCCACCAGCAGTTCACGAGTGTTCCCTTTTCTCCGCATACTCTCCAGCACCTGTCCTTTGTTGATTTGTTGATGATAGCCATTCTGACAGGTGTGAGATGGTACCTCATTGTTGTTTTGATTTGCATCTCTCAGATGATTAGTGACTTTGAGCATGTTTTCATATATCTCTTGGCTTTCTGAATGTCTTCTTTTGAAAAGTGTCTATTTAGGTCCTTTGCCCATTTTTTGATTGGATTGTTTTGTCTTCTTTTTGTTAAGTTGTAAGAGTTCCCTATAGATGTTGGAGATTAAACCCTTATCGGTGATAACATTGGCAAATATGTTCTCCCATGCAGTGGGTCTACTTGTTGTTTTGTTGATGGTTTATTTTGCTGTGCAGAAGCTTTTTATTTTGATGTAGTCCCATTTGTTTATTTTCTCTTTAGTTTCCAATGCCCTAGGAGCTGTATTAATGAAGAAATTGCTTCGGCATATGTCTGAGATTTTGTTGCCTTTGGATTCCTCTAGTATTTTTATGGTTTCCCTTCTTACATTCAAGTCCTTTATCCATTTTGAGTTTATTTTTATGTATGGTGTTAGTTGATCTAGTTTCATTTTTCTGCATGTATCTGTCCAATTTTTCCAACACCATTTATTGAAGAGACTGTCTTGACTCCATTGTATGTTCTTGCCTCCCTTGTCAAATATTAATTGAGCATATTGGTTCGGGTCGATTTCTGGGCTCTCTATTCTATTCTATTGATCTATATGTCTGTTCTTGTGCCAGTACCAGGCAGTTTTGAGAACAGTGGCTTTGTAATACAGCTTGATATCTGGTATTGAGATCCCATCTACTTTGCTCTTCTTTCTCTGGATCGCTGCAGCTATTCGGGGTCATTTTTTATTCCAGAAGAATTTTTGAGAGTTCGTTCTAGGTCTGTGAATATGCTGAAGGTATTTTAATGGGAAGTGCGTTGAATTTATAGATTGCTTTGGGTAGTATGGATATTTTAATGATGTTGATTCTACCAATCCATGAACATGGTATGTTCTTCCATCAGTTTATGTCTTCCTCTATCTCTTTTTCCAAATCCTGTAGTATTCTGAGTAGAGGTCTTTTACCTCTTCAGTTAAGTTTATTCCTAGGTATCTTAATTTTTTTGGTGCGATGGTAAATGGGATTTCTTTTTTAGTCTCTCTTTCTGTAAGTTCACTATTGGTGTATAGAAATGCCATAGATTTCTTGGCATTAATTTTGTATCCTGCTACATTGCCAAATTCATTTTTTAAGTCTAATAGTTTTTATATGGAGTCTCTAGAGTTTTTTATGTACAATATCATGTCATCTGTGAATAAGGACAGTTTTGCTTCTTCTTTTCCAATTTGGATGCCTTTTATTTCTTCTTCTTGTCTAATCACAATGGCTAATACTTCCAGTACTATGTCGTACAGGAGTGGTGAGAGTGGGCATCCCTGCTTGTTCCTGTTCTTAGGGGAAATGGTTTTAGTTTTTGTCCATTGAGTATGATGTTGGCTGTGGGCCTGTCATATATGGCTTTTATTATGTTGAGGTATGATCCTTCTATTCCCACCTTGCTGAGAGTTTTTATCAAAAATGGGTGTTGGATTTTGTCAAATGCTTTTTCTGCATCAATTTATATGACTATGTGGTTTTTTCCTCTCAATTTGTTTATGTGATGTATCACGTTTATTGATTTGTGGATATTGTACCATCCTTGCATCCCTGGGATAAATCCTACTTGGTCATGGTGTATGATCTTTCTGATGTACTGCAGGATCTGATTTGCTAAGATTTTGTTGAGGATTTTGGCCTCTATGTTCAAGAGGGATATACCAAAACCAGACAAAGACAACACAATGAAAGAGAATTACAGGCCATGCATGACTTTTTATATATGGAACATGCTGAACCCCAAAGACATTTCTGTACTCAATCTAGACTGTTATCTGATTGTTTGAGAGAAGCCACTGCTTTTTGCTCATATATGAAGGTCCAGACCTCTTGGGAATTCAACTAATTAAGGCATCTTTGCATCTCTTGTTCTTTGATAGACTTCAATAAAATACGTTTATTAATTTATATATTATTCTTTGTTGTTACCATGGTTATAATTGGGTTTGGCATCCTTCTACAACATAAACCAAAATAAAATTCCACCTTATCTATTGATGTTGATACAAAAAAATACACAAAAAAACTTGATGAAATGCTAACACTCAAAATCTAAATGTATATAAAAACAATAATATAGCATGATAAAATAAAAGTGCAAAGATCATCAATTTTATATAAATATAATTCATTACAAAATAAAAGTCTATTATTTTATAAATAAATGTCAAAAATACTTTGACAAAATCCCCTGACCTGTCTCATAAAACACTAACTCAAGCAGATATAAAAAGTACATATTTAAAATTATTATAAAGTTTTCACAACAAAAAATAAACAAGAAAACTTTATTCAAATGTTTGAATTTTGGAAGTTATTTCCATTAAACATCAAGAACAAGTTAGAGGTGCCCTCTATAACCACTATTATTCAACAATCATTTGGAAGAGCTTACAAATGCAATAAGAAAATATAATTAAATATTCTGTACAAATATTGAAAGAGAAGAGATATAATTATGTTTATTTACAGATGATTTGATTTTTCAACTGAAAAATCTAGAGTATAGTGAAAAAATATGAAAATTATGTAGGTTATAAGATTAAAATGTAGAAGGATTAACTTTATTATATTCATAATAGTCCACTGAAAACTGATATGAAAAAAACAACTCATTCACAATAATGACAAAACATAACTAAAACCAAGATTAAATAGTGACAAAACCTAACAAAAAGTAGATTACCTTATAAACTATAATAACTTCTTTAAAGACACAAGATATGAAAAACTTAAAAAATACCATATTCCTGGATGAGAAGAAATAATAAAAATTTTCTTCTTCTTTTTCTGAACTTCAGAGAATGATTTTAAAATTAATATGAAAGTATATATCTTAAGGGAGAGAGAGACATTCTAAGGAGAATACAAATATTATCAACTGATCTTTCACAAAGGAACAAAGGCAACACAATGGATAAAAAATAGACTTTTCAACAAATGGTGATAGAACAATTGGATATACATGCAAAAAATAAATTGAGAAACTGACCTTACACCTTTCACAAAAATTAATTCAAAATGGATTATAGTCCTAAAAAATGCAAAACTGTAACACTCCTAAGAGATAACAGGAGAAAACCTAGATGGCCTCGGCTATGGTGATGATTAAAACCTACAAAAAGTCCATGAAAAAAAATGATATGTTGAATTTCATTGAATTGTAAATCTTCTCAGGGATTTGGGGTTAGAAGAAAGGCATAAATAGGTAGAGGACTGGGGAGTGTTTTAGAACAGTAAGACTATTCTGTATGATTCTATAATGAGGGATACATATCATTATTCACTTGTTAAGACCCATAGAATGTTTAACACAAAGAGTGAATACTGATGTATTTGGATGGCTAAGTAAAATATGCAAAGAACTTTTAATACTCAACCTAAAGAAAACAAACAGCTCAATTAAAAATGGGCATACAGTCTGAACAGACATATCTTCAAAGAAGATATATAGATGGCAAATAAACATATGAAAAAATGTTCAAAATCATGTGTCAGCAGGAAATTACAAATTAAAACAACAGTAAGATACCTCTATGCACCTATTCCAATATCTAAAATCCAGAACACTGATTACAACAAATACTGGCAAGAATATGGAGCAATAAATAGGAACTAATTCTTTTTTAAAAAATTTTTATTGATTAAGGTATTACAAATGTGTCTTTATCCTCCCATTGTCCCCCTCCCCCCTCCCCCCCCCAGTCTTGCCCTCACCCTCACCCCCTGTTGTCTGTGTCCATCGCTTATGCTTATATGCATGCATACAAGTCCTTTGGTTGATCTCTCCCTCTTACCCCCACCCTCCCCCACCTTCCCTCCGAGGTTTGAGCATCTGATCGATGCTTCTCTGTCTCTAGATCTGTTTTTGCTCACCGGCTTATGTTGTTCATTATAGTCCACAAATGAGTGAGATCATGTGATATTTATCTCTCTCTGACTGGCTTATTCACTTAGCATAATACACTCCAGCTCCATCCATGCTGTTGCAAATGGTAGTAGTTGCTTCCATTTTACTGTGGCATAGTATTCCATTGCATAGATGTGCCAATATTTTTTAATCCACTCATCTGCTGATGGGCACTTAGGCTGATTCCAAATCTTAGCTATTGTAAATTGTGCTGCTATGAACATAGGGGTGCATATATCCTTTCTGATTGGTGTTTCTGGTTTCTTGGGATATATTCCTAGAAGTGGGACCACTGGGTCAAATGGAAGTTCCATTTTTAGTTTTTTGAGGAAACTCCATACTGTTCTCCACAGTGGCTGCACCAGTCTGCATTCCCACCAGCAGTGCACAAGTGTTCCTTTTTCTCTGAATCCTCACCAGCATTTGTCATTTGTTGATTTGTTAATGTTAGCCATTCTGACAGGTGTGAGATGGTACCTCATTGTCATTTTGACTTGCATCTCTCGGATGATTAGTGACTTTGAGCATGTTTTTATATGTCTCTTGGCCTTCCTTATGTCTTCTTTCGAAAAGTATCTATTTAGATCGTTTGCCCATTTTTTGATTGGGTTGTCTTCCTTTTGTTAAGTTGCATGAGTTCCCTGTAAATGTTGGAGTCAAGACAGTTTCTTTAATAAATGGTGCTGGGAAACTTGGTCAGATACATGCAAAAAAAATGTAACTAGAGCAGCAACTTATACCATACACAAAAATAAACTCAAAATGGATAAACTAGTTAAACATAAGACAGGAAACCATAAAAATATTAGAGGAATCCATTGGTAGCAAGATCTCAGATATATGCCAAAGCAATATCTTCACCGACCCAGCTCCTAGGGCAATGGAAACTAAAGGGAAAATAAACAAATGGGACTACATCAAAATAAAAAGCTTCTGCACAGCAAAAGAAACCATCAACAAAACAACAAGAAAACCCACTGCATGGGAGAACATATTTGCCAACAATATCTCTGATAAGGAACTAATTCCTAATAAGTACTAATTCATTGCTGGTGGAAATGCAAAATGATACATGTTTACATGTTTTGAAGACAGTTTGGGAGTTTCTTATATAACTAAACATACTTTTACCACTTGACCCAGTAATCACACTTCTTGGTATTTACACAAATGAGTTGAAAACTTATGTCCCCACAAAATCCTGGACACAAATGTTTATAGAAGCTTGATTCATAATTGTCAAAACTTGGAAGCAACCAAAATGTCCTTCAATAAGTGGATAAACACACAGTGAGTGGTACAGTCATACAATGAAACATTATGTAGTACTAAAAAGAAATGAGCTATCAAACCATGAGAAGACCTTAAATGCATACTGCTAGTGATAAAAGCCAAACTGAAAAGACTACATACTATGTGATTCCCACTATATGACATTCTGGAATAAGTAAAATAATGGAGGTAGTAGAAAGGTCAGTGATTTTCAGGGGTTTCAGGTTAGAGGAAAGGGATTAATAGGTAGAGGACAGGGGATTGTTTTAGGGCAGTAAAACTATTCTGTATGATTCTATAATAGTGGATAAATGACATTATACGCTTGCTAAAACCCATCCAATGTTTAACACAAAGAATGAATACTAATGTAAAAGATGGACTTTAGTTATTAATAATGTATCAACATTGGCTTATCAATTATAAAAAGTATCATACTAATGAATTATGTTAATAGTAAGAAAAACTGCCTGGCCAGTGTGGCTCAGCTATGGAGCGAAGACCCAGGAACCAAGAGGTCACTGGTTTGATTCCCAATCAGGGCACATGCCCATGTTGCAGGCTCAATCCCCAGTAGGGGGAGTGCAGGAGGCAGGCAATGGATGATGTTTTGCTCTCGACAATGTTTCTAGCTCTCTATCCCTCTTTCTCTAAAAATCAATAAAAGTATTTTAAAATAAAAAATAGGGAAAACTGAAAGAGGATGTGAGAGGGTACATGAGAAATCTGTACTTTCTGTTTAATTTTTCTATAACTCAGAAGTGCCAATTTTTCTATAACTCAAAAGTGCCCCCCACCACTATAGTCAATTAATATTTGACAAAGGAAGCAAGAACATACAGTGGAGTAAAGATAGTATCTTCAACAAATGGTGTTAGAAAAACTGGACAGACATATCCAAAAAGAAGAAATTAGATCACCAACTCACACCATTCAGGAGAATAAACTCAAAATGGATAAAAGACTTAAATGTAAGTCACAAAACCATAAAAATCCTAGAAGAAAACATAGGCAGTAAAATCTCAGACATCTTAAGTAGCAGAATTTTTTCCAATATATCTCCTAGGGCAAGAGAATGGATAAAAAAGCTGTGATATATTTATAGCATAGAATACTATGCAGCAGTAAAAAAGAAGGATCTCTTACCCTTTGAGACAGAATGGAGGGATCTGGACAGTATTTTGCTAAATGAAATAAGCCAGTCAGAGAAAGACAAGTATCACATGATCCCACTTATATGTGGAATCTAATGAACACAATAAATTGATGAACAAAATAGATCCAGAGACAAAGAAGCACATAACAGATTGTCAAATATAAGCGTGAAGGTGGGGATGGGTGGCTAGGTGGGAAGAGATCAACCAAAGTACTTGTATGCATATCTGCATAACCCATGGACACAGACAATAGGGTGGTAAAGGCCTGGGTTGGGGAGGGGGGCGGGAACGGGCTAAAAGGGGTCAATGGAGGAAAAAAAGGGGACATATGTAATATTTTCAACAATAAAGATTTTAAAACATAAAAAAGAAGAAAGAATGAAAGAAGGAAGGAAGGAAGGAAGGAAGGAAGGAAGGAAGGAAGGAAGGAAGGAAGGAAGGAAGGAAGAAAGAAAAAGAAAGAAGGAAGGAAGGAAGGAAGGAAGGAAGGAAGGAAGGAAGGGAGAAAGAAAGAAAGAAGAAAGAAAGAAAGAAAGAAAGAAAGAAAGAAAGAAAGAAAGAAAGAAAGAAAGAAAGAAAGAAAGAAAGAAAAGAAAGAAAGAAAAGAAAAGAAAGAAAGGAAGAAAGAGAAAAAGAAAGAAAAGAAAAGAAAGAAAGAAGCGATTGGACAATTAAGTGATGGAGATTTTCAGCTGTACCAATAAAAGCCAAAGAATATCAGAAGTATATACACAGATACTTATGAGTAAATTACATCTAATTATAGGGATCTTTCCTATGGAAATTTACCTACAAATTGTGAAAAATCATATTTGATAGCTGCTTTAATTTGACATTTTAAAAAATTATTGAGGTAACATAATTTAATGGTTAAGGGCACAGTATCAGATTGCTTGTGCATAAAATACAACTTCCTCATTTTCTAACTGTGAAACCATTGACAGGTCATTGAAACATTTTCTATTTCAATTATTTCATATAAAATATGGGGATGCTAATAACAGTAAAGAATTTAAATAATTGAATAATTATTTTCAGGATCAATTAATTTAGTGTGTGTAAAGTACTTTAATAGCATATGGCACAGTCAATACCTAAAAAACATTTAATTGTGGTAAAAACACACAACATAGTATTTATCATCTTAACTATTTTAAGTGTACAGTTAAGAATTGTTAACAACAACATTGTTTTGTAAAAGATTGCCAGTACTTTTTCTTTTTTAAGAAATGAAACTCTATACCCATTGAACAAGTCCCCGTTTTCCTATCCCCTCATCCCATGGCAACTTTCTGTTTCTATCATTTTGGCTACTTTAGAGATCTCATATAAGTGGAATTATACAGTATTTATCGTTCTGCGGTTGATTTACTTCACTCAGGATAACATCTTCAGGATTCATCTTTGGTGTAGCTACGTGACAGGATTTCTTTCTTCTTAAGGCTGAATAATATTCCATTGTATGTATATGCCACACTTTATCCATTCACCCATGGATGGACATTTGAGTTGTTTCTACCTCTTAGTTACTGTTAATAATGCTACAATATATAGGGGTGTACAAATAGAGATCCTGCTGGATCACTTGGAAATTCTATGTTTAACTTTTTTTTTGCAGTTACATTTTATTTTTTATTTTATTTTCTTGTTTACAAATAGTAGTACACATGTCTCCCTTTTTTCCCCATCGACCTTCCTCCGCCCTCCCCCACCTCCCGGGCCCATGACCTCATGAGGAACATCCATATTGTTTTTCATAGCATTTGCACCATTTTACATTTCTATTCACAGTGTACAGAGGTTTCAATTTCTTCACATCCTTAGCAACACCTGTGATTTTCTCTCTTTTTAAATAATGGTTATCCTAATAGATGTGAAGTCATAGAACATTACAGTTTTAGTTTGTATTTCTACAGTGATTAGTGATAAGCATCTTTTCATATGCTTGCTGTTGGCTATTTGTATATCCCCTTTAGAGAAATATTTGTTCAAGTAATTTTCCAGTTTTAATTGAATTGTTTTTGTTGTTGTTAAACAATGAAAGTTGTTTATATATTCTAGATAATGACTCTTTATCAGATATATGATTTCCAAATACTTTCTCCCATTCCATAGGTTGTTTTTATTTTTTACTTCTGTGTATTGCTTCCTTTGATGCAAAGAATTTTACAGTTGGATATAGTCCAATTGCTACTGCAGATAGTCGGGGAATCTCCCCCATTGTCCACGATGGCACAGGATGAGGTTCTTATACTAAGGGTGCCAAAATCTAGAAAAATGAATGGATAGGGCCTGAAAGCATCAAAAGCTAACAAGATAATTGGATAGGAGAGAAAAAAAGCCCTCCCCTCCCTGTCCCTATAAGAACCATGAGCTTAAGCAGGAAGAGGAGATGGTCTTTGAGACTGGAGTTCTCCATTCTCCAAGGTCTACAGCACCTGAATAAAACCTCATTCCTTTTGCACCAGAACCTGCCTCACAAGTTTGGCTTTCATTGTGGCAGGCATCCAAACTTGTGTTTTTCAGTTACAATCCTACTTGCCTATTTTTACCTTTATTGACTATGCATTTGCTGTCATATCCAAAAATCATCACCAAAACCAATGTCATGAAACCCCCCTATGTTTTTTAATATGTATTTTTATTGATTTTAGAGAGAGAGGAAGGGAGGGACAGAAACATTGATGAGAGAAACATCAACCAGCTTCCTGCCACATGCCCCCCACTGGGGATTGAGACTGAAACCTGGGCATGAGTCCTGAGAGGGAATTGAACCAGTGACCTCTCCATGCATGGATGATGTTCAACCAACAATACCCAGCTCAGGTTATTGGGAAGGTTGAGCCACTGGGCCCTACAGGACACCTACTACACAAAGACACTCTACCAATTCTAGGAGACATAGCAGCTCTATCTAATACATAGAAACAAACATAGGGAAACAACCAAAATGCAGAGACAAAGAAACATGTAGTAAATGAAAGAACAGAAGAAATCTCCAGAAAAAGAACTAAATGAAATGGAAGCAAACTACTAGATACAGAGTTTAAAACAATGATTATAAGTATGCTCAAGAACCTTAATGAGAGCTTCAAGGGAGTTAGAGAATTACAAGAATCTTAGTGAGAATTTCAAAGGCATGAAAAAGGACCAGTCAGAAGTTAAGCATATACTAACTGAAATAAAGAATAATTTATAGGGATTCAACAGTAGAGTAGAAGATTCTGAGAGTCAAACCAATGATTTGGAATATGAGGAAACAAAAAACACCCAACCAGAAGAGCAAAAAGAAAAAAAAATCCGAAAATATGAAGACAGTATAAGATGCCTCTGAGACAATTACAAGCATACCAACATTCACATTCTGGGAGTGCCAGAAGGAGAAGAGAGAGAGCAAGATATTGAAAACCTATTTGAAAAAATAATGACAGAAAATTTCCCCTACCTGGTGCAATAAATAGACTTACAAGTCCAGGAAGTGCAAAGAGTCCCAAACAAGAAGAGCCCAAAGAGGCCCACACCAAGACACATCATAATTAAAATACCAAAGGTTAAAGACAAAGACAGAATCTTAAAAGCAGCAAGAGAAAGCAGTTATCTACGAGGGAGTGACCACATAACTTCAGCTGATTTCTCAACAGAAACTTTACAGGCCAGAAAGGAGCCACAAGAAATACTCAAAATGACTAAAAGCAAGAAACTACAACCAAAATTACTCTACCCAGCAAATCTATCATTTAGAATTGAAGGTCAGATAAAGATCTCCCCAGACAAGAAAATGCTAAAGGAGTTCATCACCACAAAACCAGTATTACATGAAATGTTGAAAGGTATCCTTTAAGAAAAGGAAGGAGGAGGAGGAGGAGGAGGAGGAGGAGGAGGAGGAGGAGAAGAAGAAGAAGAAGAAGAAGACAACAAATGGCATTCAAATATCTAACAATTGAATCTAAAACTCAAAATAAATGAACAAGGAATTAAATGAACAAAATAAACTGATTAATAAAATAGAACCAGAGGCAGGCATGAAAACATGGAAAAGACTGATGAATCTCAGAGTGAAGGGGGGCAGGAAGAGATTAAACAAATAATTTATATGTATACAGCGGGGCCTTGACTTACGAGTTTAATTCGTTCCGAGACCAAGCTTGTTAAGGAGCTCGTTAACTCAAATTACTCTATCAACTCAATGCAAAAAATCGGCCTAGAGACAGCTGGTATCTCAAAAAAACTCGTTAGTCGGGACACTCGTAAGTCAAGGCCCCACTGTATATTCATTACCTATGAATACACACAATAGCCTGGGGAGGGGCGGGAACTGGATGGGGGGGCAGTGGGGGGAAAGAAGGGGACATCTGTAATACCCTCAACAATAAGGATTTTTAAATACAGAAAATACCGAAAAAAATTAAAAATGTATCCTGAAATTTTGATAAATTCATTGATTAGCTTTAACAGTTTTTGTGGAAATGTTAGCATTTTTTAAATATAAGATCAAATCATCCACAATCAGATAATTTTACTTCTCCTTTCCAAATTGAATGCCTTTTTCCTTTTATTTCATTTCTCTGGCTAGGATTTTCAGTGCTATGTTGACTAGAAGTCACAGTTGTGAGTATACTGGCCTTATTCCTCATTTCAGAAGAAAATTGTATTACTTTTCTCTCACCCCTCTTACTTGCTTTTATGTGGTCCTTCTAGGCTTTGCACTTGCACTTGCCTGGGGTGCTGCATCCTATTAATTGGTTTCTGGAGTTCTCACAAACGCCATTGGGTTATATATTGTTTAGTTTCTGTTTCCATAGGTGAAAGACAGCCTTGAGATTATTATTCCACCATTTTGGTAACATTACTCCCAGTATTAAATAAAATTAATATTATTATCATTATGCAAATAACAATAAAGCTATTTGGTATATTATGTTTTATTTTCTAATTATCTATATAAGTATTGTTATTTTACAGTTGTCAAAAATGACGTAACTTTTATTGTACTTGTATTTGGTTACTCATAGAACTAACTTCCTAAATTTAAAGCAAAGTCACTCATAAGGGTTTATTCAGATCATATGAGGTTAGGGACTTGGGGACAGAAAAGTGAATTAAAATATTTCTATAATTATGGGGTCAATGTTCAACTCATAAATTTCCACATGGAAAGGGAGAAAGAGAATTGACTTTATTAATAACAGTGTGAAAAATAGAAATAAAAAATTTCAAGAAAAAATTGCAGGCATTTAAGAAATAAGACAAAATAGTAGGTGACATGGTTAGACTAGAAATGTTTGGTAATAATATATCTAGAACTGAAGTTATAGCTGCATTTTAAGTGCTGATATTTTAAGTTTCTGATTCTGATGACCTTTTTCCTTTGAATTTAGGTGTGTGTCAAGGATGTGTGGGAAGGTTTGCTGTGCAGAGAATACCTGTGATAAACTAAATGCTTAACAGTTAGTAAATGTTTAAGTAAACTATATTATTTCAGTGCATTGGAAAACAATATGACCATATATGAAAGTGAATTATGTTGTTCAGGTTCATGAAAACTCTATAATTTAAAATCAAACAAAAGAAAACATCAAGATAATTATAAATCTATTCCAATGTGTAATTTTTAATTCTAATAGAAAGTCACTCACAAAAGATTGTTTAAAATAGTGTGGCTGTGAGAATTTTTGCATAGGAAAGTAGAGGAAAAAATTTCTTAGAGATATAGCATCAATGTCCAAATGATGAGGTTCCACATGGAAAGAAAGAAAAGAGAATAGGCTTAGTACTATGATTAGATAAGAATTCTGCATAAAATTTTATTAGAAATAAAGTCTTAAGTTGCAGTTAAACATATCAGGTAAAGATAGAAAAAAGCCTACCTCATTATTCTCTGTAGGGAACATATAAATATGACAACAGGGCTTATTGGGAATAATTAAACCCATAGTTTATAAGTAGAATTATATATGGTTTACTATTTTATACCATCTACTTAAAAATATATAAAGATATTAACCAAAGAACTTGTATGCATATATGCATAACCCATGGGCCCAGACAATAGTGTAGTGAAAGCCTGGCCCGGGGGGGGGGGAGGGTGTCAATGGTGAATAAAAGGGGGACATCTGTAATACTTTCAGCAATAAAGATTTTTTTAAAAGAAGAAAATTGGTTGGAGGAAAAGGAGACATATGTAAAACTTTAGACAATAAATAAATATTTAAAAAAAGAAGAAGAAATATTTTTTTAAAATTTTTATTTTTTGCTAAAAGTATTACAAAGGGTATTACATATGTGTCCTTCCCCCCCCCCGCCCTTGACAATCCCCTGCCCTCCCTTACCCTCCAGTGTCTTATGTCCATTAGTTATGCTTATATGCATGCATACAAGTCAAGAAGAAGAAATATTGATTCGATTCTATTACCAATTCTTAATTACAACTTGCTAAATGCATCAGTTATCTTTGGTACAATAATTCCATATAAAAATAAATTTCCAGCCCTAGAAGGTTTGGCTAAGTGAATAGAGCATTGGCCTGTGGACTGAAGGGTCCCAGGTTTGATTCTGTTTAAGGGCACATGCCTGGGTTGAGAGCTCAATCCCCAGTGGGGGGCATGCAGGAGGCAGCCAATCAATGATTCTCTCTCATCATTGATGTTTCTATCTCCCTCTCCCTTCCTCTCTGAAATCAATGGAAGATATACACTGAGTGGCCAGATTATTATGACTACCTGACATTTGTAGGCAAATTAGCCATACACTGCATCGTATGGGATATGGAAGCCGAAGGCCTGTTCGAACACCTTTGCTGTCTGCAGTTACCAAGATAAAACGTCTCCAATTCGCACAGGAACACAAGGATTGGACAGTCGAGCATTGGAAAAAAGTCATGTGGTCCGATGAATCACGTTTCCAGTTGCATCATGCAGATGGCAGAGTGAGAATTTGGCAGAAACAGCATGAAAGCATGCATCCCACATGCATGAGTACAACCCTTCAAGCTGGTGGGGGCAGCATTATGGTTTGGGGCATGTTTTCCTGGCATGATTTGGGCCCTTTAATTTGTGTGGAACAACGTCTGAATAGCACAACATACCTAAGTATCGTTGCTGATCAAGTTCATCCTATCATGTTGATGGCGTATCCCAATGGAGATGGCTTCTTCCAACAAGACAATGCGCCATGCCAAGGTGCTCGTATTGTGCAGGAGTGGTTTCAAGAACATGAGGGAGACTTTACCATGCTTAGGTGGCCCCCACAATCACCAGATCTCAATCCAATTGAGCATTTGTGGGACGAAGTTAAAAGAGCCATCAGGCAGCTGGTTCCACAACCATCAAATCTCACAGAACTGGACAGTGCTATTCATCAGGCATGGTGTCAGATTCCTTGCATCACCTTTCAACATCTTGTGGAGTCAATGCCAAGAAGAATCGCCACAGTATTGAAGGCAAAAGGTGGCCCAACGATGTACTGATGGGGTGGTCATAATAATCTGGCCACTCAGTGTATCAGTGTGTGTGTGTGTGTATGTGTGTGTGTGTGTGTGTGTGTATGTGTGTATATATATAAAATTTCCAAAACCTTATTGACAAACATCAATAAACATTTATTTTTCTCTCAAATCTATGAATCATCTGAATGGTTCTACTGATTTAGAATGAACTCAACTGGGACCATTCAGGTCCCCTCCAGGTGTCTCTCACATACCATCAGTAGGCTAGCCAGGGCTTGTTACCATGATGGTGACAGATTTTTATGAGAGTGGCAAAGCGTAAGACCTCTTGAGATCTAAGATTAGAATTGGCACACTTTTACATCTGCTGCATTTGTTGGACAAATCAAGTATAAAAGAAAAATTATTCATGACACTGCTACA
The DNA here is from genome assembly GCF_000147115.1 of Myotis lucifugus. NCBI lineage: Eukaryota > Metazoa > Chordata > Mammalia > Chiroptera > Vespertilionidae > Myotis > Myotis lucifugus. Next base: position 10,507,402 of record NW_005871050.1, on the reverse strand, counting down.
AGGCTGACTTTATTCAAGTGTAGAGACTATTGCAATGTGGTTTTGCAATAGGGGAGAGATTGACTTCACATTGAATACAACAAGAAAAAATGGTGATTTATAGCCAAGGAGCAGAGTTATGAGAGGGGGATCGATGGATGGAAAATTACTGAGAGGGTAGGGTAATTCTCATTAAACTAACCTAACAGGATTCTTGCTTGAGGTAGGCTGGGATGATCACATATCTCATGGTAGAGGGTGAACAGGGTGATTAGACATAAAGTCTGGGGTATTCTGGATGAACTGACTTGACAGGATTCTTGCTAAAAGTGGGCTTTTGTGGACATGCACAATGCTGAGACCAAGTAAGGTTCAGAGATATCCGACTAAAGTTTGATCAAGGAGAATCCTTGTCACAAGCTACAAAGATGGCCCAAATTTAAAGGGTGTAAAAACACACGTATCACCTCTTAAAAGGAGGAGCTTAAAAGTCACATTGAAAGGGCCTGAATACAAAGATGGTTGATGAATGGGGGCATTTTTAAAATTAGTATACGTTTTTTACAATTAGTTTACTACACTAAAGAACTGGTAGTCATTTTTATTATTTTTAATATATTTTATTGATTTTTTACAGAGAGGAAGGGAGAGGGATAGTTAGAAACATCAATGAGAGAGAAACATCGACCAGCTGCCTCCTGCACACTTCCTACTGGGGATGTGCCCGCAACCAAGGTACATGCCCTTGACCATAATTGAACCTGGGACCCTTGAGTCCGCAGGCTGATGCTCTATCCACCAAGCCAAACCGGTTAGGGTGAACTGGTAGTCATTTTTAATTAGTGCAGTTCAATAAATTATATCATTGTGAGTCTAAGTTGGATAATTTCTAAGTCTGTCACACCACTCTATGGTAGTGATTTGTAATGGCATGTGTCTGGACTTTGATTCAAGTACTTTGTTTCTGAGTTGTTGAAAATGTTTTTTTCTTGTAAAAGCCAAATAAACCAGAATATTTAAGTCTTTGAAGTCAATATGAAAGGATTTTTGGACACAGGAGAAGCAGTTAGGGAAAGAAGGGTCCATGCGAGAGGAATGCATATGTGATGGGCAGAGACAGCTACACGCCACCAGGTTGTTTATAAGAATGTTATAAAATAAGGGGAAGATAAGAAGGGGGCACCAGGTGAGCTTTGAAACTTTGAAACTGATACCATGCAGGGAAAAGGGGGAAAGTGACCAATTAGGAAAACACGGTGAACATAAAATAAGGAAAGGTCCAATTAGAAAGAGTCATGAAGAGACAAAGAAGCTTCCGCATTTATAAACCCATAGACAAAGAGACTCACTGGACTAGTTTTCCCCCATTAGAGAGCAGGTTTTTCCCGATTAGGGGACCCTTTACCAGGGGGAGTTTGTATACACTTGCAATAAACTTCCACACTCTTGCTTAAAATCTTTTAGTCTGCAAATTTATTCTTCAAACTTTGTGACACAAGAATCCGCAATGAGAGAGTCCAAGTTTGCCGTTCCGTGTATCAAATAAACTTAAGAGTTAAGCCCCTGGAAGCAGACTGCTTAGATTTAAATCTGAAAGGGTCATTATATAACTGCATGGCCTTAGACAAGCACTGTCATCTAGAAAATAAAAAATAAAAATAACTAACTTATAGTATTGCTTAAACTTCATACTACAAGAAAAGAATTTAGCAAACTGCAATGTGAACAATAAGGGAAGGTTATCTAATATGTAACATCACAATAGTTTTAAAAGACTTTCCTGCCACTAGAACTCTAGATTTTTTAAGCTTTCCTTTTCCATTATTTCTAGGAATGCTTACACTTTCACAAATCTGTAGGTGTTGCTTGCCCTCTGAGCTTTTTGCAAGAGGGCAAGCAACACCTACAGATTTGCAAGTCATCTTTTGCAAGTCATCTTTTGGCATCTTCAGACCAGCTACTTTCAAACTGATGAATCCTCAAGAGATTCCCATAAATGTTCAGCAGCTATAGTTGATAAGGTATAAAAGCTAACATTCAGTAATGGATCAGAAATAAACAGAATATTAATATATTTTATTTAGTATTATGTCTTTTTAATTTTGTTAAACTTGAAAAATATTAAAATAAATTTAGAATAGCTATATTTACTGTTTTCTTTTATATAGTTGAGTAAATATTATTGATTTACAAATAACAACAAATAATATTGTATCTCTACTTTTTTTTTCTTCTCTCTCACAATTTACCCTTTCTCTGGGCTTTATACTCCATTTATTTCTCTTATTTACCTTTTCTTTCATAAAACACTGATATTTTGTGTTTTTAACATATTTCTATCAGTCTTCCAGTCCCCTCTTCATTATTTGAAATTTCTCAGATAGTGTACTTTTATTTATTTATTCATTCATTCACTATTTAAATGTTATTGGGGTGACATTACTCAACATGAACATATAGGTTCATGTGTGGATTATTAATTTACAAAATCTGTATCTAGTACCATGTGCCCACCACCCAAAGTCAAATCTCCTGTCACGTGGGAGAAGTAATTTTGAAAAATTGTACTGGTTCTCCATTACTTCAAATATTTGATTTTAGATGTTTGAACAAGACCTGTCAATTCTTCCAAGGAAAGAGGTAACAGGCAAGATTCTGAATGTAGGGAAAAGGTGCCAGAGTTAAAGGAGTGCTTCCAGTGGAAAAAAAAAGACTGAGAAATAGTATTTTTCTCACAATTATAATGCATGCACTCAAGAATGATAAGAATTTACTCTGTGTGGACAAACTTAAGTACAAATTTGAAGCAATTATTCACATAATTCTGATAAGCTTAGCAACAGTCATGCCTATGTAAAGTTTTATAATTCTCTAGCTCAAATAAAGATGCACAATGCATTATAAGAAAACAAATTTAAAAAAAAGAAAACAAATTAAAGATATTTCAAAGTATAATTGTTGAAATCTTTAGGCCAAGTAACTTGTTGCTCCTTTATGATCAACAAACAGATGAAGAAAATTACTTGTAGGAAAGTAAACTACTTATATAAAATCTCTAACTTTTACAAGTAACTTTTATCAAAGCTTAGTAATCATCAGGTGCTATGATAAATATTTAAATGGTTTAAATATTTTAATTGTCATGGTAACTCTTTGAGACAACTGTTGTCATTAAAGCCATTATGCAGATGAGGATCCTGCAGCATTATTTTAGGCTGTTTAGCATAGAATGAGTGGCTTAAGCAATAAATATTTATCTCTCACAGTGCTGGAGGCTGGAAGTGCAAGTTCAAGGCACTGGCAGATTTGTTGTCTGGTGGGTGTCCTCCTCTTGGTTGATAGATGGCCATCTCGCTTTGTCCTCACATACTGGAAGGGGTAAAAGAGATCTCTGGGGTCTCTTTCATAAGTCTGCTAATCTCATTTATGAGAGCTTCAGTTTCATGACCTAATCACTTTCCAGAGACTCCACATCCAAATACCATCATGGAGATTAGGCTTAAACAAATGAGTTTTAGGAAGACATAAACATTTAATCTATAACAGGTATTGAAGGTTAGATAATTTTTTCAAGTTTGCATAGCTGGTAGATGGGAGAAATGATCTGAAAAACCGGTTTCCTTGGCATCAATATCATGCTATTATTTTTTTTATTAAATTTATTTTTATTATTTAAAGTATTTCAGATGACTCCTTATTTTCTCCCATTGACCCCCTCCACTCCCCAGGCCTTTATTGCACTACTATTATTTTTAATAACTGCAGATATATACTGACTACAATGAACATTGTCAGTGCCAAAGAGCAAAGCATAATTGTGCCAGTGATAATCTTTCAAAGCTATCACTTGATTATTGCCTTTGTTCAGTTTTCAGCTTTACAATTTTCTAGCTATGCAATCTTTGGAATAGCATGGAAACTAACCCATTATCTAAACTCTCATCTGTAAAACGGGAATAATTAGAATACTTATAAGATATAATTATTAACACTCATCAAGATAGAATACATATTGCTCTATATTACAAATCTCAGGGAGTTTCAACATGAAAATCATACAGAGAATATCCTTTAAGAAAAATGAGATTAAATTAGAAATTCAAAGCAATAAAATACATGGAAAACTTGAAATTACTTAGCATTAGAGACTGTATACGTAGAAAGTCTGTATAATTTCCTCTTATTTTTTCAGTACACCTAAAGCTGCCTTAAAAATCAAATACTATTAATTAAAATTAATTGAAGCCCTAGCTAGTTTGACTCAGTGGATAGAGCATCGGCCTGTGGACTGAAGGGTCCAGGGTTCTATTCCGGTCAAGGGTATGTACCTGAGTTGCAGGGTCCATGTGAGGCCTCGGTTGATGTGTGTGCAGGAAGCAACCAATCAGTGTGTCTCCCACATCGATGTTTCCCTCTGTCTCTCCCCATCCCTTCCACTCGCTCAGAGAATCAATGGAAAAAACATCCTCGGGTGAGAATTAACAACAATAATTAAAAAATTAATTGAAAAAGTCATAGTCATTCTTGTCACAAACATTAATACCTTTCTTCATAAAGAAATTAGTTTTCCTTCAAGACAACATTTAAAACTGATAACATTTTAGTATACTTATGTGATTTACATGTCTGTGGATTTTGTTGTTGTTAATCCTCACTGAAGGATATTTTTCCATTGATTTTTAGAGAAAGTGGAAGGCGGGGAGAGACACACAGAGAGAAACATTGATGTGAAGAGACACATCTATTGATTGCCTCCTGCACCTGCTGACTGGTGCCAGGGATCAAACCTACAACAGAGATACATGCCCTTGACTGAAATTGAACTTGGGAAACTTCAATCTATGGGCTGATGTTCTATCCATTGAGCCAAACCATCTAGGGATGATTTACATGTTTTGTACATTGGTTTGAGGAAACGTACTTATTACTAGTAAATAAAAGGAAAGTCAACTTATATGGACGTATCATCCTTCACATTTAAGATCTATTTCCAAAAAATTACCAGAAGTTTCAAATATGTTCACTTTCATGTCTTTACCTTAAACCTCACACTTAAGCATAAATCTTTAGTCATTATTTTCACAAATAAATTTATAGCAGAGAATTTAAAAATGAAATGCCTCATTTCACTAAATATACAACATTACTTCCACAAAGAATGAAATCTTGAGAATAAAGAAAATATAAGTGTCATGTCAGAGGAATGGCAGCATGAGAGATTGCCTCATTCCCTTTCCTTGAAGTTTCAACAATTTGAACAGCTATAATTCAACAAGTGATTCCCAACTCACCCACAAACACATCTGAGACATCCACACATTGTTATAATGGCTATTACCAGCAAGACAGGTAATAACAAGTATTGGAGCAGTTGTAGAGAAAAAGGAACACTTATTCACTGCTGGTGGGAATGTGAATTGGTGCAGACACTATAGAAAACAGTATGGTGATTTTTCAAAAATTAAGAATGGAGTTACCATATGACCCAGAAATCCCTCTTCTGGGTATCTATTAAAAACATTTATTTTGCCCTAACCGGTTTGGCTCAGCAGATAGAGCATCGGCCTGCGGACTCAAGGGTCCCAAGTTCGATTCCAGTCAAAGGCATGTGTCTTGGTTGCGGGCACATCCCCAGTGGGGAGTGTGCAGGAGGCAGCTGGTCGATGTTTCTCTCTCATCAATGTTTCTAACTCTCTATCCCTCTCCCTTCCTCTCTGTAAAAAATCAATAAAATATATTTAAACAAAAAACACACATTTATTTGAAAATATATATGCACCCCTATGTTCATTGCAGCATTATTCATATGGGCCAGGACTTGGAAGCAACCAAAGTGCCCTTCAATAGAGAATTGGATAAAGAAGATGTGGTACATATATATCATAATGCCATTTGTGACAACATGGGAGGACCTTGAGAATATTATGCTAAGAGAGATTTAACCAAGGAGGTAAAGGGCCTATACTCAGAAAATTATAGGATGCTGAAAAGAATGATAGAGGAAGACATAAATAAATGGAAGAATGTTCAACGATTGGTAGAATCAACATCATTAAAATGTCCATACTACCCAAAGCAATCTATAGATTTAATGCAATCCCCATTAGAATACAAACGGCAAACTTCAAACATCTAGAACAGTGGTTCTCAACCTTCCTAATGTTGTGACCCTTTAATACAGTTCCTCATGTTGTGGTGACCCCCAACCATAAAATTATTTTCGTTGCTACTTCATAACTGTAATTTTGCTACTGTTATGAATCATAATGTAAATATCTGATAAGCAGGATGTTTTTTCATTGTTACAAATTGAACATAATTAAAGCATAGTGATTAATAACAAAAACAATATGTAATTATATATGTGTTTTCCGATGGTCTTAGGCGACCCCTGTGAAAGGGTCGTTCGACCCCCAAAGGGGTCGCGATCCACAGGTTGAGAACCGCTGATCTAGAACAAACTCTCCAAAAATTCATCTGTAATAAAAAAAAGACCCTGAATAGTTGCAGGAATCTTGAGAAAGAAGAACAAGGTTGGAGAGATCACAATGCAAGATATCAAGCCATATTACAAAGCCACTGTTCTCAAAACTGCCTGGTACTGGCACAATAACAGATATATAGACCAATGGAACAGAACAGAGAACTCAGAAATGGACCCGTCATTATGCTCAATTATTTGACATAGGAGGCAAGATCATACAATGGAGTGAAGACAGTCTCTTCAATAAATGGTGTTGGGAAAATTGGACGGGTACATTAAAAAAAAATTGGACGGATACATTAAAAAAACACAAACAAACAAAAAAAACTAGACCACCAACCTACACCATACACAAAAATAAACTCAAAATGGATATAGGACTTATATGTAAGGTGGTAAATCATACAAATCTTAAAAGAAGTCATTGGCAGCAAAATAGCAGACATTTGTCTTAGCACTATCTTTACCGATACAGCTCCTAGGGCAATGGAAACTAAGGAGAAAATAAACAAATGGGACTACCTCAAAATAAAAAATTTCTGCACAGCAAAAGAAACCATCAGCAAAATAAGAAGGCCCACTGCATGGGAGAACATATTTGCCAATGCTATCTCCAATAATGGTTTAATCTCTAAAATTTATAGGGAACTCATACAAATTAACAAAAGGAAGATAAACAATCCAATCAAAAAATGGGCAAAGAACCTACATAGACACCTTTTGAAAGAGGACATACAGGAGGCTGAGAGACATATGAAGACATGCTCAAAGTCACTAATCATCTGAGAGATGAAGTCAAAACAATGAGGTACCATCTCACACTTGTCAGAATGGGTATCATCAACAAATAAACAAATGACAAGTGCTGGAGAGGATGTGGAGAAAAAGGAACCTTCTTGCACTGCTGGTGGGAATGCAGCCTAGTGCATCCACTGTGGAGAACAGTATCTCATTTCCTCAAAAAATTAAAAATGGAACTTTCGTTTGACCCAGGAATCCCACTTCTAGGAATATATCCCAAGAAATTAGAAACACCAATCAGAAAGGAGATATGCACCCCTATGTTCATAGCATCACAATTTACAATAGCTAAGATTTGGAAACAGCCTAAATGCCCATCAGCAGATGAATGGATTAGAAAACTGTGGTACATGAACACAGTGGAATACTATGCTGCTATAAAATGAAGGAATTCTTTCCATTTGCAACAGCATGAATGGAACTGGAGAGTATTATGCTAAATGAAATAAGCCAGTTGGAGAAAGGTGAATATCGCATGATCTCACTCATTTGTGGAATATAATGAACAACATGAACTGATGAACAAAACCAGAACCAGAGTCACTGAAGCATCGAATAGACTATCCAACCTCTGAGTGAAGGCAGGGGTGAGGGGGTAAGAGATCAACCAACAGACTTGTATGCATGCATATGAACATAACCAATGGACATAGATGGGGGTGGGGGAGTCAGGGAATGTGCTGGGGGTTGAAGGAGTCCAGGAAGAGATCATTGGGGGAAAAGGAGACTTACGTTTTACGTTATACATTAAACAATAAAGAACTTAAATTTTAAAAAATTAAAGGAATGTATATTTCCCACCTTCTGTGATATATATATGGCTAAGTGTTTGTCTGTCTGACCGGTAGCTATGATGCTCACTGAACACCAGGGGGCATACTTTCAATGCAGGAGCTGCTAAGGTGCAGTGACTTGGCAGCTGTGGTTCTTGGGTGATGGCACCTGAAACCAGAGAGGAGGGAGCCCGACTCCAGAGTGCATCACCTGAGAACTGCCCTCTCACAAATCGGGACCCCTGGGGGATGTTGGATAACTTGTTTTGGCCTGATCCCCAAAGGCCAGGTTTATGGATCCCACCAGTGCATGAATCTGTGCACTAGGTGTCTAGTATATTTATAAGAGTCCCAGAAAATAATAGAGCATTAGGGAAAGATAAAATATGTTGTTTTTTTAAAACTGAGTGAAAAATGTCCTAATTGTACAAAAACTAAAACCTACAAGATCAAAAATTCAAAAAATGCAAGCCTGATAAATATTTTTAAAAGGCACACCAAAATGAATAATCTTCAAATTTCTGAACAGCAATAAAGAGAAAACTTCAAAAGCACCCAGAAGAAATAAAGTCATGTAACATACAGAGGAATAAACACAGGAATGGCAGTTGACTTCTTATAAAAATAAGCACAATTTAGTAGATAACAGTGTGATTAGACGTACTTTAGTAAAATAAATAAATAAGTAAATTTTTATAGGTAAATTACACCAGTCAGGAAAAGACAAGTACCATATGATTTCACTCAAATGTGGAATCTTATGAACAAAGTTTTCCCTTGGAGTCATTCATCAAGCAATCTTTTTAAAAAAATCCTGACCCAAGGATAAGAGATTAAGATTGATTGGTTGCCTCACATAGGAGCCTCAACTGGTGATCAAACCCACAATCTAAGCATGTGTCCTGACCAGAAATTAAACCCACAACCTTTTGTTGTATGAGATAACAATCCAACCAACCTAACCTCCTGGGCAGGGCCATCATGTAATCTTTTGCCTCCTGTTTTTATGTAGACATTTTACATACTCTCTATACAGATATAATTCTATCATTTTCCTTCACTATTGTTCTGACATTTCACTTCACCTCTATCATGTGTTGGATTCCATGATTTCTTCATCCAATGTAGCCATCCATCTTGGTTTTTGCCTTAGTTTCTTACAGAGTACTTACCCCAGAAGCCTCCTGAAAGAAGGTGAAGAGAAGACAATATTTTTTGAGACACCACATTTACAAATGACTTTATTTTTCTTCCACACTTGATTGTGATACACAGAATTGGGCAAGCTTGAACTCTCCTTACAGGTTATTGTCTCACCAAGTTTGAAGAATAAATTTTCAGACAAAATGACTTTTTTAAAATAAAAGTGTGGAAATTTATTGGAAGCATATACAAATTCCCACATAGAGAAGGATTCCCAAATAGATAACCAGTGAAGCCTCTTTGCAGCGGTTCTCAACCTGTGGGTCACGAACAATGAAAATACATCCTGCATATCAGATATTTACATTACGATTCATAACAGTAGCAAAATTACTGTTATGAAGTAGCAACGAAAATAACTTTATGGTTGGGGGTCACCACAACATGAGGAACTGTATTAAAGGGTCACAGTATTAGGAAGGTTGAGAACCACTGGAAGGGTTCATAAATGCTGGCAGCTCTTTGTCTCTACATTATACCTTTTAATTGGACCCCTTCCCCATTTTATGTACCCCATGCTCTAATTGGCTACTTCCCCCCTTTTCCTTACATGGTATCAGTTCCAAAGTTCCAAAGCCCACCCGGTGCCCCCTCTTCTTCTTCCCCTTATCTTGTAATGTTCCTCTGTCCTCTGTGTATGTGAGACAATCTGGCGGCTTGGAGCTGTCTCTGCCCATTACATATGTCTTCCTCTCCCATGAATCCCCTTTCTCTAAAACTGCTTTTCCTATCTCTAAACTCCTTTCTATTGTTTTATTGAATCTGAAATTATAGTTTATTAAACCATTTTTTCTTCAGAATTATGAAGGCATGGTTCCATTTTCCACTATGATGTAAAGCTGCTATTGAGTATTCTCAATAATTATATGTAGAATATTATTTTATTCTCTCTAGAAATTTTAATGACCTTTATTCTGAGTTATTTAAATTTTTATGATTATGCACATCAATCTTTTTCTTTTTTCATTAATTGTTTTGACACTTAGAGGACCTGTGTGACGAAATTTCATGTCCTACTGCTACCAGAAATATTCTTGCATGGTTTCTGTATTATTTTCCTTTTCTTATTGTCTCTTTTCTATCTTTCTTGAATCTCTTTTAGACATTGAATCTCTTTGGGCTAGGAACTGAATTGTGTCTCTCCAAAATTCTTATGTTAAAACCCTAACTCCCATGTGTCTTTATTTGGAGACTAGTGGCCCTGTGCATGAATCTGTGCACAAGTAGCTCACTGCTGCTTGCCTCAGCTGGCCGCCCTGCCCACCTGCCGCTTGCCTCAGCTGGCCGCCCTGCCCACCTGCCGCTCATAGCTCTCCACCACAGGTAGCTTGCTGCCCTGCCCTCTTGTAGCTCTTCCCCACTCATAGCTCGCTGCCCCGCCCTCCTGTAGCCCTCCACCACTTGTAGCTCGTTGCCCTGCCCTCCTGCTGATTGGTCATTATGTGTCATAGCATAACAACCATTTACATATTACCTCTTTATTATCTAGGATAGGGCCTTTAGAAGGAAATTAAGGTTAAATAAGTTTATAAGGGTGGGCCCTTATTCCAATAGGACTGGTGACCTTATAAGAGGAAAAACAGAGAGAAATCTCTGTATGAACAAAAAAGAGGTCATGTGATCACAAAGCCAGAAGGTAGCTGCATACAAGTCAAGAAAAGGGGCCTCAGAATGAAATGTATCTTGCTAACACCTTCATCTTTGATTCATAGGCTCAGTTTAGAACAGGGGTGGGCAAACTTTTTGACTCGAGGGCCACAATGGGTTCTTAAACTGGACCGGAGGGCTGGAACAAAAGCATGGATGGAGTGTTTGTGTGAACTAATATAAATTCAAAGTAAACATCATTACATAAAAGGGTACGGTCTTTTTTGTTTTTAGTTTTATTCATTTCAAACAGGCTGGATCCAGCCCGCGGGCCGTAGTTTGCCTATGGCTGGTCTAGAACTATGAGGGGAAAAATGTTATTTAAGACACCCAATCTCTGGTATTTTGTTAAGGCAGTCCTAGCACTACTCATTTTTATTTTCTCTCCCAATAGCCAGTTATTTATTTTTATCTTTTGTCTTTCTAAGTGTTTTAGTCATAAATATCCAGAGAAATAGTACCAACACATTGAGAAGTCTCAAGATCTTCAGTCAGCAAGCTGGAGACGCAGGAGAGCCAATGGTGGAAGTTCCAGTCTGAAATCTGGCAGTTTTAAGATCCACAAAGAGCCGATTTTTTAGTTTTATCCAAAGGCAGAAAAAAACAAACAAAACAAAAACCTTATGTTAAGCTTATCAGCCAGGTAGGAGGATTTCCCTCTAACTCAGTTCCTTTTTTCTATTCAAGTCTTCAGTTGGTTGAATTAGGCCCACTGAGGAGGGCCATTTGCTTACTCAGTATATGGATTCAAATGTTATCTCATCTAGAAACATGCTAAGGAAAACATCCAAAATGATGCTAGACCAAATGTCATCTTGGGGCTCCATCAAGTTGACACATAAAATTAACCATCACACAAAGTTATTGACTCAACTTCATTTTCTAAATTTTGTATTTATTTCTTTTGCAATCCATTTTTTTCCTCTGAATATCCTTTATAGAGATAGAACAATGATACACTTTCTTCAATGCAGTGTATTCTATTGTATCTGAGAGAATATTATTTTTTTTTAATTTTTATCTGCTTTCTGTTTTTTCTGAGGGCTTATGTTATTTTTTAAAGTCTATTTTTATTATAGGTTTTCATTAAATGTCTGCTAATTCATGTTTTCTATTAAATTTTTTGACTGAGGCACTAAGAAACTGAAAGAAAGTACTATGTGAATAGGTGGTACTTTCAAAGGATAGAATCCACTCAAGGAATATAAATGTTTGATTAGAAAATCCACATTTGTGAGAAGCCTTAGGGTATTTTTTTCCCTTTGCAAGACACTTTGCTTGTCTTACTAAGATATAAATACAGCTTCCAAAGTTATCTGAGCTGATTGTAGGACAAGCATATCAAACTTGCGGCCAGCAGGCCATGAGTTTGACATGCTTGTTGTAGGAGCTAAGGATTTTATGGTTCATATTCAGTTATTCTGCTAGTTTTTATCATGATAGCCGTTACCTGTGGCTCGGGTTGATATTTCTGTCTTTTTTCTTTTTTTTAAAGTTACAGTTCATTTCCTATGATGAGAACTTTTAAGATCTATTCTCTTAGCAACTTTCAAATATACAATATAGTATTGTTAACTATAGTCAAGATGCTGTATCTGCCTGATGTTTCCAAAGCTCTTGTTTTCTGGTGTGTAAAAATAGTAAAAGGAGTGCCGGAGGCCGGTCCATCCTAGTTAATATGTTTGCTCCCTTTAGCGCCATGTGTTTTAACCAAGGTCATCTCTCCGAGAAAGGTTGTTTCCCCAGGTGGGGATCTTTCCCTGAGGTTAGGGAGGGGATACAACCCCTTAATTAAGTGCCAGGCGGGTAATCAAGCTACATGGTCTTTACTCCCTGGAATGGAGATGAGAAACACCTTAACCCTTGTAATAGAAATTGACAGGATTGAGATCGGCTGGTATAAATACGGATGTAATAAGACAATAAACGTCAGATCCTCATCAGTTCCTGACCAGAACTCCGACCAGAACTTTGGCTGGAGATCCTGGCTATAGGTCCTGGCTAGGCTGCTGACCAACTGAAGGCTGTCTTCGTGTCATTCCTTCTTCGCCCACTCCGTCCACACCTTTGGGGACCCCTGGACCTGCTGGGATTGGACCCCAGCAAAGGAGTAGTTATATGGTTGAATAGTGAGGAGTATGAAGTCCAGAGAGCTTAGCTGTTTCTTTTACAGACTGACAACAAAACCCAAAACTTCCTTTCTTCAATGAGACTTCACTATTTCCTTACCCTGATTTATTTTTACCCATTGCAAACATAAATATATGGATTTATATTGTATTTATAGATTTTCTATTTTTATTATTTCATTTATCTCTCTTATTTCATTAAATATGTACTTTGTAAGGATAGGTACCTTATCAGTATTCCTTACTAATATATCTTCAATATTTATAACAGTGACCAGTACCTAGTATTGTTAAATATGTAAATGTTCTAAATATAATGTTCTATTAGTTTTGAGCTGATAGCTTTCAGATGAAAAGTTGTATGCTCATTTGGTAATTTTTCAATCATAATTAGCTTGTTATTTTTGGTTGGAAATTTGTAAGATTAAGGTTGGAAAATTTTAGGAATTTTACTACTATATATATAAATGTATGTATGCATTACTATTACTAATTGGGACTTAGTTTGTATAGTTGCCTACTTCAACTAAATTCAGCTGTTTGTTCCCCCATGTCCACTCTTCATTTGTCTCTACTCTTTCTAGTGCCCTGGAAAACTGAGCTCCATTGACAGAATCTACCTGATTCCCTCCCTTACCCTCTGGCTTTTGGTTGATTTGAGATATAGAAATCACAAGCAAAGCTTGAAGGATAAGAAGAGAAAGAATTTGGAGTATTTATTCTCCTGGCTCTCAATGGGCAACAAGTTAGCTGTGGCTACATTCCCTTTTGGAAGACCATATTTCCACTTAGGCAGCCAACAGGTTTAAACTAATTTTGTAATATGCATAAAATATGCAATATGCCATCATATACCATACGTAATATACAATGTACAATATGTAATGAAAATAAATTTACAACAAAATGGGAATACAAAGCTTTCATGGGCAAATATGATTCACCAACCAATTACCATGCTTTAAGCAAAAGTGAAGAAGAAGAAGCCTCAATAATAAACAGATTATGCCTCTGGCCATAATTCAATAGAATGAAATTCAATAATAAATGAAAACTTTTCAAACTCTTTATTACTATAAACTAAATTATCAACAAATAGTAATGTTATTAAAGAAGATACTGCACTTAAAGTTATAAAATACTGAATGTGATTTCAGCATTATATAACAAAATCTATGAGGTTTAGACAAAGCAGGGCTTAAGGAAATTTAGAGCTCTATATACACATACTGACAAATAAGAAATAATAGAAACAAATGAGAAGTATTTTAGTGCATGACAGACACAAATAAACATGAAATAAGGAAATACTAATGATAATGAGGAGACACAGGGAAGCTAGGTAGACAGGGACAGGACTACGAGGGCTGGGAAGTGGACAGAATACAACTTATTGACTTGTATATTGTATATTACATATGGTATATGATGACATATTACATATTTTATGCAGACATGAGCAGAATACAACTTATTAACTGAGCCCTGTTCCTAGACATACCACAGAGACAGACAAAATGATCTAGAACTAGACCCAGCTAGGCAGGGAAGATTAAACTCAGCTAGGAGGAATTGCTTAAGCAAGCCAGTGGGGAAAGAAGGGCAAGACCAGGAGACATGAGCTTTAAAATGTATGGATATTGCTAAGGCAGGTAGACTGCAGATAACCAATCACAAGGCAGTAAGGCATATAAACCAATCCCAAGGATGTTGCTAAGGGAGAATTAAAGAAAAGGACCAATCAGAAGCTAGCAAGGCATATATCTAACCCTAGGTAAAAAAGTATCTGCTTCCTATTCTCTCTCTCTCTCTCTCTCTCTCTCTCTCTCTCTTGCTCTGGGGATGCTCTCCCCTGTGCCCACATGGCTTATGGCCATATGGGACTCCACACATAGAATAATGGATTTTAATTAGCTTGGATGCTGAATTACACCCAGCTGCAACATAGAATGAATGCTCTGGACACTGGCCTGCTTTTGGAACCCCAGCTGCACATTTTCCAGGACTGGCTTCTCTCAATAAACCACTTTTTTGTCAGTGAATCCATTCTTTTGTTTTGCAAGACAAAGAACTTGGACTCAAAGCCCACATTTTGGTTTCAATAAGGCAGAAATTATTAAGAAAGAGCCATAAAAATGACAGCAAAGCAACAGAGAAGATTAGTAAATATGGTTCTTTAAGTCCTCTAGAAGAGAGAAAAATCTCTACTAATACTAATTAGGAATCAAAAAATATGATGCCAATGAATATAAAAGATGAAAAATGTACATTCACCACAGTATTTAAACTATATATTATAAACAAAAAGTTAATAATTTTGAAAATAAAATCACTACACTTTTGTTAAAATATAAATTGTCATAATTAAATATAAAACTTGAAAGTTCCCATAACTATTTTTCGAAAATGCATGGCAATAAAAAACAAAAAATAAAACTTCCACACCAAATAATATATAAAATAAGTGAAAACAAAACAAAACAAAACACAAGACTTGGTCTATATGTTTTTACAGGAGAGTTCAAGCAGCTCCAGAAAAGAGAGGTAACATGAGGATTCTCAACTCATTTCAGGAAACTTATTTAACCTAATTTTATAAATATACAATGACAACTTTTAAAAGAATAAGAAAAACAAAGACCAAAAAAATTTTTAGAGGCTCATTATACTGATGGATACAGATGTGAAAACCATAAATAACACATGGCTGACTTCAACATTGAATTTCAAACATGTATCTTGAACAAGTAGGAGTTATACCAAGTAAGTTAACATGGCTTATAGTCATAAAACTAAATTGATATAATTCACTTATTGAACCAAATGAAAAGAAGCACAATGTATAAACCTTTTCTAAAAGCAATCTTAACAGAGCATGCATAATATTTTTTGGTGAGCTAATAGAAGGACACTATTAAATAAATAAAAACCTGAATAAAAGAAAGTATAAACAATGTTCATGGATGGGGTAATATTTTATAGATAATATATTTCTCCATAATCTATAAATTGCACTTATCTATAAATTTCACTTGATTTCAATTGAATTTTCAGGCAGATATTGAGAAACTTAACAATCTACACTAATAAAAGAGAAACATGGTAATTGGCGTACGACCGCTACCCTTCCCATTGGCTAATCAGTGTATCCTTATGCAAATTAACTGTCAGCCAAGATGGCGGCCGGCAGCCCTGCACTGAAGCGAGCAGGGAGGCTTGCTTCCTCCAGGGACTGCAGACTCCAACGTTCCCCGCCTCACTTGCCGGCCTCTCAACTGCAACTCTAAGCAACTATTACTATGTTGCAAATAAGAAGCTAAACAAAACCGGCTTTCAGTCAGCCCCGGACCGCAACATTGTATCCATGTTTTCAGCAGCGAGGCCTCAGAGCTAAAGCTGGCCCAGAATTAAAAAAAAAAAGAAAACAAGGAGCGGTTGGGAGCTTTTAGTCAACTGCCAGTGGGAAAACAGCCCTCAGCCCCTCAGCCAGCCTGGCCAGGGACCCCAGTGGGGACCCCCACCCTGATCCAGGACACCCTTCAGGGCAAACCAGCCAGCCCCCACCCATGCACCAGGCCTCTATCCTATATAGTAAAAGGGTAATATGCCTCCCGGCACCGGGATCAGCGGAGCAGCGAGGCTCCCGGCACCGGGATCAGCGTGACAGGGGACAGTGCCTAAAACCCCTGATCAGCCTGCTCTGTGCCTGACAGTAGGGAGCTCCCCAATCCCCCAATTCCCCTGCGGCTCTGTGTTTGACAGGGTGCAGCGCACCAACCCCCTGATCGGCCCTGCTCTGTGTGTGACAGGGTGCGGTGCCCCAAACCCCCCCCCCCCCCAGGGCCCTGCTCTGTGTGTGAAAGGGTAGAGCCATAAACTTCTCCATTTGCCCCTGCCTTGAGTGTGACAGTGGGGGTGCCCCAACCCCCTGATCGGCCCTGCT
>NW_005871050.1:10481210-10489896 GCF_000147115.1 Myotis lucifugus | reverse complement strand
CTGCCCCCCCCCCCCGAGTGCACAAATTTTGTGCACGGGCTCTGTTCATATATATAAAAGGCTAATATGCTAAGTGTCCCTCCGCTCATCCGACTTGTCGCTATAATGTGCACTGACCACCAGGGGGCAGACGTTTAACGCAGGAGCTTTCAAGCTGCAATGACTCAGCAGCTGCGGTTCTTGGGTGATGCACCCTGAAACCAAAGAGGAGGGAGCCCGATTCCTCACGGGGCCATGTGATTCCACCTTTGGCCATGGGTTATGTTGTTGCTGGGGCACTGTCAGCCCAAATTTGGTTTACTGCACACTTGCATTTGCGTTCCACACCCTGTATGACAGCAACTTTGCAGAGTGCTCTCTCACACTCTGCAACCCCTCTGAGAGCTGGTTTCAGTCCATCCCTGCAGGCCAGGCCAAGGGACCCCCCCTGCTGAAGGGACCCCCGCTCACTCCGTAGACACCCTTAGAGCCACAGCTGAGAAATAAAGAAATATATACACAGAATAGAGAATTTTATGTTCATATGTACAGAAGAGAACTTGATACATGCAAAAAGTGCTGTCACAGATCAACTTGTATTGCAGAAATTGACTCATTCAGTAGTGAAAATTTTACCTGGATCCTTACTTTTTCTATAGCTATCTTTTTGTGTCTCTTCATCTTTGCATATCTCTGTCTCTATCTCAGCCTGTCTCTTTCTGATGAGTCAGAACCACTTAGTTAAGGTATTCACAGATTCATGATTCTCAAGCTATTTGGGATGAAAAACATCTGTTACCTTAAGTGACTAAATTTTAGAGTATGATCTATTTTTCCTCCTCATTTCTCACAGGGTAAATAGGAAGAAGAGGAACAACATAGTTAAGAGTGAGGCTTTTTTCCCCATCTGTAAAATGGTGAAGTTGATAAATAAAAAACTGTACATATGTCACTAATCATAAGAGAGATGCAAATTAAAATGATAATGAGGTATCACCTCACACCTGTCAGAATGGCTACCAACAACAAATCAATGACAAGTGCCGATGAGGATGTGGAGAAAAAGGAACCCTAGTACATTTCTAGTGGGAATGCAGACTGGTGCAGCCATTATGGAAAACAGTATGGAGTTTCCTCAAAAAATTAAATATGCAACTGCCATTTGACCCAGTGATCCCACTTCTAGGAATATATCTTAAAAAGTCTGAAACACCAATCAGAAAGAATATATGCAACCCTGTATTCATAGCAGCACAATTTACAATAGCTAAGATCTGGAAACAGCCCAAGTGCCCAACAGTAGATGAGTGGATAAGAAAGCTGTGGTACATCTACACCATGGAATACTACGCAGCAGTAAAAAAGAAAGATCTCTTATCCTTTGAGAGAGCATTCAGGGACCTGGAGAGTATTATGCTAAGTGAAATAAGCTAGTCAGAGAAAGACAAGTATCACATGATCTCACTCATATGTGGAATCTAATGAACAAAATAAACTGATGAGCAAAATAGAACCAGAGACAGAATCATGGAACAGGCTGTCCAATCTCAAACGAAAGGTGGAAGCTCAACCAAAGAACTCAGAGAGATCAACCAAAGAACTTGTATTCATATGTGCATAACCCATGGACATAGACAATAGGGTGGTAGAGGTCCGGGGCAAGGGATGGGGGTGGTCTCGGAGAGGTCAATGAGAGAAAAAAGGAGACATATCTAATACTTTCAACAATAAAGATTTAATTTTTAAAAAATAGGACAAAATAAACTTTGCACAGGGCCTAAGCAACCTTGAGTCCCAAAGAGCTGTCTACAAAGATGACATGAAAACAGATATGATGACTACTGGACAGATGACTACAGGACTGAAAATTAAACACATTGTTTTTTTTAAAAAGGGGGGTAATTAAAATACACAATTTTAGGCATTAAAACCTGAAACAGCAGTCACAGAAATGTCAGTTTTGTGACATTTTATACTTGATTAGTTACATTTGTTTGTAAAAGTGAGAAATAAGTTTTATAGAATCAAAAATGAATGTATTAATGAGGCATACTAACAATTGGTAAGTGTGAGAATTAAAGTGTTTTGTTTTTCAAAATAGAAATAATATTGCTTTTTCTGATACAAAACACACAATGAGAGGTGATTTTTAATATTCCAACTGGAAATAGGGGTCCTGAGATTTTTGTTCACAATGCTCTTCTTTGCTAAGGACAACAGCTCCATCCTATTTAGCTGCCTGATCTCAAAAGAGCAGAGAGCCCTATTGTGCTAATTAAACACCAATTGAGTGAAAGGTTCTGTTGATCCCTAAAAGGAGGGAAGCAATTTTTTAACTTAATTCCCATCCCCTCCCTGCACTTCTCCTCGTACTCTGTCTCTCCTCTAAACAAGATATATCAACAATATTTGAGACACTCACCCAACTGGTGTGGTTCAGCGGTTAAGTATCCACCTAGGAACCAGAGGTCACGGGATCTATTTCCAGTCAGAGCACAAGCCTGCTCTATCCCCAGTAGGGGCCATGCAGGAGTGCAGGAGGCAGCCAATCAATGATGATCCTCTCTCATCGCTGTTTCTATATCTCCCTTCCTTTACCTCTAAAAATCAATTAAAACAGCCCAAGAGCCCATCAGTGGACAAGTGGATAAAAAGCTGTGGTACATTTACACCATGGAATACTATGTAGCTGTAAAAAAGAAGGATCTCTTATTCCTTGAGACAATATGAAGGGATCTGGAGAGTATTATGCTAAGTGAAATAAGCCAGCCAGAGAAAGACAAGTATCACCTGATTTCACTTATATGTGGAATCTAATAAACAAAATAAACTGATGAACAAAATAGATCCAGAGGCATAGAAACATGGGTCAGAGTGAAAATCTCGGAGGGAGGGCTGGGGGACCAGTGGAGAGTGATTATCCAGGAAATTGTATGCATAGCCCATGGACACAGAAAATAGTGTGGTGAAGGCCTGGGAGGAGTGGGTGTGGGGTGGAGGGGGTCAATGCAAAGAAAGAGGGGGCATCTGTAATACATTCAACAATAAAGAACAATTTTAAAAAATAGTAAAAACAGCAATTAAAACATACAAAAATAAGACATCTGATTAAAATGAAGATTCCAGGGACTCCACTGAGTCAAAAACTGGGCATGAGGCTCAAACACCTGCTTTTACTACAAACCCTGCAAGTGGATACAACCTGAACTATACACCAAGTATTTCTGAAGAGAAAACAATTGAAGAGGTTCATAGGACAGGAAGGGTGAAATAGAACCACTTAAAAAGATTCACACTAGTGTAAATTATAGAAAATATTGCTGTGAAAGCATTAATTAAGCAAAACAAAAAAAATTAGGAACCAAATAGAAAATTTTGAAAAATTATCTTCAATATGGGAACTTGAATAAAAATTTGCTTTAACTACAAATAAAATAATAACAGAAACTTACTACGATATATAAAAAGGTTTGGGTATTTTCATTGATGGTGCTTAACACTATTGTGTTATGAAAGCCTTTCAATATCTGTTGAAAGGTGTATTCTCTCACTCTAGAAAATTGTACTTATGCAAATAAGCAAATATGTTGCATGTATCTATGAAGGGATTCAAGTTCCTCCTATTGCTCAAATAAACCCAGTTTGAGAACTCCTGACAAAAAAATCACTACTTGGATCAGTAATTACTGTGGTGCCAACAAAAACGAACTAAAATTCAAAATGTCCTATCATTTTTATTGAACACAATGGGAAGATTTCACCTTCATTTACTGCTTCTATGATATGACCCTTCAGCTGTTCCTTGTGCTGTGGCTTCTTTAAAAGCATCTTCTCTAAATGAAAAATGTCCCAAACTCCAGGAACTCTGCAGAAATGATCGTCGGTTTGAAACTGTTCAGAGAAGTAATGATGGATGCACCAATCCAGGCCGAGAAACACCTATCGGGAGAAGCTGCGATCTTGATGGGAGTTCCTCTTGAAGCCAGCTCTTCCAGTTCTTTCATAAGTCTTTCCTCAAGCCCAGGGAAGAGAGTGTTGCCCCCAGACAGTATAATTTCTGCAAAGAGATTCTTCTGGATGTCCATGTCACACTTCATAATGCTGCTGACCACTATATTTTTGAGAGTCCCAGGCTGTGGGTGCCTAGCTGCTGAGGTGTGAAAAGAATCTCGGGCACCTGGTATCGCTGTTCCCCTACGTAGATGACATTCCCATCTGGCAGTAGGTATTTTTCAGGACTTCCTTTGGGCTCTTATGTGGTTCTTTCTCTGGATCCAAGGCCACATAGCACAGCTTCTCTTTGATGTCATCCACTAAGTCCTTGTTGAGTATGTAAGGGAAGACACTCCCACTAGTGAGAAGCAGCTGGGCAAGGTGCTCTGTGACATCCTTCCCTGCCCATGTCGAGCTTGGTGATAGCATGAGGCAGGGAGTAATCTTCAAAGATGGGAACCGTGCAAGTGACTCCTTCCCCACTGTCCACCTCAAGGCCCATGACAGGGGCAGAGGCATAGAGTGCTGCTGCCGCGTGGTTTGACAGGTAGAAGGCAGGCACCTTGAAGGTCTCAAACATTACTTCTGCCATCTTCTCTCGAGTCTTCATTGGGTTCAAGGAGGTCTCGGTCATGAGTACAGGCTGTTGAGAGGATTTTACTCCCAGTTCCCACTCGAAAAGATATTCCCAGAGTTTCTCCATGTCATCCCACCCTGTTACCAGCCCACGCTCAATGGGATAGTGTAACTGGAAGGCCTCATACTTGTACTGGGCATTTCCCCCCACAATGTAGCTTTTCTGACAGGGTTCTGATAACGGCATGTTAAACTGAGGATGCCCCACGACAGAACTGATGACATGATGGGGTACCGTCTCTTCAGACAGGCCTACTTTGCAGACTCCTGATCCTTGTCAAAAACTACAGCTGGAATGTCTAATATGTATGGGTTAAACATACCTGCAGAATGTTCTACTGAACTTCACCAAAATCCAGCACATTTAACCACGGGGTGAAATAGTAGGCTCCTCTGGAAGTTCTAAAGCCACAGGATACCCAAGTTATCAGGTTGTCACTCAGTTGAAGCTAGCAGGTTGTCCCCAATACCCCAAAGCACCCCATCTTCAACCCATGAATTTTCTTCTCCTTATGGCAGCCCAGGGCCTGGTGAGGCTATTTCACTGATGATTACCTGCTATGTAACAATGTCGTCATGGTAACAATTGTCCTCAGAGAGCTTTAGAAAGATTTTAAGGGGTGGAGTCTCTGAGATACTAATAGTCTTAGGGTGAAACAGAGGAAGATAAACCATATCTATGGATAACTTTGATAACTCTCTGAACCTGAAGCAAAGTTCTAGCCTTAGAACTGAGTAAGTAAGCCCAGCTGTGGACTTGACCGCCCCCTGCCCCTCCCTTCCCGTCACCTCCTTCCAAAAAACAAAATTGGCTTCTATGACCAGCTTAGCTGCTATTTGTAGAATAACAAAAATATCCTTCCTTTTGCTAAGGGGAGGAATTAAGCATGAGACACAGGTTCAAATTGCGGTGAGGATGGCCATAATCCAGTTACAGAGGTGCTTATATTTGTTTTCTTGTTTTTAACAGCTTTATTGAGATAAATTTCACATACAATACACTCACCCATTTATAGTGTATATTTCCATGACTTTCAGTATATTCACTGACATAGGCAAACATCACAAGTCAAGTTTAGAACATTTTTTCACCTCAAAAAGCAACCTTTTTCTCTTTAGTTGTCAACCTTTCCAGACCACCCTCCTGTGAGCCCAAAACCCCATTCCTATATCTTTGTCTCTATAGATTTATCTTCTGTGCCTTTTTAATATAAATGGAATAATAATATGTGGCCTTTGTGACTAGCTTCATTCATTTAGCGTATTGGCTTCAAGGTTTTTCATTGTTTGAATATAACACATTTTAATTATCTATTCTACAACATACCATTGTTCACGGTATTTATTTATAATCTTTATTTTTATCTGTAAGATCGCCAGTAATATCCTCTCTACTTTTTTAGGAACATTTTTAAAGAAACAGCTTTCGGTTTCATTGATTTCTTTATTATTTTTCTATTCTCCATTTCAATAATTTCTGCACTATTCATTTTCATTTCATTCCTTCTGCTGGCTTTAGTTTTATTTTCTTTTTCCAGTATGATAAGTTGAAAGGTTAGGATATAGATGATATCTTTCTTCCTTTTTAATGTTTTTTATTGATTTCAGATAGAGGAAAGGAGAGGGAGAAATAGAAACATTAATGATGAGAGAGAATCATCTACCATCTACCTCCTGCATGCCCCCTACTGGGGATAGAGCCCAAAACCCAGGCATGTGCCCTGACTGGGAATCAAACTGTGACTTCCTGGTTCATGAGTTGATGCTCAACCACTGAGCCACAATGGCTGGATTCTTTCTTCTTAAATGTAGATTGAGATGGTTTATCTATTTTGTCAACTTGGGAAAGCATTTTGGTCAGTTGTTTGGTCAAACACTAGTCTAGCTGTTACCTTGGAATGATTTTGTAGATGCTATTAACATTTTAAAAAGTTAACTTAAATAAAGGAGATTAACATCCATAATGTGGGTGAGCCTCATCCAACCAATTGAAGGCCTTTAGAGCAAAAGCTGAAGTTTCTTGGAGAAGGAATTCTGTCTCAAAACTGTAACAGAATTCAAAGTTCTAAGATTGTGATGGTTTAATTTATATGGCAACTTGACTAAGAGATGCTCAGCCATCTTGCAGAACATTGTTTCTTAATGGGTAAATGATTGCGTATCTAGTATAGATTATGGGTACTTTCACCCCCAGGACTTGTTATTATTAGATTGTTTGTTTCATGACTGACTTTTAATAGAACTTATTTATATTCTGCAGTGTTAATCATCTATGTTGTACTTCAGGGGGCAGCCTTGTATATGTAGTCACCCTGGAATGATGACACTGGTATTGGCAGGGCTCTCTTTGTCTATTTCCCTAACCACATCCAGCTATTAGGCTCCACTAATAGTGAGAAGATTGCTCTATTGATTTCAAAAATGTCTTTAGACAAAATGCCACACATTGTAAACCAATCAAATTCAGATCCATTTGAAGTGATAGTTTCTGAGGTCAGTGTTTGAAATCTGTTATGACTGACGCATGTCTCCTCCAGCTTCTTCTTTCTAGGTTTCTCTAGCACACTATCAAACTTACAGTTTAGCCTATGTCTTTATGAACTTATTAATAGTTTCTAAATTATTGTTCACCACAACCTCCAGATTGTTTTGCAGGAGTGTCTATATGCACCCAGCCAGCGTGATTCAGTGGTTGGACATCGACCTATGAACCAGGAGGTCATGGTTTGATTCCTGGTGAGGGCACATGTCAGGGTTGCAGGCTCTATCCCCATTAGGGGGAGTGCAGGAGGCAGCTAATCAATGATTCTCTCTCATTATGGATGTTTCTCTTTTTCCCTCTTCCTCCCTCCCTGAAATTATATATATATATATATATATATATATATATATATATATATATATCTCCTATCTAATAAAAGAGAAACATGGTAATTAGCTGTACGGCCACTACCCTTCCCATTGGCTAATCAGTGAGATATGCAAATTAACTGCCAGCCAAGATGGCGGCTGGCAGCCACGCAGCTGACGCGAACATGGAAGCTTGCTTGCTCCAGTGACGGAGGAAGCCAGGTTCCCCGCCTGCCTTGCCGGCCTCTCAGCTGCTCTCTAAGAAACGTTGTAACAAATATAGAAGCTAAACAAAACCCCAGAAACCTCCTTTCAGTCATCTGGGCTTCAGCCAGCCGGACCGCAACATTGTATCAAATACAGAAGGTAAACAAAGGCCAGAAACCTGCTTTCAGCAGCGGAGCCTCAGAGCTAAAGCTGGCCCAGAATTAAAAAAAAAGAAAAAAAGGACAGGTTGGGAGATTTAGTCACCCGCCAGCCTAAAAACGGCCCTCAGCCCCTCACCCCGACTGGCCAGGCACCCCAGTGGGGACCCCCACCTGAAGGGAGTGTGACCAGATGCAAACAGCCATCAGCCCCTCACTCAGGCTGGCCAGGCACCCCAGTGGGGACCCCCATCCTGAAGGGGGTGTGACCAGATGCAAACAGCCATCATCCCCTCACCCAGGCTGGCCAGGCACCCCAGTGGGGACCCCCACCCTGATCCAGGACACCCTTCAGGGCAAACCAGCCGGCCCGCACCCGTGCACCAGGCCTCTATCCTATATAGTAAAAGGGTAATATGCCTCCCAGCACCGGGATCAGCGAAGCAGCGAGGCCTCCTGGCACCGGGATCAGCATGACAGGGGGCAGCGCCCAAACCCCGATCGCCCTGTGGCTCTGTGTGTGACAGGGGGCGGGGTCACAACCTCCCTATCTGCCCTGCTCTGTTCGTTACAGGGGAAGGCGCCCCAACCCCCTGATCAGCCCTGCTCTGTGCCTGATAGGGGGGAGCTCCTCAACCTACTGATCAGCCCTGCTCTGTGCCTGATAGGGGGGAGCTCCCCAACCCCCTGATCGCCCTGTGGCTCTTGTGTGACAGGGTGCGGCGCCCCAACCCCCCCCCCCCCCCACGGGCCCTGCTCTGTGACGGGGTAGAGCCATAATCTCCCCATCGGCCCTGCCCTGAGTGTGATAGTGTCGGGGCCCCAACCCCCTATCGGCCCTGCTCTGTGTGTGACAGGGGGTG
>NW_005871050.1:10479575-10481016 GCF_000147115.1 Myotis lucifugus | reverse complement strand
CCCCCTGATGGGCCCTGCTCTGTGCATGACAGGGGGCAGTGCCCCAGCCCCCTGATCCGCCCTGCTCTGTGTGTGACAGGGGGCAGTGCCCCAACCCCTGATCGCCCTGCTCTGTGCATGACAGGGGCAGTGCCCCAACCCCCTGATCGCCCTGCTCTGTGCATGACAGGGGGTGGTGCCTCAACCTCCCTATCGACCCTGCCTTGAGTGTGACAGGGCGGTGCCCCAACCCCCCAATCGGCCCTACCCTAGCATGACTAGGGGTGGCATCGCAACCTCCCGATCCGCCCTGCTCTGTGCATGACAGGGGGCGGCAACCCAACTCCCCAATCGGCCCTGCTCTGAGCCAGACCAGGGGCTGCACCTAGGGATTGGGCCTGCCCTCTGCCACCCGGGAGCAGGCCTAAGCCAGCAGGTCATTATCTCTCGAGGGGTCCCAGACTGTGAGAGGGCACAGGCCGGGCTGAGGGACCCCTCCTACCCCCCCCCCCCCAGTGCACAAATTTTTGTGCACCGGGCCTCTAGTATATATCTATAATAATAAAAGCATAATATGCTAATTAGACTGGACAGCCAAACAACATTCCGGACGTCCTTCTGGACGAAGCTGTGGCAGTAGGAGCCATGGCAGAAGCAGTTAGCGGTGACCAGGCAGGCAGGCCAGCTGTTAGGGGTGATCAGGCAGGCAGAGAGGTTAGGGGCAATCAGGCAGATAGGCGAGTGAAAGGGGGCAATCAGGCAGGCAGGCAGAGGTGGTTAGGGGCATCAGGCAAGCAGGCGAGTGCTTAGGGGTGATCAAGCAGGCAGGCGAGCAATTAGGGGCAATCAGGCAGGCAATCAATTAGAAGCGATCAGGCAGGCAGGCGAACAGTTAGGGGTGATCAGGCAGTCAGGCAGAGTGGTTAGGGGCAATCAGGCAGGCAGGCAAGTGGTTAAGGGTCATGAGGCAAGCAGGTGAGTGGCTAGGGGTCATGAGGCAAGCAGGTGAGTGGTTAGGGGCGATCAGGCAGTCAGGCAGAGGCGGTTAGGGGCGATCAGGCAGTCAGGCAGAGGCTGTTAGGGGCAATCAGGCAGTCAGGCAGAGGCGGTTAGGGGCGATCAGACAGGCAGGCGAGCAGTTAGGGGCAATCAGGCAGGCAAGTCGTTAGGGGTGATCAGGCAGGCAGGCAGAGGGGTAGGGGCAGGCAGGCAGGCAGGCAGGTGATCAGTTAGGAGCCAGTGGTACTGGATTGTGAGAGGGATGTCCAACTGTCGGTTTAGACCCTATCCCGGAGGCAGTCAAACAACCCCCAAGGGGTCCCAGATTGGGAGAGGGTGCAGGCCGGGCTGAGGGACATGCCCCCCTCCCCCATGCACATATTTTGTGCATCAGGCCTCTAGTATATACATATATATATATATATATATATATATATATATATATATATATATATATATTTAG
>NW_005871050.1:10454991-10479475 GCF_000147115.1 Myotis lucifugus | reverse complement strand
CCGGTGGGTCTCTAGGCTGCTGGCAATCAGAGCTGGGCAATCAGGACCCAAAGCCCCGGCAGGGCTGGGAGAGGCGCCGGTCACCAGATTGGCGTGGAAGGTACAGATGCCTGACGCCGATACCACTGCCACTGTGCGGTTCCCTGCCGCCCCCCTCCTCCTTCCCTCACCACCACACTGCCACTGAAGGGGGCAAGTGGTGAGCCAATTGGGGCCTGCTGGCTGGGGGGAGGTTCAGGAAGTGGGAGGTTGCCTGCCAGCCCTGAGGAGGGAGCAGGCCCTCGGCCCCACTGGGAAAGGGGTTGCGTCTGCCGCCACCCACCCCCAGTTCCCCATCCCAGCCACGGCCCTGCCCCGATTGGGCGATCGGGGCCTGCCGGCCAGGGGTAGGGACCACAGGAAGTCGACTGGCCAGGGGAGGTTGTCTGTGAGAGTGCACTGACCACCAAGGGGCAGCTCCTGTGTTGAGCATCTACCCCCTGGTGGTCAGTGTGCATCATAGCAACCAGTCTTAACAGTCACTTAGGGATATATATATATATATATATATATATATATATATATATATATATATAGTTAAAAAGTGTTTATAAGCTTTAATTTCCCCATATTGCATTCCAAATGAGTCAGTTTCTTTGTGAAATACTTAGGAGCTATATATTTGTCCAGTGTGCTTCTCCCTTCTCCTCACGGAGTCAAGGCTTTGGATCTGTGGCTGAAGACAATGCATGTTTCTCTCTGAGTGATTCTCCTTCTGTAGATTATGAGCCTTTAGTGCAGGGAGGAGTAGCCTCAGAGGTTCTTGGCTTGCTTCTCCTTATGAGGAACCATTACTATACAAGCCATGGCAAAGGCAATGGGGATCCCAGCATTTTCAGTGATTCTGTTGAGCCTCTGTGCCACTGTGTAAGCTGAGCAGCAAAAGGGAACCTACACCCCTCATTTCCACCTACTTGCTACAGCATTAGCAACAGGTAGCTGAGTGCAGAATGAGAAATACTGTACCTCCTTGGAAGATAGTCCTCAATTGAAAACTCTAAGAATATGTCTGACATTTCTGTCTCACGGAGTTAGGAAGGGGGGGGAAAGGGCTGTGTCTCATTTCAAATACCACAGACTCATTGTTATTACCAAATTTCAGTGGCTTTTCTCAAACAAAAGTTTCTTCATGTCATTAAGGTCATTTCCTAGTCTTTAAATGCTTTGCTTTAAAATAGTTTTGCCAGATTTGCTTGAAGTATATATGAAGTGTTTCTTATTCTGTCATTCTGTAAGTCCATCAAACAATCAAATCTTGCAAGATGGTATTAATGAACTATATAACACCATCACCTATAATGATGTTCTTCATTCCTTTGTTTGGTAACATGCTTCTTTTTCCTTTTGGCCCTAAACTTTCATCAATTTACTGCAATTTGTGTAGGTATAATTTAATTATTTTTCCTGCTAGATGTTAATTTAATTTTTTTCATTTGTTAATTGGTATCTTTCATCAATTCTGGAAGGTTATTAGTTAATTTTTCTCAATATTGTTCTTTCCTATTTTCTTTCTCCTCTATAATATTCATGTTAACTATTTTTGAATTTTCATTTTAATCCTTAATTTAACCTAATCTTATAGTTGCAACTTCTTACAATGCTGCTTTCTGCATAACTTCTCTTTTCAGATCACCGATGTTCAGTGTAGCAATATAAATTTACAAGTAATGCATCAATTGTATATTTCACATCGTTTTATTTCTAAAATAAAAATTCATATTTATCATTTCTAGAAGTTGTGCCTTTCCTTTCCAAACTGCTTTATCATTTTTAATGGTCACGTTTTTGTTCATCACACATTTAAATATTGACAAATTACTTAAAGATATTATACTTTTATTTGATATACTATAATCTACAATTGCAAATATTGCAGCAGTTGCCAACTGGTGGTCTGTGGACTACTGGTGGTCCATGAGGTCTGAAAGGTTGGCGACCGCTGGACTAGAGTCTTATGTTCTAGTGATATGTTTATTATAAAATAACTAGAGGCCTGGTGCACGAATTCGTGCATGGGTGGGGTCCTGCTGGCTGCCCAGATGAGGGCCATCAGCCGGGCTGGCTGGGGGGAGGGGCCATGGGGGGTTGGCCAGCGGCCCCACCCCCAATTGGGGTGATGAACTCCTTTAGCTTTTTCTTGTCTGTGGAGCTCTGGCCTTCAATTCTAAATGAGCTTTGCTGGGTAGAGAAGGACATGGCCAGAAATATTCAAAGTGATGAAGAGCAAGGACCTGTAGCCAGGGTGACCTTCCTTTTGAAAGGACGCCGCCGATTCCGGGGCTGAGGGTTCAGTTTTCATGAAACCCAGGTCAGTCTTTGCATCGGGCAAGTGGAATCACTGAGGCCTATTTGAGAGTCCCCAAGGCTGGGGACTCTCAAAACACAGTTAAAAACACATTTGTGAAGGAATGTTATAGGTTCTCTCTCATAAAAAAGCCCACGCGTGTCTGTGCTACACCAACAGGGTTGCTTTAACACTGAAGCCTCCATTTGCAAGCCCACCCACCTGCAGGAGCTGGCAAGAGGTTCAAAGTGGCTGCGTAGATGAAGCCGGTGCCAGGCCACCTGGCAGGTGTCAGCAGCTCAGCCATCTGAGCCCCTGGTGTGGGGAGATGGGCTCTGACATCACTACCACGTGGAGGATTTGACGGCATTGGCAGCAGCTTCAGAGCTTGTTGCTATTTTGTTTTATTTTTATCTCCTTTTCCTTTTAAACCTCTCCAGGTTGCATGCGTCCAAGAGCGGAGCAGCCTTTGCAGCCTCCTGGAAGAATCAACTCACAAAATTGTCTTTCCTTGACCTAATGCATAGTTTTCCCAGTGGAAATAGCTTTTCCTCTGGAGGCATTATTAAAAAGAAAATCAGAGGTAATTAAACATTCCAACTTCCTGAGATAATGGATAACAGTTTAGGCAAAGAGTAGCCTAAGGAAAGAGTTTATAAGGAAAATATGGGGATCAAATGACCATAGTAGGCTTTGCAAAGCCTCAGCATATTCCTGAGGATATAAACGTCCATGCCCATGTATAGTGCTCTGCACTTGCACAGGCCTATGTGTGTGCTCAGGAAATATCTGAGAAGGCCTGAAGCTCACACTGTTGGCTAACTTTGAGGTTCTGCACAAGAGGTCGACTTGCAAACTACCTCGTTGAATATTGAAGCTTTGCCCCTAATGCACACACAAAGCCCTTCAGCAAGGACTTGATGAGTTATTAGTTCCATTCATCTAAAGATATATTTTTCCGCTCTTCCCGGTTTGGCTCTGGATAGAGTGTCAGTGTGTGGACTGAAGGGTCCCAGGTTCTATTCCAGTCAAGTGCACATGCCTACGTTGTGGGCTTGATCCCCAGTGTGGGACATGCAGGAGGCAGCTGATCAATGATTTTTCTCTCATCATTGATGTTTCTATCTCTCTCTCCCTCTCTGAAATCAATAAAAATATATTTTTAAAAAAGCAATTGATAAAGATATATTTTTCCAAAAATTTTCTGACTGCTAACTTGACTGAGTAGAGACCTCAGTGGGCACACATGACAAATATGCAGACTTTACAAAACAAAATTAATGAAAATCACTAAAGACCCAGTACAACAACCACCACCACCCAACAACAAAACAAAACAAAACCCCCAGAGAGTGACAACAACAAAAAACCTTAAGGAGAGAGAATCTGTTTTCCAGAGCTGTTAAATTATAAAATGTTTCTGACTGATCCAAAAAGTGATAGTCTGTATTTTTAACAAATTGAGTCATACACAGAAGCTATATTCAATGATATTTAATCAAGTAAATCTCTTCCTTTACTCTTATTATTCTTGTTCTTGTTTTTATAATAAAAAGAACTTGGCATTGCTTGAAGTTTTCAATTTTCTACATGATAATAAATTTAATTTTAAAAATTGTACCATTTTTTGGCTCTGAAATATCCAGCTGACAGCTGATTCATGAATATAGATAATATAAATAGAATTATTATCACCTTACCTTTTATTTTACTATTTTTATCAATATTTTTATGTTTCCTGACTATTAAAGAACAGCAAAATTGGGCTCACATTTCAGACATTATGGTGCCACTATACTTCTCATCACATAGTAAATCATGTTTATTTAAAGCAGTCACATTAATAAGTTTTCATATCCTTCACATACTGTCCTATACAGATTATGTAGTAATTCACAATTCCTCTCTAAGGAGAAAAAGATAAGGAAGGTAATGTGAGAGTAAATCCATGACCTATAATTAATAGTATTTAGGAATATTAGCAGTATTTAGACATAGTAAGAAGTGAAATTACTTTGTAGTAGTTTACAGTACTCCAAATCTCCAGTTTACTAAGATCTTGTCTATGATTGGTTAAGAAAATGTTACTAAGTCTGCCTTTAACAGTTAAACATTTAGAGACCTCCAAATTTATCTATTTTTTTTCTTGTAAGAACACTTGACATGGAATGTATGTTCTTCACAAATTTTTAAGTTAACAGCTCCCCATTTCTCCACACACCAGCCCCTGGCAACCAACATTCTATTCTTTATTTCTATGAGTTTGAATATTTTATATACCTCCCTTAGTGGAATCATGCATATTTGTCCTTTTGTGATTGGCTTATTTTACATAGCATAATGTCGTCCAGACTTATCAATGTTTGGCACAGATGAAATTATTTCCGTTTTTTTAAGGCAGAATAATATTCCATTGTGTGTACACACATTTTTTAAACTATTCCTCCATCCACGGACATTTGGTTGTTTCTACCTATTGACCATTGTAAAACATTCCACAGTAAATAGAGACATCTCCTCAAAATTCTGATTTCAATTTTGGGGTGATTGTTGGGCCATATATTAGTTCAATTTTTAATATTTTGAGGAATTGTTTTCCACTGAGGCTGCACCATTTTACAGTACTAACAGTGTACAAGGGTTCCAATTCCTCCTAATTTTCACCAACACTTGTGATATGTATGTACATATATATTATATATACATGATAGCTATCCAAACAAGTTTCAGATGATATCTCATTTTGGTTTTAAATTGCAATTGGCTGATAATTAGTGATGTTGAGAATCTTTTCATATCTGTTAGCCATTTATAGGCCTGCCTTGGAGAAGTATCTATTCAGAATATTGCCCATTTTTAATTAATTTATTGGATTGCTATTAACTTGAAAGATGTCCTTATATTTTGAATTTTAACCTCTTAATGAGATATATGCTTTGACAATAATTTTTTTCCAGTTCATAGATTGCCTTTTCAACCTTTTGATTGTTTTCTTTGCCATGCAGAAACTTTTTAGTTTTGTATGTATCATTTGTCTATTTTTGCTTTGTTGCCTGTGCTTTTAAAATCATAGCCAAGAAATCATTTCCAAGATGACTGTCATAAGACTTTACCCTGTTTTCTTCTAGTACTTTCACAGTTTCAAATCTTACATTTAAGTCTTTAATTCATTTTGGTTTGATTTTTTTTCTTGTCCTGTAAAATAATGGACAAATTTTATTTCTTTATATAGTATTCCAGATTTCCCAACATAATTTGTTTTAAGAAACTGTTTCCCATTGTGCAATTCTTGGGACCATTGTTGAGGATTAGTTAACCATATATGCCTGGGTATATTTTTGGATTGTTTATCCCATTCCATTGGTCCATTTGTCCATTTTTATGCCAGTAGCATACGGTTTTAACTACTGTAACTTTGTAATATAGTTTGAAATCAGGAAGTGTGATGCCTCAGACATTGTTCTATCTTCATAAGATTGCTTTGGCTATTCATGGTGGGGTATATTTTTTGTGTGTGTGGTTCCATATAAATTTTAGGATAGTTTTTTCCATACTTTTGGGAGAAATGCCTTTAAATTTTTCTAGGTATTACATTGAATCTGGAGATTCCTGTGGGTAGTATTGAAATTTTAACAATGTTATGTCTTCTAATCCATGAAGAGACAATTCTTTATAATTATTTATGTCCTTTTTATTTTATTTTTCATCAATGTTATTTTCAGTGTACAACTCTTTCTGCCCCCTTGGTTAAGTCTATTTCTGAGTATTTTATTGTTTTGATGCTTTTGTAACTATAATTGTTTTCTTAATTTTCTTTAGGGACACTTCATTTTTAGTGTATAGAAACACAACTTCCTTTTATATGTTGATTTTGTATCCTACAAGTTAATTAAATTTACTAAGCCTAGCAATTTTTTTTAGTATGTGAAGTCTTTAAGGTTTTCTAGATGAAAGATTATGTCATATGCAAAGAGAAATATTTTTCCTTCTGATTTTACAATTTGGATAACCTGACCTTTTTCTTTTTTCTCACCTAACTAATCTATGTAAAACAATACTATGTTGAATGAAATAGTAGTGGAAAAGCTTTCAATTTTTCACCATTGAGTATAATGTATCTGTAGGCTTTTATTGTTTAGTCTTTATTTTGTTGAGGTAAATTCATTCTGCACACAGTTTTTTATTTTGTATAATATTTTGAAATAGTTTGAGGAGCATAGGTGTTATTTCTTCTTTGAATGTTTGGTAAAAATTGACTGTGAAGCTATCTTGTTCAGCGCTATTGTTAGCTGGAAGTTTTTCAGTTACTCTATTTCATTAGGTGTTACTGGTTTATTTAGGTTTGGAAAATTGTATGTTTCTAGGAATTTGTCCATTTCACTCAGGTTTTCCAATTTGCTGGCATATAGTTGTTCATAGTATTTTCTTACAATCCTTTGTATTTTTGTGAACTCAGTTGTTACTTGTGTGTTCTCTCTCTATTGTTTCTTGATGAGTCTGGTTAAAGGTTCATCAATCTTGATTATGTTTTCAAAGAACCAGCTCTTGGTTTCATTGTTTTTGTTGGTTTTTTTGTTTGTTTGTTTTGTCTGTGTCATTTATTTCTGCTCTCATCTTTATGATCTTTATTATTTTCTTCCCTCTATTTACTCCGGGCTTTCTTTGTTGTTCTTTTTCTAGTTTGTTTAGATGTGAGGTTAAATTGTTCATTGGAGATTTTTCTTGCTTCTCGAGGTAGACCTGTAATGCTACTAACTTCCCTCTCAGGACTGCTTTTGCTGTGCCCCATAGATTTGGGGTTGTGTTCTCATTTTCATTTGTTTCAAGGTATCTTTTGATTTCTTACTTGATCTCATTGTTAATCCATTCATTGTTTAGTAACATGCTATTTAGCTTCCGTGTGTTTGTGTATTTTTTAGTTTATTTTCTTATGATTGATTTCTAGTTTTATACCATTATGGTCATAGAAGGTGCTTGATATGATTTCAGTCTTCTTTAACAGAACCTGTTGTTAGATTGTGTCAAGAAATTCTACCTGATCCAACCTTATGTTGCTTTTATTATTGTCCAACATTCTTAGTATCTAATCCTGAACATCTTCCCTGGATTTCTGTCTATATAAATTCAAAATGAAAGTACTTATTTTGGAGTGTAGTGCACTGCCTCATGGGTCATCTTTAGAGACCTGCTGGGACCTTACCTGTAGAGGTCTGATAGGAGTTGAATTTACTTTTAGTTTTAGAGTATGGAAGTATGTCCTGAGGTGAATCAGCATTGTCTGGCATATCCACTCCCTTAAGGGAGGCCATTACAGTTTTCTTTTCTTTTTTTTTTAATAATTAAATCTTTATTGTTCAGATTATTACATTTGTTCCTCTTTTTCCCCCCCATAACTCTCCTCCTCCCAGTTCCCACCCCACCCTCCGCCCTCACTCCCCACCCACTGTCCTCATCCATAGGTGCATGATTTTTGTCCAGTCTCTTCCCGCATCTCCCACACCCCTTCCCCCCCCCAAGCATAGTCAGTCCATTCCCTTTCTATGTCCCTGATTCATTATAATCACCAGTTCATTCTGTTCATCAGATTATTTATTCACTTGATTCTTAGATTCACTTGTTGATAGATGCATGTTTGTTGTTCATAATTTGTATCTTTACCTTTTTTTCTTCTTCCTCTTCTTAAAGGATACCTTTCAGCATTTCATATAATACTGGTTTAGTGGTGATGAACTCCTTTAGCTTTTCCTTATCTGTGAAGCTCTTTATCTGACCTTCAATTCTGAATGATAGCTTTGCTGGATAAAGTACTCTTGGTTGTAGGTTCTTGGTATTCATCACTTTGAATATTTCTTGCCACTCCCTTCTGGCCTGCAAAGTTTCTGTTGAGAAATCAGCTGACAGTCGTATGGGTATTCCCTTGTAGGTAACTGAGTTTCTTTCTCTTGCTGCTTTTAAGGTTCTCTCTTTGTCTTTTGCTCTTGGCATTTTAATTATGATGTGTCTTGGTGTGGTCCTCTTTGGATTCCTTTTGTTTGGGGTTCTCTGTGCTTCCTGGACTTGTAAATCTATTTCTTTCACCAAGTAGGGGAAGTTTTCTGCCATTATTTCTTCAAATAGGTTTTCAATATCTTGCTCTCTCTCATCTTCTGGCACCCCTATAATTCTGATGTTTGTACGCTTGTAGCTGTCCCAGAGGCTCCTTACACTATCTTCACACTTTCGGATTCTTTTTTCATTTTGCTTTTCCAGTTGGGTGTTTTTTGCTTCCTGGCATTTCAAATCTTTGACTTGATTCTTGCGCTCCTCTGGTCTGGTGTTGGGAGTCTGTATAATATTCTTTAGTTCAGTCAATGTATGCTTACTTTCTAGTTGGTCCTTTATCACACCATCGAGGGTCTCATTAGATTTCCTGTACATCTCATCAAGTTTATCGACAGACTCTAGAAGCCTCTTGAGAGACCTCAAAAGTGGGGTTTTGAATTCTATATCCAGTAGCTGCTTTCCTCTGGTTCTGTCCTTTGTGGCCTGTTTCTTTGTCTTGGCATTTTTTTATGCTTCGCTGTGTCAATAGAGTGGCTTTCCGTGTTAAGTGTCCCAATTACCTGAGGTAGACACTCTTGGTGCACCCCCTTGTGGTCTCTATGAGCAGTCTTGTTGTAGTCAAGCCTTGATTGTTGTAGGTAATTACTACTTGACCTCCAGGCCAACTGGCTGTGAGAATCAGCTGTGTTTGCAGTGGGAGAACTTCTGTCCTCTAGGGAGGTGCTAATCTAGCCTTTGTCTGAGGCTATCCGGCAAATGGCTCTGTGCAGGGCTTGGGCGGGGCGGGTCCCACGGGATCAACAGGGCAGAGGAGGGAGCAGTTATGGCTGCTCTCAGTCCGTCCCCAGGGGCTCTGCCTCTCTGTCCCAGCAACAGCTGCAAACCTCGGAGGGACCGAAGCCAGACAGTCCCGCTTCTCCCGTTTGAGTCTGAGTCCCTAGAGACTTGCCCAGATCTGGAGCCCAGAGTCCGAGGCTCCCTCCGGATTGAAACAGACAACCGCGCCCTCAGCCACCAGCCCTCGCCGCGTGCACTCCGCACCTTAGTATTTTACTTCAGCACTGCGCCTACTCTGATTCTCGGTTCCTCCTAGTTGTAGAACTTCCACTCAGCCAGCCTTCCTGTGGTTCTGGATGATGTCCGTTCCTTCTTTTAGTTGTATTTTTGAAGTGGTTGTTCGAGGCAGCAAACTCCGGCATTAACCTATTCCGCCATCTTGGTTCTCTACAGTTTTCTTATAGCAATGCCATGTTAATCCTAATGAATTGAGGTGAAAAGGCTGATACCACATTGTATGAAGAGGCCTATTCTACTTGGGGTGGAAATGCTGATGCCACTGAAATGGGGGAGGCCACTTTTGCTATAGTTGAGGCCACTTCTCCTGGGGGTGAGAAAGGAAATTTCACTGGGATGGGAAAGATCTCTTCTACTGGTATAGACGTGTCATCAGAGCTTAGGGGTTTAGTGTCCCCAGCATCAACAGTATTTTCCCACTTGTTTCTATTTCAACTGAATAGATTTCACTCTTCCCTAAACAATGCCTTTAATTTAATGGTAGACAACTTATGAGACTAAAAGTTTAAATTGTGGCCCTGACCGATTTGGCTCAGTGGATAGAGCGTCGGCCTGTGGACTCAAGGGTTGCAGGTTTGGTTCCGGTCAAGGGCATGTACCTTGGTCGCGGGAATATACCCAGTGGGGAGTGTGCAGGAAGCAGCTGATCAATGTTTCTCTCTCATCGATGTTTCTGACTCTCTATCCCTCTCCTGTTCTCTCTGTAAAAAATCAAAGAAGAAGATTGGCTCTGCTCTTTAAAAAAAAACTGAAAATTGTGTTGTAATTCAGGCACTTGAGGCCTGAGGTTCTATGTTTGATTTTCAGCAATTTCAGTACTACATACACAAGAGTAAAAGGTGTACCTTAGCCTGGTCAGCATGGCTCAATGGTTGAGCATCAACCTATGAACCAGGAGGTCAGGGTTTGATTCCTGGTCAGGGAACATGCCAGGATTGTGGCCTCGATCCCCTGTGTGGTGTGCAGGAGGCAGCTGATCAATGACTGTCTCTCATCATTGATGTTTCTGTGTCTCTCTCCTCTCCTTTATCTCTGAAATCAATAAAAATATATATTTTTAAAAAGTGTCCTTCAGGGCACACTTGGGAGGTCTTAGGTCATTTATATGTGTGTGAGCTGGAAAGTTGAATCCCTGAACAACATACCGATGTCATTATATTCATTAGTTTTCAAAAAACATTCAACAGTATTTTGTACAGAACCATCTCTAGCTCCTTTCTTTTTATAAATTTTTTATTAGTAGTATCAAAAATCTGTCTAATGCAGATATTTTGTGTATCTTTATAAACAATTCATACCATTCACTCTCAGAACTCTCTTTACTAATGGAAATAGGGACATTAACACCTTCTAAGCCAGTCATATTAGAGAGCCAATTCCAGAAACCCTAGAACCAATTTAGAAAACTCAAGTTTAAAATTCTGTTTCTCTAGGATCCCTCTTGGTACTAAAGTCTGTATTAGACAGGGTTCTCCAGTGATATAAAAACAAGATAGACATATGCATATACATGAATAAAGATATACAGATAAAATGAGATTTAGTATAAGGAACTTACTTGCATGATTATGGAGGCTCAGAAATCCCATGACCTATCTGGCATCTGCATGCTGGAGACCCAAGAATACCAGTGATTTAATTTATTCTGAGTCTGAAAACCTGAGAACAAAGAGAGTCGATGGTGTAAATTCCAGTGCAAGAGCAAAAGTACACATGAGATGTCCCAGCTCACACAGTGAGTGAGAAAAATGGGAAAAATTCCTCTTTGCCTTTTTACCTATTTAGGCCCTCTATTGATTGATGATGCCCTCCATATTATAGTGCAGTGGTTCTCAACCTTCCTAATGCCACGACCCTTTAATACAGTTCCTCATGTTGTGGTGACCCCCAACCATAACATTATTTTCGTTGCTACTTCATAACTGTAATTTTGCTACTGTTATGAATCATAATGTAAATATCTGATATGCAGGATGTATTTTCATTGTTACAAATTGAACATAATTAAAGCATAGTGATTAATCATAAAATAATATGTAATTATATATGTGTTTTCCAATGGTCTTAGGCGACCCCTGTGAAAGGGTCCATTCGACCTCCAAAGGAGTCGCGACCCACAGGTTGAGAACCGCTGTTATAGTGCAATCTACTTTACTAAGTCCACCAAATCAAATGTTTATCTCATCTAGAAATACTCTCACAGACACAAGAAAATGAAAACACAACCAAAAATGGGATAAAAATTTTGCAGTCCTATATTTGACAAGGTAATTGTATCTAGAACATATAAAGAATTTTTACAACTCAATATTAAAGGGAAATGAACAAAGGATCTGAATAAATATTTTTCTAAAGAAGATATACAAATGGCAATAAACACACTAATAGATGCTCAACATAATTATCCATGAGGGAAATTCAAAGCAAAACACAAAGAGACAGAAACTGGCTCATGCTTACTAGGATAGATATAATTAAAACACATATAACAAATATTGCTAAGGATGTGGCAAATTGCTGGCAGAAATGTAAGTAATGCAGCCACTTTGGGAAAAAATATCTGGAAGGTCCTCAAAACATTACACAGAAATTCTATATGACCCACCAATTCTCTTCCTAGGTATATACCCAAGGGAAATTAAAACATGAAAGCCACAAAATACTTACACATGAAAGTCTATTGCAGCATTATTCATAATAGCCAAAATGGATAAAGAACACAAATATCTATCAACTGATGAATGGTTAAATAAATTGATGTATATCAATACAATGAAGTATTAGATAGCCATTAAAAAGAACAAATTACCGAAACAAGCTACGACATGAATGAACCTTGAAAATATTTTGCTAAAGAAAAAAAGTCAGTCACAAAAGATGACATATTACATGATTCCATTTTTATGAATGTTCAAAATAGGCAACTATATAGATTGGTATTTTTCTAGGGCTTGGGAGAATAGGGGGTTGGGGCTGAAAGCTAAGGTTTGTGGGGTTTCTTCTGAAGCAGTGATGGCAAACCAGAGGTGACACACGAACTCATTTTTTTGGTTGATTTTTCTTTGTTAAATGGCATTTAAATATATAAAATAAATATCAAAAATATGTCTTTGTTTTACTATGGTTGCAAATATCAAAAAAGTTCTATATGTGACATGGCACCAGAGTTAAGTTAGGGTTTTTCAAAATGCTGACACGCTGAGCTCAAAAGGTTTGCCATCACTGTTCTAATGGGTTATAAAAATGTTCTAAAATCAATTGTGGTGATAGCTGATGGCTGCTTAACTCTGTGAATGTACTAAAATCCATTGAATTTTATGCTTTAAATGGGTGAATTTTAAATGTGAATTATATCTCAAAAGTTGTTTTAAAAATTTGTCCTCTGTAACAATGTCTTATGGTTCTTGCCTTCATTTTCTTATCTAACAGTGCTTCTCACCTTCTCTAGTGCAAATCATTGGGTAGAAGCCAAATTGATGAGAGTGAACCACACTAGAGAATAAAGACTTGACAGCTTTCTGAGTAGTGTGGATATTCACATTAACTTCCATGGAGCAGAACACAACACTCACTTTTTGTAAAGTCTGCATCGGAGTCATTCCGTTACCAGTCAAGCACCTTGTTTCTTGACCTCAGTCTGTGAATAGAATTCAACTATATCTGCATGTTTTCACGTATAATCACGTGCCTTTTAGATTGCGTGTCTGTTTTCCTTTCTATAATTACTCAGCATATTATCTTTCCTGAAGAATTAGTTATCTCTGAAACATACTTTTTATTGCTTCTAATGATATTCACTAGGTATGCATTCTAAATTCATCCTGAAGTGACATACAAGATTCCAGTAAATCCTATATAATAAAATCCTAATATGCAAATTGACCAAACAGCAGAACAACTGGCCACTATGATGCACACTGACCACCAGGGGGCAGATGTTCAATGCAGGCACAGCCTCCTGGTGGTCAGTGTGCTCCCACAGGGGGAGCGCCGCTCAGCCAGAAGCAGGGCTCAAGGCTAGTTAGTGCAGAGGCGGTGGTGGAAGCCTCTCCTGCCTCTGCTGCAGGTGGGCGGTAAGGAGCGAGGGGTCCCGGAATGTGAGAGCCCGGACCGTGAAAGGGATGTCTGCCTGCCTGCTGGCAGACAGACATCCCCAGAGGAGTCCCAGACAGTGAGAGGGTGCAGGCCAGGCTGAAGGGACCACCCCCCCCCCAGTGCATGAATTTCGTGCACTGGGCCTCTAGTTAGAATATAAAAGGATCCCAGCACACTTCATCATTTTTAAAGCAAAACTTGTAGGTTACAGCTAATTTTTTAGGAAATTGCTTTTAAATATCTACATATGAAGTATATCAAAACCTGTATTTCTACATCCACTATAGATCCATAGGATACTCATGGGAAGTAGACTTCTTTTTGCTTGATTCTCAGAAAAAAAAAATAAATTGAAAGTAATTTATAAATGACTATCAAAATGTTAACTCCAAAAACATTCTTTAGCCAATATCACATTGATGTCCTCTTAATTCATCTCCTATGGAGAATTTTCCATACTAGCAAATTATATTTACCACCTGGAGTTCTCTACAGATATAACAGATAAAACATCAGAGCCAAACATTAGTTTAACCCAAAACTTTAATTCATGAAAATGTTAAATAAATGCTGCTAGTCAGAAGCAAAGATTAATAAACTTCTGTGTTTATTTGATCATAAAATATAAAATAGTAACTTCTATTTTTAAAATATTCTGTAAAAATAAAACACACCAGGAATTCAAATTATAAGATATTTAATGGTATAGTCACCAAAGTAATCAAAGTAGAATAGTCAAGAAACATAATACCCATACAAAACTTCTGGCTTCTGTTCATGGTTACTGTTCATAAGCAGTAAGTTTATTCTTATAAGAATCAATGCAGCAATAATATATCAACTTTAAAGAATCTAATTCAAATCCAACTTCCTTAAAGAACTATTCAGATGTGTAATTGTCCATTTTCTGAAGATATCTTGCCTTGACAGCCAAAATTTCTTGATGTACTGCATAATATGTTCACTAGTTACAATGTCTTAAGGCATAATGGGAAACAATTTCTGACCAACACTTGCAACATTCAGCAAATACATTATAAAATATTTTATGTAAGGCTAGAATCTATGTAATATCACAATGAATTTCTTACTGTAAATTAATTGAATAGATATATTTGAATTTTTTGTGAGGAAAATCTAATAAACAATAGGAGCAAAAAAGAAACAGAATGACTATTTTGTTTAGGTTTCTGAATTAGATTCATGGGCCCATTATATTATGTAGAAGTCTCCTGCTGATAAGAAAATGACCAGATATAATGCTTTTTGAAATCCTGTGAAAGCAATTTAGATTTTTAGTTATATATGTGCATTCAACCAGTATATGTGGAATTGTCCCAATCAATAAAATGAACAAATCTGTTGTAAAATTTTATTTGCATCTACCTGTATAATTTTGTACCTGAGGAATTTAACATGCTACTCATAATTATTTTTAATTTTAATGAAATAGTTATTTCAATGGAATTTTCTGGCAATTTACACTTTTCTCTATTTCTTTGATCAACAGAGACTCTTGAGGAAGTTTATTGTCTTTAACAAAATGATAAAACAAAAGAATGAACTATATGAAAATGAATGTGATTTGTTTTATTAGTTTGAAAGATATTAATAATCAATATATTTTAAAATGTGCATGCTATTTCTTTTTAAATCACCTTTTAATTAGTTTTTCTATATCAACACAATTATATAGCCATGTGACATTGCTAAGTGAAGTGCACAGGTCCTTAATACTAATAGGAACAATAACATTGCAAATATACAGCATACTTTTTCCCCCTTTGTCTCTCATACCAACACTATATATATTTTTTTTTCTATGAAGGGAAATACTAGATGAGTT
This sequence comes from Myotis lucifugus, assembly GCF_000147115.1. Classification (NCBI taxonomy): domain Eukaryota; kingdom Metazoa; phylum Chordata; class Mammalia; order Chiroptera; family Vespertilionidae; genus Myotis; species Myotis lucifugus. The sequence goes on along the minus strand of NW_005871050.1, from coordinate 10,464,095 downwards.
TTCTCCGTATTTCAAAGCTTTTAAAATAGCTATTTTTAAGCTGAAAACCAACAGCATATAACAAATCATATTACTTTTTTTTTAAACCCTCATCCAAGGATATTTTTTCTATTGATTTTTAGAGAGAGTGGAAGGGAGAGGGAGAGACAGAGAGAAACAATGATGTGAGAGAAACACATCCATTGGTTGCCTGCTGCATATCCCTGACCAAGGCGGGGAGCCTGCAACCTAGGTATGTGCCCTTGACCAGAAACTAACCTGGGACCCTTCAATCCACAGGCCGACACTCTATCCACTGAGCAGAACCGGCTTGGGCTCATTGTACTTTCTTAATGCATGAGCATTCATGATATAATTGGCAAGTGCTGGCATCGAACAAACCTCCTGGTAACTTATTAAGGAATTCAATGTCCACACATTGAAAGAACACTCACTTAAGTGTATAGTATCTTTAGGCACTGGCATTAAATTTTTTTGTTAATAGAATTCTACAGGAAAAGTAATTGCCAGGATTTGTGCCTCTGCATTACTGTCAAGTGAGAATATTTGGCAAGCGGGAGAAGGTTAGACTTTACTACTGAAGTGAGAGGCAGGATGATAGTGGAGGGCAGTGTCAAAGAATGAAAATAAGGCCCGGCCAGTGTGGCTCAGTGAGTGAGTGTTGACCTATGAATCAGGAGGTCATGGTTTGATTCAGGTCAGGGCTTGTGCCTGGGTAGCAGGCTCAATCCCCAGTGTGGGGCGTGCAGGAGGCAGCCTATCATTGATTCTCTCTCATCATTGATGTTTCTTTTTTCTATCTCTCTCCCCCTTCCTCTCTGATATCAATAAAAATGTTTTTTTCAAAAAGAATGAAAATAAGGTATGAGCTAGATCAAAACTGGATAAGAATTCCAACACCTAAATTTGGATTTAGCTCTACCATCTACCTACGCTGGAATTCTTATCAAGTGACTTAATTTTTGCCTTCCTGTGTCGTCCATAAAATGTGATTAATAATGCTATATTGCTTACACACATCACAATATAATAGAGAATATTATCTGAACATTTCATTTTATTAAGGTTTTTCTTCATCTAAAAATATTATGCCTATTAATATCATAATAATTATTAAAATATTCACACAATTATTAATTTATTCATTTTTGACATTCAGAGAGTCAGTTACAAGTATTTATTGAGTGCCTGTGATGTGCCAGGTGCTATATTAGATAATAGAGATCCAAAGATAAAAATGATGAATAAAAATGTATTGATTTCTAGGGAACTTGTAATTGAATGGGGCATACAGATAACTATATATTAGTAAGCAATCATGAAAGAGTATAAGTGCTATGTTGAATGAATTATAAAGTGCATTGAAAATACTAAATTGAGGCAACAGAGCTGTTTTTTGAGCTTGCTGGAGGAAGAATCCTCTCCATTTAACTCTGAAGAGAGTAAATAAAGAATGAAAACAACACATATAAAAGACCAGGCAGAGGAGAGTACATGGTGAATTTTTTTTGTCTTGTTTTATTAATTAGTACTCCAGGATATTTTTTTCCATTAATTTTCAGAGTGAGAGCGGAGGAGAGGGAGGGACAGGGAGAAAGAGAGAAACAAACTGCTTGCCTCCATCACACACCCTGAACAAGGCTGGAGATTGAACCTGCAAACCAGGTATGTGCCCTTGACCAGGAATCAAATCCATGACTCTTTGTTTTGGGGTGTGCTCTAACTACTGAGAAACACTGGCCAGGGCTACATGGCGAATTTTAAGTAACTGAAATAATTTCTTTATAGCTGGAGTATATATAGCAAAGATGGAAGTTAAAATCAAGCATTTTCAGTATTTATGTCAATTTTCAATTATTGATATATTGATTTAATGACTTAGTGCTTTCTATCAGCAATTTTTAAAAAATTATTTATGTTAATCCTCACCTGAGGATATTTTTTCCCATTGATTTTTAGAAAGAGTAGAAGGGTGGAAGGGAGTTGAGGGGGAGAAAGAGAGAAAAACATCGATTGGTTGCCTCCTGAACCTGCAACCCAGGTAGGTGCCCCTTGACTGGAAATAGAACCAAAGACCCTTCAATGCAAGGACTGACTCTAACCACTGAGAATACCTGCCAGGACTGATCAGATTTTTTAATGCAAATAAAATAATTTAAAAAATATATTTTTATTAGTTAGAGAGCGAGGAAGGGATTAGGGTAGAGAGATAGAAACATCAACGAGAAAGAAACATCAATTGGCTGCCTCCTGCACAACCCACACTGGGGATCAAGCTCGCAATCCGGGCATGTGCTCTAACCATGACTTCCTGGTTCATGGATCTATGCTCAACCACTGAGCAACACCAGCCAGGCAAAAATAATATAATTTGAAGAGCTAAATTAGAAGAATCAGGTAAACTATTCAGTAATATAATCAGTTCATCAAAGTGTGTTATTTACCAAATCCAAAAATAATAGATTAAGTAAATGATTACAACACGCCATATATATATATATTTTTATATATATATATATATATATATCTGTCAATATGTTATATATATCAAAGTGCCTTAAAAGGTAATATATCTTTTTATTCACTTGATTTTTTGGGGTGGGAACCGGGTGGAGGGGTGCTATGGGGGGAAAAAGAGGAACAACTGTAATAATCTGAACAATAAAGATTTATTTTAAAAATACAAAGTAATTGACTCATAACTGTTAGTGTTAGCCTACTTTTTTCAGTTTTTTCATGTCAAGAAAAACAATTTTAAATATAATGATGTTACATGCAATAAACCTTAATATTTCAAGAAAAACAATCTTAAATAATGTTACATGCAATAAACATTAATATCTCAAGGAAAAAGGTAATATATCTTGCTGTAATATCTTCTATCTTTAAAAAAGTAGACTTTTCATCCCCCTGTGGCAATCCCTCTATTTTCTTACTCTTTTTTTTCTAGCAAAACTCTCAAAAGATATATTTGAAATTATTATCCACTCTTCTCATCTTCTATTGAGCCCGCTCAAAAAGGTTTGCCTGATAAACAAAAGTTTTTATTAGTACAGATAAATAATAGTTTTCTCCAAAAAAGGTTAATGCATCTTGATGCATATTAATACAATTAAGTTATTAACTTTTTCTGAAATTGAGTGGGTTTGAAATTTAGCCAGAAATATTCTCTGGAAGGTAAGAATATCACTTAAAATGGGCTTTCTAATCTAAAAAAAAAAATCATGAAACTACTTGTTTAGACCAAAGATAAATCTGAAAACAACTGCCATAAAAAGAGAAACTATGAGCATAATACCACTACTTACTTATAATACCACAAAAAATTAGTTGCTAAAGTGTTTTTAAGCAAAACATCCTTGTAACTTGAGAGGATAACCATCCATTGTAGACAAAGGAAATTGTATGCCAACAACATTTTTAGAGTCTGAATGGATAATTGAACATGACAAATGTCTTTAAAATGCTTTGCAAACAACAGAACAAGATTGGTCTCTACTTAAATACAGAAGGCATCCACCTAACTGAAAAACTGCAAATGATGCTGTTGGGCTTATTTTGCAAACTGAAAATGTCAACATTAGAATGAGAGTCTTAGATTCAGCTACTGCCTACAGAAAGTGCCTATTAATGCAGACAGCTATAAGGAATAGACAGTTTATTAATTATGAAAAAATAGTTATCAGATTATTTAATGCTCTCTAGCAAACAGCTTACAGGCCAATGCATTTCCTCTGAAATTAAATAATGGGTGATTAAATCAGGTATGCAAAGAAGGTAGAAGTGACATTATTTCACAAATAAATGAGAACAATTGTAGTTAAAGTTTTGTCTAATGTACTGTGTAAAGTTTGCATATTTTTCATAAACTTTCAGCTATATGAATTTATCATTACAAAATCATAAATGCATACACAAGATCTCATATCTTAAACTTTATTATCTTTTATCCCACCATGAACCTACAGATAAACTAATTTGTCCAGCTAAAGTCTATGATTGCTGTTCCTGGACATGGTTAAGCATGGTATTTGAGCAGAAAAAGTACAGCCAGATAAGGAGTTTTTGCTTGAAGTTAACTTATAAGTCATTAGTAACAGTTTTGTAAAAAATGAATGACATATAGCAAGCAAATACATATACAATCAGTTGTTTGTGGTTTCATTTATTGTTTATGGACTGACAGCCAAAGTTTGCTGCATAGTATTGCCATTAAGTATGCTACATAGCACAAGAGAATAAAATTAAAATGCAGAGGTAATGTTTATTTTTTAGTGCTAAACCAGTAAGTAAACAACATTTCTCACAAATATAATTTTTTATGAACTCACATAAATTAGCCCTGCAGACTATAGGTCAAAAACTGAAAGTGGGAATTGAGAAGAAGAATCAGTCATTTACAAAGTAAAAAAGACCTGGACACTCCTTACAGCAACAATTGGCAACTGTAATGCTGACACTTCTGTTGAACAATTGTTTTTTTTTCCTTTTGGTGTTTCTTTCATGTCAATAAAATTAAACTGAGGCACCCGTGACTCTAGTGGCAAAGCTGGTGTGTGTGTGTGTGTGTGTGTGTGTGTGTGTGTGTGTGTGTGTGAGAGAGAGAGAGAGAGAGAGAGAGAGAGAGAGAGAGAGAGAGAGATTAAAGAAGCATCTGTTAAAGGTGATGGCTGAAGAGGCAAATGGTAAAAGAAAAGAATCATAAGCATACACTTGTTGCCAGTAAGAATATCCATTGGGAATGTGTTTTTATCTACAGAGGTTTGGGAACTCTCTTGAAATGTTTCCAATGATAAATGACAGTTATTATAACATTATTAAAAATGAATCAGTCCTGGCACATAAAATCAACCAATTGATGTTTCTCTCTCACCTCTCTCTCTCTCTCTCTTTCTCTCTCTCTCTCTCTCTCTCTCTCGTCATTCTGAAATCAATGAAAATCATGTTCTAGGATGAGGATTTAAAAAATGAATCATCCATATTCACTAAATAGGAATATGAACTCTAAAGAAAAGGTTTTTAGCATGACATTATGGAATGACCTTTGAAAATTTACATAAACAATTTTGTTGTTATCATTATTAAATGATTTGGAAAAGTACATTAAGAAAATGATAGGACAATTTGAAGATGACCCAATGTTGAAAAAGGTAACACTATTGGATACCATAGTTATTATTCTGTGTCAGACATTGAGGATATATCTAACATGACAAAATTGAATAAATATACAAAAATCTAAGTACACAAATATGTATTTGGAGAAATGTGCTTTAGTACATTTTAAAACTAATGAAGTTTTAGCCTTTGATGAAGTTAGGGAGGTGATAACACAACCCATTTTACTTTGAACAGGTCAGGGACCAAATCTCATTAGATATTTTACTCCCTGAACATAATAGTGTTAATACATAGGAATGCCCGATAAATAACCATTGATTGATGGAAAAAAGCATTATGTCATATGAAAAAGATAAAAGTAAATATTAAGGCAATTTCATGAAGAAGGGCAGAGAAATAGGTCTATTATTGTGGCAGAGACTTTGTTATATTCCAATATGAATTCTTCTTTTCCACACTGAGGAAAGTAAATGCCAGTTTGATCTGGAAAATAACCTACAAAATTAAAGATGATATTTCTGAGTCTCTCTTGGAGACAAGTTCCTGACTAGTTTCCTGGAAGTGTGATTCATCATAAGTCATATGTACCTTCTGCAAATAGTCTACAATGGTAGAATTGTGACCTCTTTTCTTTTCTAACAGATGGTTGAAAGCAGACCTGATAAGTAAAGATGGAACAGACATTTTTCACCCTGAAGTAGAAGCCATATTTTAGACTTGCAGTAAAAAAAAATAGCCCTAGCTGGTTTTGCTCAGTGGATAGAGCATCGGCCTGCGGACTGAAGTGTCCCAGGTTCGATTCCGGTCAAGGGCACATGCCTGGGTTGCCAGCTCCATCCCCAGTAGGGGCGTGCAGGAGGCAGCCGATCAATGATTCTCTCTCATCATTGATGTTTCTATCTCTCTATCCCTCTCCCTTCCTCTCTGAAATCAATTTTAAAAAATTAGAAGGAGCCCATATACTAGAAATCAGAATTTCTTTATCAGCCCTGGAATACATATAATTGGATTTTGTTTGTATGAGGAAAAAAGTTTATTTTTTCTTATTTGAAATATTTCTTTAGCTTTTCTGTTACTAACATCTAAATCTTATACTAATGCAGTTAGTTTCAAGTATTTTATAAGTATACAGAAATAGGATCAGATATTTTCTATGTAGTTATGGGGGTAGTATATGTTTCAGTTAGTAAAAGCTATATGGAAATATGTTTAACTGACAGCAGTAAGAAATTTCTAAAATTTAAAATTGCCTAAAGAAGAAAAGAGATACACCCATAGTAATGGCAGTCTAGGTAATATAAAACAATCCTCCTATTGAGTAAAACTAGAAAGCCTCAGAACAGTATTACAAAAACCTGCTTAAAATCAACGAAAAGCTAAAAAATGTGGTAAATACCAATGGGAGTAAGATCCAGTAGAAGATGGGAACCCAGAGATATGAATCCAGCACTTATGGTAGTTTTTTATTTGGAATCACCTGCTAATTCCAGGAAAGCAATGATTGTCAAGGAAATGTATAATAGATGTTGAGAATTTTAAATGGCTAAGGACAAAAATTTCAGTTATATTCTGTCAAGGAGAGAGCACACTGGTAAAGTTCTCATGCTTTGGATTGGGACCGTAAGGATTTCCATCCTGGAATAATATGACACTGTAAATAAGCCTGCACTCTAAGTGATGGGAGCTCAGTATCAAATCATTTCAATTTTGTCCGGCTGGCATGGCTCAGTGGCCGAGCATCAACCTATGAACCAGGAGCTCAATGGCTTGATTCCCAGTCAGGGCACATGCCTGAGTTGCAGGCTCAGCGGCAGCCAATCAATGATTCTCTCTCATCACTGATGTTTTTATCTATGTCTCTCTTTTCCTTCCTATTTCTGAAATAAATAAATAAATCATTTCGATTTCTATAACTGGATCTAGATGATTAGCGATTACCCATACCCCTAGACACCTGCCAGAATCAAAGGTAAATTTCTTCAGAGGAAATATAAATCATTTTTGGCCTGGAATTACTGTTATAATAGTTTTTCATACTTAATATCCTAAACTAAATGAAAAAAAAATCACACATTATGAAACAAGAACACAAAAACACTAGCTACAAACCAAGGAAAATATTAAACATTAAAAGCAGAACTCTGGGCATAAAAAGAATAGCAATTTTAGACACCAACTTTAACGGCAACTGACTTTTCAAATACATAAAGGACAAGATCAAAAACTGAGTTGAGAATAAAAAAGTGTGAAAGAAATTTAAATGGAAATTCTAGAACTGAAAATACAGTAACTGAAATCAAGAAGGTGGAGCTATTGTTTAATGGATACAGAATTTCCGTTTTACATTTACACAATGGAATACCATGCGATGGTAAAAAGGAACTCTTATATTTTGCTACTGCATGGATGGACCTGAAGATTACAATGCCAAGTGAAATAAGCCAGTCAGAGAAAGACAAATCCTATGTGATCTCACTTATATATGGGATCTAATGAACAAAATAAACTGACAAAAATGAAAAAAAAGAATTCTGGAAATGGATGGTTGTGATGGTTGCACAACAAAGTGAATGTAATTAATGCCACTGAAAAGTACAATTAAAAATGGTTAAGATGGTAATTTTTTATGTTATGTTTATTTTACCAGAATTAAAAAGAACTTAAAAATTAAAAAAATACATTGGATGTTTTAATAATAGATTGGACAAAATAAGAAACATATTTAGTAAAACGAAATATAACAAAAATGTAAAGAATGAAGAATACAGAAAAAAGAAAATTTATATACAAAGTTAATAAAACATGAATGTCTAACATATGTTTAATTGCAATTCCAGAAGAAAAGGATAGAGGGATTGGGACAAGAAGAGACAATGACAAATATTTGCCCAAAAAGGACAAGGGTAACAAAATCCAAATTCAAGAGAACCTATGCAACACAAGGAGGATAAATTAAAAAACAAAAACACTCTGGCTGGTGTGGCTCAGTGGTTGAGCATTGACCTATGAACCAGGAGGTCATGGTTCAATTCCTGGTCAGGCACATACCCCGGTTACAGGCTTGATCCCCAGTGTGGGACATGCAGGAGGCAGGCAATCAATGATTCTCTCTCATTATTGATGTTTCTGTCTCTCTCTTCCTCTCCCTTCCTCTATGAAATCAATAAAAACATATTAAAAAAATAGAAATATGCCGAAACTGGTTTGGCTCAGTGGATAGAGCGTCGGCCTGCAGACTGAAGGGTCCCAGGTTCGATTCTGGTCAAGGGCATGTACCTGGGTTGCGGGCACATCCCCAGTGGGAGATGTGCAGGAGGCAGCTGATGGATGTTTCTCTCATCGATGTTTCTAACTCTCTATCTCTCTCCCTTCCTCTCTGTAAAAAAATCAATAAAATATATTAAAAAAATAGAAATATACACAGGAATTTCAGAGTCAAAGTAAAGACAAAGGAAAAATAAATAAGAAAATTGATGTTAAATGAGGAATTTATTAGATTTTCATATATCTTCAAATGAAAAAAAAAGGGGGGGAGCCAAAAGATGATAGACTGATACATTAGGATGCTGAAATAAAATAAATGCTAACCTAGTATAATATAGTCAGCAAAAAATCCAAGAATGAAAGTGCAAAAGAAAAACTTTCAATAAAACTACAATTATTGGTCATTGTCAGACTCCAGTAAATATTAAAGTACATTCTTCAAATAGAAAGGAAATTATCTCAGATGACATGTCATATGTAGAAAACACAAATGATAATGTATAACATTTGAAAAAATAATTGACACATTAAGTGAAATTAAACTTAAAAACACTAAAAAATGCCAGAGGTTTGGGAAGTAAGCAAAAAAAAAAAAAGAGAGAAGAAGGAAGGGAAGAAAATCAGGTGGTGATGTAGTGATAATATGGCAATAATGGTAGTGGAGTATGGCAACCAAAAGCAGCGGTGGGGTGAATTATATAATTATTTTTGCTTATTTT
>NW_005871050.1:10433457-10454891 GCF_000147115.1 Myotis lucifugus | reverse complement strand
TGGGGGGTAGGGGAAGCCGGGGGATTGTCAAGGGCGGGGAACAAAAAAAGGAGACATATGTAATACTCTTTGTAATAATTTAAGCAATAGAAAAAAAAAAAAAAAAAAAAAAAAAAAAAAAAAAAAAAAATTAAACCAATTCCAATTATAAGCAAATATAAGCAGTAAAGATACAAATGTAAAAATATTGTGTAAACTTTATAATTAAATATTTAATCTAAAGTTTTATAATAACAAAAATTGTCATAATAACTTTGAGCTTTGAGCTAGAAATATGTTTATTGAAATAGGCACACACAAAAAATTTCATAGTGCAACTATATAAAGTGTACAGTTTTGGCTCATCAAAATATGTCTAAAAGCATACAAACTAAAGCCATAGACTGGAGAGTATATTCGCCATATATATATGTGTGTGTGTGTGTGTGTGTGTGTGTGTGTGTGCGTCTATATCTATCTCTATATATAGATATATATATATATATAACCCCCCTCTATATTGGGGTTGGCGAACGCGGGTTTACAGTTACGGTACAAATACATAATACGATACTAGAAAGAAGATATATAAATACCTCTCTGTTTTCTGTACACATAACTGTAGACCTACATTGTCACCCCTGTATATAATCTACAAAGGCTCACATAAAAATATATTAAAAACTTCTATAATTAATGTTAAAAAGGCTCATAACCCAATTTAAAAAATGGGGAAAGGGCTGGAATAGGCATTTCAAGAATGAAAATATTGAAAGAACTGACATATTTTAAAATGTGTCAAACCTCAATAATAAGGAAACTGAAAAGGAAAGTAAGAAAACAATACATCAAAATATACAATCGTGTCAAAAAGAACAAAATACTTAGAAATAATTATCAGAAGGTGAAAATTTGTGCACAGAAAACTACAAAACATTGCAGAAAGAAACTAAGTTATTTTTTAATGGGTAAAGTACTTTGTAAGATAAAAAAAAACATTCTAAAGATGGATGTTCACGTGACGTTGAGCAACAGTGGGAATGTACATTTAAAAATGTTTAAAATGGCCCTGGCTGGGTTGCTCAGTTGGTTGGAGAGTCGTACCATACACCAAAAGGTTGCATGTCCAATTCCGGGTCAGGGCACATAATGAGGTTGGGGTTAGATCCCCAGTCATTTTGGTGTTAGCCAGAGGCAAAGGGGCACTTGGGTAGGTGTAAGCGGTTAAAGGGGGTGTGAGGCTGGGTAAATGGGGACAGAAAGAGACTTTATTTTGGGCGGCAGGCATATGATGCAGTGCACAGATCATGTTTTGTTGAATTGTACACTTGAAACTTGTATGGTTTTGTGGACCAAAGTCACCCAAATAAATTCAATAAAAAAGAAGCATTCATACAGGTACCGAAAAAAAGAAGAAGAAGAAATAAAAGGCTGGGAAATTGTTGCAAATAGACACAGAAAATGGTCTGTAACAGGTAGAAACACGAAGGTTGTTTTCCTAAAATTTTCATACCAAAATATAAAGAAGTGAATAGAAAACTTGTCAAAAATATAAAAACAAGATTGTGAATGGGAAAATTAAAAGGCCTTTTGTACATTTAGAAATATATTCAATCTAACTAATAATCAGATAAAGCAAATTAAAACTTCAGTGAAGCCCTAGCCTGTTTTGACTCAGTGGATAGAGTGTCAGCCTGCAGACCAAAGGGTTGAGGAAACTCCATACTGCTTTCCACAGTGGCTACACCATTCTGCATTCCCACCAGCAGTGTACAAGTGTTTCCTTTTCTCCACATCTTTGCCAACACTTGTTATTTGTTGATTTGCTGATGATAGCCATTCTGTCAGGTGTGAGGTGATAACTCCTTGTCATTTTAATTTGCATCTCTTGGGTGATTAGTGACTTTGATCATTTTATTATATGTCTCTTGGCCATCTGTATGTTCACTTTAAAGAAGTGTCTATTTAGGTTCTTTGCATGCCCATTTTTAATTGGTTTGTCTTCCTTTTGTTAAGTTGTGTGAGTTCCTTATATATTTTGAAAATTAACCCTTTATTGGATGTATCATTGGCAAATATGTTCTCCCATACAGTGGGCTCTATTTTCATTTTGTTGATGGTTTCTTTTGCTGTACAGAAGCTTTACAATCCTTATTAAAATACCAACAATATATTTCACAGATGTAGAACAAACAGTACAAAAATTTATATGGAACCAAAAAAGACCCTAAATAGCCGCAGCAATCTTGAGAAAGAAAAAAAAATTGGAGACATCATAATACCAGATACCAAGTTATACTACAAAGTCACTGTACTCAAAACAGCCTGGTACTGGTACAAGAACAGGCATATAGATTAATGGAACAGAACAGAGAACCCAGAAATCGACCCAAGCCATTATGCTCAATTAATATTTGACAAAGGAGGCAAGAGCATACAATGGAGTAAAGACAGTCTTTTTAATAAATTGTGCTAGAAAAATTGGACAAGTGCATGCAAAAAAAAAATGAAACCAGACCACCAACTTACACCATATGCAAGAATAAACTCAAAATGGATAAAAGACTTAAATATACATCATGAAACCATAAAAGTCTTAGAAGAAACCATAGGCAGGAAAATCCCAGACATCTCTCATAGCAATATGTTTACCGATACATCTCCGTGGGCAAAGGAAACTAAGGAGAAATTAAACAAAGGGGACTACATCAAAATAGTGTAATTTTTTAAATCCTTCTGAATCCCCAAATAACAACAAATAGAGCAACTTTTTGCACTCAAGAGAAATAACTGAAGTTGCAGAAATCAGAATAATCATGACAGAGGTAACAAATTGACCTAGAATATAAAATGCTCTGTTGTCTATACTTTATGCTTTTCAGAGATAGTTTACTTAAACCTTGTTTATAATTAGCAAGTCTTAAAATAAAAATTCCCTCAATTTTGAACTTTTTTCTTTATTATACTTGCTCTTTCTGCAGGTTACCTCATAGGCAGTATTTTTTTTCTAGGCAGTAGATATATTGATATTTATAGAGATGATTTAGATAATAGAAATAGATGTGGACACATAGTTGCACATGCATGCTGTGGTGAGAAGATAGCAGTGACAGCATAAATGTTCAACAGTCATGAGACCTCACAGGAAAAATGTCAGAACAACTAAATAGCAAAATCAAAATCCTATGGACAAAATTTAAAACAAAATGAGATCTCATGTCGTTTCCACAAACCCTAAAATACAACTAGGTAAGCACATGCATAAGTTTATAAAAGGAGTCTACAAAGCATAGAAAAGAAGTTGGCATCTAACGCATCTGGGTATAGAAGCATCTCAAAAGATCCAACAGGATTACTGTGAAAATTATGGAATTCTAATCAGAGAACCAAAACTAAACCTGTCTCATTCAATATGCTAGGGAGTGAATGCAAGGGCTTGTGATATGGTCCTAGACAGGTGGAGTAGTGTAGACTGTACGAACTGTTGAAACTGAGGCACCAGACTTGCCTTCTTAGAGAAGGCCCCACACAGAGGAAAAATCACTGGGAGTGAAGTTAAAATTGACAACACTAGAGATGAGAAAGAAAATGGAAGAGAAAGTCCAAATAAAAGTGGGGAGGAATAAAATCAATAAATCTCAGTATATTTGAGCACTAAAAAAAATGGAGACATGTTCATAGGTAAAAATCAAAACTACCTTGATCTATGGCTCCGAAAACTTAAGAGAATTTAAACTTTACAAATAACTGAGCTACTAAAACTAGCAGAATCAAATCCCCAGATAATGCCCTAGCTGGTTTAGTTCAGTGGATAGAGCTTTGGCCTGCCGACCAAAGGGTCCCGGGTTCAATTCAGGCAGGAGGCAACCAATAGATGTGTTTCTCTCACATCGATGATTCTCTCTGTCTTTCCCTCTCTCTTCCACTCTCCCTAAAAATCAATAGAAAAATATCCTCGGGTGAAGATTAAGAAAAACAAACAAACAAAAATCCCCAGAAAAGATTGCTATCAGAGAGAACAGGAAGCAGAATGAAAATCCTTATAAGAAATAAAAGCGTATCAAAAAGGCATGCCCAAAGAATAGATAATTATTTTAACTATCAACTTAAAGATGACCTAAAAAACCATTAAACTGATGCAACAAGATATAAAAGAAAAATAAAACTTATAAAGCCTCACTTATGAGGTAATAAAACTCAAAAAGCCAATTAAAAATAAAATAAAAAATGTTTCAAAAATAAAATAAATATAAAAGGGATCACAAATGTGAATAAATATTTTAAACACTTTACAGAAAGGGACAGGTGAAAGAGGAATACTTTCAAAACTTACAAAAAGAAATAGCAAAAGATAAAAATGATTCACGCGAAACTGACAAATAGTGAATATTGGTATAGAAGAGTCAACAAGTATAATAAAATTTATTAAAGAGGAAAACAAAAAACCTGGAGGCAGAACAAATCCTAAAATCGAATTTAAAAAAAAAAATTAGGTTTGCAATTGAAACAGAACACCTGAGAAACATGCACTTGAGAAAATTCAAGTACATAATGATTAACACAATGACACTGGGTTGTAAGAGATTGAAATTACTGAACTTTAGGAAATGGGAAAAAACAATTGGGTTTCTTGCCCTAGCCAGTTTATGTCAGTGGTCAGAGCCCATGGACTGAAGGGTCTCGGGTCAAGTGCATGTACTTACGGTGCAGGCTCAATCCCCTGCCCCTGTCAGGGCTCCTGCGGGAGGCAACCAATAGATGTGTCTCTCTCACTTCAATGTTTCTCTCTCTCTGTCTCTTCCCTTGCCTTCCACTCTCAATGGAAAAAAAAAATATCCTCAGGTGAGAATTACCAAATACAAAAATAATAATTGTGTTTCTTAGATAAAATGTCAAGTAGCTAAACAAAATATCCAGAGACTGTGACATAAGACATGGTGGTAAGCATTAAACATGTAAATTACTAATAGAACTAAGACTAAATGAGATTTAAATGAGAGATTATATTATGTAATGGATATATGTGCAGATGGTATAGATATAACCACAAAAAAGGTGTTGCGTGGGCAGAATGTACATACAAAAACATTTAAAACTATTCTTATTAATTGTATTGATGTTTGTAGCATAATTTTTTCAAAGGCTGTTGTGTATATAATTTGGAATAAATATATAAATAATTATTGGGTATACCCTTTATTTTATCCCCTGAGGCTATGACATGATATTTGATGATGAGGACTCACAGTGTAGGAAAGAGGAGAGGGAAATGTATTGCAATAAAAGGTATGTTAAACAAAGAGAAAAGTAAATTCTTACTTTGTGTTTTGCAATTTTTAAAAGCCTATGTGTGTGAAATTATGGAAGCATGCAACTGACTGATGATTTTCTGAGGGAGGGAGGTTGGAAGAGATTAACTTAAGAATTTATATGCATATATGCATCACCCATAGATACAGACAATAGTGCAGTGAAGGCCTGGGGAGGGGGAGGGAGTGGGAAGGAGAGGAGCAAAAATGGGACATCTGTTATCCTTTCAACAATAAAGATAAATGAAAAACAAAAAGAAACCATAAAATTATACAATTCACTATAAGACTATAACACTAAAATTTAACTATAACACTATACATCTAATTATTAGAGCTATAAAAACTATAGAACAATCACTCTAAGTATAACACTGTAACTGAAAATAAATTTTATAATTGTAACAATAAATCTATAATTATAATATAAATATATAACTAGAACTATGAATCTAAAACTTTGACTCTGTAACTGTAAATACAACTCTATAAACATAAAACTATAAAAAATGAAATCACTCTCACTATAAACATAATATTATAACTATAACACAAATTATATTACAAATACCATAAATATAACATACATATAATACTAGAACTATAATTACTATAATAATAACTACATTATAATAACTATAACTATATCTCTATTACTAAATATGTAGTAATACAACAGTATAAAATGACTACAACATAATAATATTAACTATAAATCTATAACTACATCTATGATTCCATAATTTGAATGGAAAATAAATACCTAGCACAAGTACACTATAATGAGACCCATGATTCTATAAAAATAACCATGATATAAACTAAAAATAACCTTATAACTATAATACTACAATTATAACATATTCACTATAACTGCAACACTACAACTATCAAATCATTATGACTATAATACTAGAACTGTATAAATGATACTACCAGACCATACTTATATATGTTATTATCACAATATAATACTAAACTATATCACTAACACTACAACTATATCACTAACAATATATTACTAACACTACAGCTATAGCACTAGAATAATACTGTTAGCACTGTAACACTATAACTATATCGCTATAAATATAGTGATAGTACTATAATTATGATGAATGGTATATAATTATAACTAATTTCTGACACTTTAACCATCCTATATAATAATCCCATATAATAAAAGCATAATATGCAAATTGACCGAACAGTGGAACGATCAGGTCGGCAGGGGCCGGGGCCAGCGAGCAGGCGGCACCAGGCCAGCCAAGGCATGTGCCAGTGCACAGAGGGAGGGGATGGCCGCTCGCTATTGGCACCAGCCCCTGATTGCGACCAGTGGCGGCAGAGGGGCGATGGGAGGGGTGGAGCTGGCCGCTCGCTGCTGGTGCTGTCCCCTGATCGGCCTGCCAGTCACCTCCTGCAGAGGGAGGGCCAGACTGTGGCTTAAGCCCTAAGCCATCAGTCAGACATCCCTTAAGGGCTCCCGGACTGCAAGAGGGCACAGGCCAGGTTGAGGGACCCCACCCCCCCAAGTGCACAAATTTTCATGCACCAGGCCTCTAGTAACTCTATAAATATATCTAAAACTTTAAAACTATAACACTATATCATTAATTTTATGCAACTATAAAAATAACTATAAATATTATTCCATAACTATAACATTAACTGAAATATAAAATTCTAACTAAAAAATGACACTAATCATAAAACTACAAACATAAATAGGCAAAACACAAACACTATAATATTAGCAATATAATGATAGTGATAACTGTAACTATATCAATACAATTATTACCTTAGCAGTAGAAATATAACTAAACACTATAAATATAACTATTTAACCATAACTATAGCACTGCACTATAACTATAGTGCTATAAAAATAAAATTATTATAGCTCTATAACTCAATAAAAATAAGTATAACTATATAACAATAACTTTATCACTATAACTAGCACTATGATCTATAACCAAAACTATAACACTAAACTCTAACTTTGGTTCTACAACTATAACTATGGAAAACAATATTAAAAATGGAACTACCTATGAGCCAGTGATTCTACTTCTGGGTATATATCTGAAGAAACCCAAAAATACTAATTTGAAAGAGTATATGCAGTCCTGTGTTCATTGCAACAGCCAAGATATGGAAACAACCCAAGTACCCATCAATGCACAAGTAGATTAAAAATAAAAGCTGTGCTACATACACATAATGGAATACTACTCAGCCATAAAAAAGAATGAAATCTTACCATTTGCTACAGCATGGATGAACCTAGAGGGTATTATGTTCAGTGAAATAATTCAGAGAAAGACAAATACCATATGATTTCAGTTATATGTGGAATCTAAAGAGCAAAATAAATGAGCAAACAAAATGGAATCAGACTCAGATATAGAGATCACACAAATGTTGCGAGAGGGAGGGGGTAGGGGATGGGTAAAATAGGTGAAGGAATTAAGAAGTTACAAAATAGTCATGAGGATGTACAGTAAAGGGCATATCCTATATAATAAAAGTCTATTACACTAAGTGTCTGGTCGGCCATTCAACCAATCAAAGTATAATTTGCTAATGATATGCTAAGGCTGCTCAACAGCTCGCTATGATGTGCACTGACCACCAGGAAGCAGATGCTCCGATCTGTAGGTTAGCTTGCTGCAGGGGTCTGGCAAATCGGGACTGAGTGAGACGGGCCGGACATGCCCTGGAGCCCTCCTGTGGTCCCTCTCTGGCTGGCCAACCTCCTGTGTCCCTCCCCAGCCCCGATCTTCACCAGTGGGGTCCCTCAGCCTGGCCTGCACCCTCTCACAATCTGGGCTGAGGGACCCCCTCCCTCGAGTGCACGAATTTCATGCACCGGGCCTCTAGTAATCAATAAAAAGGGTAAAATAGGTCAAATATATGATGATGGAAGAAAATTTATCTTTGACTGGTAGGCAGAAAATGCAATATTCAGATGATGTATCACAGAATTTTACACTTGAAATCTATATAATCATATTAACCAATGACATCCCAAATATTCAATTAAAAATATAATAACTGTGTATGCTACTAGATTGGTACTGGAAATATTGGGGAAAAACATTGTAAATTATATGATTGTCTAGTCACTATATTGTACACCTGAAATTAATAAAAAATAAATTTGGAGGTAAACTGTAATTGAAAAATAAAATTAGAAAAAATAATTTTAAAGCAGGTATCTTAAAATTTTTCAAAAATTATAAACTTTTTTACAACAAATAAAAAGCAGATAATCTAAGCAAATAGAATTTATAAAAAAATTTTAAAAATTAAAAAACTGAAATGTTACAAAATGTGCTAGATAGTGTCAATAATAGAGTGGATATAAAATAAGATAGAATCATTGAATTTGAAGACAGAAAAATAGAATTTGCATTGTCAGAAAAATAGAGAAAGTATTGACTAGAAAAAAATAAACAGAGCCTTAGACTTGTGAGACTATAGCAAAAGATTCAATATTCAAACTATCAGAGTCCCAGATGGAGAGGAGAAAGATAATGAAGCTTAAAGATCATTTAAAGAAGTAAATGAGCCTGGCCAGTGTGCTCAGTGGTTGAGCACTGACTTATGAACCAGGAGGTCATGGTTCAATTCCTGGTCAGGGCACATGCTCAGGTTGCAGGCTCGATCTCCAGTGAGGGGCATGAAAGAGGCAGCCGATCAATGATTCTCTCTCATCATTGATGTTTCTATCTCTCTATCCCTCTCCCTTCTCTCTCTAAAAAATTAATACATATTTTTTAAAAAAAGAAGTAAATGAAAATTTTCCAAGTATGGAGAATGATACCAACCTAGAAAAAAAGAGCAAGTCCTAAATAGGATCAGCCCAGACAGATCTACACACACACACACACACACACACACACACACACACACAAGTCATAATTAAATGTTTGAAAAGTAAAAACAAAAACAAAAACTTGAAAGCAGACAGAGAGAAGTGGACAGTAGAGTATAATGACACCAATTTGAATCACAGTACATTTCTCCTCTGTAACCATGGAGGCCAGAGGAAGTGGAACAATGTTTACAACAGCTGAAAGGAAAGCATTTTCAACCATGAATTTGACATCTGTTAATTCACTTATTTTTTTAGAAATGAGAATAAAATGAAGATATTCTCAGACTAAGAATAATTAAAATTTATAGTTAGCAGGCCTACTTTTAAATATTGGCTAAAGGAAGTTCTTCAAAACTAACAAAAATGATGAAAGAAATCTTAGAGCATCAGAAAAGAAAAAAAATCCTTTCTAATAAAGAGAGAATATGCTAATTGACCCTCACACCATCACAAAGATGGTGGCACCCACAGCCAATAAGGAGGGAGTATGCTAATTGACTGCCCCACCCTCAAAGATGGTGGCACCCACAGCCACAAGATGGTGGTGCCCAATCCCCTCAGCCCTGCCGGGGTGGCAGGTGCATAGTAAGGCTGGGTCCACTCCCAGACAGGCCTGGCTGCTCCGTGCACCTGCCTCCGGAGTCCCCCAGTCCCCTCAGCCCCCCAGCCACCCAAGGCTGGCCCGAGACACAGGCAAGCCTCGGATGACGGCTGCCCAGCCACCCAGGGCTGCCCGAGGCTCAGGTAACCAGGGCCGGCCAAGACTTGTGCTGCTGGCAGTGGCAGCAGGAGAGGTGTGATGGGGTGTTGCCTTCCCCTGATCGCCGGGTCACCTCCCATCCCTGAGGGTTCTTGGACTGTGAGAGGGGGCAGGCCGGGCTGAGGAAACCCCCTCCAGTACATGAATTTTCATGCACCGGGCCTCTAGTTAAGTATAAGAAGCTAAAATATGAGTTCATAAAATATAGACTTTCCATTTCCTTCTGAATTTTTAAAATATTTTTTAAAATTTATCTTTATTATTTTAAGTATTATAGATATCCCCTTTTTTCCCATTGACACCTTCTACCCTGCCTCTGTCCCCACCCCCAAACCCTCACCACACCAATGTCTGTGTCCATGGGTTATGCATATATGCATACAAATTCTTTGGTTAATCTCTTCTCCCCCTCCTTCCCTCTGTAATTCATCACATTTGATGATTGAAAGATAAATTACAATACTAACAGATAATCATGACAATGATATTTAAAAGTGAGGAAGGTTAAGAGATCTAAATGGAAGTAAGGTCTCAGAATTTCATTGCAAGTGGTAAAACATTATTATGAATAGACTCTGATGAGTAACTCAAGTATATTATAATGCCTACAGTAACCACTAAGAAAACTATACAAACAGATACCTCCAAAAATAAATTAAAATAAAATTCTAAAAATATATTCAAATAATCCTCAGGAAGGCAAAAATAAACAGAAAATGAGAACCTAAGGTAACAAAGAACAGAGAATAAAGAACCACAAAGAAAAATGAAAAAATAACTTCAGTATTAAAAAATGTAGGAAGTTTGGAAGTAAAATAATAGGAAAAGATTATACCATGCAGAAATAAAACATGAGTGACAGTATTGATATTAAATATATATCAAAACAGATAAAATTTGTAGAGACATTACATAATGATAAAAGAATCAATCCTCCCGAAAGATATAAGAAAACTAAATGTACTAGTATTGAAAAATAAGTATTGATCTGTGTTAATATGCACATACTGCCCTAGCCAGGTGGCTCAGCAAGTTGGAGCATCGTCTCTGTAAATCAAAAGGTTGCAGGTTTGATTCCTGGTCAGGGCACATACCTAGATTGTGGGTTCAATCTCCATGCAGGGCACATACAGAAAGCAATTGATCAATGTTTCTCTTTCACATCTCTCTCTCTTCCTCTCTCACTTAAAAAAATCAATAAAAACATATCCTTAGGTTA
This sequence comes from Myotis lucifugus, assembly GCF_000147115.1. Taxonomy (NCBI): domain Eukaryota; kingdom Metazoa; phylum Chordata; class Mammalia; order Chiroptera; family Vespertilionidae; genus Myotis; species Myotis lucifugus. Next base: position 10,443,735 of record NW_005871050.1, on the reverse strand, counting down.
GGAATAAACAAACAATATGCACATTATGCATCAAAATGTAAAATGGGACATTAACCTAAAAAGGAGGGATGGAGGTATAAAAGAGCAGAGTTTTGTACACTATTGGCATTAAGGTGGTATTAAGTTAACTGGAATGTTGTAAAGTTCAGATATTGTTTTAATTATGAGGGTAACCATTAAATAAGTAACTAGACATAAAAAGAAACAGAAAAGGGAATCTCATTAGAGAAAGATAACAATCACAAAACAAAGCAGTAATGTATGAATTGAGAAGCATAAAATGTATCACATATAGAAAACAAATAGGAAAATGGCAGAGGAAGTCCTTCTTTATCAGTAATATAAATGGGTGAAAATCCCCAATTAAAAGGGGGAAAAGTTATGGAAAGACATTTTACTAAAAAAGATAAACAGATAGTAAAAAAGTATCCAAAAAGGTATTCAATGTGAACCATCATGGGAATTCAAAATAAAAACACAATAAAGTGTCAATACATCCTTATAAACTTTAATAAATTAATGACAGCATAAATGCTGGTGAGGATTCAGAGAAAGTGAATTTCTCATATGTGTTGGTGGGAATGTAATGTGATACAGCATACTCTGGAAACCAATTTTGCACTTTGTTATAAAACAAACCATGTAATTGCCATCCAACATTGCAATTGAACTTCTCAGAATTTATCCCATAAAAGTGAAAACTTACGTTCACACACACAACACATTCTGTACATAGACATTAATAGGAGTTCTATCCCTAATATTCAAAAACTAAAATCTTTCCAAATATCCTTCAACAAGTAAATGTTTGAATAAATGGTGGTATGCTCATATCAGGAATACTACTCAATAATGGAAAAGAAACAACTATTTATACTCACAACAACTTGGATGAATCTCAAGGAAATTATGCTGAATAAAATAAATTCATCTCAAAATATTATGCATTGTACGATTCTACTTAAATTACATGTTTTTGAATTTACAAAACTACCAAAAAATCACCATTGTGGAAAAATCTTACTGACGGTGTTATGTTTTCTTTGTATAGGAAAGATATTTGTAGATGATACAGAAAATTCCCCTGGCAGAAATGATATTTCTTTCTGTGTACTGGTTTCTAGAGACTATTAGTATGCAAGCTTTAAATTTGTAAAATGTTTTGAAGTGATGGTTTGAATTGTGCTTTGGGAGAAGAGTAAAACCTTAAACCATGAAATATATCACTGTCTTCACCTGTGCTCAAATGTCATATTATTAGCAAATGCTTTCCTGACCAGCATAAACTCAAACCCAGCCCTGAACAGTTGTTTTTTTTGTCCTTTATCTATGTTTTTGCATAGCAGTTACCACCATCTGGTACACTATGTATTCACTTCCTTGTTTTTGTCTCTCTCCATCCCACTGGGGTGTAAGCTCCATAAGAGAATATTTATTCTCTCACTGTGATATTCCCAACAAAGTTACTGGAACAAATGTGCTCAATAATGATTTGTTAAATGAATATACAAATGACTGTGGGAACCGTAATCAGAGTACACACTAGATGTTCAAGGCCAATTTGCAGAGTACGCTGGATGGTCAAGGCCAAGTTGTCATACGCAGGTGCAAAAGCAAGGACACAGCAATCTTACTGTATACTTTCCTATAACCCAAATATTGACGTCACTATTTGGCAAGAAACTTCTTTTGTCTGAGCTAGTATAAAATGTGTTACTGAGCAGCTGGTGGCTGGCTGCTTGGTTGGGCTGCTTTCTTACCAGTGGCTCCTATGTTTGCAGTTGCTTTATGTGGCCGCTTTGTTAGTAGCTACTTTGTAAGGCTACTTTGAAGAACTGTTTTGTCTGATGGCTCCTTGTCAGCAATGGCTACTTAGTCTGCAATAAAGTCTCTCATACACTCCTACGATTGCTCATATCTTCGGATCTGTGCTCCCACAATGACATATCTATATATATATAAAAGGCTAATATGCTAAGTGTCCAAATGTCTGACCGGTCACTATGATGCACACTGACCACCAGGGGGCATACACTCAATGCAGGAACTGCTGTGACACACACTGGCTATTTATAGAGAAACGGCACCATGGACCTGGTGCTCACAAAGCAACACTCAGCTTCCCCCAAGTGGGACACAGGCCCTTCCACCACCCCAGGGTGACACCCCACCACATTGCAGCCAATGCTGTCAAGACCCCATGGCACAAAATGTGGCCCACAGCCCAGCCCAGTCTGACAACACTGAATGTGGGCACTGGGTAATGACATCACATAGCGACGCCCTGCTTTCTCTCCCTAGCGACTAGCCTCCTTGGAGTTTCTTCATCCCAGGAACATGACTTGCTTTATAGCCAGGTGGAAATATTTTACACTTTAACCAAATGTCTGTGAAGCATTTTCCTGTGCCTCATCTCATTTGATCCTCACAGAAGTCCTGGAGTAGGTAGATAGGAGACTTGGTACAATCTTATTTTCTTTCCATTAGCCAGAAAATGGATATTTAGAAAGCTTAGAAACTTGACCCGACTGAAAAGAAGTAAGAAATGGTGGACCTTGAAAATGACTTCAGGTTTTCTCACTGTGCAGAATATAGTCAAACACTGCTGCAGTTAAATATTTTACCCTTTGTTCTCCCTGTGTGATCTACAATAATAATCTGCTTCGTGTTGATATTTACTGCTATGCTGCTAACAATTACCTGAAAGAGAAGTTGGGGTGCTTCACTGGGCTGGAAAAGGTTTAGGTAAATCAGAAAGCAGGTCTAATTAAGCAAGTTTATTTTATATCTATAAAAGACTAAGTTGACTCGCGCATGCACAATACATATAAAGCTCTCGCTGGTCCCAATTGCACATGTGTGTTTCGATCTGTCATTATCAATTGTGAATTTGGTTGACACTTACATTATAGAGAAAGGGCGAATAGCAATATTAAAATATTTATTCTAATTATTTTCCTTTCAATGTGCACGAATTCGTTCACTGGGCCACTAGTTTGATTATAAGAGAATGTTTTGTCCTTTCAATGATTAAAACTCCCTCTGTTGATCTTTTATCTCAAGCATTCACTGACAAGAATGATTTAGGTATCAGAAATATTTTAATCATACTGGTCATAAAACCGTGTATTTGAAATATGATATTAGTTCTCTTTTTTACTCGAAGTTGCAATATGTTTTATTAAGCAAAAAGTTGTCTGGTAATACATATAGCCAGATTAGTAAAGATCTCAACTTACTGGGGTATAAATATGACAAGTTTTGTTTTTTTTCAAGGAGCACTATCAACTGTTTCAGTTCAATTCTTGTTTATTTCCTAGGCATTGGTATCCCTTAACAACTCATTTAAATTCCATAACTTTCATAGTTTTTTAGATATGAAAGCAGTCTCATTTCAGTTAAGTCTTGCCCTATTCATAATAAAATTTAATCCCCTATTCATTTCCAAGTTCTCCTCCGTCTTGCCCACTGCAACCTTCCCCTCACTCCAAATTAATTGATAATGCCAGGAGGAATGGGGAGGCATTATCTTTTCTAAATTTGCCTCTTTTTTCTGAGAATGTCCTTCTGTTATTGGGGTGGAGAAGGAGAGGGTTAAAAAAATGTAGTCCCTTAAGGGGCCTCCTCTGACAAGGTTGCAGTCATGTCCTTAATCTAAATGGCACTCTAGCTTATTGTCTAGAATTTTTGGTTTGATGAGGGCAGAAATTGGCATCTGACATTGAGAATTGTTCCCTTTGAGATTTAGCAACATTTGGTGCCATTGATTTCTTTTGTGGACCCTGAAAAAGTAGATAGCTATTAAGGAGGGCTCTCAGTGGCTCAACTCGGCCAAATTGGAAGAGAGAAAGAGAGAGAGAGAGAGAGAGAGAGAGAGAGAGAGAGAGAGAGAGAGAGAGCCTAGCAGCCATTTATAAGCAGGGCTTCTCATACAAACCACATTTCAGAAAGAAATCTGCATCAAGCTCCCTGCCTCTGTCACTGAACTGTCTGCCTGCACTGTGTTCCTCCTGCTATATCAGCGAACCCTTATAGAGGAGTCCCTGGAATTGTATTTCAACAGATAGGACTGAGGCTTTTCTCCTTCAACCAGAGCTGCACAGCTATATATCCACCAACATCTTCATCCACCAATCAGAGTAACTCCATTCTGCCCAATCAGGACAGTGCCTTTTGGACCAAACTGCAAAGATTTAGATGTCTCCTTTGCATGAGGATGGACCAGTCAGGGTCCAGGAAGGGGGACTCTGTCTATATCAGTCAGCTTCCCTCTGGCTCAGAGTGCACACTTTTCCTTTTTACTGAAAACTACCTTTCTCTGGCTGGTGCTGAAACACCAAAGACAGAAACATGGAAAATGTCTCACTGGAGCAGAGTAGAGCAGATCAGCATAGGAGCAGATCAGAGCAAAGCAGAGTTGTCTAACAAGAGAGGGGCCTGGCCCCAGAGCTGCCTGGCCCCAGAGCCACCTCACCCAAGAGCCTCCTAACAGCCATGCTGTGTCACCACCCTGCTGCTTCAAAATTGAGCTGTAACATTATTGAGATGTTCCACAGCCGTGTGGTACTCACAGCCATGCTGTATCACAATTGAGCTGTTTGCACTGAATAGTTTCCTTCTTTACTGAACCCCAAATTGGGGATTCCTCTATGTATTAAACTAATGGCAAGGACCACCGGTTGGCATCTTGATATACTGTATGTGCCTTTGTTCCATATTGCAATAGTTGCTCCAAGCCTATAGGCTCCAAACACATTTTATCTGTGTGACCGTTATTACAAAGGCAGCAATGAATTTAAATCTCTTCCTCTATAATTTCCAAAAATGGGGAATTTGAGGTTTGTGTCCTTTGCCATTTTTAATGTAACCCCCCCATATCTCTAATGTTACTTACACTTCTGATAATACTATATGGTTTCTCAAGCCTAGAGGCTGTGGACACATTCAACTAGGATTTAAAAGTTGGTATCCACTTCTTGTAAATACCTGCATTTCATAAGTGATTTTCTCCCCTATGGTTTCTGAGAAAAAAATATGTAATGGCTGACCTACTATGGCTACTATGTATTATTTTTCCTCCTCAATAAATGATATTTTATGGATTTTCACGGTGGGGAAGCAGGTGGCTAAATTGAGTCAAACAAAACACTTCTCTATAAATTTAAACTTTACTGCAGCAAATCCAGAATTTAAATATGGTTTAGCCAGAAGGCAGGCACATAAATAAGGGGACCTCCTCCAGTGTTTGGAAAGGTGTTATTAAATTTAACAAAATATAACAATCTTTTCTTATAAAGTTGTTTTTTTAAAAAAAATTAGTGTTAAAGATATTTTAAAGATGTATCATGAAATTGATCTATTTTTATAGATGTAAAGAAGCCAAGATTTCAGCTCTAAGGAGACGCTCTCTCTCCATTACACACATTGCTTACTGTTGAGCTGTCTTTCTCCCCCCAGCAAACTGTGAATTCTTTAAAGAAAAAGAATGAGACTTATATTTCTGTGCATTCAGCTATAAGCTCGGGGTCAAAACATATGTGGTTCTTATGAAACATCTGTTGAATAAATGTTTTTAAATCCCATACTGAAATCTCAGTAATGTAATGTTCCTTACATTTTAGAGATTGATTCTGAGGTCAGAAGCTAGAATGTTTAAAATATAAAATGTTTCTAAATATAAAAAGGAAAGCATAATTTAACAATATAATTCCCTACAATCTTGAGAAAGAACAAAGTTGGAGGGATCACAATACCAGATATCAAGTTGTACTACAAAGCCACTGTAATCAAAACAGCCTGGTACGGGCACAAGCACAGGCATATAGATCAATGGAAGAGAACGGAGACCCCAGAAATCCACCTAAGCCATTATGCTCAATTAATCTTTGACAAAGGAGGCAAGAGCATACAATGGAGTAAAGACATTCTCTTCAATAAATGGTGTTGGAATAACTGCACAGCTACATGTAAAAAAAATGAAACTAGACCACCAACTTACACCATACACAAGAATAACTTAAAATGGATAAAAGATTTAAATGTAAGGCATGAAACTATAAAAATGCTTCAAGAAAACATAGGCAGTGAAATAGCATACATCTCACATAGCAAAATTTTCACTAATACAGCTCCTAGAGCAAGAGAAACAAAGGAAAAACATAAACAAATGGGACTACATTAAAAAAGAAAAGCTTCTGCACAACAAAAGAAATCAGCATCAAAGTGAAAAGTGAATCCACTGTATAGGAGAATATATTTGCCAATGATACATCTGATAATGGGTTAATATCCAAAATATATAATGAACTCATACAACGCAACAACAAACAACCCATTTAAAAGATGGGCAGAAGACCTACATAGACAGTTCTCCAAGGAGGACATACAGATGGCCAACCTACATATGAAAACATGCTCAAAGTCACTAATCATCAGAGAGATGCAAATTAAACTGACAATGAGGTTCCACCTCACACTTGCCAGAATGGCTACCTTCAATAAATCATACAAGGGCTGGTGAGGATGTGGAGAAAAAGGAACCCTCATGCATTGCTGGTGGGAATGCAGACTGGTACAGCCACTATGGAAAACAGTGTGGAGTTTCCTCAAAAAATTAAAAATGGAACTCCCCTTTGAGGCAGTAATCCCACTTCTAGAAATATATCCTAAGAAACCTGAAACACCAATCAGAAACAATGTATGCACTCCTATATTCACAGTGCAATTTACAAGAGCTAAGATCTGGAAACAGCCCAAGTGCCCATCAGTAGATGAGTGGATAAAAAAGCTGTGGTACATTTACACCATGGGATATATGCAGCAGTAAAAAAAGAAGGATCTCTTACCCTTTGAGATGGCATGGAGGTACCTGGAGAGTATTATGCTAGACAAAATAAGCCAGTCAGAGAAAGACATGTCACATGATCTCACTCTAATGAACAAAATAAACTGATGAACAAAATAGATCCAGAGACATGGACGCATGGAACAGACTGAGGAGATCCTCAGAAGAGAGAAATCAACTAAAGAACTTATATGCATATATGCATAATCCATGGATACAGACAATAGTGGGGTGAAGTCCTAGGGTGGGGTGGGGTGGGAGCCAGGTAGAGGGGGTCAATGGAAAAATAGGGGGACATCTGTAATACTTTTAAACATAATCAACATGTATAGATAATTATTAAATTGTGAGTACTGTTAACCAGAGATTCCAGGAAGACTCTCAGATTAAAATTACAAACATATAGATTGCAACGACCACCTTAGTAGCAAAAGTAAGGTATTTTGAACCAATTTCTTTATTGTACAAATAATAAGCAAATGAGAGCAAGTATTTCAACAATTTTAACAGTTGCATACAGTTCAGTGAAAATTTTAGCATAATGCAGCATCTGTTTTTGAATTTTAGCCTAATAAGCCTAACTTGAATTATATTACCTCAGCCGTTCCTTCCTAAGTTTCTACACATTCCCCGGGTTTATTTTTAAATCTGAAGATTGATTTAATTGTTTAATCATGCACAGTTTTTTATAAACAGCCTGATACATCAATCTTTCAATTACTGTGATTTCAGAGGACTTATGGACTCCAGAATGTCTGAGAAGTTACATGTCTCAATGAATAATGAACCATGGTTACATACAAAGTTAAGTAACTTTCTTTGAAGTGGTGTCATAAGAGCCCATTAAAACATTACTGAAGGGCTATATAATATTACCCTTTCAAACACAATGTAGGCAATGTTAATAATAACTTATGGTTAACTCAAAAAACAGAAGGGGTCATATAAGATCACTAATGGAGCCATTATGATGGTGCCTCCACATTTTGTCATATGAGACATTGGTTCTTTCTAATTATCAATGACCTAATATTTTTTTAAAAAACACATTAAAGCATCAAATTGCATATAGAGACAAGATAAAGAATGACCTATTATTTTCTGTATATATTCTATTAGGAGTATTATTATTGCAAAGGTACATATTATTGAGTTGCACTTAAAAGTGCTTTTACCTATCCTCAGCTTCCTTATAACAACCTCATAAGCAGTCTAATGCAGATTTATCCCATAATCAATCAATAAGATCTTAATGAGTATCTTCTGTGTACCCAACATTGCACTAGGTGCTCTGGGTATTATAAACAAGTACAAATATAATACTAATATCCATAATAATAGGAGACATTCATTTAACTGATGTTTTGTAATCAGTGGGACATTTTCTATTAACACCTTGGTTTAACAATAATTCAGTGCAGACTACTTTTGCTTCTAGACTAATAAGCAAGCCATCTTTCAAGGAAGTTTGTTATCTGTACATTTTTCAGGATAAATCTATAATTATAATTTTAGAGTAATTCACCATATTTTTATAAAAACACACACAAACAACTATTAGCTAGAAAAAATGGCATACAAAACAAGAGATTAGAATGGTTCAATGCAAGTTTATTATATTTTCCTAATAAATATCTAGCAAAAAGAAAAATATTTTTTTCTAGAATTAAACATACCTAAAAGTTCATTAAAAGGTACATAATTAAAATAAAAAACATACAGATTCTGCATTTACTATATTCAAAATTTATAGATTCTGTATTTAATATATTTAAGATCCCATATTTAATATATTTTAGAAATTTAATACGTATCATTTTTCAAAATAATACTATTAAAGCCTAATTATTCCTAAAGTATTTTTAAATATTTTAATTAAAATTTTTTTAAATCTAATGGCAAAAACAAATGCATTAAACAGCTAATGTTTCCTTCACAAACTCATTTAAAATGAGCATAGCAGTCTCCAGATAAAAATTAAATGAATTAAGGAGGAAAAGTTTTCCCCAGATCTACCCCATAAAATACATTCGTAAAATACAGAGTTAATATAGACATTGCAAAACAGTTGTCACTGAAGTCAAGAAAGAGACATAATTTCACCCCAAAATTTTACAAACACGAATATTTTTGTATCATAATGATTGCTGACAAGGTATGTACTTTCATTTGTTTCATAAATTCCCTTCAGTGCACACTACCAACTTCCAGATGATTCATTAGTCACAGAATTAATTGTTGCCATTTTTGTACAAATGACAACTTATGTTAAGTAATTATGCAATAGGCTGTAACTAACTGAAATATGAATATTGCCTATTTGTCCCTCTGCTCTTCAGATCTGCTACATGATTGTTAATGTTCACAACAGTGCAGTAATTGAATTACACAACATTAGCTACATGATTATTATGATCATAAACTGCCATAAATGTCAGTCCATGAAATAAAATCCCAAACTCAGAGTTTATAAAGCAAAATTATACCATCTTCTTTGCTCTCTTCCCTATGCCCTCTGCCTCAAAAAACCTACAGTAATGATGTCTACATTAGTGAAATTACTTCTAGACCCATTTCTCTCTTTCTCTTGCCTATATGACCTCCTCAAACCAAATTCTTTCACTTTCTTTCCTTATGCACCACATTTTAGACTTAATGACACCATAATTCCTGAGAAAATTTGACTCCCTACTCCTTCCTGTGTGGCTTAATTTACAGTACTATGTATGTGTTTTGTATTATTTAGTCATAATATAGTTCATTGGTTCTCAAGTCACAAGCCACCAGCTCTTCAAAATGAGCCACCATATCTCAAATTACGGAGTGAAGATAATTTTTTCAATAAACAGTTCAGAGACCAGTGGATCCATATCTTACAATACACCACAAGAGTAAATTCCAAATGTAGTAGGAATCTACATGTAAAACATAAAAACAAATAAGTACTACAAGAAAATATAGATGAGCTATCTTTTAATTCTTATATAGGCAGTCTTTCTAACTATGACTAAAAATCTATTAACTGACATGAAATGATTTCCAGGACATAGTATTAGGTAAAAAAAACCCTCAAAAGAATATCTTAATCTTTGTGTAAGAATATGTGCTATAAAATGTGAACATGTATCTGCTCATTTGTGCAAAAGATATACAGGAAAGATATACATACTGGAAACTGAATAGACTGGTTACCTACACATGCCAAGTGAACAAGTGGCAAGAGAGGGGGAATTGAAACTGCGTAAATAGAGTTTAAGAAGAATGACTGGATTTTGGAAGCATATTAATGTTTCATATACACTTCATTTACTAAATACATAAACAAATAATTAAAATCAACCATGATTGAGAGTAAACCCAAAAGGAATTCAGTAATTAACAATGATTCTATAAATAAATAACACAATCACACTGAAGGAACTGAGGTAGAAAAA
>NW_005871050.1:10383981-10433357 GCF_000147115.1 Myotis lucifugus | reverse complement strand
GGTTTGGCTCCGTGCATAGAGCATCGGTCTGCGGACTCAAGGGTCCCAGGTTCAATTCTGGTCAAGGGCATGTACCTTGGTTGCGGGCACATACCCAGTAGGGAGTGTGCAGGAGGAAGCTGATCGATGTTTCTCTCTCATCGATGTTTCTAACTCTCTATCCCTCTCCCTTCCTCTCTATAAAAAATCAATAAAATATATTTAAAAAATAATCAAATTGACTATAGATAATAAAAATAGATTGTAGATAATAAAATCCCAGTAACAATGAGTATACCTAGCACCCAGATCTTGGTGTCTAAACACTATTCTCCCCAAATAGAAAACATGGTGAGGGCATAGGTGGGGGGTTGGGGGGTAAATGGAGGGATGAGGACATATATGTAATAATAATAATAATAATAATAATAATAATATATATACACACACACTAAAGATTTAAAAGAGAGAAAAAAAGAAAGAAGTTTAAAGAGTATTTGAAGAAATAAGGAAAGAAAACTTCCCAAATTTGGTGAAGTACATAAATCCACCAATTAAGAAGCTGATTGAATCCCACATAAGTAAACCAGAATAATTCTCTGTCAAGATACATCATAATGAAACTTCTAATAATTAAAGACAAAATAATCTTGAAAGCAGCCAGACAGAACTGACATATCACTTATAGGAGAACACCAATTCAAATGACAACATATTATCTGAAACCTTGTCAGCCTAAAGATTCTCTTAATGATCCCTATGAAAGCCCTATTTGAGCCTCCTGGGAAGCATCACACAATGTTGGGGAAGGTGTATGTCTACCTTGGGCTTTCTTTTGTGAACCTCAACCTAAACCTAGACATCTTATGCAAAAAGTAATCTAAAATGGATTATGGACTTTAATACAAAATATAAAATTATAAAATGTTTAGTGAAAAATAAAAGAGAAAACATTCGGGATATAGAGCTTGGTGAAGAGTTCTTAGACTTGACACAAAAAACATGTTCTATAAAAGGGGAAAAAAAGATCATGGAGACCTCATCAGATTAAACAAGTTTGCTCTGTGAAAGTATCTGTACAGAAGATGAAAATACAAGCCAAAAACTGGAAGAAATTATGTTCATATCAATTCAATAAGGGGGTTAAATCCAGAATATATGAAAAGAAATGCTCTAATCTCAACAGTAAACAAATGATCTAATTAAAAAATGGGCGCCCTAGCTGGTTTGGCTCGATGGATATAGTGTCAGACTGAAGAGTCATGGGTTTGATTCAGGTCAAGGGCACATGCCTGGGTTGCAGTCTCAATCCCTTGTAGGGGGTGTGCAGGAGGTAGCTGACTATTAATCTCTCTCATAATTGATATTTCTATCTCTCTCTCCCTCTCCCTTCCTCTCTGGAATCAATAAAGATATTTTTAAAAATGGACAAAATACCTTAACACACATTTCAGCAAAGATTTACAGATGGCATTTAAACCCATGAAAAGATAAGGGGAGGGGGGGTGGATATAGAACATCTGTAATATTGTCAACAATAAAAAGTAAAATTAAAAGCAAAAAAAGAAAAGATGTTCAATATCATTGGCTACCATAAAATAGAAATTAAAATCACAACTAGACCCTGATAAACAGTTATGAGAAAGACTAAGGTAAAAAATATTGGCAAAACCAAACTTTGGTGATGATACAGAGAAAGTGGATTCTTCCCATGTTGCTGTTGGGAATGTAAAATGGTGCAATGATTCTGGCAAATAGTTTTACAGTTTCTTTTAAAACAAAACATGCAATTATCATACAGCCCACCAATTAAACTTGATTTCCCAGAAAAAAAAACGAAAACCCATGTATATATTAAAAAAATAAATAAACAAACACCTGTAGACAAATTTTCCTGGGATTTTCCAAAAGTCAAAAAATTGAAATCAGCCCAGGCATCTTTCAACAGGTGAACAGGTAAACAACCTAGGGTTTATTTATATTATGTTTGATGATTCATTTTATCTACCAACAAGTCTAAGCCACAGGGTGCTCAAACATTTAGTCAAACATGATTCTGGGTGTGCCTGTGAGGATGTTTCTGAATGAGATTAACATTTGAATTGATAGACTGATTAAAGCAGATTGCCCACTCTAATGTAGGTGGGCCCCATCCAATCAGTTGAAGACCTACATAAAACAAATAGGCTGGATTTCCCACAAATAAGAGGAAATTCTTCCTAACTTTATTTAAACTGTGGTACCGATTTTTTATTTTTATTTTTTGGAACTGAACAGAATCATTTACTCTTCCTGGGTCTCCAGTACATAGGCCTTTGGATCAGAACATCATTGGCTCTCCTGGTTCACAGGCTTTCAAACTTGTACTGGATATACAACGTCCAGCTTGCTGACTGTAGATCTTGGGACTTGTGTAACACTATAATTGCATGAGCCAATCCCTCATAATAAATAACTAGATAGCCCTGACCAGTTTGGATCAGTGGATAGAGTGTAGGCCTGCGGACTGAAGGGTCCTAGGTTTGATTCCAATCAAGGGCATGTACCTTGGTTGTGGGCACATCCCCAGTACAGGGTGTGCAGGAGGCAGCTGATCAATGTTTCTCTCTCATCAATGTTTCTAACTCTCTATCCCTCTCCCTTCCACTCTGTAAAAAATCAATAAAATATATTAAAAATAAATAAATAAATAAATAAATAAATAAATAAATAAATCCTATTGTGCCGGAAGCCAGTCCATCCTTGCTACTTGACACAGTCGCTGCAGGAAAGAAACATCTGCACAGCATATGTTTCAAGGGACCTGGCATATATAGCATATTGTTCTTAATATGTTTGCTCTCCTTAGCGCCATGTGTTTTAACCAAGGTCACCTCTCTGAGAAAGGTTGTTTCCCCAGGTGGGGATTTTTCCCTGAGGTTAGGGAGGGGATACAACCCCTTAACTAAGTGCCAGGCGGGTAGTTAATCACTTTAACTACAAACAATCACGCTTAAGCTACATAATCTTTACTCCCTGGAATGGAGATAAGAAACGCCCTAACCTTTGCAATAGAAATTGACAGGATTAAAATCAACTGGTATAAATACAGATGTAACAACACAATAAACACCAGAACTTGGCCAGAACTTCGCTGGAGATCTTGACCAGAACTTGGCTAGAGATCCTGGCTAGGCTGTTGATCAACTGAACACTGTCTCCGTGTCATTCCTTCTTCGCCGACTCCGTCCACACCTTTGGGGACCCCTGGACCTGCTGGGGTTGGACCCCAGCACTATTGTTTTTGTTTCTCTGAAGTACCCTTCACTAATACAGATTTTGGTACCAAGAGTGGTTCTAAAGAGACATAATTTCAAGGGTAAATTTTCTGAATTTGTACTGAGGTTTCTGGAATTGGCACTCTAATTTGATTAAATTTAAAGATGTTAATAATGTCTTTATTTTTATTAGTGAAGATACTACTGATAGTCCATGATGTGATCTAGCAATAGAGACATGCAAAATTTCACCACTGGATACTCTTAATTAACCATGTATAAGAAATAGGAACCTGTGTAACTGTGTATATGATACCTTTGAATATTTTTCTCAGACTAAGGAATTTAATGAAATTAGCTGCATTCTCCTAATATCCCTAGAAAAAGTGGGAAAAGGAAAAAATAAACTAGGGATTCAAATTCCCAGCTAAGTGCTGAATAAATTACTTGAAATCTTCTATGTCTCAAAGAAGACCTCTATCTCCTATATATGCCCATCTGACACTGCTGAAAAATCAAATTGAGAACCTCATCCTGTGATTGGCTGAATCATAAAGTAAGTTGAACTCTGAATCTCATAGTGTCCACTATAAACCTTAAGGCACTGATTGGGAAGGAATAGGATCCTAAAAGTTGGAATGTGAATATATGGAAAGACCATGAAGAAGATGGGGAAAATGAACCTCTCAATTTTTTTTAATCCTCACCTAAGAATATTTTTCCATTGATTTTTAAAGAGATTGGAAGAGAGAGGGAAAGACAGACAGAAATATCGATGTGAGAGAAACACATCCATTGATTGTCTCCTGCATGAGCCCTGGCCAGGGCCCAGGTGGAGAGGAGCCTGCAACCTAGGTACATGATCTTGACTGGAATCAAACCTGGGACCCTTGAGTCCACAGGCCAACGCTGTATCCACTGAGCCAAACTGGCTAGAGCTGAACCTCTCAATTTTGATGTCTTCTTTGCCAGTAGAAAAGGCCTCTCTCCTTCCCCAGGGAAGTATCCTCTCCATGCCTCTCTGAAAGGATTAACCCTGAATTGCCTGAAGAAACTTGAAGGACCTCCAAGACTGTTGCTATATAAGACACTGCTGTCTCCTTGGGACCTGTCCCAACTTCTGTCTTTGCTTCTAGACCTATAATTATACTCAAGTCCCCACCTAGAGGTGAAGTATAATGTATCAACCATGAGGAAGTGGACTACACATCAAAAACACTACTTGATTTTTCAAATTTATATAGACAGAAATATGGGTAACATTGATAGAAATAGATACTAAAAGTATGGGGTAATAGTGGAAGTAACATAAAGTTGGAGCAGACTTAGTGAAGTCACTAAGAACCCTGACTAATACACCATGAACCACTACTCAGTAAAAACAGAGGCAGAAACTATCAATGTATACAACAACTTTGATGAATATCCAGAAAATTATGCTGAGTGAAATGAGCCAATCTGAAAAGAATGCATAATACTTTGTTCTATTTCTTTAACATACTTTAAATAGCACAATTATAGAAAGTGAGAATAGGGTAGTGTTGGTAGGGATTACAGAAGGAGGATATCTGGGGGGAGAGAGGTCATAAAAGGCAGTACTAGGAATATTTGTGGTGATGAAGCTGTTCTGTATCCCAACTCTCAATGCAAAAACCTACACATGAGAGACAATTTCATGGAATTAAACACACGCGCGCGCGCACACACACACACACACACACACACACAAAATCAGAAATAAGAACAAGTAAATCTGAAGAAATCTGAATAAAATCAATGGGCTGTATCAATGTCAATATCCTGGTTATAATATTGTAATAGGTTAATTGTGTCAAGGTTACATGGAATATATCTATATTTCTTAACATTGCATGTGAGTCTATAATTTTTCCAAAATAAAATTTTTCATTTAAAAAATGAAAAAGAAAGACAGCACACACCAAAATAAAACACAACCCAAAACCAGAAGGAGCTGAAGGTTAAATCTAGCAAAATCTGAGGGACAAATTAATTATAATATTAGATTTTAACCTATAGAATAAATTGTGTCCATAATAACAATAAATAAATGATTAAATAAACTAATGTTGGAGAAGAGACAATAGGCTTGTAATTAATTAATGTAAAGAAAGGGGGGAGATACCGAATCACCACTGGGCAGTTAACACAGAAATAAACCCTGCAGATATGAACCATGGATGGATGCTAAAATTAGTGAGTAACAGTTTGAGGAGAAGTTATATTTACAAAGTCTCAATGCATCTCCCCCAAGACAATTATCAACTACAATGGAAAAGAGAAACACTTTACATTGAAAACTGAACAGACATCAACTTAATTAAGTGAGCAGATTAACATCACCAGTGATTAGACACGTGGACATCAAGAACCCCTTCCATAGATGCATTGAGAAAGACATACTGTCATTTGTGTGTTATTTTTACTAAAAAGAAATAACCTCTCTCTGATCACTAGAAACACCTAAATTGAGAGACATTCTACAAAATAACCTATTGGTGCCCCGGAAAAGTTACAAAAGTCATGAAAGACATGGATGAATTAAAGAATTTCTCTGGAGGAGAAATAACAAACAATTGCAATCAGGGAACCTGGATAGAATCCTGGTACAAATAAGACGAATGAGAATAAATATGGTGAAATTAAAATGTCTGTAGTTTGGTTAATGATATTTTATTAATGTCTCATTTTTATTCTTGGTAACTATACAATACTGTGTAAGAAGTTAGCATTAGAGGAAAGAAGATGAGGAATAAAAGGACACTTTGTACTCTTTTCAACTGTTCTATATGTATAAAATTAGATAAAATAAAGGTAATAAAAATGAGCCACCACATTTTTATCAATCCCTAATTTTACTTTTTCTCCAATTCTAAAATCATTGTTTTATGGTTGTCTGTCAAAACTTTAGGCTGAAGGTTGTAATACCTGTCTCCCTTTCCCTAATGAACCCAATCTACTTAACTCTCTTCCTGTGACTCCATTTTAAAAGCAATGTTTCTGCTCCATACAGTTCATATTCTTCAAGAACTGGCATCTAATTGATTAAAAGCAATCAATTTACTCCATATCTTGATCACAGTGTCAGTTCAAGAATACATACATTTAAACCAATATGGAAGAATAAGGCATAAGAAGGTATTTCTGGAGGCTTCTTGCTCCCATCAACATGATGTGGTCCGTGCTTTAAAGAAGTAATATGGCACTATTACAGGCACTTTTTATAACATGAAGGGAATTTGACTAAAAATGAGGCTGACACACAGAGTTGTACAGATCTGAGATAATTGCAAAGAATCTGAAGAGGAGCCCTGATAATGTTGCAGTGACTAAAATTAGATATAGCTGCAGAACATAGAGTCATTCATTTGTATGATCTGATAAATTTCCTTTTTTTATTAAGGGTAATTTGAGGTGGAATCTTTGACATGTTACATAAAGACTTCTGATAGTTCACATTATACATTATTACCATGCCTTATGAAACTTGCATAGTTTTAGAATATTTTACACCAAGGTTCAACTACAAATTAATTTGAGTTGGCATATAAAATAGAACCTATTTTTTATCCCTAATCTTAGTATTTGTCAGACACAGTGGAAGATGATGCGGAGGATACAACGATGGATATGCGAGATTGCCTACTCTCCAGGAATGTCCAGTTAACCACAGAAGACATTTACACAAATAAGTAGAAAATGATACAGTCATAGGAGCTACAAGTTAAATATTATAAACATTCAGAAGAATATGGAATTATGGTTCAGCAGATCAGAAAACACTAAATGAAAGAAATGGCATTGAGCATGGTCTTAAGGATTGAGTGGAATTTGGACCTTGAATATGGAGGAAGGCTGTTAAATAGAGAAAACATTAGCAGAAACTCATATACTTACTTCAACAAGAGTAGTTCTGCTATTTTTCTATTTTACATATACATTTTTGTAATGTTTTAAATAAAACGGTGTTTCTATGCATTTAAAAAAATAGAATGTAGATCATACAATTCAATGTTTTATTTTCACATAAGGAAGTAAAGGCCAAGTGGGAGAGTGACTTACACAAGACCAGTGAGTTAATAGCAGAACTGTTGCTATTTAAATGAGAAAGAAAGAGTGAACAATGGCCAACCTTAATTTTGAATCCAAACAATGTCATGGACCAGATGCTATGACTTGGAATATTTGCTAAAATTTTTTGAGTGCCCCATTTTAACTCGTATATAAAAAGGAGATAACTATTTTCACAGGGTTGTTAAAATAATCAATGTACATAAGTTCTTTGGTGTTTTGTCTGAAATATATTAAGTCTTCATAATAAATGTGAACACATCTCCATAAAACTTCTCAACTGCCCATTAAATACTCTTATCTGTTTGAAGAAAAGTGGCCCCAACAGGATATTTCCTACATAAACTGCTCTGATTTATGCAGCATCGTGTGTAAGAGTAGCCAAATATGCAAACCTGGATTCAGCCAAATATGCAAACCTGGATTCAGTTGATTGGTCTATGGAAGAATGCACAAAGAGCTTGGGCACAAGGATGGCCAATCATTTCTGAGGTGGTTTGGCATTAAGACTCCCACAGTGAGTAGTAATAAACAAACCCAATCAAAACATCCCTTGGAAAGTATACATGCTAGGTGGATAAAAAGAAGGTATATTACTCAGCTCAGGTTGCTATTCCAAGTGATAGTAAATAACATGCCCCCTTCTCTATGAAGACCAGTGATTGAAATCCTGAGATCTGTGTGGACAATGTGGCAGATGAGATTATTTTGTGTGCCCTTACAATAAATGTCTATAAGTAAAGGTAATCTGTGATTTAATTTTTCTTGAAATCCAAATAAGTTTACAGCTTCACCTATGTGTTGTGATTAAATGGCACAAAGAAGAGGAGGAAAAGAATGGGGAGGGGAAGGGATGGAGTAAGTGCAAGTCTGTAGAAGCAGCATTGAAGGAGACAGAAGAATGAGGTAATATAAAGTAAAATTACATATGAACACTGATGTCCTAGAACAATGCATATGCTATTATTGATATTCACCGCCACTCAGTGAGATAGGACTAATTTTGCAGATGAAGAAACTGAAACTTAGGTAGTAATTTTCTCCAAACCATACAGCTTAGAAGTGAAGAATCATTTTCTTTCCATCACCTAATGCAGCATAAGACAAAAAAGTATTTCTCCAGATCTAACTGGTTTGGCTCAGTGGATAGAGCCTCAGCCTGCGGACTGAAGGGTCCCAGGTTTGATTCCGGTCAAGGGCATGTACCTTGATGGCGGGCACATCCCCAGTAGGGGGTGTGCAGGATGCAGCTGATCGATGTTTCTCTCTCATCGATGTTTCTAACTCTCTATCCCTCTCCCCCGTAACTGGTCTTTATCCTCCCTTGCTTTTAAAAATATCATCCTCTTACTCCGAAATTGATGTTTACCCTCATCACTTGCTTTCAAAGGCTATCATCCTATATTAAGCTGCAGATCATTTGTGGTGAATCAAAGCTTAACATATTACTCATTGCTAATTAAATAGCCTGATTCTGTCCACTGAAGCTAATGCATTAAAGTATTTAATGTTTGTTTGGTAAACTGCTTTACTAAATGCTCCTTTGACTTTTATTGGTAATAAACATTAAGCATTTATGGCCCGTGAAAGCAGCTTCCCATCCAGCTTATACTGTTACTATTTACAGTTTGTTAATGAAATACCATTAACTTCCTTCAAATCAAAAGCTGTTTTTGTTCTCCTCTTTAACTTTTATTGTATGGCACGAAAAATAACTCACTAAAATTTGGATGAACTTATACTTTTGCTAGTGGTTTTTCTATAAAGAAAATAATTTGCTAAGACCAGCACATTTAGGCTTCAGTGACAAGACTCCACATTAGACATAGGCCTATTTCCCTTTCTTTTCCTCATACCTTCTTCTGGTTGTATGATGGTCTCATTTGGGTACCTTCAGGTTCAGCACTAATAACAGAGCCAAAGAATTATGACTTCCTCACTCTTGAAGTGATTTGACTCCTTTCAACCTGATTTTTTTTTTATCTAACCTTTCTGAATCCATATATTGGGGGAGGGGGTCTGGGAATATGGACACTTATGGGGTGAATCCCAAATACTTAAAGTCTGATTAATTTGTTTAGGTTCATCTCCTCCAGAATGAGGGAAGAGTTTGGGACTTATAAACAGGGTCCTGAGTCTTGGAATACTAAATCCAAGTATCTGAGACTGTCCCGTTAAACTTTCTTAGTCAGGTCTGGAGGAAACATACTTATTTCATTGATGAATCCATTTAACAGTTTTTTAAAAAAATATATGATTTAGAAAAGAAACATTTAACTCCAAATTTTCCGATTTTTTTTCTCATTTAACCAGTTAACTGCCACAAATTCAAAATGGAAACCATCTCCACATGCCATGATATTTTGAATTTAATTTAAAAAATCTGTTTGCAATTAATATTATAAAATAAATATATTACAATTCAAGTGTTCTTGAATATTTTCAGCTGAAAATTCTCACAAAAAATGATTTCAAAGTTAGTCAGGGCTGCTTATATCCTTGCTATCTATTACTTTGAGTAGTTCATGCCATTCCCTTCTGGCCTATAGAGTTTCTGATGAAAAATCAGGTGTCAGCCTTATGGGAGCTCCTTTGTAGGTAACAGTTTTCTTCTCTCTTGCTGCCTTTAAGAGTCTCTCTTTGTCTTTAATTTTTGGCATTTTAATTATGATGTGTCTGGGCATGGTCCTGCTTGAGTTCTTCTTGCTTGGGGTTCTCTGTGCCTCTTAAAATTGTGTGACTTTTGCCTTTACTAGGTGAGTTAAGTTTTCTTCCAGTATTTCTTCAAACACATTCTCTATCCTTTTCTGCCTCTTCTGGCACACCTGCTATTCTAATATCGTTATGTTTCCCATTGTCCCACAACTCCCGAAAGCTATCCTCCTGTTTTTTAATTGTTCTTTCTTTTTGGTTCTCTGATTGAGTGATATTTTCAATTCTGTCTTCTTTTAATTTACTGATTCTATCCTCAGCTTCACCTAATCTTCTTTGTTTTCCTTCCAATGTGTTTTTTATTTGTGTTATATCACTTTATTTCCAACTGTTCTTTTTTCATAGTTAATATATCTTTTTTCATGCTTTTGAGCATCTTTATCATCATTACTCTGAACTCAGTTTCTGATGAATTTCGTGCACCAGGCCTAGTATATAAAAAAATTCATACACCATGACCAAGTGGGATTTATTACAGGGATGCAAGGCTGGTACAATATTCGCAAATGAGTAAACATGATACATCACATAAACAAACTGAAAGACAAAAATCACATGACATCAACAGACACAGAAAAAGCACTAGACAAAATCCAACATCCATTTTTGTTAAAAACTCTGAGCAAAGTGGAAATCGAAGGAGTATATCTCAATGTGATAAAGGCCATATATGACAAACCTACAGCAAATATCATACTCAATGGACAAAAACTAAAAGCATTTCACCTAAGAAAAGGAACAAGACAGGGATGTCAGCTTTTAACACTCTTATTCAACATAGTACTGGAACTCCTAGCCACAGCAATCAGACAACAAGAAGAAATAAACCAGTTAACCGCCACGCGTCCAAAACAGAAACCATCCTCACATGCCACGATATTTTGAATTTAATTAAAAGAAATCATCTGACTCTGGAGTTGAATAAAGGATGTCATTTTTCTCTTCTTGTGAGGTGATTGGTTCAATTATTTCTTCATCTGATGTCATTTATGGGGATTGAACTTTATTTGCACAATATATTACAATGATAAATTCAATAATAAAATAATAATTTTCAATTCTACAGAAGTATCAACAAAAGCGAGCGTGAAATAAAAATTAACCATCAACTCGAAAACACTAAATTTTGTTGATGCTCCTAAGATGAAATCTGTAAAAAAATAATGAAGAATGCACACCATGTTTACCATTTTAGGTGTGAAATTCATGATAACATAAACCTTAAGTGTCACAGTGTTTATCTCTCACGCATCTGAGTGGCAGCCCTATATATCGATATTGGAATTTCTTCCATCTGCACTGGAATATTTATGAATTTAAGTTACCATAATTTTCTTTACATACCCAGAGATGTCACTAACAAGTCTGATTTTAAAATTGTGCAAACAGAGTTGATATGCGAGGTTTGCGGCTATAGACATGTGTGGTGTGTGGGCAAGGTCCACCGCTTGCGTCTATAGATGCTTATGGTGTACAAAGGGTAAAATGCATCCAAATTGGAAAAGAGAAAGTAAAACTCCCATTATTCGCAGATGACATGATATTGCACATAGAAAATACTAAAGACTCCACCAGAAAAACTACTATATTTAATAAATGAATTTGGCAATGGAGCAGGATACAAAATCAATACCCAGAAATCGATGTTTATTTTTATACACCAACTAGAGACCCCATGCACTGGTGGGGTCCCTCAGCCTGGCCTGCGCCCTCTAGCAATCTGGGACCCCTTGGGGGACATCCCCCGAGAGATACAGTAGTGCATGAAGTGGCATGCGACCAGGGAGGAGCCCAAGCCCGGGGGTGGGGGGGCAGCTCCTGCATTGAGTGTCTGCCCCGTGGTGGTCAGTGCGAGTCATAGCAACCAGTCAAACATAGCAACCAGTCAAACCGTTGACCAGTCACTTAGGGTTTTATATATATATATAATGAATTCTCAGAGAAACTAAACAAACAATCCTATTTACCATTGCAACAAAATAATTAAGATACTTAGGAAGAAACTTAATCAAGGAGGCAAAAGACCTGTACTGGGAAAATTATAAGACATTGAAAAGAGATAAAAAAGATATAAACAAGTGGAAGAATATACCGTGTTCATGGATTAGTACAATCAACATCATTAAAATGTCCATACTACCCAAGACAATCTACAGATTCAATGCAATCCCTATTAAAATACCAATGGCATATTTCACAGAGCTAGAACAAATACTCCAAAAATTTATATGGAATCAAAAAAGACCCCGAATAGCTTCAGCAATTTTGAGAAAGAAAAACAAAGTTGTAGGAATCTCAATACCAGATTTCAAGTTATATTACAAAGCCACCATAATCAAAACAGCCTGGTACTGGCACAAGAACAGGAATATAGATAACTGGAACAGAACAGAGAACCCAGAAATTGACTCAAGCTGTTATGCTCAATTAATATTTGACAAAGGAGGCAAGAGCATACAATGGAGTCAAAAGAGTCTCTTCAATAAATGGTGTTGGGAAAACTGGACAGACATATGCAAAACAATGAAACTAGACCATCAACTTACACCATACACAAGAATAAACTTAAAATGGATAAAAGACTTAAATGTAAGTCATGAAACCATAAAAATCCTAGAAGAAACCATAGGCAGCAAAATCTCAGACATCCCTGGTAGCAATATGTTTATAGATACATCTCCTAAGGCAAAGGAAACTAAGGAGAAAATATACAAACAGGACTACATCAAAATAAAAACTTCCGCACAGCAAAAGAAACCATCAACAAAACAAAAAGGAAGCCCACTCTATGGGAGAACATATTTGGCAATGACACATCTGATAAAGGGTTAATATCCAAAATATATAAAGAACTCATATAACTTAACAAAAGGAAGACAAACAATCTTATTAAAAATGGGCAAAGCACCTAAATAGACACTTCTCCAAAGAAGAGATACAGATGGCTAAGGGACATATGAGAAAATGCTCCAAGTCACTAATCATCTGAGAAATGCAAATCAAAACAACAATGAGGTTCCATCTCACATCTGTCATAATGGCTATCATTAACAAATCAACAAATGACCAGTGTTGGCATGGATGTGGAGAAAAGGGAACCCTAGCACACTGCTGGTGTGAATGCAGACTGATGCAACCATTATGGAAAACAGTATGGAGTTTCCTCAAAAAATTAAATATGGAACTCCCATTTGACCTAGTGATCCCACTTCTGAGAATATATCCTAAGAAACCCAAAGCACCAATCAGAAAGAATGTATGCACCCATATGTTCATAGCAGCACAATTTACAATAGCTAAGATCTAGAAACAGTCCAAGTGCCCATCAGTAAATGAGTGGATAAACAAATGGTGGTACATTTATGACATGGAATACTATGCAGCAGTAAAAAAGAAGAGTCTCCTACCCTTTGAGACAGCATGGAGGGACCTGAAGAGTATCATGCTAAGTGAAATCAGTCAGTCAGAGAAAGACAAGTATCACATGATTGCACTCACATGTGGAATATAAGTAACAAAATAAACTGATAAACAGAGTGGATCTAGAGACCTGAAGCATGGAACAGAGTGCGGAATCTCAGAGGAAGGTGGGGTAGGATGGGTGGGTGGGAGGTAATCAACCAAAGACCTTATATGCATATATGCATAATGTATGGACACAGACAATAGGGTGCTGAAGGCTTGGGGCGGGTGGGGGGCAGGGGCAGGCTGGAGGGGGTCAGTGGAGGGAAAAGGGGACATATGTAAGTAATATTTTCAACAATAAAGAGTTGTTTGTTTGCTTTATTTAAATG
Organism: Myotis lucifugus; assembly: GCF_000147115.1. Lineage (NCBI taxonomy): Eukaryota > Metazoa > Chordata > Mammalia > Chiroptera > Vespertilionidae > Myotis > Myotis lucifugus. The sequence continues at coordinate 10,419,526 of NW_005871050.1, read as the reverse complement.
TGGATCCTCAAATGACTGCTGAATAGACTCAAAATCAGGAAAGGGTGCTAACTGCCACAATGGCAATTAATTCATTTTCTGAGATTAACTTCATTCTGTTAGTCAACAGCCAGCAGCATTTGGGGATGTTCTGATCCTTCGAAGAAACCACCGATAAAACAAACTGTAGATGAAAGGAAAGCATAGTCCCTGATATGATGTGTCAATGCTCAAAAAGAATGTCAAGAAAACCATGAAAACAAAATATTTTATTCTATAATTCAGTTAATGAAACAATTTTATGTTTCATTTCCAAATATGGACACATATCTGGAAAGTTAGTATTACCTGTGTTTACATTATACAACTCTGAAGGATAATTTATTTAACAGAGATGTTTTAGTCCAACTTTCCTATGTGACTCTTGGAAAGAAATACAGTAGCTGCAAACATTGATTGATTTGTATTGATAGCAGAGAAGGGATAATTCATTCTAGGAATATAAACTACCTGTCTGTGTATTTGTAAAGTGTCTCTGTTGGTCATGCACTCATTAGGTATTCAAAATGAAGCAAAGACACTCAGGGAAGAAAAAGAAAACACATATATTTTATTTTTTTAAATACAATTTTGCTTTGTGAGAAAGCTGTCCTTGAGTTTTGTTGGTCTTAAGGAAAGAAAAACTTCCTTCAGGCATCTGACATAAATGATAGGTGTAGGGGATGTTTTGTTTGTCTGTTTTTGTTTTAAATGCAAGTTAGTTATTAAGAGAAAATACTCAGTTTCTATTTATCAATTTGAGTGATAAATAGTTCAGAGATCATAATTTATAGTTTTTTGTTAATCTAAAGTAAAAGGTAAATGTAATTAAAGAAGGAAAGCTCGTGGATTACTTTATTTTGCTATTAAAACTTCTCCCTCTTTTATCATTTTTATTAAGTTTATTGGGGTGACATTGGTTAACAAAACTAGACATGTTTCAAGTGTACATCTCAACAAAACATCATCTACTCACTGCATCATGCACCCATTGCCCGAAGTCAAGTCTCTTTCCTCCCCTTGCCCACTTCCACCTCTCCCCATCCATCCTTTTCCTCTGGCTATTACCATACTGTTGTCTGTGTCTATGCACATGTATGCATGTGTGTGTATGTGTGTGTGTACTTTTTTGCTTAATCCCATCACCTTTTTTTTCACTTAGCCCCCCACCAACACCCCTTCCTTCTGACAGCTGTCAGTGTGTTCTTTGTATCTGTTTTTCTCTCGCTGCTTTTTAGATTATCTCTTTTGTCTTTAACCTTTGACAGTTTAATTATGATGTATCTTGGTGTGGGACTCTTTGTGTTCATCTTGATAGGGACTCTCTGTGCTTCCTGAACTTGTATGACATGTTCCTTGTTCAAACAGGCCCTTGATCCCTTGCTGTTTCTCTTCTCCTTCTGGTACCCCTATGATGCAGATGTTTTATGTTTTCCCAGAGTTCCTTTAGACTTTACCAATTTTTAAAAATTCCCTTTTATTTTTGTTGCTCCACTTTGGTGCTTACTGTTATCTTGCCCTCTAAATCATTGAATCGATTCTCTGCTTCATTTAACCTGCTATTGGTACCTTCTAGTGTATTCTTCATTTCTGACTGGTTCTTTTTTATGATTTATATGCCTTTTATAATGCTATCTCTTTGTTCAAGTTCACACTGAGATCATCAATTCTTCCCCTAAGGTCCTTGAGCATTCTTATTACCATTGTTTTAATCCCACTTTTATCTTTATATTTGAAAATAGAAATTATATTTCTTACTTTAACCATAAGAAATTTGGGAGGTAAAAAATAATATTTTTAAAGTATATGTATATCACAAGTTGAAATCCTATTTTGTTGCTGGTTATATACTTTAGAAATTTCATGCAGAAAACCTCATAGTGCCATTGAAAATCTGGCAGTTTTATGTTGTTCTATAATGCAGGTATAATGCAAAAAATCCTATACTAAAATACCTGACTATGGCATAATTTTATCCATACTATACAACCAAATATCTAACCCTATCCAACCTCTTAAGAACTAGGATGTTGTTTTCCAATTAATTTAATGTGAGTCATACTTTGGGGGATTCCCATTTATTTGACCTACTAAATAGTAGTGAACTAGGGTTACTAAAATTGATCAATAATCTTCCATGAATATGAGATACTTTTCCAACTGACTTATTCTCTTGCCTGCACACATAGTTAAAACTAACACTATACCCTCTGTTAAGACATGAATAAATACAATGTAGTATAATACCAATACTTGAATTTGGTACTCAGTAAAAGTATACCCAACTTCACTTTCATCACTACCACCACTTTCATTTTTTTGCTTTTTTTTGCATTATTTAGGTTAATTTGCTCTCCTGCAACTCTCTCCAGCCCTGATAATATGGTCTTTCCAGGGATGGACCATTTAATTTTACTTACCACCCCACTATCCTTAGCAGCTAGCTTTCTGCTTCATGTTTTTCTTGATGTCTCTCATTATTTCTTTATTATACATTCATTATGCATGTAATATTTGTAAATACTAATAATTACTATTATCAACATCATAGCTAACACTTGCACACAATATATATGCTAGGTGATAATAAGTATTTAATAAAAACATATATATTTTTATTGATTTCAGTCAGAGAAGAAGGGAGAGGGAGAGAGATAGAAATTTCAATGATGAGAGAGAATCATCGATTGACTGCCTCCTGCACACCCACCACTGGGGATTGTGCCTGCAACAAGGCATGTGCTCTGACCAGGAATTGAACCATGACCTCCTGGTTCATAGGTTGATGCTCAACCACTGGGCCATGCCGGCTGGGCTACCAATTTATTCTTTACAAGAACTCTATGAGGTAGGTATCATTATTATCTCCATTTGACACATGGAGAAACTAATAAACTGAATGGTTAGTGACTTCCCAAAATCTCACAGCTAGTAAGTGTCTAATAGGTGGAAATAAGATTTTAAAAATGGGATTTTCTTTGTTTATTTGTATTTTCTAAGTTTTCTACAATCTAGTATTATCAATGAGAAATATACCTTACATTGGAGGCCACCTATTAGACATAACCATTATTAATTTTGATTTGTTTGACTATATTGTTTTATTTTAATAGCATTATACACAAACAGTTTCGTAGACAATTTTTATTTAACAGTGTATCATTAACACTTTCCCATGACAAATACAGCTATATATTAATAATTCATAATGGTTACACATTACTAATTAGCTTACTAGCTACATTTATCATGATTTTTTCCCTTATTTTTCATTATTCTAATCAGCTTTATGATAAAATCCTTGCATAATGTATGTATATATGTAACTATTTTCGGTGTGTAGCATGCAGTAAAAGCATTTTGTAAGTTTAAGGAACCTATGAAAAAGTAGAATATTTTGAATTGGTATTGATGTAATGTTATTTCATTAATTCTTCCAAATAAGCTATAGCATTCTATACTTATGATACTTTTAATATATAAATAATTCATAAGAATTAAATATTTAATTTACATAAATATTAGTTTACTCTTCTAGAAATAATTTCATTTAAAAATATTTTAATGTAAAAATTCTATAGATCAATAACATAAAATAGGGCTGTAAATAAATCTATTTTTAAGACATATTTTTGCTTAGTTTAGTGTCCATTTTCACTCTCAAGTGTTTTCTGTTTGGTATAAATATTATATAAGGTGAAAGGTTTACTGGGAACTTTATATGGATACATGAGGCTTTTAACACCTGAAGTAATATTAAAATATGCCTCAAAAAAAAAACACCAAACATACCTGGTGGATTACTTATGTCACTGACTGATTCAAATGAAAAAAAAAAGAGATGGCAAGTTAATTGAACACTAGTTTCATATAATGGAACACTGAGTGAAAGTCCACTAATTAAGTGATATTGTATATGGATATAATAAGTCCACTAACAGGTCTTTTTACTATTTATCTTCACATTTTATTTTACTCTTGATATAATATCAGATTATTCACCAAAAGATTGTCTTAAATTCAGCACCAAATAAATCTACAAATCAATTTTAATGTATTAAGTTCTTTTTGTAAACTTCAATTTAAATAGTTATATTTGGTTTAAAAGTAATTAAAAAATTAGCTTGATCAAATGTTTCATTTTCCTCTTTTTGTATCATAAAGACTCAAAATGGTCTGTCAATCTGGAAGAGTCATATTAAATCTCCTGTTTCCAGTTTTTAAAAATCACTTTGAGGTGGCAAATGACTACATTTGGTTCGTATAACCATAAACACCACCAACAATATTTCATGTTATCATAATTGATGATGATTGCTGAAGTTTTCCCTTTCAATTTCATCGTATCCAACTAATTTTACAGACAGATCCAGCCTAAGTTTATTCCTCCATCCTTCACTTTTTTCCACTTATATATAAAACACATACATAAATCTCAATTTACAAAATTTTATTCTTATTGGTTCTAGCTAGAAATATTGACTCTTCAGTAATTTTGTAATTCCTAAATTAGATTAATAAATGTATTTTCCATGTAATTCTGTTAATAAAACCCAAAGAACTCTATTCTTTTGCTATATATTATGTACTTAACTTTAGAATAACCATCTCATAAATGGATATTGATGTGTGGCAAGAAGGAAACATATGTATATAGCCACCTTGGGAATACAGCTTATTTCTTGTCCATATTATAAATTTTATCTTTCTTAAAACAAATCATCATTGCAAGATAAAACACAAAATAAAATAGAAGAGATAGTCAAGTGAGATTGTTATACAATTTTCTTTGAAATTGTCCATCATAAGATACAGGATGTTTTGAAGTTGTTTGCAATTTAACTGCATTTCCATTTTGTTTCCTTGACTTGTTGAGTAATCTGTTTCATAATGAGTTTTTATAATTGAGGGAGATGAAAATTGAAATTGATAAAGATGCATAATTGGTTTATTTTTTATTGGGTGCTTCTGTTCAGATTTTCATGTTGTCTTTCTGTACAATGTTAAAATGCAAAAAAAGACTCTGCAGATGGTATTTTAAATGTTTTTATATAAGCTGTTTTTGTTCACAGTATTATGTTCTATGTCTTACAAGAAACAATTAGGGTCTTGAGAAGCAAGATGATATTGATATACGTTGAGATTTTTTCTTAGCTTGAATAAATGAACATTTTAGAAGTAATTTACATGTCTCCAGTTATAATCAAATACTTTACTCATTTCCCAGAATGGGGATGAAATACCCCACAAGTATTTTTGATCCACAAAAAAGTGGTCCCTCAAATAACTAACAGCTTGGCATTAGAGATTTTGAAAAGGAACAACTAAGCATTTAGTAGTAATTCAGCTTAGTTATAGCAAGTGCTTGCACATTTGGCTTGATGATACCTGGGCTCATACTCAACCAAAGAAACCTTTAAAATTTTAGTATATTCCCTAATATTTGTAATTATTGACCCAGAAACTTAAGGAATTGCACAAAAATCAGCCAAATTAGACAGGTAATTGAAGTGTAAATTAGAGATGACTTAACTTGGTCTTGTAACCCATTCATCCTGATCTTGGAAATTGTCAAAATATTCAAAATAAATTAATGTGAATCAATAAATAAATAGTGATAATCCAAACTAAATTACCCCAGACATAATGTATTTCAATTAAAGTAATAAGAATAATATTGTGGCCTCTGCATAAAATAGAACAACTTTCTAATACAGATAAATCAAATTTATTTGATGAATCCTCAGAAACAAAGTAAGGTGTTCTGATTGGAACACTATATAAGCAAAAGCCTTATTCTAGTCCAGTGGTTCTCAACCTTCCTAATGCCGCGACCCTTTAATACAGTTCCTCATGTTGTGGTGACCCCCAATTTCATTGTTACAAATTGAACATAATTAAAGCATAGTGATTAATCACAAAGACAATATGTAATTATATATGTGTTTTCCGATGGTCTTAGGCGACCCCTGTGAAAGGGTCGTTCGACCCCCAAAGGGGTCGCGACCCACAGATTGAGAATCACTGATCTAGTACTTAAGACACCTTTATTAGTAGTAAAGATAACGACAACAACAACACCAACAACAACACACACACACACACAGATATTTGGAACGTAGATAGATAAAGCTTATTATACAATCTGTATACAAATGTGAGAAAATATAATAAACTTCCAATGCTCCTCTCCACTGAAATATTCTAAGTCTCATGATATTTATTGATTTTCTTCTCAAAAGAAGTACAAGTAATGTTTTGACCTAATTTAAAATAACAGGGGCATGGAGAAAAATGCTCATTTCCTAGATTTTATATTACAGGAAGTTGTTTTTCTATATTAGGCTTTTATTTTGCCCTTTTCTCATGTAATGAACTTATCACTATAAAATTGATTTTCAAAATATTAATATCTTTTTACTTGACCAAAGCTTATTATATCCTATTGGATTTGATTTTAATTGTTGCAAAGTAGCATTTGATGGTTCCTTTGGTGAAAAAAAAAAACAAATAAACCTTACTCTGAGCATGATTAATTGTTAGGTGAGAGAGATAGTTTTAAATATTAACAAGTGCTTTATGATGAATAACTGTTAAATACAGTTTTGAGAATACTGTTTTTTTCAGCCCTATCATAGTTTATAAAAGGAAGAGGAAATAGAAGCAAAAGAGTAAGCTAATTGTAAGATGTGGCTAAAAGAAGCTAATCTATTCTTAACCTCACTTCATAAATGACAGCAAAATTAAATGGAGACAATCATGAATCACAGGAAGATGAGAGTTGGGTAACTAATTGGCCTATTTTCTGTACTGTCAGAATCCTCTCAAGCAATTTTCTTCAATTATAACTGCAAATCAGCAAGCTATTTCCTCCACATGAACTATCCATTGCCTGAGGACTAACTATGTATCCTGGGACAACTCATGATGAATTGTTAGAGACCATTTTCCACTAGTGAATTAATATGGGTAATTCACAGTGAAATACCAGCATCAAAACTCTCTAAAAGTCCATGGTAAAAAAATATACATAGAACTGCATTACATACAAAAGGTTACTGCCTTGGTTATCAGCAAGACTAGATGAATCTTTTAGCAAACTTTTTGAAGTAGAACAAAGCAAAACAGAAGTCAAAATACTGCCCCACATGCTAACCTCTGTGCTGGATGTACTTGGCCCCTTATGTATTGAATGAATGCTATGCTAACCAGAGACAGCTGATAGTTTCAGTTTGGGTTGTGCTTTTGTTCTGTAATTTTAGTTCAATCAATTTGCTACTCAGAGTGACATACTTTCTCTTATATCACCTGGTGACCTGGGTTATTATGACATACTAGAGGCCCGGTGCATGGGCCTAAGCCAGCAGTCAGACATCCCTCTCACAATCTGGGATTCCTCACTCCTTACCGCCTATCTGCTTGCTCCTTCCTGCTTGGCTTGCTGCTCCTTAGCAGCAGGCTCCTTACCGCTTGGCTCACTATCATTAGCACTGCCATGGGGGTGAGAGAGGCTCCTGCCACCGCCACTGCTCTTGCTAGCCATGAGCCTGGCTTCTGGCTGAGCAGCTGCTCCCCCTGTGGGAGTGCACAGACCGCCAGGGGGCAGCTCCTGTGTTAAGCATCTGCCCCCTGGTGGTCAATGCATTATCAGCGACCAGTCATTCTGTTTGTTCCACCATAATGGTCGCTTAGGCTGTTTTATATATATATATATATATATACTAGCGGCCCGGTGCACAAAATTTGTGCAGGGGAGGTGGGTCCCCTCAGCCCAGCCTGTACCCTCTCGAATCCGGGACCCCTTGGGGGATGTCTGACTGTCAGTTTAGGCCTGATCGACATCCCTCTCACAATGCAGGACCGCTGGCTCCTAACTGCTGCCTGCCTGCCTGCCTGATCGCCCCTAACGCCTCTGCCTGCCTGCTTAATCTCCCCTAACTGCTCCCCTGCTGGCTTGATCACCCCTAACTGCCTCTGCCTAGCACCCTCACCTGGGTCCCAAACTTCCCTCCTCCAGCCAGCCACAGGCACCTGGGATCCAGGCTTCCCTCCCTCTGGCCTCCCTCTGGTCTAATTAGCATATTACCCTTTTATTAGTATAGATATATAATCTTGTCTTCCACACATCAAAATTTATATCATATTCTGTTAGAAGTAAACAAAGAAACAAACAAAAACCAAAAACACTATAGTTTCTGATTGTCAGTTAAAGGAAAACATATTAACTAGCTAAATGTTCTATTATTTCCCAGGTTCATGGTCCTTTTACACAACTACAGTAACTATCTTACAAGTGGATTTCAAGAACTTTCACAGAAATCACCATATCTTCTATGGCAATGTCCAATTGCAAAATAATAAAATAAAATAAAATAAAATAAAATAAATAAAATAAAATCCTATATAATAAAGAACTAATATGCAAATGACCATCACACCCTCATGCCATCATTCCGTAAGGGACACTCAACAATGGGGAGAGAGGAATGGGGACCAGCCAGGCACAAATGAGCTCATGAGAGAGGAATGGGGATCAGCCAGGTTGTGGCCCAGGAGAGGGACAAGTTGCCTGCCCCATGGTCCCAGGCACCAACGCCTGTGGCTGTGGCCCAGGAGAGGGACAAGCTACCCACCATGGTCCCCTGTGGTTGCAGCTGGCCCGGGCAAAGCTGGCCTGGGTCCTGGGTGCTACAACTGGCTGGAGGAGGGAATCCTGGGTCCTGGATGCAGGGCGAGACAGAGGCGGTTAGGGGTGAGCAGGCTTAAGTCATCAGTCGGACATCCCCTAAGGGGTCCTGGACTGTGAGAGGGCACAGGTTGGGATGAGAGACCCCCCTCAAGTGCATGAATTTCATGCACCAGGCCTCTAGTAAAATAAAAAATTAATAAAATAAATAAAATAATAAAATAAAATAAATAAAATAAAATATTTTGGAAGAGCCTCTAAAGTACAGGCTAACTATTTTTATAAGATCTTTGATTGTAGAAGTCTAATATGTCACCCAGGATATTAAAATCCATGTAATAAGAAAACAGCTATGCCATATCTATTTTATTGTGCCATCATAAAATTTAATTGGCATTAGTAAATTAGTGTAATGGTAATTTACTGTAGTGGTATGTTGAGTCTATAATTATCTCTTCCTCCAAACATTTATTAGAAGATTTTGCACAAAATGTGCATTCAATAAGTGTTGAAGAATGAGATTTTTAAAACTTAGATAAGACATATTAGGTAAGGCACAGAGATTTGCAGGTAAAGAGCGTAAGGTACATCCTAAAAGTAAAGTTTACCCTTTACATTTATTACTCCTCTTAGGAAACAACATTTACTTAAAGGCCAATAGCTATTTAGACATCTGAAGCAAGGGTTTGAGGAGAAAAGACTTCTTTAGTCTGTAAAGTGTCTTGTAGATGTCCATAAATACAACTCAAAATATGTAAACACATCATATAGTCTTGAAAATAAGTAGACTGAATTCTCTTGAGAACTATTCATCACCTCAAACAAAGCCATATTTATTCTTTAGTTTAGTTTGGTTTTGTTCTGAGTTTTTTTTTTATTGATTTCAGAGAGGAAGGGAGTGGGAAAGAGATAGAAACATCCATGATGAGAGAGATTCATTGATCAGCTGCCTCCTGCACACTGGGGATCGAGCTCACAACCCGGGCATGTGTCCTGACGAGGAATCAAAACCTGACCTCCTGGTTCATAGGTTGATGCTCAACCACTGAGCCATGCTGGCCAGTCTGTTCTGAGATTTTTAACTGTCACCACAGAAAATATGCACTTCAAAGTATGAGTTTAATGGTGACAGATTTCATTGTCTTTGGGTCTTTTTAATGCTTCATATTGTTTAGAATTTTTTCAATATTTGGACAACATACTCAAAAGAATTTAATCTCAAAGTAGCAAAAATTGACACTTTTTAAAAAATAAAGCATAACCAATGGACATAAGACACTGGGGGGTAGGGGAAGCCAGGGGATTGTCAAGGGCGGGGAAAAAAAAAAGGAGACATATGTAATACTCTTTGTAATAATTTAAGCAATAAAAAAAGTAGCAAAAATTGACACTTTTTAAAAAATAAAGCAAAAATTTTGTTGCTGTGAGTCAGTCAATATCAACACATACATCCAATAATTGAATCTAGGTGGGGGATTGAGAATATTGATCATTTTTGGAATTGCAGTTATATTAAGATTGTTTGATCTGATACAAATGTACCCTTTCTAGAGTTTAAACTTTGTGAAGGCACCCTTTGCTATTTTGTTTACCTCATACCCTAGTGCTCAGACAGTACCTATCAACATAATGTTTGCTCAATAAATATTTGTTAAATAATGTTTGAATGAATCATCAAAAAGTCATAAAAAAGTAAATTGTCCTGCTAGTTTTAAAACTTGAAGCTTATCTATGAACCTGTGTAGAACAATGTAGCATAAGAAATATTAATTATTAGAAAGACTTCTTCCATTTTTACAAATGTCATAGAGAATTTATATTGACACACACATAAAGTTATACTGTCACATTGTAGGGAATTTGAGTATTTTATTACCTGATTTTGGAAACATGCATTATAAGCAACTTTTTAACATTAGTTGAATAACTTCATTGTTGTTCAACATTTTTTCACCTCATTTAAGAGAATAAGACAATGGTGATTTAATTAACAGCCATGCCTTTTCTCTTAAGTCAACACTATTTCTCTTAATAAATAGAAGAAAGCTATACATTTCAACTTCTACATAAATGGTAGTTACAAATTAAATAGGGAACAATTTAATCCACTCAAAACTTAAAAGAGTTTAGAATATATTTTTGAAGTAGACTAAACAGAGAAGACATAGTAACTGACATCCTCCTATATAAGAGATAATGCAAATTAACCATCCCTCCACTATGTTCAAGTCATGCCCACAAGCCATGCCCACAAGCCAATCAGGAGCAAGTATGAAAATTAACCCAACTAAGATGGCAGTGGCCACAGAGCTGGAGCGAGCAGGAGGCTTGGGTTGCCCCTGGCGATGGAGGAAGCCAAGCTTTCCTCCTGCCCTGGCCGGCCCTGGGCTATGCTCAAGGCTACAAAGTTTCAATTATAGAAGATAAATAAATCCCAGAAAAAAAAGAAAAAAAGGAGAGGCTGGGTGCTTGGGTCGCCGTGGGGCATGGCCAGCCTGAAAACAGCCCTCAGCCCCTCACCCAGGCTGGCCGCACCCCCATGGGGTGAGGGTCCCCACTGGGGGCTTGGCCAGCCTGCAAATAGCCATCAGCCCCTCACCCAGGCTGGCCAGGTACCCAAGCGGGACCCCCACCCTGATCCGGGACACCCTTCAGTGCAAACCAGCTGGGCCCCACCCGTGCACCAGGCCTCTTTCTTATATAATAAAAGGGTAATATGCAAATTGACCCTAACAGCAGAATGACTGGGAATGACTGGTCACTATGACACACACTAACCACCAGGGGGCAGACGCTCAATGCAGGAGCTTCCCTCTGGTGGTCAGTGCGCTCCCACAGGGAAGCTCTGCTCAGCCACAAGCCAGGCTGATGGCTGCCAGCACAGTGGTGGTGGCGGGAGCCTCTCCTGCCTCCTCAGCAGTGCTAAGGATGTCCGAACTGCAGCTTAGACTTGTTCCCTGCTGGTAAGTGGACATCCCCCGAGGCTCCCGGGCTGCCAGAGGGATGTCTGACTGCCAGCTTAGGCCTGAACCCAGGGAGCGGGCCTAAGCCGGCAGGTGGACATCCCCCGAGGGGTCCCAGACTGCAAGAGGGCACAGGCCGGGCTGATGGACTCCCCCCCCCCCAGTGCACAAATTTTTGTGCACTGGGCCTCTAGTGTTTAGATAATATTTAATTTAACTTAATAAGACAAGCCAATTTTTAAGGTTCAGGAAAATAAAAACAATTTACATGTATAATGTCTGCTTGGTTTTTATAACTGTAAAAGTTAAGAACTTGTGTTGTTAATGTTTTTCTTTATTTTTATATTTTTCATGAAATAAATTTGTGTATATATTGATACCAAAATGTCATGCCAATAGCCTTGCTTAACCTTCAACAATTACAATTAAAGTACATTTGGTTAATTTCACAAGATTGAATGAAATGCACATCTTACACTTTATTCGGGTAAACACATAACCTGAAAATAATATTTGAAGTTTTCATTTATAAGCCACGGTGGATATGAATAACAAAGCTGCCAACTTGAAGGGGACAGTAAACATGTAATACTTAGCTCAGCCTTATGATCCTTCCTGGCATATTTATCACATTTAGAAGCAAAAGATAAGTGACAAGTCTCCAAGAGAAAAAAAAAGCCAAATATTCTAGCCTAACCTTCTTTTTCCCTAGAGGAAACCTATTTTTATAAATCTCAATTTGTTCTAGATTAACTTCTGGGAAGTTTACTTATTAATTATTACTGACTGTAACTAAGTAAGTTAACAATTAACAACTTGCTAGAGTAGTTAAATCCAAAGCACTAAATAAAAATAAAATGCATATCTCATCTTATAATTAATGATTTAATAAAAATAAAACATACATATAATAAAAGAAAATAGTAATCACATTTCATAATTCATGTATTTCTCTTTCTAAAAGTACCACTATTAACTAATACTTATTGAGTGCTTATTATGTGTCAGCTGCTTTGTACTTTGAATGTATTATGTAATGTTGAAATTGTGAAAAAGTGTATGTTTTAAATAATAACCAAAATTGATTTTAAGATGCTTTTTTCTTCAGTGGGACAAAATTCTTAAGACTTATAAATTGCTAGTGTCAGTTAAACATTATTAAACTAATGGGATTTAAAATATCAGTACAAATGATTTGTTTAAAAGTTATTTTAATTAGCAGTATTTTATATTTATGAGCTATTTTACCATGTTAAATGTATCAGTTATGATCTAATGCAATGGAAATGCAAGTCCATACCCAATCTTAGCCTCAATTTATGGGGAGATAACCCAAACCCTGAATGACTGAGCATTAGAGACTAGCTACTAGACCACTTTAGTGAAATATAATAAAAAGGGCATAGTAAGGAAGTCCAGACAAAAAAGGAAAACAAGGAATTTATGTATGAATGTCCCAGGGAGTCTAGAAGCAAATACAAAAAATCATATCCTTTATTTTTCCAGTCAAGCTTTAAACATTTTTTAGCATACCACTGGATACAGGTATGCTGGCTCCTGTCCTGAAAATTTGACCACAGGTTGTAGCTACCCAAATATTAAGACTATAGTATGGAGGCAAAAATTTATAGAAAATTGGGAATACCAAGAAGCAAGATAAAATCCAAGTTCCTGAATAACATGCATATTAAGGTTAAAATTAAGGCACAGGGTGAAAAAACAGATATTCAATTGCCAGAACTAAACAAGAAGGTAGTGATTTGATTACAAGAAAGAAAACATGAACAATGTTGTTAGAATAGAGTACCAGGTCAAAATTGGACTAGCAAGAAGTTGGTTCAGCCCTAACTGGTTTGGCTCAGTGGATAGAGCATCAGCCTGCTGACTGAAAGGCCCCAGGTTCGATTCCGGTCAAGGGCATGTACCTTGGTTGCGGGCACATCCCCATTAGGAGGTGTGCAAGAGGCAGCTGATCGATGTTTCTCTCTCATTGATGTTTCTAACTCTCTATCCCCCTCTCTTCCTCTCTGTAAAAAATCAATAAAATATATTTTTTTAAAAAGAAGTTGGTTCAGTAGTAAGTAAGCTAATGATCTAGGAATCATTGGTCTTTCTATCTCCCCTATTCAAGGTTCAGATTGCCTCAGAGTTTATGAAGGTTTGAGCTTGGATATAATAGGAAACAGTGGTAAAGTCTGAAGATTTCAGAAACAGAGAATCAAAAACTATAGAGTGAACTAAAATGGATGTATAACAATAAATGTTTGTCTTTTTTTTACTAAAAAAACTAATGAGTTTTCTGTAGTGTAAGTTTATACATATATTTTAATGTGACTAAGAAGACTAGATAAATGTTATATTTGAGCATTTTCCAATTGATGAAAGTGACACCAATTTTTTTTTGAAACTCTATAGTAACTTTTAGTTAGAAACTACTATGTCTACTGTATAGCTCAAAATGGTTTAAAATTTAAAAATTAAGAATTTGTTTTAAAGATGATCTCATTAACCAATATTTAAAACTAAAATTGAACTAGAAAATCTTGACCTTTCAATCATGGTTTTATGGCCAAACAAATGTTATTTTACCCTTCTTAGTTTAGGCTCCTGCACTAGACAGTGGTTATAGAGAGACTAGAAGTGACTGGCAAGAGCAACAATTCTAATGTGAAACCAAACTTGCCAAGTCTTTAAAAGGAAATTAATTTGTAAATATATTCTACCAACAAGAGATGCTGAAGCATAGTTAACTGCCAAGCATCCAAAATGGAAACCATCCCCACACACCATATTTTGAATTTAATTAAAACAATCAATTTGCAATGAATATTATAAAAATAAATATATTACTCACAATTCAGGTGTTCTTGAATATTTTCAGCTGAAAATTCTCATGAAAAATGATTTTAAAGTTAGTCAGGGCTGCCACTTAGGGAAAACATTTTTTTTTATACACACACATGGCGTGTGGGGAAGGTCCACCACTGTTTACGTCTACAGACGCTTATGGCATACAATGGGCTATGGTATTGTAACCTCAATGTTTATGTTTATTTTGACTTTTACTTAATTTGTGTTGGAAATAAATTTTTCATACTTGAAAAAGGAGAATATGGCTTATTGCATAACATATTTCCTGGCTATAACAATTTTCTGTTCTAAAAATTTCAACCAAATTCAAATACACACACACACACACACACACACACACACACAATAATGAAAATAATCTATCTCCATACTATACAACATACTCTGAATCCAGGAAAGGATCATTAAATATATTCAGAGTACAGGCATACCTCGGAGATATTGAGGGTTTGGTTAAAGAACTCTGCAATAAAGCAAGTATCACAAAAATTGAATCATATCTTTTTGCATGGGGAGGGTCTTGTCTTCAATTTATAAAAATATCTGTGAAGCGTGATAAAGCAAAGCTCAATAAACAAGGCATGTCTGCATAACAAGATCGATCTGCACCAATGTTTACTCCGATTTTTTTGTTATCATTTCTATGTAAATTTAAAAATAATTTTGTGCCCAGCCAGTGTGGTTCAGTGGTTGAGCATAGACCTATGAACCAGGAGGTCAAGGTTCGATTCCGGTTAGGGCACATGCCCTGGGTGCAGGCTCAATCCCCAGTGTGGGGCATGCAGGAAGAGGCCAATCAATGATTCTCATCATTGATGTTTCTATCTCTCTCTCCCTCTCCCTTCCTCTCTGAAATCAATAAAAATATATTAGAAATTATTTTGTGCCAAAATATTTGATTCGGTGGCTATAGACCTCACAGAGGACCAATAGTGATTAGACACTGATTTATCATTAGGAACTTCTAAGATTCAGAGAGAAAAAGAGAATATTGAAAGTTGGAGGCCTCACCTTATACATTGAAATTGGGATGCTTACAAGTGTCAGATCAGGATACAATATACATGTGCATAATAATTGCTACACACAGTAGCAATTCCATTTTTTTTAAAAAAATCTATAAATGGGATCATCATTTATTACTCTTTCAACTTGAGGTGAACGTAAAGTAGACTTGACATTTATATCTATTCAGGTCAGACACTCAACTCTACATGGTACAATTCCAAGAGTCCCTCAGGAAAGACTGTTCAGGCTTAATGAATGCATAAGCTTGCTTTATGTTTTCCCAAAGCCAAGCAAAGCTTAGTCTGAGCTTGGCTAATATCCAGGTTCAGAGAGCGGAGAAACATGAGATGACTGTGAATATATTAATAAAAATACAGAGCACTGATAGTTTTAAGAAATTAAGTAAAGAGATAGTAGGTTGCCACTTCAAAAAGTGTCATGGACATCTAAAAAGCATGTAGCACATAGACCTAGCTAATACTGAAGCAGCCCCCATCATTTTAAGAACCCATTAAATAAGGCTCAAAGATGACGGAATTGCTGGGAACACAATTTACCCAAGGATAAGAAATATAAGCTTACTTACTTAATAGGTGCTATTTTATGAAGTTAAGTTCTGGGTTTTCTGTGATTTGATAAATTTAATTTGAAGAAGGCACAGTGGAGTCAGTTAAGTAACAGTAACTAAATTTACTTAATACAATGATTTATTATTACTTAGATCAAACTATTCATTTCAATCCTATGTAGCTTAAAAGATATGTAGAAGTTGAGAAAAGACACAGATGGCCAAATAGCTAGAAATACCATATAGCCAGAGAGGAATGGAATGTTGACAACCAATAAGGATAATTTAGTTTGGAAAACTTCCTTCAGCCCTGTTTTGCTAACAATGTAGAATCATATTGAGTAGGTTTACTAAGACATTCTGTGGTTAAATTAAGCAATATTTTATTTTCCTAATCTTTAACCTAATGTTTATTCTTTTAAAAGCAAGGCCATGCATTATTTAATGAAACAAAAATATATTGAATAGCTACTATATACTGGGTACTGCAGGAGATACAAACTAAATAAAATATAACCCTTTCCTCAAGAAGTTTAAAGCAATTAGGGAAGATAAACATGCTCACCAGTGTACAACTAGCTCATGAAGAAAAGGGTACTTGCTACAGTCAAAATATATGCTGTGATAAAACAACTTTTTAGTGCCTGATTTTTTGATTATTTAAAAAAAAAACACCCTACCTTAAAGGAAGTTCAGAGTTTTTTCATCTTGTAGGATATTCTTCTTTATTTCCTGTGCCGGGCCAGCACAGCCAAGGGTTCGGTGAGCCTGGGGGGAGGGGGTGGGGGTGGGTGGGGTGGCAAAGGATTAAAGAAAAGACAGACAAAGAGAATAAGCTAGGTCTAAGTGGATCTCCTGTGCCTGGCTGAGGCCACAGAGATCCAGATGGCAAGCTGAGCCTTAATTTTATAGTCAGAGGTAAACAAGGTAGTGGTCACCATAGTTACATTGTTCTTGTGAGTTTCACTTGTTTTGGCAGCACTTGCTGCACCTCCCACAGCCCATTAGCTACCCAGATAAGATCTAGGGAGCCATAAGATCAAGCTTAATTATGCTAAAAGGGCTGTGCCCTCTAAGCTGGAACTTGTTTGTGGCTTTGCCAACAGGTCAGTCCAAGGCTTACACCTATAGCCACTCCCTACAATTTCCCATGCTAGTTTTTCCAAACATTGAAAAAAAATTTTTTATTTTACAGTGAGAAAAATGTTGGTATTTCTTCCCCCATAGTGGTGGAGTGTCCACCAGTATACTGAAAGAGAAATAGAAGACAGCAAAAGAAATGAGCACACAATATCCCTGGAATTTCTGTAATTAGACATGGTACTCATGTAGGGTATTGACTGAGGACACTATTTTTAAAATTTAGTTAGTGAATACTTGCATAGTTCTTATTCTTTGTCAGACACTATTGCAATAGCATTATCTCTTTCAAATGAACAGTGCTTTTAAGTTACTTACTTGCTCACTGGTATATTACTCTGTTGCACGTTTCCATATTCAACCATTCTAAATAAGAACCCTAAATATTTTCTCCTGCTTTCTTTTTTTATTTTATTTTATTTTTTTCCTGAAGATTCATGTATATATTTCTTTTTTTTTTTTGCTAAAAGTATTACAAAGGGTATTACATAAGTGCCCTTTTTATCCCCCCACCCTTGACAAACCCCTGCCCTCCCTTACCCCCCAGTGTCTTATGTCCATTAGTTATGCTTATATAGATGCATACAAGTCCTTCGGTTGATCTCTTACTCCCCTCCCTCCTTTCCCCCAACCCTCCCTGGCCTTCCCACTGCAGTTTGACAATCAGTTTGAGGCAGTTCTGCCTCTGTATCTATTATTGTTCAAAAGTTTGTAATGGTCTTTATTATCCATGAATGAGTGAGATCATGTGGTATTTTTCTTTCATTGACTGGCTTGTTTCACTTAGCATAATGCTCTCCAGTTCCATCCATGCTGTTGCAACTGGTATGAGTTCCTTCTTTTTTACAGCAGCATAGTATTCCATCATGTAGATGTACCACAGTTTTCTAATCCATTCATCTACTGATGGGCACTTAGGCAATGAAAATGCATCAATTTAAAGGATTTTCCAAGTGATGGTATGCACATATGTGGTATCCTTTTAAGGATGCGGTAACCAATGTGTCTAATCATGTATTTAGTAATTCTGATCTAATAGCTGTCCTACTTAGAGACACTGGGTAGAAAATGTCAGGCATTTTGCTAGTTACTCTATCTGTATTCTCTCATTTAATACCCACTACAACACTGTGAGACAGACACTGTATTCTGTTTTCACATTTATGGAAACTGAGACTCAAAAGATTCAAATAATATCACCAAGGTGGGTATTTGAACCAAGAAATCTCTGACTCTAAAACGTTTGCTTTTTCCACTCTTAAAGACACTCTCTTTTTCTAAAAAAATATATTTTTACTGACTTCAGAGAGGACATGAGAGTGAGAGAGAGCTAAAAACATCAATGATGAGAGAGAATCATTGATTGGCTGCTTCCTGTATGCCCCACACTGGGGATCAAGCCTGTAACCCAGGCATGTGCCCTGACTGGAAATCAAGCCATGACCTCCTGGTTCATAGGTCAACATTCAAGACACTATTGAAGACACTCTGTCCTGATCCTAAACTGGAGCATACCTGGCATATATGCTTCCACACTTCTCTCCCATGTCTTTGGTAGTCATTGCTGAATAGTCATAATCTATTTCAGCCCAGTACTCTAGCTGCCACTACAAACTGAATGACACGTGAAATGAAATAGTTTGGTTATGCTTTCCATAATCCAAATGTGAAGCATGTCATTGTATATGTTTAAATGCCTTTAAATATGCATTTTAAACGATAGTAAGACTATCCACAGTTGTTTTCAGGTAATACTTTCCTAAAACTGACAAAAGAGTAAAAGAAGATGGAAAGGGACTGAAGCTCAGTTTTAGTACCATGTCAGATTTTCCCAAAAGGTAATTTTATCGGTTTAAACATAAGCTAAAACAAGTGTTTTTCCCCCACATTTAGATAAGCAATATTCTTTGCTTAATGAAGTTGAGAGATAAATTTAATCTGAGGGTGATGATGCATAATTAAACACATAAATGTCAAATTCAGAAATAACCTGAATTCAACCATAAAATGTATATTTTAGAATAATTATCTCATTGCTAAAACATATAAGGATGTATAGAAGATGTGAGAGCCACCTGTTCATGTATTTATCAAGTTAAACTGCAAACATGACTTTCAGTCAAATCCACACAATCATTTAAATAAACTCAAAAGCTCTAAGGCACTATGTAGGTGGTTAGCTGCTTATTAGCATGAAACTCATTTCTAGGACTCTTTTGTAGAACAGGAATGTATATGGAACTATATTTTATTGTTTATAGGATATATTTTTATTAACTAACTTTTCATTTATATGATAGTTAAATTAGTGATAAGTACAAAACATTAAGGTTAATGGGGATTAGTATATATTATATTGAAAATATACATATATTTTTTCATTGCAATATGTAGCAAGAGGGGTTTAGCATATGCATTTTTTTGTTTACAGTACCCTTGCCAAAATTGACACAATCTTTCAGTGATTTAATTAAAAACATTTTATTGTACATATGCATTAGTAAAAGCAGCCTTCTCAACGAACATTCATATTTGAAGTGGCACAGAAACTAAATTTATATCACCAACAAGCAATAGTAATAGTACCAATTATAAAAATAATAGTGGGATTCTAATATTTACAAACTACTTTTTGTTGTAGAAATCACTCCACATACACTTTACTTAGTTAATCTTGATAATAACCACTAGATTGCTTATAGTATAAATCAGTGATTTTCACTTCCAGTGTCACAATTCAGTAGATGTGGGTGGAATTAAAGTTTATACACTTGCCTGCAGGTGATTGTAAAGGGATATTGCTGCTCAGAGTGCTGGCTCACATCACCTGGGAGCTTGTACAAGAATGCAGAAACGTGGGCCCCACTGGAGACCTACTGAATAGAAACTTGCGTTTTATCAGGATGCCCCAGATGATTTATATATACATTAAATTTTGAGAAGCACTGCTCTAACTACGCTTTCATTTTAAAAATGTATTTTTATTGATGATAGCCATTCTGACAGGTGTGAGATGGTACCTAATTGTTGTTTTGATTTGCATCTATCCGATGATTAGTGACTTTGAGCAAGTTTTCATATGTCTCTTGGCTTTCTGAATGTCCTCTTTTGAAAAGTGTCTATTTAGGTCCTTTGCCCATTTTTTGATTGGGTTGTTTATCTTCCTTTTGTTACGTTGTATGAGTTCCCTGTAAATGTTGGAGATTAAACCCTTATCGGTGACAACATTGGCAAATATGTTCTCCCATGTAGTCGGCTTTCTTGTTGTTTTGTTGATGGTTTCTTTTGCTGTGCAGAAGCTTTTTATTTTGATTTAGTCCCATTTGTTTATTTTCTCTTTAGTTTCCGATGCCCTAGGAGCTGTATCGGTTAGGAAATTGCTTCGGCATATGTCTGAGATTTTGTTGCCTTTGGATTCCTCTAGTATTTTTATGGTTTCCCGTCTTACATTTAAGTCCTTTATCCATTTTTAGTTTATTTTTGTGTATGGTGTAAGTTGGCAGTCTAGTTTCATTTTTTGCATGTATCTGTCCAATTTTCCCAACACTATTTATGGCTATCATCAACAAATAAACAAACGACAAGTGCTGGAGAGGATGCGGAGAAAAAGGAACACTCGTGCATTGCTGGTGAGAATGCAGACTGGTGCAGCCACTATGGAAGACAGTATGGAGTTTCCTCAAAAAGTTAAAAATGGAACTCCTACTTGACCCAGTGATCCCACTTCTAGGAATATATCCCAAGAAACCAGAAACACCAATCAGAAAAGATATATACACCCCTATGTTCATAGCAGCACAATTCACCATAGCTAAGATCTGGAAACAGCCTAAGTGCCCATCAGCAGATGAGTGGATTAGAAAACTGTGGTACATCTACACAATGGAATACTATGCTGCTGTAAAAAAGAAGGTATTCTTACCATTTGCTACAGCATGGATGGAGCTGGAGAGCATTATGTTAAGTGAAATAAGCCAGTCAATGAAAGAAAAATCCCACATGATCTCACTCATTTATGGATAATAAAGACCATTATAAACTGATGAACAAAAATAGATACAGAGGCAGAGCAGCATTGAACAGACTGTCAAACTACAGTGGGAAGGCGGGGGGGGTTGGGGGCAGGTAAGAGATCAATGCATATAAGCATAACCAATGGACACAAGACACTAGGGGGTAAGGTTGGCCAGGGAAAGGGCAAGGGGGGAAAGTAAAGGAGACATATTGTAATACTCTTTGTAATACTTTAAGCAATAAAACAAAATTTTAAAAAATAAAAATAAAAATGTATTTTTAATGATTTCAGAGAGGAAGAGAGAGATAGAAACATCAATGATAAGATAGAATCATTTATTGGCTGCCGACTGGATGCCCCACACTGGTGATTGAGCCCCAAACCCAGGCATATGCCCTGGCCAGGAATTGAACCATCACCTCCTTGTTCATAGGTTAATGCTCAACAACTGAGCCACACTGGCTGGGCTGTAACTACACTTTAAAAGTAGGTAGTTATCCTCACTTTGAAGCTTAGTGCACTTGTGTGTAAAATAGGTACAAATCAATGCCTGTTTTAAAATAAAATGTAAAGGAGACATATGTAATACTTTAAACAATAAAGAATTTAAATTAAAAACACATCTAAGTCTAAATAAGGTGAAACAAAGACTTCTAATAAATATAGAATAAAAGTGCTAAATAAGAAAAAAATCTAATCTAATAAAAGAGAAACATGCAAATTGACTGCACCACTGCTATGCCCCAAGCCACACCCACCAGCCAATCAGAGCAACTATATGCAAATTAACCCAACCAAGATGGCGGTCAGCAGCCATGGAACTGGAGCAAGCAGGAGGCTTGCTTGCTCCGGGCGATAGAGGAAGCCAAGTTTCCCACCTGCCCTGGCTGGCTGTGGCCTCTGCTCAAGGCAACAAATTTTCAATTATCCTATCTAATAATAGACAAACATGGTAATTGACCATACCTGCGCTATGCCTTCAATTGGCTAATCAGCGTGATATGCAAATTAACCACCAACAAAGATGATGGATAATTTGCATACTGCAGGCAGGGCGGGACAGCGCAAGCCGCCAGCACGAGCTTCCATCCAGACCCCCGTGTGCGACCTCAAAAGCCGCCTGCCTGCCGCCCATGATCAGATCTGATCCCAGGCCACAGGCTGGCCCTGGAAGCCCCAGAAGCCACCTGATATGGCAGTAACTCTATCAGTAAGCACTCTGAAAATCAGTGGCATAAATGCACCAATTAAAAGATTATGAGGGTGAACCAAAAACAAAACCCACTTTAAATATAAAGACACATATAGATGAAAAGTAAATGAATTAAGCTGCAGCCTGTTTTGCTCAGTGGATAGAGCATTAGCCCATGGACTGAAGGGTCCCAGGTTTGATTTCAGTCAAGGGCATGTACCTCAGTTGCTGGCTTGATCCCCAGTCCCTATCAGAGCATGTGCAGGAGGCAACCAATCAATGTGTTTCTCCCTTTCCCTTCACTCTCTCTAAAATTCAATGGAAAAATATCCTCGGGTGAAGATTAACAAAAACAAAGTAAATGGATTAAGTAACATTAAAGAGATTATAAGAAAAATATATCCCAAATTTTGTTAGTTGTATAATGGTTATGTTTAAATTATTAACACCTAAGAAATTGGGTGAAGGGTACATATAATATGCTGTAGTATTTTATAGTTTATTTACATGTATGAGATTATTTCAAATTAAAATATTAAAAAATTAAAAATTAATAAAATATTAATTTAAATATATCTGCATTACATGAAAAATCTCCTAATTGCTTCTAGCATAATTTATTAAATTGTGCTAAAATTTACAAGGGTTCAATTAAAAAATATCTTACTTCTAAATGATATAATAGAAAATATATAATAGTGCAGTTATAAGCACTTATCTGAAAATAAAAATTTAAAGAAGTGAATTTAAAGAAGGGATTAGCCAAAGAAAATATATGCACTACCCATGGACACATACAACAGTATGGTGATGGCCAGAGAGAAGTGGGGGGCAAGAGCTGGGTAGAGGGGGAAAAGGGGGGAAATAGGGACATCCTATATCTACACTAATAAAAGAGAAACATGCAAATTGGTGTCACTCCACTACCCTTCCCATTGGCTAATCAGAGCGATATGTAAATTAACTGCCAGCCAAGATGGCGGCCGACAGCCAGGCAGCTGGAAGCGAACATGAGGCTTGCTTGCTTCAGTGACGGAGGAAGCTAAGATTCCTGGCTGCCGCTGCCGGCCTCTGAGCTTGCAGTTTGAAACATTGTTACAAATATAGAAGCTAAACAAAACCCCAGAAACCTGCTTTCAGCCAGCTGGGATCTCAGAGCTGGAGTTGAAACAGTGTTTTGATTATAGAACCCAAACAAACCAGATACCTGCTTTTAGCAGCCGAGGCCTAAGAGCTGGAGCCAAGCCTCAGAGCTAAAGCTGGCCCAGAATAAAAAAAAAAAAAAAAAGAAAAAAGGAGCGGTTGGGATCTTCAGTCACCCGCCAGCCTGAAAACAGCCCTCAGCCCCTCACCTTGACTGGCCAGGCATCCCAGTGGGGACCCCCACCCTGAAGGGTGTATGACCAGCTGCAAACAGCCACCATCTCCTCATCCAGGCTGTCCAGGCACCCCAGTGGGGACCCCCACCCTGATCCAGGACACCCTCAGGGCAAACCAGCTGGCCCCCACCTGTGCACCAGGCCTCTATCCTATATCGTAAAAGGGTAATATGCCTCCCAGCACTGGAATCAGCGGAGCAGCAAGGCCTCCCAGCACCGGTATCAGCCTGACAGGGGGCATCACCCAAATCCCCTGATCGCCCTGCGGCTGTGTGACACGGGGCGGGGCCACAACCTCCCTATCCACCCTGCTCTGTTCGTGGCAGGGGAAGGCGCTCCAACCCCCTGATCAGCCCTGCTGTGTGCCTGATGGGGGGAGCTCCCCAACCCCCTGATTGCCCTGCGGCTCTGTGTGTGACAAGGTGCGGCGCCCCAACCCCCTGATCGGCCCTGCTCTGTGTGTGACAGGGTGTGGCGCCCCAACCCCCCCCCCCCACGGGCCCTGCTCTGTGTGTGATGGGGTAGAGCCATAACCTCTCCATCAGCCCTGCCCTGAGTGTGACAGTGGTGGCGCCCCAACTCCCTGATTGGCCCTGCTCTGTGGGTGATAGAGGGCAGCGCCCCAACCACCCCCCACGTGCCCTGCTCTGTGTGTGACGAGGTAGAGACATAATCTCCCCATCGGCCCTACCCTGAGTGTGACAGGGTGCGTTGCTCTAACCCCCTGATCCACCCTGCTCTGTGTGTGACAGGGGGCGGTGCCCCAACTCCCCTATTGGCCCTACTCTGTGAGTGATAGGGGGGAGCTCCTCAACCCCCTGATGGGCCCTGCTCTGTGCGTGACAGCGGGGAGCTCCCCAACCCCCTGATCGACCCTGCTCTGTGCATGACAGGGTACGGAGCGCCAACCCCCCCTGATGGGCCCTGCTCTGTGAGTGACAGGGGGCAGCGCCCCAACCCCCGATTGGCCCTGTTCTGTGCGTGACAGGGGGTGACGCCGCAACCTCCCCATCTACCCTGCCTTGAGTGTAACAGGGGGCAGTGCCCCAACCTCCCAATCGGCCCTACCCTGAGCGTGACTGAGGGTGGCATCGCAACCACCCAATCCGCCCTACTCTGTGCATGACAGGTGGTGGCGCCCCAACTCCCCAATCAGCCCTGCTCTGAGCCCGACCAGGGGCTGCACCTAGGGATTGGGCCTGCCCTCTGCCACCCAGGAGCAGGCCTAAACCAGCAGGTCGTTATCTCTTGAGGGGTCCCAGACTGCGAGAGGGCACAGGCCGGGCTGAAGGACCCCCCTCCCCCCCAAGTGCACAAATTTTTGTGCACCGGGCCTCTAATAATAATAATAAAATGCTAATATGCAAATTGACTGAATGGCAGAATGACTGGTTGCTATGATGCACACTGGCCACCAGGGGGCAGATGCTCAATGCAGGAGCTTCCCCCTGGTGGTCAGTGCACTTCCATATGGGAAGTACCACTCAGCCAGAAGCTGGCTCATGGCTGGCCGGCACAGAGGTGATGGCAAGAGCCTCCCACCTCCATGGCAGCACTAAGAATGTCCAACTAATGGTTTAGACCTGATCCTTTGGGGGCCTAAGCCTTTAGTTGGAAATCCCCTGAGTGTCCCCTGGCTGCCAGAAGGATGTCTGACTGCAAGCTTAGGCCTGATCCCCGGGGGAGTGGGCCTAAGTCGACAGGTGGACATCCTCCAAGGGGTCCTCGACTGCAAATGGGCACAGGCCAGGCTGAGGGCCCCCCCCAAGTGCACAAATTTTTGTGCATCATGCCTCTAGTAGAAGATAAATAAATCCCAGATACCTGCTTCCAGCTAGCCTCCACTGGGAGCTTGGGTGGCTGGGGGCCGTGGCCAGCCTGCAAACAGCCATCAGCCCCTCACCAAGGCTGGCCACACCCTCATGGGGTGAGGATCCTTGCTGGGGGGCTTGGCCAGCCTGAACACAGCCATCAGCCCCTCACCCAGACTGGACTGGCCAGGCACCCCAGCAGAACCCCCCAACCCTGAAGGGGGTGTGGCCAGCCTGAAAATAGCCCTCAGCCCCTCACCCAGGCTGGCCAGGCACCCCAGGGGGACCCCCACCATGATCTGGGACACCCTACAGGGCAAACCAGCCAGCCCCCACCCGTGCACCAGGCTTCTTTCCTATGTAATAAAAGGGAGATATGCAAATTGACCCTAACAGCAGAACAACTGGGAATGACTGGTCACTATGATATACACTGACCACCAGGGGGAAGACGCTCAATTCAGGAGCTGCCCCCTGGTGGTCAGTGCGCTCCCACAGGGGGAGCTCTGCTCAGCCACAAGCCAGGCTGATGGCTACCAGTACAGCAGTGGTGGTGGGAGCCTCTCCCACCTATTCAGCAGCACTAAGGATGTCCAACTGTAGCTTAGGCCTGCTCCCCCCTGGCAAGTGGACATCCTCCAATGGCTCCTGGGCTGCCAGAGGGATGTCTGACTGCCTGCTTAGGCCCAATCCCCCAGGGAGCGGGCCTAAGCCAGCAGGTGGTCTTCCCCTGAGGGTTCCCAGACTGTGAGAGGGCACAGGCCGGGCTGAGGGACACCCCCCCCCCGCGAGTGCACAAATTTTTGTGCACCAGGCCTCTAGTAAATAAATAAAATGTGAAGAGTAAACTGTCATGCTTTCCGTCATCTGTCTCTACTAGTTTTATCAGGCATTCATTTAACTTTTTTTTTTTTAATTGAGTACTTACTTCAAACCAGAGACTCTATTAGGTTTGCTATATGGGATGGTGAAAAAAACATATACACTTCTTGCCTTGACTGGAGTTCATAGTCTATCCAGGATTTACAGTCATCACCACCCTCATGGTTATCAACGTTGGTCATCATCATTGTTATTGTTAGTATTATTATCAAAGCCAGGTATTGAAAGGATGTAATAGAGAGGAGGAGGAAGATTACATGCTCCTCTTCAGGAGTGTAGTATAAGCAAACGCAAGGAGAAGTTAGCATATTAGTTTGGCTTTCTAGAGAGAGGGGTCATGTTCAAAAGTACTTACCAGTGAAAGAGACTATGGGGAGGAAATAATAAGAAGAAAACAATACATGACCTGAAGTGTATGTCATTTTTACAAAGCTATAGACAGTTCTTTCTTTCCTTCTTTTTTTATTGTTTAAAGTATTACATATGTCTCCTTTTTCCTCCATCAACCCCTCCTAGGCCACTCCCACCCTTCAGGACAAGCCCCCACCGCCCCAGTGTCTGTGTCCATTGTTTATGCATATATGCATGCATAAAATTCCTTTGGTTGATCTCTTACACCCCTCACCCTCCCCTGCCTTCCCTCCAAGGTTTGACAGTCTATTTGATGCTTCTCTATCTCTGGATCTGTTTTTGTTCATCAGTTTATGTTGTTCATTATATTTCACAAATGAGTGAGATTATGTGATATTTATCTTTCTCCAACTGGCTTATTTTGCTTAGAATAATGCTCTCCAGTACCCTCCACGCTGTTTCAAATAGTAAGAGTTCCTTCTTTTTTACAGCAGCATAGTATTTCATTGTGTAGATGTATCACAGTTTTCTAATCCACTCATTTGCTGATGGGCATTTAGGCTGTTTCCAAATCTTAGCTATTGTAAATTGTGCTGCTATGAACATAAGGGTGTATATATCCTTTCTGATTGGTGTTTCTGATTTCTTGGGATATATTCCTAGAAGTGAGATTACTGGGTCAAATGGGAGTTCCACTTTTAATTTTTTGAGGAAACTCCATACTGTTTTCCAAACATTTTGGTTTGGACGTGCTAGATAATAGGGAAAATAATGCTTGTGAATTTTCTCCAGCTCCTGCCTCAATGTTTTCTTAGTATTGATCTCAGTGGGACTGTGTGCCCAGGACTCACTTTACTGAAGATTT
The DNA here is from genome assembly GCF_000147115.1 of Myotis lucifugus. NCBI lineage: Eukaryota > Metazoa > Chordata > Mammalia > Chiroptera > Vespertilionidae > Myotis > Myotis lucifugus. Next base: position 10,391,777 of record NW_005871050.1, on the reverse strand, counting down.
CAGAAACAAGTTATATCCTGCTGTGGTTATGAGGACTGATTCCACATGAATTTGCTTTCATTTCTCAAGGCCTAACTCTCCCTCACACATGGATGGATGAACAGCAGGATAAAAACAAAACAAAACAAAGTAACACCCCACACAATTGCTTGACCCAGTGCTGGAGGGATGAAAAGTGATGCATACTTACATTGAATTGCTGCCTGTCCCACAGTACACACCAAGAACCCATTGCTTTTATTGAAAAATCTCTTAATTAGAAGATGGGATTCACTCTCAATTAGAAAAACAGATTGAGGCACTTCCTTTAAAGATAAAGCCATTGAAAAGTGTGCAGCAGTTTGGTGGTGGAAAAGGCAATTAGGCATATCACCTGGAGCCTCCTTGCATTTGCAGGAATGAATGAACAAACAAAACAATTACTTCATTCAAGAGGTATTTCAACATGGCTCAGAGAGAGAAGGGGATGAATCAATGCTGATGAGTATTTAACAAATGTCCTCTGAGATTAATTCCCACTAAAAAAAGATAATCACCACCAGCCACACTACTTTGGTATACTGTTCCTGAAACTCTACTGACTTTCTGGAAAAGAAGGTAAAGATCACACTGAGAATGCAAGCAGAAGCAAGCACTTTTTAATGTATGTGTTTACTACATGTGTACCTTCTTTTACTGTGCTTCACTTTAATGTGCTTTACAGGGGTTCCAAATTTTACAAACTAAAGGCAAGATCTTCCAGTAGCAAAAAGATTCCAACTTGTGTTATTGCAACACTCGTTTTATTGCAGTGGTCTGGATCTGAACCTGAAATATCTCTTAAGTTTGCCAGAATATCTCTTATTTTACTAAGGTAGCCAGCTGTTTTGTGTAATTTCATTCATTCATTCATTCATTCATTCACTAACTCACTCCTTCAATGAGTAACACCTATTTTGTGCCCAACTCTAATAACCACACAATTACATTCAAATATGTAAAATAATAATCCACTGTCCTCCAGGAGCTCATTAGTAAGACAGTCCATGAGATAATTAGAGAAAAATTAAGCCCATGTGTAACAAAATATGTAATGGAGAGTTGGAGTGTGTGTGTATCTATGTGTGTGTGTCCGTACAGGAAGAAGTCCAATTATGAGAAATATTATAACATACAGGATAAGTAATAATATGTTGAAGATGAATCATAATCCAGGTGTTGAAAACAGTGCAGACTTTGAATTTGGCTGGTTTTAAATGATAACAAAAGAACCAGTTAAAAATCTGAAAAGCCAATGACATACTTAGACCTATTTTGTCCATATGATGTCAAATGCACAACTTGGTATTTACATTTAATTGTTTATTCTAGCATACAGACCTTCCCACATTTTGGACTGCATCCAATAGTTTAATAATATATATTTTCTCCATAGGTTATTTGTTATATAAGGCATCCTTATACACGTAGGCAGAATGTGCATGCAGAAGCTCTACAAAGATCTGTTATCCAGAATAAATAACACTCCAGCTATTCTTTGCTACCTGATATTACAAGAAAAAAAATATATTACAAAGAAAGAAATAAGGATTAAAATTGCAATCCTAAAGGAAAGAGAATGCAGAATTTTAAATCCACTCTCACGGGCAAATTAAAGCCACCCCTAGGACCTGAAGATTTTGCCAATGACCCATCTCAATGGGGAGGGTTTCCACACTGAATGGCTCAGGGACTCCTTTTGGCTTAGTAAACCTTAGGAATATGGTCCAAATTCCAGGAACCAACAACAAACTACAAGATGTTCCTCTGTTTATCAGACATGACTAAGATATTTTCAATTTAGCTTTAATAAAACATGTCAAATATATAGTTTGTTAGAATTTAAATTTCTATGCTATTGTTTAGGCACTATAGACAGGCATATAGGTACCTATCCTGTATAATAAAAGTATAATATGCAAATTGACCGAACTGCAGAATGACCAGTTGCTCTGACATGCACTGACCACCGGGGGCAGACACTCAATGCAGGAGCTTCCCCCTGGTGGTCAGTGCATTCCCACAGGGGGAGCGCTGCTCAGTCAGAAGCTGGGCTCATGGCTGGCGAGTACAGCGGCAGTGGCGGGAGCCTCTCTACAGGCGGGCGATAAGGAGCAAGGCGTCCTGGACTATGAGAGCCCCAGGGGGAACGGGCCTGAGCTGGCAGGCTGACATCCCCTGATGCTTCCCAGACTGCGAGAGGGCACAGGCCAGGCTGAGGGACTTCACTCCCATGCACAAATCTCGTGCAACAGGCCTCTAGTAAGAAATAATATATCAAGGCCCTGGCCAGGTAGCTCAGTTGGTTAGACTATTGTCCTGATACCCCAAGGTTGCAGGTTTGAGCCCCAGTCAGGGCACATACAAAAATCAGCCAATGAAGGCTTAAATAAGTGGAAAAACAAATAGATGTTTCTCTCTCTCAATCTTCCCCCTCTCTAAAATCAATAAATTAAAAAAATAGAAAGAATAAATCAGACATCTTAGGTATTTGAGCATATTGCAATTATGAAGAGAGAATCAACTCCTTTGACAGTTTGTTGATTTCTTTTAGATACCCACTAGAATTTAAAAATAAAATATAAATATCAGAGAAATTCCTATACACATGATTATTTACTATCCTCAACAGACAGTTGTTAAAATATACCAGACAACCAAGAAAGTTAACTTTGCATTTCCTTCTAACATACACAACACAATACTTTTGTGTTAAAAATATATCCTGCTGATATTTACCAGATGCCTTGCTAATAAGAAATCATTTCTACCTATTGCATGATTGCAAATCTCAGAACAAGAGATTCCCTTGACATCAGGTTTAGAAGTTACTCTCCAATCAAAAGAAAAAGTTTGAATATTTTCCTCCTGGGAAAAACACTAACTTTAACAAAGTTTTGTGAACTCATACAATCAATATTTATTCTTTCTTTTACAACTCTGATTCAGCTGGAGATGCATAGGACTTCAGTTTTCAATAGCACAGAAACAATCTTTACACGGCTTAATTTTATTTTTCGTGATTCATTTGAGCTGTTGTAATCTGAACTCTAAGCATAACAGTCTGCCTTTGAGGCTCTAGATTCTGCACAATGTATTCATCTCAAAGGTGCTGTTGTTACAAAACATTTTGGTAATAAAGTATGGGAAGTTCACTGAAACCCATTCTCACTATAAGAAAAGCAATACAAAGAGTTTCTTTTAGATGATGTGTCAGGGACAAAATCTTTGGTCCAATCAACTGAATGAATAATTGTCTATCTTTTTAGTCTCATTATTATCATTTATACTTTGTTTCTCCTTTAATCATTTCCTTCACCTCCACTCAGACTAATTATCATTCCTCTGGTTCTTGTAGCTTTAAGTATGCATATATCAATTTTATAGTGTGCATCTTAAGCACATAAGGCTAAAATAATGAAGAGCATAAAAACCAACAAACCTTGAAAATCCCTTCCTTAAGAGGATGCCCCACTGAAAACAGACATACACCATCCCAGGAACCATTCACAAATTGTACCTGCTTTTTCTCTAGTAGTCAAGCAAGACAAATATTTTTGAGGTCTATTTCAATTATGTAACTTGATAAATGCATGATTTGCTTGAATTGGAATTTTCACTCTATTATTTGTAATAGAGACAAACATTTAGAAACCAAGGTGTACTCAACCTTGAGATGACTACAGTTGTGTGAAGAGAATAAAGGGTTGATATATACTGTAGTTTCCATAAGTTGAGTGTGGGAGGAAAAGAGGGGTGAGTCATGTAAGAGAGTAAACAACTGTGTTATTCTCTTTTGGGAGCCTAACAAACTGCATTAGTAGTTGGGAGAAGAGGAATAATGATAGTAAATTGCATAGAGATCTCTGGGAAGATGGCAGTTCCCACAGATCTTCTAACCAATCTAGTCTCCCTGATATAGCCAAGCTGACCTCCTTCTCTTCAGCCTGGAGGTTCTGGTTGGATTCATCCATAAATTTAAATATTAATTTTAGACAGTGTGGAGAGCAGCTAGTGTTTGGACAGGTTCAAGCCTCGGACTGACGAGAGGGCATGGTCCTCTTGTGGCAAAGCCACATACAAGTCCCAGCTTGGAGGGCAAAGCTCTCCCAGAACAATTATTGCCAAAGTCTATGGTTGTATGTAAGCTTGACCTTATAGTCTGACCTTTTAGTTCTAGGTAGCTAAGGGTTGTGGGCTGCAGGAGGTGCAGCAAGTGCTGCCAAAACAAAGCATAATAGAGTTCAGAGAATTACAACAATAGGAAAGAAGGAGATTTGAAACTCACAAGAACATTGTAAACATCTTGACCACTCCCTTGTTTTGCTTTGTATGATCTGACTATAAAATAAAGATTCAGCTTACAGGCTGTGTCACTGTGTCCTAATCCAGGCACAGTGATCCACCTGGCCCCAAATATATTCTCTTGTCTGTTTTCTTTAATCCTTGACCACCCCTCCTTGGGTTCACCATTGACCGTGCTGGACACGGTTCAAGACAAGATCTCAGGCAGCTGTCTTTACCCTTCTGGATGTCCTCATGGTCTCAGTCCTCTGCCTTTGCAATTAGTGATGACATATACAAAACAACCAGGATAAAAAAATGCCATATAAAAACACTTGCTTCGCCGAAACCGGTTTGGCTCAGTGGATAGAGCGTCGGCCTGCGGACTGAAGGGTCCCAGGTTCGATTCCGGTCAGGGGCATGTACCTTGGTTGCGGGCACGTCCCTAGTGGGAGATGTGCGGGAGGCAGCTGATCGATGTTTCTCTCTCATCGATGTTTCTAACTCTCTCTCTCTCTCCCTTCCTCTCTGTAAAAAATCAATAAAATATATTTAAAAAAAAAACACTTGCTTCTTGATCCACTTCTCTCTCTTCATGTATTTTAGGACACACTTTATCTTAACAACAGATTACACTTTGTTGTGACTCCCAAGAGGTACAGCATAATTCACAACAGAGGGAAACTTCTAATTTTTGTTTCCCTCTACTGCCCTCACCCCTTTATTTTAATTTTATTGAATTTACAGAAAAACAAAATGTTTTATGAATGTTCCAAATAAAAAAAAAACCTCTCATTTTATTCTATATACTAGTAGCTTTAAGACAGTAAGGACTTTGATGTTGGTCCCCATTTAGTCAAAGTAGTTTTTAAATGTAAATAGTAATTTACAAGTCTCACAAGAAGACAGAATTAAAAAAATATTTCTCAGGGGATTGCACATAGTTGTCATTCTTTTTTATTTTGTTTTGTAACATTTTCTATGGGGGAAAAACAAAACAATAGCCTATTTTGGGGGTAAATAATGCTGTTTTGAGACCTCCTTATTAACTAATGACAAGAAATAATGTTACTGCATATACCTGTGACAATTTTTTTACTTCTTTCTAACTGATAAATACTAATTAGACACTTGATGTTGTTAATTGTCAATACTAAATGACAACCGCCACAAAATTCCCAGTGTAGCCTTTATTATCCTTAATAACAACACAGAAAATGTACTTACTAAAAGTTTACTGACTAGTGAGTGTGGTTTGGTGCAAAGTGGTAACTTTAAGGTATCATTATGTATATTTAAATGAGACAATTATAGTATAGAGAATGTTTAACACACTTGGAGGAAGTCACAAACCTAATTAGCATTTGAACCCCTGAAAAAGGTGTGGAAATAAGTCAGTTGGGAAACAGTAGCACAGCTATCCAAGAAGCCAAAGTCATCTAAAGTTAACAATCTAGGGTTTCTCATTCTCCAAGACTGAATTAGCAGCTTCCATTGGGATCTTTAAATTGCTACCCCTTCAAAATGAGAAAATAAGGGTGTGGGGTGCAAGTCTGGCACATGACATTTTGTATCCATACTATGAAAAATTGACATTTAAAAATACATTTTAAAAAGTGAGATATTTGCCCTTGTTATTTAGCAGGCAATGTCAGAGAGTAAATAAATAGAGCATCACCATTAAGGCAGCACTAAAATTCTGCAAAAGAATATGGCAGGCTTTTCCTTGTGTAAGTTGCTTGTCTGATTTCAGACAAAACCTAGTAGCCTGTATCAGTCACGTGGCCCACCTCTATTCATCACTTGTCTTGAAAAGGCACTGAAAACCTTAAGATATAATTTGACATGAACGGCACTACTTCTCCAGGGACATTGGCAGCTGATTTATGTACTGACTCTGATAGAGTACGTGCTTTTCAGATCACAGTGGCCACCTTCCATGACATCTTTACCACCTCACTCAGTCTTACTAATGTTTCAGGAATATTATGAAAATTTCAACCTATTTTGATGAGTCCAATTAGGAGTTTTGTTAATATATACTAACAAAAGATGTTGCCAATAGGCTACCCCCAAAGAGCCACAGTATAAAAATAGACATATGCCATACCTCTCCAATAATTGCCTGAAAATATAATAATTCAGATAGAAAACCTAACAATTTACAAAAAAAACTAACCTGACTAAATTTTTTACACTTTCCAAGTAAATAAAATTTTATTTTTTCCCATAAAATTTTATTTTTGGCCACACATGTGGCAAGAATTGGGGTAAAAGATGAAAAAGAAGCATACTGTCACCCTTGGTCTAGAATATTTTCTAATATCATTTGGGAGACAACACTGAAGTGTATGGAACAATTGGAAAACAAAAGAAGATAGAATGGAAAGTACCAGATTGAGTGCTACAAGTAATTGACCATTTTGACACAACCACGCCCAATAAACCCATTCTCTATAGTTAATCTGAACCTTTATACTCTTCAAGCCAATATTTCTTCTTAAATAACCTAATTATATATTCATTTAGATTTCATATTAATTAAAGATACTAAATTAACACTGCCCCCCCAGTCATACTGGGAATAACTCATCAAGAAATACTTGAAAACAATTAAACATTAATTATACCAAGGAAAGCATTTGTATTTCATATAAAGTAATGCCAGATACATTAGAGGAAAGAAAACCAGTAGCATAATGCAGATATAACTAAGTGTCCAGATGTCTATCACCATGTCAACAAATCTAGTTCTTATTTCTTTGCTACTCAAAAAATACAAACTTCTAAGTCTTAACCACAAATAACTCTAGTAATCTGTTGTATCAATATTTGACACCTCTTTTTCACTACTGAATTCTGAACCAATTGAGGGCTAAAGAAGCAATAAGGCAGCTTTATACCTAAGTGTCAGCATTATTATTGATGGGCCTATTGATGAACTTGTATTAGGTTGTGTCAAGGGTGTGATTCTTACTGCTGGACCCTAGTAATAGAGAATGTGTGGTAAACTACTGGCCTCTCCCTGCAGGGATAGCCTGGCATTGAAAGTCTTATGACATGAAGTAGCTAAGTAAAATAAATGTTCTCTGCAGAGAGGCTGAGCTTAAAGAGAAAGGTAGAGGGTGCTGAGTTCTGTGTGTCCAGTTTCTACTCTTGAATTTACCAATAGGATAATTAACACTTCTCCTAAGTGAGGGATTCAATAAGGAAAAGCACAAGGAAGCCAAAAATTTCCTTTTTGATGTTTGTACACATAGACATTCAAGATAAAAATAAAAAGAGAGACATTCAAGACAAAAGATATGTTCCAGATGTTTCCTGCTCTACCCCACCCCTCATAACATATACATTCAAGCAACCCTTATCTATGAAATAGTAATGCAATATATATATATATATATATACATATACATTCAAGCAACCCTTATTCTATGAAATAGTAATGCAATATATATATACACACACACACACACACACACACACACACACAC
>NW_005871050.1:10380937-10383881 GCF_000147115.1 Myotis lucifugus | reverse complement strand
CTTTTTTAATATATATATATAATAAAAAAAATGAAGGCAAATACATTCAAGCAAGCATTTATTATATGAAAATAGTAAGGCAATATGTCTATATATATTTAAATATGTTTATATATATATAGATAATATATAGATATATACACACACACACACATATGGAGTAATGGTTAAGAACTCAGGATGCATGTTAGTATGAGTCTCAGCTACACAACTTACTAGCTGTGTGACAGGAGGCAAATTAATCTTAGAATTCCAGTATCTCCATCTGTAAATCAGAGTATAATCATAATACCTAATCCATAGAGTTATTTGTGAGGATTAGTCCATGTAAATCACCTAGTAGACAGACATGCAATAAAATAAATAAAACTTTAGCCTCAAAGACAAAATATGAGTCTGCTTCAATATCATTAGAAGGATGCATGATCTTGGGCAAGTCACTGAAACATTCTAGATCTCACCTTCCTTGTCTGTGAAATGAGAGCGCTCATACACACCCTGGTGAGTTGCTACAACTATTAGGAACAACACAAAAAGAAAATTTTCTTTAATTATTTTGATATCCTGCCAATTTTGTTAAAAGTGAGGTTGTGGGCCCACCCAGCATGGCTCAGTGGTTGAACGTCAACCTATAAACCAGGAGAGAGAGATAGAAACATCAAAGATGAGAAAGAATCATTGATTGGCTGCCTCCTTCACACCCCACACTGGGGATCGACCCGCAACCCAGGCATGCTCCTGACCAGGAATCGAACTGGGATGTCCTGGCTCATAGGTCGACACTCAACCACTGAGCCGCACTGGCCAGGCTTACATTTAAGTCTTTAATCCATTTTGAGTTTATTTTTGTGTATGGTGTAAGAAGATTGTTTAATTTAACTTTTTTGCATGTATTTTCCCAACACAATTTATTAAAGAAACTGTATTTACCCCATTGTACGTTCTTGCCTCCTTTGTCAAATATTAATTGGCCACAAAGGGGCGGGTTTATTTCTGGGCTCTCTATTCTGTTCCATTGATCTATATGTCTGTTTTTATGCCACTGCCATGCCATTTTGGTTACTATAGTTTGATATTGGGGATCAGGATAACCCATAACTTTGTTCTTCTTCTTTCTCAATATTGCTGAGGCTATTTGAGGTTTTTTTCTTTTTGTTTTGTTTCGTTTTGTATTTTGTGGATCCAGATTGTTTTGGGTGGTATAGACATTTTAATGATGGCAATTCTTTCTATCTATGAACATGGTATATGTTTCCGTTTATTTGTATCTTCTTTGATTTCCTTCTTCAGTGTCTTATAGCTTTTGGAGTACAGGTCTTTTACCTCCTTGCTCAAAATTATTCCTGGGTGTGTACTTTTTTTGTCTTTTGGTGCAACTGGGATTGCTTTCTTAGTTTCCCTTTCTGATATTTCATTACTTGTATATAAAATTGCAACCAATTTCTGAATATTAAGAAGTATTTATTTCTTTTTTTTTTTTTACTGTTGACACTATTACAGATGTCCCCCATTTTTTCACCCTTTGTGCACCTTTACCCAGCTCCTGCTCCCAACCCCCCAGGCTTCATGAGATTGTTGTGAGTGTCAATGGGCTATGAATATATGTATATGTTCTTATTTATTAACAGTCTATTTATTATGTATTCCAATGTAACTTCCCATGGTTTTCATATATTCTCTTATATGTGGCTTCTAAATTCTCAAAACTTTGTAAAATCCCTAACCTGTTCCATAACTGTATTCAAAATTCACCTGCTTTCCACTGACACTCTCCTACTTCACTTAGCTTCCTATGAATGGACTGAGTTAATAATACAGTCATCTCCATTTTCCTGTTTTACTCTCGATGGTTTTAAGTTAACAATGGTTAACCAAGTTTCAAAAATATTAAATGAAAAAGTTCACAAATAAACAAGTCATTAGTTTTAAACTGTACAGTTATGAGTAGCAGAATGAAATATCAGGCCATCCTGATTTGTCCCATCCAGGATGTGAATTATTTCTTTGTCCAGCATACTTGTGCTATATACAGTACCTGCTAGTTAGTCACTTAATAGGTGTCTTACTTATCACATCGGTTATGAGAGACTACATTCATATGACTTTTATTATAATACTAGAGGCCCATGTAGATTATGTCGTGCACTGGGGGTGGTCCCTTCAGCCCAGCCTGCCCACTCTCACAGTCTGAGAAGCTCTCAGGAGAACATCCTATGGACCGCTTAGGCCGCTCCCACAGTCTGGCCTCCCTCTGCAGGAGGCAACTGGGCTGATTATGGGAAGGCGCTGTCCCCATCACCCCACTGCTGCTGACATTGCCGGCCGCTGCCGCTGCCAAGGTGTTTTCATCAACATGGACTCCAGTTCCTTCACCATGAAAAAATGACAACTTTCTGTAGGCATTTTCAAGGATATGACATTTCTTTCTTTCTTTCATTTTTACCCTCACCTGAGTATATTTTTCCATTGATTTTTAGAGAGCATGAAAGAGACAGGGAAGTACAGAAAGAAACATCAATGTGAGAGGGATAATTCGATTGGTTGCCTCCTGCATGAGCCCTGACCTGGGCCCCGGTCAGGGAGGAGTTTGCAACCTAGGTACCTGCCCTTTACCAGAATAGAACTCAGACCCTGTGGTCTGTGGGCTGAGGCTCTATCCACTGAGCCAAACGGCTAGGGCATGATATGACATTTCTTAGCCCCTCCAGCAGTGAACCTTCATTTTTTCCTCAAAGAGTGAGGTGGAAAAACCCTACCTCACCTTCTTGGATTCTTATTACCCAAGTTACCAAGAACACTGCAAGTAGCATATTGGGAGCTTAGCCAATGAGCGGTCAGTAAATGTGTTTCCTCTGCAGCTCACATGCAGAGGCAGGACTGCTGGAGTGCTGTGGCTGTCATGCCCTCTTCTCTCTGGGCCTGCTCTCTCCTCTCCACTCTGGGC
>NW_005871050.1:10379368-10380533 GCF_000147115.1 Myotis lucifugus | reverse complement strand
AGGGGCAGGGCCGATGGAAGGTTATGGCTCCTACCCCTGTCACCACACCAGAGCAGGGCCCGTGAAGGGGGGGGGGGTGCTTGGGGCACCGCACCCTGTCACACATAGAGCAGGGCCAATCAGGGGATTGGGGAGCTCCCCCCTATCAGGCACAGAGCAGGGCTGATCAGGGGGTTGGGGCGCCTTCCCCTGTCATACACAGAGCCACAGGGCGATCAGGGGGTTTGGGCGCTGTCCCCTGTCACGCTGATCCCCGGTGCCGGGAGCCTCGCTGCTCCGCTGATCCCGGTGCTGGGAGGCATATTACCCTTTTATTATATAGGATAGAGGCCTGGTGCATGGGTGGGGGTTGGCTGGTTTGCCCTGAAGGGTGTCCTGGATCAGGGTGGGGTCCCCACTGGGGTGCCTGGCCAGGCTGGCTGGGGGGCTGAGGGCCGTTTTCTGGTTGGCAGGTGACTGAAGCTCCCAACAGCTCCTTTTTTTCCTTTTTTTTTTTTTAATTCTGGGCCAGCTTTAGCTCTGAGGCCTCGCTGCTGAAAACATTGATACAATGTTGCGGTCCGGCTGGCTGAAGCCTGGCTGAATAAAGCAGGTTTCTTGGGTTTTGTTTAGCTTCTATATTTGTTACATAGTTGCTTAGAGTTGCAGCCTAGAGGCCGGCAAGTCAGGCGGGGAACGTTGGAGTCCGCCGTCACTGGAGCAAGCAAGCCTCCCTGTTCGCTTCAGTGCATGGCTGCTGGCTGCCATCTTGGCTGACAGTTAATTTGCATAAGGATATGCTGATTAGCCAATGGGAAGGGTAGCGGTCGTACGCTAATTACCATGTTTCTCTTTTATTAGTGTAGACTAGATGCCTGATGTACAAAAATTCGTGCACTGGGGGGGTTCCCTCAGCCCAGCCTGCCCCCTCTCACAGTCTGGGAGCCCTCAGGGAACATCCTATTGACGGCTTAGGCCCGCTCCCACAGTCTGGCCTCCCTCTGCAGGAGGCAACTGGGCTGATTATGGGAAGGCGCTGTCCCCAACACCCCACTGCTGCTGACATTGCCAGCCGCTGCAGCTGCCAAGGTGTTTTCATCAACATGGACTCCAGTCCCTTCACCATGAAAAAATGACAACTTTCTGTAGGCATTTCAAGGATATGACATTTCTTTCTTTCTTTCAT
>NW_005871050.1:10370215-10371846 GCF_000147115.1 Myotis lucifugus | reverse complement strand
CAGCCCTCATCCAGGCTGGCAGGCACCCCAGTGGGGACCCCCACCCTGAAGGGGTGCAGGCAGCCTGAAAACAGCCCTCAGCCCCTCACCCAGCCTGGCCAGGCACCCAAGCGGGACCCCCACCCTGATCCGGGACACCCTTCAGGGCAAACCAGCTAGCCCCCACCTATGCACCAGGCCTCTATCTTATATAGTAAAAGGGTAATATGCAAACTGACCCTAACAGCAGAAAGACTGGGAATGACTGGTCACTATGACACACACTGACCACCAGGGGCCAGACGCTCAATGCAGGAGCTGCCCTCTGGTGGTCAGTGAGCTCCCACATGGAGGACCTCTGCTCAGCCACAAGCCAGGCTGATGGCTGCCAGTACAGCGGTGGTGGTTGGAGCCCCTCCTGCCTCCTCAGCAGCGCTAAGGATGTCCGACTGCAGCTTAGGTCTTCTCCCTGCTGGCAAGTGGACATCCCCCGATGGCTGCCGGGCTGCTAGAGGAATGTCTGATTGTCAGCTTAGGCCCAATCCCCTGGGGAGCAGGCCTCAGCCAGCAGATGGTCATCCTTCCAGGGGTCCCTGACTATGAGAGGGCACAGGCCAGGCTGAGGACCCCCCCCCTCACAGAGTGCACACATTTTTGTGCTCTGGGCCTCTAGTATCTCTATAAAAGCCTAAGCAACCGTTAGGACCATTCGACGGAAAGACCGGTTGACCAGTTGCTATGATGTGCACTGACCACCAGGGGAAGACACTCAATGCAGGAGCTGCCCCCTGGTGCTCAGTGCACTCCCACAGCCAAGTTCCTGCAGCCAGCCAACCTCTCGCGGTCCCTCCCCCTGGCCGTCCCGCCCCTATTGGCCCCAATCGGGACTGGGTAAGATATCCCCTATTGGTCCAGATCACCAGCCAGGCCGAGGGACCCCACCTGTGCACAGATTTGTGCACCAGGCCTCTAGTATTTTAAATAAAAAGGTAGATGTTATCTCTCCATAATACATAGTATGCATTTTACATACATTTTACATATAGATATAGACACACACACACACACACACACACACACGACCATTAAACCTTTAAAACCTGGTTAATTTTTTAAATTCCTTTTATCCTTTAGGACTCAGGAAAAAATCCACTTCTCTTCTTTCAACCTCACTATGCAGGCAAGTTAGCTGTTGTCACCTCTGTTATACCTTTGTACTATTGAATCCCTGTAAAATAGCCCATATGACATTATATTGAAATTATTTAGTTACAGCTGGCTGTAATCTCCTTAAGCACAAAAACCATATTGGGTACATTTCATCTCTAGAGTTTCTGGCATATCTTTAGTAGATCTTCATTTTCTGACTGATCTTTAGTAGATCTTCAGTATAAATGAAAACAAAACCTCCACATTCATTGCTCCACATTATAAGTCTAAATTGGTAAAGTCAGAAAGGAAGAAGTAACTTTAGTTGTCTAGAGCAAAACCATGACCATTATCTAAACCAGTGGTTCTCAACCATCCTAATGCTGCGACCCTTTAATACAGTTCCTCATGTTGTGGTGACCCCCAATTTCATTGTTAGAAATTGAACATAATCAAAGCATAGTGATTAATCACAAAACAATATGTAATTATATATGTGTTTT
>NW_005871050.1:10327590-10370115 GCF_000147115.1 Myotis lucifugus | reverse complement strand
ATACCCGGGGGGGGGGGGGGTAGAGGGAGGTGCAGGAAAATTAAAAAGAATAAGCAGTCTAACCTCACAAACACTCCAAAAAAAAAAAAAACAAAAACAAAAAAAAACAAAAAACAAAACAAAAAAAAAAAAATATATACTCGTCAATCAGGCAAACAACGATAAAACAATAGAGAGAGAAAAGAAGAAGAAGAGAGAGAAAAAAAATGGATAGTGAAGGAAGATGAGGGAAAGGTGTATAAGGATTTAGAACAGGGGATTGGACATAGGATATTTAAGCAGGGTTAAATTTTGACAGAGGATAAAAAGAATAGGGAAGATCTAAAGCTGGAGTAGGGTAAGAGGAACAGGACAGCAAAAGGGAGAAAGTGGGGAAGATTGTTTAGCACAGAGGCAAATTGAGGTAGAGAAAAATGTTGCTAAAGGAACGATAAAAATAGAATGGAGAACATTGGTCCCAAAATAAAATAAAGACAAGATAAAATGGCACTTTAAAAAATGGTAAAATGGTAGCGGTAATAATACTAGTTAAAAATAAAAATGTAGTAGCTGAAAGGGCAAAATCGGGTGATGGAGAAAAAAGAAAAATGGAAAAAAAATGTTTTCTTAGTTAAAAGGAGAAAAAGTAATTTAAAAAAATAAAAATAAAAATGTGCAGTAATGCAGGTGCTTCAGATCTTCTACTCTTCTTATTGGCACTCCGGGAACTCAGGAGAATGTTGACTTTCCCTCTGATACACTGTTCCTCCTTGTTGTAAGCCACAGTCCTTATTGCCTTATCTGTATTTACAGAGGAGTCAGTTCGTGGCTCTGCCTCTGGGTGGCAGTGTGTCTGGGTTGACCTCCGAGGCTATAAGTTCTCTCCAACCAGGAGCTGCCTATTGTACCTGAACCAGCTCCGCCCAGAGGTGGTTCCCCCAGCGCCACTCCCAGTTCTGTTTCACAGGCTCCCCAAAAACAATCTTCCCCTACAAGCTCTGCTAGTTACCCCAACTGGGCACTCACATGCACTGGGCTCAACAAACAAACCCACAGAAGTAAGAGGAAGTGTGCGAACAAGAGCCTGGGAAGCTGCTGGAACTCGCAGGGTTCCACCCTCCAGAACTGCGCGGAGTGTCTGCGCGCGCCCAAGCCCCCGGCAAGAGGCACGGATTTTGGAGAGCGCGGATTTTGGCGGACGCAGATTTTCCCCTGCGCCCGCGCGCGCGTTCCTCGCTCCAACCTGAACTGCGAACCGTACCTTCCAGGCAAGTCCAACCTTTCCGTGGAGGGGTGCAGGTCTCCCCTTGGCTCTTGCAGTCGCGCTGTTTGCGAATCGCTGCCTCCGGGTCAGTAGCCGCCGGGCTAGTAGCCGATCTCTGGATGCCGGTGAACGCTGCCTGAGATGGCGCGGTCCCGCCGCTGCGCTGGCGCCCAGAGAGAGGTTTCAGCCTCAATCTCCAACCATCCGCATTTTTTAGAAGTTTTCTGTCTTTCCTGGCTGCAGACTGTCTCTCAGCTGAACCTCCCCAGCTTGATCGGGCTGATTGTTACCCGTTTCAGCTGCTCGCCCCCATCTGGTCCGGGACAAAGCACCAACACGTCCGTCTAGGCCTCCGCCATTTTCTCCTCTCTGCCAAAACCTGAAAGTCTTGGTTGCAGGCTCCTACCCAGCCCAGGTCCTGGTCAGGGTATGTGCAGGAGGCAATCAATCAATGTGCTTCTCTCACATTGATGTTTCTCTCCGTCTTTCCCTCTTTCTTCTACTCTTCCCTCAGGGCCGTTTCTGAAGCTCTCCCAGCTGTGCCAACACTTTGGCTCCCGCAAAACGACCATTAAACCTTTAAAACCTGGTTAATTTTTTAAATTCCTTTTATCCTTTAGGACTCAGGAAAAAATCCACTTCTCTTCTTTCAACCTCACTATGCAGGCAAGTTAGCTGTTGTCACCTCTGTTATACCTTTGTACTATTGAATCCCTGTAAAATAGCCCATATGACATTATATTGAAATTATTTAGTTACAGCTGGCTGTAATCTCCTTAAGCACAAAAACCATATTGGGTACATTTCATCTCTAGAGTTTCTGGCATATCTTTAGTAGATCTTCATTTTCTGACTGATCTTTAGTAGATCTTCAGTATAAATGAAAACAAAACCTCCACATTCATTGCTCCACATTATAAGTCTAAATTGGTAAAGTCAGAAAGGAAGAAGTAACTTTAGTTGTCTAGAGCAAAACCATGACGGTTCTCAACCTTCCTAATGCTGCGACCCTTTAATACAGTTCCTCATGTTGTGGTGACCCCCAATTTCATTGTTAGAAATTGAACATAATCAAAGCATAGTGATTAATCACAAAAACAATATATAATTATATATGTGTTTTCTGATGGTTTTAGGCAACCCCTGTGGCGACCCCTGTGAAAGGGTCGTTCGACCCCCAAAGGGGTCGCGACCCACAGGTTAGAACCGCTGATCTAAACCAACTTACTTGATCCAACATAGTGTGTCTATTATTGCAAGAGATGATGAGAAGTAGATTTGGGCTCCACCTTAATTTTTGCTACTACTCTCATGATGCATCTTTGTGTAGCCATCATCTTATAGTTTGAAGCCAATAGAATATAACAGACAAAAAAAGAAGACATTTTAGAAGAAAATATATTGTTTTACCCAGGTTTCCCCATACTATCGGTATTTTTTGTATTATGTCCTAATATCAGGAGACTTTTAGTGTCACATGCAAACACACTTAAAACTAAAGAGTTTTTGCACAGCAAAGGAAACTACCAACAAAATGAAAAGACAACCCACTGAATGGGAGAACAGGTTTGCCCATATAACAGCTTTTTAAAATAATGAACTCACCAGAGTGGAAAGTGTTCAACAGAGGTCAGAATCTGACCAAGATACAGTAGAGAGAACTCTTGGATTGGATCATGGTTGTTATTAGGCCAATGAATATAAAGTATGCTCTAGAAAACTATAAGAATTCTATGAATCCTCCTGGAGACTGCTATTCTACTTTCATTTCAAGCCTACAATTACTGAGTATTTACTGAATATTTACTATGCACTAGGCACTGTTTTACAATTTTATATGTATTAATTCTTTTAATCTTGACAATAGCACTTTTAAGTAGTTATCATTATTTTCCCTATTTTAAATATGGTTAAAAACACCATAAAACAAACAAACCAACAAAAACAAAACAAAACATCTGAGGCATGGAGAAGTAAAAAACCATGTCAAACAAGGTCATATAAGCTGGGTAAACAGTAGAGCTGGGATTTAATCCAGACTGTCTGGTATTGGTGTCGGTATTTCTTTAAGAAATGTGCCAACCAGCTTATCTATTTAATTAGAAACAATAAATTTCTTTGAAATAATTTATATAAATAAAGATTGCCATAGATTTTTTTAAAAATTACTATAATTATATCCTCTGGAGGTTTACTTAGAATTCTTAAATTCTGTAATTTCAAGGTTCATTGGTTCAATAACAGTCCTCGAGGTTGAGCCTGTGACTTTTTCTACCCAACTATGACCTTTGCTACAATCTGACTGTAGACTTGAATCTTTCCTTTGGCTTTGCCAAGCCATGTCTTTCTGGGTTTGATCCTGGCTGTATCTGAAAACTAGAAAGTTGCAGCCTCAATTGGTCTTCTGTTTCCAGACTTTACTCCCTAGCTCACAGGTCTTGGCTCTAAGCCATGACATTTCTATACACTAAAGACAGCTGATCCATTGGCCCCACTCAACTTGAGCACAAACTGGGATTAAGGTTAGCTGGACACAGCTGGTGAACTGCTGGAGCCTGTGAGCCTGAGGAGCCTCCTGGGGGAGAACTTGTCCACAGGAAAGAAGGAGCTGGATGGAAAATGATGAGCCTGAACCAGTGAGAAAAGTCCATAAGACATCTGGACTCCATTGGCATCATGCCCCCCTCCCCCGTCCTGCAGAGTTTGGAGACTCTGGTAAAGCTCAAAAAATAAAAGTTGTTCTCTCTACCCAAGTTCTAATCCATTTGAGAAAAATGACAACCATTAAAAAACCAAAGATAGTCTTTGTAAAAAAACAGTTTAAGTAGGACGATATAACCATGTAAAAGCCATAATAAGCTTTCAAACTCCTTCCCCTGCTTCATTTTAAAGCTCATAACAGTCTACTTGAGGGGCTATTTGAGTTTATATACATAATATATATAGGTCACTGCCTTCTACTGGTCTTGGAGTAAAAACACACCTCCCACATTCAGAACTTTGTGAGGGTACATTATTCTCTTGATCAGTGGAATATAACATAAAAAGAGGAAATATTTTCTACAGCACACAGTGGCACTTTCAGTGCCTGAATTTTCCTAAAATATAACTACCCAACTGAACAGCCTAGCACCAAGAGATGGGAGAGTGGAGTGAAGCGACAATGGCACCTAAAAGTATATTTCCTTACTCAGAGAGAACCATGTAAGTGACTAAAGTAAAGAAAAGCAAGAATGAGTGGAATTTAATTATCTTGCTTTTACTGTCCAAAGGCTGAAGAGATTTGGGAATATACAAGGAACTAAGATTGCAATACTTAATTTATTAAATATATTAGCATGGCTGATAATTCAATATATATAAAGGCTCACTGACAGAATCATTTGTTTGTATCTGTAGATTTATAAAAAGCTGTGCATCTCAAGGACAGAGAATATGCCATGTCTCTGAAACTCCAGATACTAGAAAAAATTCCTGTAACACATAAATAATTAGATCTTAAAGAGATTGAATAAAAACATTGCTAAAATTACTAGCATTTGATATAATGTTCCAACCAATAAACTTCTCAGTTACAGAACAGTCATTTCCTCACAACCTTATTGAAACAAACTATAATTCAATTCAATCTGGTTAAATTCTGTTTTACAGTAATAACCTACATATCAGCCCTTCAAATTTTACACTTATCAATGGTATAACTATGCATACTGACTCTTTAGTCTCTTGTAATTTTACATATATAATATAAAACAAGAAGATACAGGAAAGAAAAATACAGACTTGCCAGTTTAAAGAAAGAGCTGAATGAAAGACATGTAACTATGGGAGCAGAAAATAATTATTGCCTAAGATTAGAGATTCTTGATAAATTTACTTTCTGGATATGCAGCAGAATAAATTGATTGAACAACACTTTGAAAACTGAAGATTAAAATTGGACTAAAAGCTTATCCTTGGAGCTTACACTCAGGGAAGATACCATCATCAAAAGGTAATAAATAGCCTTCTCTATACTTTCAGAGATTCAATAACTTTTCTTTAGTAGATAAAATACCACAAGGAGTATATCAACTAATAAATGCAAAGTTACTTTAAACAGAATATAAAATCATCATTAAAAATAAAAAATGTTGAACTTGCACAGCACATTGATGAGATAAGTTTCATGTAACATTTTAAAAATTATTTTTACTTGACCAATAATGTATGAGTGGGTATACAATTTGTCACAGTAAATTTAGAATTTTTATATATATATATATATATTTTATTGATTTTTTACAGACAGGAAGGGAGAGAGATAGAGAGTTAGAAACATCGATGAGAGAGAAACATCGATCAGCTGCCTCCTGCACATCTCCTACTGGGGATGTGCCCGCAACCCAGATACATGCCCTTGACCGGAATCGAACCTGGGACCTTTCAGTCCGCAGGCCGATGCTCTATCTATCCACTGAGCCAAACCGGTTTCGGCTAGAATTTTTAAGAAACAGTATATTTCATAAAAACTGTTTACTTAAGTTAATGCAAGAAAAAATTTTGACACATGAAAAAGTTTCTTCTATCAGACTTTAGAAAATCTTATCACAAAAAATAGCATTTAAAAATCAAGTAAACCATGGACACTGGAAATAGGGTAGTAAAGACCTGGGGGGTTGGTAGGGGCTTGGAGGAAGAGGGTAAAGGGGAGAGAAGAATGGGAGATAGCTATAATACTATCAACAATAAAAAATAGCCCTGGATGGTTTGGCTCAGTGGATAGAGCGTCGGCCTGTGGACTGAAGGGTCCCGGATCAATTGTGGTCAAGGGCATGTGCCTGGGTTTCGGGCTCAATCCCAAGTTGGGGGATGTGCAGGAGGCAGCCAATCAATTATTTCTCTCATCATTGATGTTTCTTACTCGCTCTCCTTCTCCCTTTCTCTCTGAAATAATAATAAAAAAATAAATATAACTTAATAATCAAGTCTAAAGGGCAATTAAGCTAAATATATCAAGAGCATCAAAGATATTTGACCCACTAGTACAGGAAAAATATACTGTGAATTAATTCTAAGTATATAAATTTGTACACAATGGTAAAATAATGTTCATAGTCATGGATAAAACAATTCCTAAACAAGTAGGAAAGATTTTGTATATACTAGTATTTGAAATTCTAAATTAAGTATATAAGAAAAATAATCAGTATATATTTGATTTATATTCATTAAGGTGAACCCACTTGCACCCATAGACTATTGAGGTCTAAGAGACCTTGGAATTAAAAAGAATACTATGGGGAATGACATCAGAGGAATGGCACCATGAGAGATCCCTTTGGTATTTCCCCTTGATGTTTCAACAATTAGAACAGCTATAATTCGCCCTGACCAGTTTGGCTCAGTGGATAGAGCATCAGCGTGCGGACTGAAGGGTCCCAGGTTTGATTCCGATCAAGGGCATGTACCTTGGTTGCGGCACATCCCCAGTGGGAGATGTGCAGGAGGCAGCTGATCAATGTTTCTCTCTCATTGATGTTTCTAACTCTCTATCTCTCTCCCTTCCTCTCTGTAAAGAATCAATAAAATATATTTTTAAAAAAAGAACAGCTATAATTCAACAAAGGGTTCCCTGCTCAATGCACAAACACATCTGGGAGATCCACTCATTCAAATATCTAGAGGTGGGCAAGTGGGAGTGACCCAGTAAGATGAAAAAGGAAAATAACTCAAAGGAACCACAGACACCACCCTGCATCCCGGAGCTCAATGTGAGGCTCAGACCAGAAAGGGGAGAAATCAGGTTGTGGATGGCACTCCCTTTAGCCTGGAAAAGCAAAGAGATTTAGTGAGCATTCCTGCAGGAGTGAGCAGTATGAGCTATGGCTGAGCCCAGTGACCTGGGCAGGGATGAAGCACAGAGGTGCAGCCACAATTGCCTGGCAATAAGCATTCCAGACAAACAAAGACATGAAGTCTGGCTGCCTTCTCTTAATCTCCCAGAACTCAGGTCCCCATACCCATGATGTTGTACCTGAGATCTGGTACAACAGAAACACTTTTTCCCTGAGTGAAGGGTGTATTCTGCAACTAATCCCAGCTTCAGGTGGAGGCACATGGTGGATGCCACAAAGGTATGCTTATGACCATTGCTGGGATGGCAAAGCAATAAAGGAGGAGGCCAGGTTCCCCAAGCTCACCCCACCACCACACATCAAGGTTGCACTGCTGGTGGTGTCTGGCTGCAGAAGACAGCACTGGGATTTCAGGGATTTGGAGGCCCATTGTCCACTGTGTTGCCCTGTAGGGTTGGTGCCCTAGAAACAGAATGACTGGGTCACAAGGGAGATGCCCACCTTCCCAGGGAACACAAGCTATTTTCCACGACCCTGAGGAGAACTGAAAAGCCAGAGAAGTGCAAGAGAGCTAAAAAAAAATGTGTAATTCTATGCCACCTACAGGAAAACTAGTACATAGATGCCTAAAGAGAGAAGGAATCCATCAAATGCCAGGAATAACAAAGATAACAAGGCAGCTCAGAAAGAAAAATTGAAAATCTCCAGAAAATAAACATAAGGACATGGTAATACATTATTTAAATGTCAGAGAATTCAATATTGCAGTTCTGCAAAAAACTCAACACGATGCAAGAAAACACATATATGCAGTTTAATATACTCAGTAGCAAAATCAATGAACAGAATGAATACTTTACCAAAAAGATTGAAACTTTACAAAAAAGAATCAAATAGAAAATCTGGAGATGAGAGAACTCAGTAAAAAAGATCAAGAATGAAATAGTGAACATAGGAAATAGAGATGAACAGACAAAAGAAAGGATTAGTGATATAGAAGACCAAAATCTAAAAATGAGACAAAGGGAAGAAGAGAGAGACTTGAGCATAAAAAAATGAAAGATCTCTATGAGAACTACCTAATTCCATCAGGAAGAACAATGGGCATACTGCAAGAAGAAGAGAGGGAAAAGGGGAAAAAGAACCTGTTCAAACAAATAGTCATGAGAACTTCCCAAACCCTAATTACCTCAATCCAAAAAAGCCTTCTCCAAGGCAAATGTGTTAAAAGTATCACTAATTAATGCCAAATAAAGCATTCTTCAGGCAGCTAGGGAAAATAAAAAAGTAACCTATAGAGGAATATCCATTAGATTATCATCAGAATTCTCAGCAAAAATTCTACAAGCTAGAATAAAGTTGAACCAAATATTCAAACTACTGAAAGAGAAATAACCAGCCAAAAATAATATATCCAGCAATGCTATACTTTAGATATGAAGGAGAAATAAAGACTTTGGCACACATACAGAAGCTGAGGGAATTTATCACCAGAAGACCTCCATTGCAGGAAATATTCAAGGAAGTTATTCTACCTGAAACAAAGAATAAAAGGTCATGAAACTACAACCTTACAACATAAATAGGGATAATTTGTGACAACAAAAACATAAAAGGGGAGGAGGTAAATGACTGAATTTGTAAAGGAGGATGGAGGTAAGATATACTCAAAAGAAAAAGGACTACTGTATATATGAAACTTTATTTTCTATAAACCTAATGGTAATCACACACACACACACACACACACGAACAAAAACTGAGGAACATAACTTAAAAAAAGAGGAAACAAGAAAGCAGTATGAATATTAACAAACAAAAACAACAGAAACACAAATAAAAATAACTAATGGAGGCACAGAGCTACCAAATATATAATGGCTATAGGAAATTCTTTTACATCAATAATGACTCTAAATGTAAATGGAATAAATTTACCAGTAAAGAGGCACAGAGTAGCAGATTGGATCAAAGAATGAAACCCAACCATATGCTGCCTTCAGAAGACAAATATAATCTGCAAAGACAAAGATAGACTCAAAGTGAAAGGATAAAAAAAAATGATTCCCAAGCAAATAGTATCCACAGAGAAGCAGGAATAGCCTTACTTATAGCTGACAAATTAGATTTCAATATAACAAAGGTAACAACAAAGATGGACATTTTTTAATGATAAAGGGAACACTACATCAAAAAGACATAACACATCTTGCCCAGACAGTTTTGCTCAATGGTTAACATAGATCTATGAACCAGGAGGTCATGGTTAGGTTCCTGGTCAGGGCATATGCCTGGGTTGCAGGCTCAGTACCCACTAGGGGATGTTCAAGAGGCAACCAATCAGTGATTTTCTTTCATCATTGATGTTTCTATCTCTTTCTCCCTCTTCCTTCCTCTCTGTAATCAATAAATATTTTTTTTAAAAAGACATAACACGTCTTAATATATATGCAAACAATCAAAGAGCACTGAAATATATAAAACATTCACTAACAGAATGAAAGGGAGAAACAGACCAAAATACAATCATAGTTGGGAACCACAATACTCCATTGACAGCCCTACAAAGATCATCAAAACAGAAAATCAACAAATAAATATAGGCCTTAAATCAGGGGTCCTCAAACTTTTTAAACAGGGGGCCAGTTCACTGTCCCTCAGACCATTGGAGGGCTGGACTATAGTTTAAAAAAAAACTATGAACAAATTCCTATGCACACTGCACGTATCTTATTTTGAAGTAAAAAAAAACGGGAACAAATACAATATTTGTATTTGCATGTGGCCGTAGTTTGAGGACCTCTGCCTTAAATGATACATCAGACCAAATGGAAATAATTGACATCTACAGAGCCTTCCATTCCAGAATATCAGATTATACATTCCTCTCCAGTGCACATGGCACATTCGCAAGGATGGAACCATATGTTAGGTCACAAAACTATTCTCAGAAAATTTAAGAAAAAACTGAAATCATAACAAGCATAGTCTCTACCAACAAGGCTTTGAAACTAGAAATCAACTGCAAAATGGAAGTAAAAACAACCCACAAATATGTGGAGAATAAACAACATACTACTAGAAAATGACTGGGTCAAAAAAGAAAAAGAAGGTCAGATTAAAAGATATAGTGATAAATGAGAATGACAATAAGACATATGACAATAAGAATGACAATAAGAGGGAAGTTTATATCATGACAGGCCTATCTCAAGAAATAAAAAAAAATGTCAAGTAAACATCCTAACATTACATCTTAAAGTACTAGAAAAAAAAAGAACAAAAGCAGCCCCAAGTCATCAGAAGAAAGGAAAAAATAAAAAATAGAACAGAAATGAATGAAATAGAGAACAAAAAATCTACATATAAAAATTCATGCAACAAAGAACAGTTTCTTTGAAAATATTAATAAAATTTATAAATGCCTGGCTAGACTCTCTAAGGCAGTAGTCGGCAAACTGCAGCTTGGCAAACTGCGGCTCGCGAGCCACATGCGGCTCTTTGGCCCCTTGAGTGTGGCTCTTCCACAAAATACCAGCTCTTCCACAAAATACCGACTTCTGCACATGGACCACGAAGTTTCAATCGCACTGTACTTGCGCGCCTGCACATGGTATTTTGTGGAAGAGACACAGTCAAGGGGCCAAAGAGCCGCTTGGTTTGCCGACCACGGCTCTAAGGAAAAATGAAAAGATACATATAAACAAAATGAGAGACAAAATGGCAGCAGAATAGACTGACGTGTCCCAAGCCTTGTCCTGGAGAAGATAGAACAAGCAACTAAATCGAATAACATCCACCCCAAATTAGCAGTAGACACAGCTGGTGAGACAATTTGCAGCTGGGAAGGGTAGAAGACACCTGGAGAATGCCCAGGGCACTGCGACCATGTGAGCAGCAGCCACATGAGCAGCCTGCCCCTGTCTGAGGAACAGCAGCCCTGCCAGCAGCCCGCCCCAGGAGTGGCAGCCTCATGTGGCCTGCCCCTGTCCAAGGAGCAGCAGCCACATGCAGCGTGCACCTGTCTAAGGAGCAGCTACATGAGCAGCCTGCATCCGTCTGAGGAGCAGCAGCTGCACATGTAGCTCACCCCCGTCTGAGGAGCAGGAGCCGTGTGAACAGCCTGCCCCCATCTGAGGAGCAGCAGCTGTGAAAGCAACCAGCCGCCGCCAGCCAAAGGAGCCATGACTGCTGTGAGCAGCACCCACCAGAGCTGCTGTGGCCAAGTGAGGAGCAGCCACTGCCATGACTGCCTGAGGAGTAGCCGCTGCCTGAGGAGCCACTGCCGCCGGAGGAGCAGCTCCTGCATGACTTGACACTGAGATCCTTTGGTGAGAGCAAAAATGGAAAGACAAAGAAACCTCAAAAGGAAAGAAAAGGAAGAATTTCAAGAAAAGCATGTAAGTGAAATGGAGGCATGCAGTGGGTCAGAAAAAGAATTCAAAATAGGGGTCATATAGTTCATAAACTGGATGGATGAAAAAATCAACAACTTTTGTAAGAATCAAGAAGAAATAAAGAGTGATATAGCTGCAATAAAAAAAAAAAACCATGGAAAGTTTCAACAGTAGACTAGGAGAAGCAGAGGACCGAATTAGCGAATTAGAAGACAGAGAGCAAAACACACCAAAACTGAACTGCAATTGGAGAAAAATAATAAAAGACAGGAGAAGAGCCTAAGGGAGCTTTGGAAAAACATGAAATGAAGCAACGTACAAATAATAGGGGTGCCAGAATGACAGGAAGAGGAACAAGGGTTAGAAAACCTATTTGAAGGAATAATGTCAGAAAACTTACCTGCTTTGGGGAAGAAAGAAGTCACACAAGCACAGAGAGTCACAAACAAGATGAACCCAAAAAGACCCATACCAATACACGTCATAATTATGATGGTAAATGTTCAGGACAAAGAGAGAATTTTAAAGGCTTCAAGACAGAGACAGAAAGTTATGTACAAGGGATCTCCCATTAGATTATCAAGTTATTTCTCAACAGAAACACATCAGGCCAGAAAGGAATGGAAGGAAACTTAAAAGTGATGCAAAGCAAGGGACTGAATTTAAGAATAATCTATCCAGCAAGGCTATCATTCAAAAATTGAAAGGGTAATAAGGAGCTTCACAGACAAAAAAAAAGGCTAAGGGAGTTTATAATTATCAAGCCCGCAATGCAAGAAATGCTAAAAGGTGTTGCGTCAATAGAAGAAATAAAAAGAGAAGAAGGAACACAGGCACAAAAAATAAAAATGGCTACAAACAAGTACCTATCAATAATAACTTTAAATGTAAACAGGCTGAATGCTCAAATCAAAAGACATTGAGTGGCTGAATGGATGAAAAAACATGACCCATAAATACACTGTCTACAAGAGACCCACCTCAGAACAAGAGACTCAGACTGAAAGTGAAGGGATTGAAAATTATCTTTCAGGCAAACGGAAATGAAAAAAAAAATCTGGGGTAGCAACTTATATCTGACAAAATAGACTTCAAAGTGAAGGCCATAACAAGAGATAAGTAAGGCCACTTCATAATACTATAGGGATTGATACAACAAGAGGATATAACCCTGGTAAAGATATATGCACCCAATGCAGGAACACCGAAATTCATTAAAAAAAAAAAAAAAACTTCTGGAAGATATCAAGAGAGAGATTAACAACAAACAATACAATCATAGTAGGGGACTTTAATACCCCACTGACATCACTGGATAAATCCTCTAGACAAATAATCAGCAAAGAAACAGCAATCCTAAATGACCCACTAGATCAGATAGACTTAACTAATATCTTCAGAACATTTCACACCAAAACCATGGAATATACATTCTTCTAAGGTGCACTTGGGACATTTTCAAACTAGACCACATCTTGCATCAGAGGCAAAGTCTCTCCAAATTCAAGAAGATTGAAATTATATCAAGAATCTTCTCAGACCACAATAGCATAAAATAGAAACCAACTACAATAAAAACAATCAAAAAATTCAAACACTTGGAAGCTGAATAGCATACTATTAAACAATGATTGGGTTACTGAAGAGATCAAAGAAGAAATTAAGAACATCCTGGAAACAAATGACAATGAAAACACAACAATCCAAAATCTATAGGACACAGTGAAAGCAGTCCTGAGAGGGAAGTTTATAGCTCCACGGGCTTACCTCAAAAAAGAATTAAAAAATGGTAATAAATCATCTAACTCTACAACTTAAAGAATTAGAAAGAGAGCAAGAAGAAAAGCCCAGAGTGAGTGGAAGGAAGGAGATAATAAAGATCAGAGCAGAAATAAATGACATAGAGATGAAAAAAACAATACAAAAGATCAATGAAACCAAGAGCTGGTTCTTTGAAAGGATAAACAAGATTGTTGAACCTCTAGCCAGGTTCACCAAGAAGCAAAGAGAGAGGACCCAAATAAACAAAATCAGAAATGATAGAGGCGAAATAACAACAGACCCCACAGAAATACAAATGATTGTTAAACAATACTACGGACAACTCTACTCCAACAAACTAGACAACCTGGAGGAAATGGACAAATTCCTAGAAAAATACAACATTCCAAAACTCAATCAGGAAGAATCTAAAAATCTCAATAGGCCAATAACTATGGAAGAAATTGAAGCAGTCATCAAAAAGCTTTCAGCAAACAAAAGCCAGGGCCAGACGGCTTCAGAGGGGAGTTTTACCAAACATTCAAGGAAGAACTAAAACCTATCTTTCTCAGAGTATTCCAAAAAATTCAAGAGGAAGGAACACTTCCAGGCTCATTTTATGAAGCAAACATTATCCTAGTTCCAAAACAAGATAAAAACAACACAATGAAATAGAATTACAGGCCAATATCCCTCATGAACATAGATACCAAAATCCTCAACAAAATTCTAGCAAATCAGATCTAGCGTTACATCAGAAAGATTATATACCATCACCAAGTAAGATTTATACCCAGGATGCAAGGATGGTACAATATCCACAAATCAATAAATGTGATATATCCCATAAACAAACTGAGAGAGAAAAACCACAGTCATATCAATTGATACACAAAAAGCATTTGACAAAATCCAACACATTTTCTTCATAAAAACCCTTAGCAAAGTGGGAATAGAGGGATCATACCTCAACATAATAAAAGCCTTATATGACAAACCCACAGCCAACATCATACTCAATGGGCAAAAACTAAAACCATTTCACTTAAGAACAGGAACAAGACAGGGATGCCCACTTTCACCACTCCTGTTTGACATATTTCTGGAAGTGCTAGCCATAGCAATTAGACAAGAAGAAGAAATAAAAGATATCCAAATTGAAAAAGAAGTCATAAAGCTGTCATGGTTCACAGATGGCATGAATCCTAAAGACTCCATCAAAAAATTATTAGACTTAATAAATGAATTCTTCAATGTAGCAGGATACAAAATTAACGCCAAGAAATCTATGGCATTTCTATACACCAATAGTGAACTTACAGAAAGAGAGACTAAAAAAACAATCCCATTTACCATTGCACCAAAAAAAGTAAGATACCTAGGAATAAACTTAACTAAGGAGGTAAAAGGCCTATACTCAGAAAACTACAGGGCACTGAAGGAGATAGAGGAAGACATAAACAGATGGAAGAACATATCGTGTTCATGGATTGCTAGAGTCAACATCGTTAAAATATCCATACTACCCAAAGCAATCTATAGATTTAATGCACTCTTCATTAAAATACCAACAGCATATTACACAGACCTAGAACACACCCTCCAAAAATTCAACTGTAATAAAAAAAGACCATGAATAGCTGCAGCTATCCTGAGAAAGAAGAACAAAGTAGGAGGGATCTCAATACCAGATATCAAGCTGTAGTACAAAGCCACTATTCTCAAAACTGCCTGGTACTGGCACAAGAACAGATAGATCAATGGAACAGAACAGAGAACCCAGAAATCAACCCAAACCACTATGCTCAATTACTATTTGACAAAGGAGGCAAGAACATACAATGGAATCAAGACAGTCTCTTCAATAAATTGTGTTGGGAAAATTGGACAGATACATGAAAAAAAATGAAACTAGACCACCAACTTACACCATACACAAAATAAGTTAAAAAATGGATAAAGGACTTAAACATAAGATGGGAAACCATAAAAATATTAGAGGAATTCACAGGCAGCAATATCTCAGACATATCCCAAAGCAATATCTTCACCTATACAGCTCCTAGGGCAATGGAAACTAAATATAAAATAAACAAATTGGACTACATTAAAATAAAAAGCTTTTGTACAGCAAAAGAAACCATCAACAAAACAATAAGAAAGCCCACTGCATGGGAGAACATATTTGCCAATGTTATCATCAATAAGGGTTTAACCTCTAGCATTTACAGGGAACTCATACAACTTAACAAAAAGGAGATAAACAACCCAATCAAAAAATGGTCAATGGACCTAAATAGATACTTTTTGAAAGAAGACAGAAGGAAGGCCAAGAGACATATGAAAACATGCTCAAAGTCACTAATCATCCAAGAGATGCAAATAAAAACGACAATGAAGTACCATCTCACACCTGTCAGAATGGCTATCATCAACAAATCAACAAACAACAAGTGTTGGAGAGGATGTGGAGAAAAAGGAACCCTCGTGCACTGCTGGTGGGATTGCAGACTGGTGAAGCCACTGTGGAGAACAGTATGGAGTTTCCTCAAAAAACTAAAAATGGAACTCCCATTTGACCCAGTGATCCCACTTCTAGGAATATATCCCAAGAAGCTAGAAACACCAATCAGAAAAGGATATATGCACCACTATGTTCAAAGCAGCATAATTCACCATAGCTAAGGTTTGGAAACAGCCTAAGTGCCCATCAGCAGATGAGTGATTAAAAAACTGTGGTACATCTACACAATAGAATACTACATGGCAGTAAAAAAGAAGGAATTCTTTCCATTTGCAACAGCATGGATGGAACTGGAGAGCATTATGCTAAGTGAAATAAGCCAGTCAGAGAAAGATAAATATCACACGATCTTACTCATTTATGGAATATAATGAACAACATAAACTGGTGAAGGAAAACAGATCCAGAGACAGAGAAGCATTGATCAGACTGTCAAACCTCAGAGGGAATGTAGGGGAGAGTGGGGGTAACGGAGAGAGATCAACCAAAGGACTTGTATGCATGCATATAGGCCTAACCAATGGACACAGACACCAGGGGATTGAGGGCATGAATGGGCCGGGGGTGGGGAACAATGGGAGGTATAAGAACACATATGTAATACCTTAATCAAAAAGAAAAATATAAAAATAAAATAAAATGCAATATGAATTAAGGCAAAAACAAAACAAAAAAAATGAAATCAGAAATGAAAGAGAAGACATTACCACAGACATCACAGAAATACAAAGATCATACTAGAATACTATGAAAGACTATATGCCACAAAATTCAATAAACTAAAATAAATGGATAAGTTTCTAGAAATGTATAACCTTCCTACACTGAATCATGAAGAATTAGAAAATCTAAATAGACCAATCAGCAGTGAGGAAATTCAAACAACCATCAAAAACCTCCTAAGAAATAAAAGTCCAGGACCAGATGGCTTTACTTGGGAATTCTACCAAACATTAAAAATATATTTGATACCTATATTTCTCAACTCTTTCAAAAAATTGAAGAAGAGGCAATACTTCCTAATACATTTTTTGAGGCCAACATTTCCCTGATAACAAAACCTGGCAATTTGGAAAGCCACATGCAAAGGAATAAAACTAGACTTATTTTTCCCTATGTACATAAGTTAATTTAAATTGGAGCAAAGACCTAAGTAAAAGATCTAAAACAATCCTAGCTAAGGAAGAGGGAATATGCTAATTGGCCCTCACACAGTCACAAAGATGGCGGTACCCACAGCCAATAAGGAGGGAATATGCTAATTGACTGCCACTCCCTCAAAGATGGTGGTGCCCACAGCCACCAGAGTCCCCCAGTCCCCTCAGCCCCCCAGCTACCCAGGGTCAGCTCGAGTCACAGGCAAGCCTCAGATGTCAGCTTTCCAGCCACCCAGGACCAGCCCAAGGATCAGGCAAGCTTTGGATGGTGGCTGCCCAGGGCCTCTCGAGGCTCAGGTAACCAGGGCCAGCCGAGGCTTGTACTGCCGGCAGTGGCAGCAGCAGAGGTGTGATGGGGACATTGCCTTTCGCTGATCGCCGGGTCATCTCCCGCCCCTGAGGGCTCCTGGACTGTGAGAGGGGAAAGGTCAGGCTGAGGGAGCCCCCCTCCAGTGCATGCATTTTCATGCACTGGGCCTCTAGTAAATTACATTAAAAAAACATAGGTATTAAACTCATGGATTTTGGTCTTAGAGAAGACTTTATGAATTTGACCCCAAAGGCAAGGGTAATAAAGGCAAAATAAATGAATGGGACTATTTCAAACTAAAAAGCTTCTGCACACCAAAAGAAACGAACAACAAAACAAAAAGGCAACCAATAAAATGGGAGAAGGTATTTGCAAACAGATCTAAAAGAACTCATGCAACTCAACACCAAATAAGCAAACAATCCAATTAAAAATGGATAGAACACCTGAACAGACACTTCTCTGAAGAAGACATACAAATGGCCAATAGATATAGGAAAGATGCCCAACTTGATTAGCTATTAAGGAAATGTAAGTCAAAACTACAATGAGATACCCTCTCACACATGTTAGAATGGCTAATATCATCAGTGCAAGTAATAACAAGTGATGGAAAGATTGCAGGAAAAAGGAACCCTCATTCACTGCTGGTGGGAATGTAAACTGATACAGCCACTACGGAAAACAGTCTAGCATTTCCTCAAAAAATTAAGAATAGAGTTACAATATGTCCCAGCCATCCCTCTTTTTGGTATTTACCCTTAAACTTTGAAAACATTTATTTGCAAAGATATGTGTACCCCTAGGTTCATTGCACCATTAATCATGATGGCCAGGACATGGCAACAACCATAGGGTCCTTCGATCAAGGATTGGATAAAGAAGATGTAGCACATATATACAATTGAATCCTACTCAGCCTTAAGAAAAGATGAAATACTGCCATTTTTGACAATATGGATTAGCCTTGAGAATATTATGATAAGCAAAACAAGTCAGTCAGAAAAGGCTAAGAACCATGATTTCATTCATTTGTGGGATATAAAACTGAAACTTATAGACACAGACAATAGTATTGTGGTTATCAGAGGGAAGAGGGCTGTGGATACAGTAAAGGGTAAAGGGAGCCAAATCTATGGTAACAGAAGATTATTTGACTTTGGGTATAAGGCACACAATGCAACATATAGCTCTTGTATCATAGAAATGTACACTTGAAGCCTATATAATCTTATTAACCAATGTCACCCTGATAAATCTCATTAGAAATATAATTTTTAAAAAAGAAAGAGGATACTTTGAAAACTTAAACTCAAATTCTCATATTTTAGTATATTTAAATGATATAGGAAAGTTTTCATAATATATTTCTATGCAACAAGAATAGCCATCAACAGTTAACAATGGTCACCTCTGAATAGTAAGAATAAAAGTGATTTTTTTCCTTTTTATAACTTCTTGTTTCTTTCCTCCAAATTTATAATAATATTCTTGTAATGATAACTAAGGTTCCCTTAATAATTATCTTTGTGTTTCATTCACACCTCATTTCACAATATATTGACTATTCTCTGCTACTTCAAGAGATCATCTACTAGATACGATTTAATGTTTCTAACAAGCCTCAATAAATCTCTTTTCTTAGAAACATTACCCCTATTCTGTTACTGGGAAATCCCCGGTTGGGCTTGGGCTGCCTGTCGCTGTGTCCAATAACGAAAGCAGGGTTGAATCATATTAGGTGTTTATTGAGAAGGCTAGCCAACCAAGAAGACGGCACTTACAAGCATCAAATACTATCTCCCAACAAGGTGCAGGGGACAGGATTATCAAGGGGAAAAGGGCTAGGGTGCTACATGCAGCCCTGGGGGTCCACAGACATCAGCTATTATAGTCATCAGGCAATGAGATGATGTTGATGAGATGATTTTTTTACTCCTGGTGGGTCATCAGCCTGACCATGCTTATGGGTTCTGCTTTCTGGATTCACAGCTGAGTCACCTCCCTAATCACTTCTCATAGGCCTTGAAAAGGAAACTTAAGAAAAACTTAGCCCCCTATTCACGTAAGTATATGTGTTCTAAGATTTAAAATAATATGATTACTTTTCAGATTAATTCAGGTGCTCTATCAGGTTATAGGACCCCCTATCAATTCCATGTTAAAATTATATAACACTCTCATGCTGAACACACTTAATTAGACCAGGGGTAAACACTACACACAAAAAAATGCACGAATCAGAGTATTCCTTTCTAGATTTTGAAGTGGGAATGTGAGATTTTGTTTTCAATTGCACTTGTCACTTGAACTGAGGTGAAATAAACTTGCTTGCAGCAATCTGGGCAGTATTTATTCAAGAAACATGGCCGAATCTCAGCAAGAGCAGCAAGCTTTGCCCGCTGGTATGTCTCAGTGGTTGAGCATTGACCTATGAACCAGGAGGTCAAGGTTTGATTCCTGGTCAGGGCACATGTCTGGGCTGTGGGTTCGATCCCCAGTGTGGGGCATGCAGGAGGCAGACAATCAATGATTCTCTCTCATCATTGATGTTTCTATCTCTCTCCCTCTCCCTTCCTCTCTGAAATCAATAAAATATATATATTTTTTAAAAGAGAAGCAAGCTTTGTGGTGTTTTAAATTGCCTTATTCCTATCACCACCTCCCATACTCCATGGTAACCTTGAAAACAACAGGCACAATCATGCTGAAAAGCAGCAGCCTGACAACAACTGGAGTAAGTAGAACAAATTAGATGATCCTTCAAAGACAAATTTCCAGATGATTGTCATTATTTGATATGATGTTTTCCTAGACGACACCAATTGCAAGTCTATCTTTTATTTGACCATATTTGCAGTTTGTTCAGTGTGAACAGCCTTTTCTTTTTTCCAGGGGAGTTTGTTGGAATAAATCATCAGAGGCAATTGTTTAACATCTCAGCTGTCTGAGGTAGTAAATAAGAGATGAAGCACACACTAGGCTAATCCAAAAGCTTACAAGTAAAAGGTTGGGGAATGAGCTGTGCATAGGGAGTTTTAAAAGCTCAGATGTATTCCTGGGTACCTAGAGGGCTACACAAATGCCGAGGGCTGTGCACATGTATAGAGCAATGCAAATGCCCAAGAAAGATTTAAGAAGGTCCTATGCTCTTACCTCAGGTTGACCTTGAGACTTTGCACAATGAGGAAGTGAAGACTAAGGCAAAGTTGTTAACTGCCTGGTGAAGTGTTAAAAGTGTGTCTCAACAGACACACAAAGAGTAGGGGACTTTTTAGTTCAAGGCTTTTAAGGAAATCTCTATACAATCATTAACTAACCAGTAAGAAACTGTGTGGAGACTTCAGTGGCTACAGACAACAAACAATACATATTTTTTTAAAAATTAGTTTAGAAAAGACACTAATAGGAAATATTTCTCATAGCAGTATGAGGATCAAATCAGGTTTCCCTATTCATTATATATCCTTATTGGCTCATGAAAAAAATCAGTTTAACTTCTTGATTCCATATGAAGTAGGGGTGCTGGGGTTGAAAGAAGAATGTACTAGTATGAGTTCTTTCCCTAAGCACTGTTCCCAGTAAGTAAATTAAGCATGAATAGAAATTATGGCTAATCCTCCAAGCAACACCTACCCAGAACAATTTAAAACCAACATATGATCCTATTTACATAAGTTATCCTTATTCACAATATAACAAATATAAACACACCCTATATAATAAAGGGGTATATGCAAATTGACCCTCACACCCTCACAAGATGGCTGCCTACGACCAGGACGGCAGAGGGGTTAGTGAAGGACAACCAAACAACTGAACAAGCAGACTGCATGGGGTGACCAGGCCGTCAGGGGGGTTAGTGAGGGATGACCAAATAACTGAACAAGCAGGCTGCATGGGGCGACCAGGCCAGCACAGGGTTAGTGAGGGATGACCAAATGACTGAATAAGCAGGCTGTGTGGGGTGACCAGGCCGGCAGGGGAGGCAGTTGGGGGCGATTAAGCTGGCAAGGGGGGCAGTGAGGGGTGACTAGGCCAGCGGGGGGGCAGTTGGAGGTGACCAGACCAGCAAGGGGGGCATTTAGGGGCGACCAGGCTGGCAGAGGGGGCAGTTGTGGGCAACCAGGCTGGCAGGGGGGAAGTTAGCAACCAGGCCAGCAGGGAGGGGGCAGCTGGGGGCAACGTGACCAGCAGCAGGGGGAAATTAGGGGTGACCAGGCTGGCAGGGGTGCAGTTAGGAGCAATCAGGCTGGCACACAGAGGCAGTGAGGGGCAATCAGGCTGGCAGGGGGGAGCAGTTAGGGGTGACCAGGCAGGCAGGCAGGCAGGTGAGTGGTTAGGAGCCAGCAGTCCCAGATTATGAGAGGGATCGGGCCTAAACTGGCAGTGGGACATACCCCAAGGGGTCCTGGATTGGAAAGGGTGCAGGCTGAGCTGAGCACCCTTGCACAAATATCATGCATCAGGCCTCTAGTATAGGTTATAATGACTGAACCATGTATAGCATAACTATAGCTTTATCTCTGATGCGTATTTTCATTTAAGAGATCTAAGATGAACATAATATTGGAAAATATTCATTCATTCTTTTTTAAGTGTTAGTTCTTCACCCTGAAGCCATCTCTATGATTTGATTTAAAAGGACCATGTCTTGAACTTCATTTTTAATTTTGCTTCTCTTATAGCACTTAGTACATTACTATTATAGAATACAAAATAAAAATTAGTCAGTGATTAACTATGTAATCTACTTACTCAAAGGTCAGAATTATCATTATAATATAATAGAATAAGTCAAGACAAAATTTATTTATTTATTTATTTTAAATTTTTAAGTATTTTTTATTTTAATTTTAATTCTTATATTTTTGGGCAAGTGAAACTATTGGAGCTTTCTAAAGAAGATTCCAACTGCCACGCCAGTGTGGCTCAGTGGTTGAGTGTTGACCTATGAACAAGGAGGTCATGGTTTGACTCCTGTTCAGGGCATGTGCCTGGGTTGCAGGCCCGATCCTCATTGTGGGGTGTGCAGGAGGCCGCCAATCAATGATTCTCTCTCATCATTGATGTTTTTATCACTCTTTCTCTTGCCCTTCCTTTCTGAAATCAATAAAAATATGTTTTTAAAAATAAGATGCCCCTTAAAGTCATTAGACCATGATGAATGTATTATCTTACCACTTTACTAGTATATATCCTAAGCCAATATTACAAATGTGTTCTAAAAATGTACTTCAACTACAACTCATATTCCTTTCCAAAAACTCATAAAGCCTCTACATATTGACACTTGATACAAAAGTGGTGCTTTTGGAGTCATTTCTAGTACTTTCTCTTGTTTTTAATAATTTCCTTATTTTGCCATTTTGTCCTTTTAAGGGCTTGCTTTACATTGGGCATCCAGAATCAGAAACCTAACTAAAGGGACATTTTACTAAACAGTTTAAATAGTCCTTTTCTAATCTTTGTTACTGTATCCATTTGCTTAGAAAACCCTTTTATTTCCCCAAATATAAAGAGGAAGTAACCTCCTGAACAATATTTTTTATAAATAGTTGCAAATGCTAGGCTCCAAGTTAAGGAATTTTAACTGTTTATCTGATAAGATATTGTGCAATTCTAAAATGCAATTCTAAAAATATGAAAAGCAAATGACTTGACATGCTACAAACACGGGCTGTTATCTATGAATAAACAAGAAAATAATAAAGTATCAGGGTCAAAATGCAGCTAAAGCAAGAATAAAGCAGATGTGCAATAAGTATGCATCAATGGTATCAAGACTATAATGTTGATATATATAAAGTTCCAATAAATTATGCCCTCAAATATTCTGTTTTGCATGTGACCTGGATGCTTTTCAAGTAAAAAGTACTTTTGTTTTGGAATCTTCTCTCCTTCTATAGAAATCATGTTAATAGTGTCAGAAATCTGCCTAATAACATAGATTTACTGTAAATTTTATTTCCAGATAACTGACAATTTTGCTCATATCAAAATTCTTACCTGTGATCTAAAAATATAAATAAACAGTTTAAGTCTAACAATGAAATGAAAAAAAAATTGCTCATATAGCCTATTGCCATTTCCCTTGCTTCATCAATGTTTGAGAAATAAAACTCAAAGTCAGCTTAGTAAGGAGTCTTTCTCTTCTTCTATAATTAATAATCTCACACTATGGCTGGGGCAAGTGTCTCTTTTCTCATCAGGTATAAAATGAGAGAAAACAAGATGCTTCCCCATCCACCACCCCATGAAACCATGGAATGATCTTACCTTGGATTTATTATTGTTGTGAAAACATTATTTATGAATGAGGATTACTGTGTATGACAATTATAAAATGGGATATGTTTGAAGAAAGAACATAGGTATATCTGTAACAACTAATATGGGAGGAAGGGCATTAGATTTATCAGTGTTATGAAGTTGAAGCATAAGATGGAGGGTGAATGGAGATAGTGCCCAGAGAAAAGTTATTTGAACTGTCAATTAAGAGCCAGCATCTGGCCTGGCTGGTGTGGCTCACTTGGTTGAGTGTCAACCCACGCACCAAGACATTGCAGGTTCGATTCCCAGTCAGGGCACATGCAAGACTCAATCCCCAGTAGGGGGCGTGCAGGAGGTATCTGATGATCTCTCTCTCTCTTCTCTTCCTCTCTTTCTCTCAAGTCAATAAAATCACATTTTTTTTAAAAAAAGAGCCAGCATCTGTAAAGTTGGACACCCAAATTACAGTTATACAGAAGATGGATCGGGTGGGCTAAAAGAATAGATGGGGAGGACAGGATCTTCATTCAAACTGGAGATTTCCAAATGAGACAAACAGTACAAGTACCAGTAACCTATTTTATGTCTTTACACAGAGGTAATGACTTTGAACAAGCCATTCATAATGGGAGAGTTCCACGGGCTAGTGTTCTATGAGGACTGTCCTAGTTGTTACCTACCTGCCAAGAGATGTCCAGAAATATTCTGCACAGGAGTCTCCTACTCTCACCAGTGACGAGCAAGCCAGCTCCAATTTGTTCTCTCAGTGTCTAACTCTCAGAGTATCCCAGGCTAATTGTACTATTAATTAATATTCTGACATTCTGACAAAGCAATATAATTAGAGACTGTTATAGATTTTTTGATAATAAATTTAAAACAACATAGTACTTAGATCCAGTAGTTCACAGTATAATTTGGGGAAAAAATGAACAATATTTGAAAAGACTAAAGAATACTAACAAATGCAAATTAATACAGCTGAAAGGAAATGTAAATACAAGGGCTTAAGAGTCTAGAATTCAAAGAAATGAAGATGATGATAGTGGGGTAGAGTGTAGTCACTAATAGGTCAGCACTAATCAGGTGATATTCATAGAGAGATTGAGTCCAGATCTGGACTTGCTGGGGAGAGTCATATCCGGAGACATATATGAGCAAGTCTGGACGATTCAATTAATTATTTTTACTTCTTACTTTTGATTGAATTAACCAGGTTATTCAGGACCTCAATGTTTTTGTTAAAATTCTCTGGACATATGTCTCTCTTCAGTTTCTATCTGAAGCTTTGTTCTGGGTATATTCCAGACTAACTTGGTCTAGCAGTTCTGTGACTCTTTCTTATTGATTATAACTGTTTTTCACCTGACCCCTAAAGATATTCCATAGGAATGGAGTCAAATGAAGGGACCATATTTTCTGATAAGCCATTTTCTCATATTTCACAAGCCCAGCAATGTCCCTGCAGTAGTTATTTGAAGAGGACAATTCTCACATCAGGCTTTTCTTTGTTTACCCTTTATTTAATCCTCCTCCTCCACATAAGGAGGGTTTCTTTTAGAAACCTAAGGCAGATCACTGTTTTCTAATATTTTTAATTATAACATTTTCCTGTTGAAATCAGAAAAACAAGCAAATGCTAGAAAAGCTGTGATATTTAGCACATTCCTGGACTAAACAAACAAGCAAATAAAACCTCTAGCTAATCCTTACATGCATCTTTCTCAAAAGCTTTAATTAAAGATACATAAGGCAAGGCCAATTTTTTTTTTTTACTTCCTGTAAGAAGCTGAGCTTTGATCTTTCTCTGACAGGCCAGCCCTAAAGGCATTAACTTAAGAAATGTCAAAAAAGAGAGACTAGGGTCAGAAAGAAAACACCTACCTGAGACTCATCTCTTCTTTCTGTGTGAAGCTTTTGTTTCACAGAGTTCTTAATCAGTGCAGCTATGGAAAAAAGTTTTTGTTGCAGACTAATCTAAGCCAATTTGATCATGCACAACTCTTAAATTCTTTTCTGTAGATAAGGATGTCACTAAGGAAGTTTGAGGTGAATCCTGAGGTTTAGCTACTTTTCTTAAATCTCACTGTCAGGTTATAATGAAAGCAAGTATAAAATCAAATTCTGCCACACATATATTAATTAAATACTTCTTAGCAAGCAGGCAGAAAGTGATTATAAATCTGTTCTGTAAGCTCTATAAAGGCTTAGCTCACTGTCATTTTAGATGCTCTTAGCACTACCTTGAATGAAAGGAAACTCAAGGCAGATACAGCACTATATTCTAGAGGCATAATTTTTTATAGTTATATCAGGCAACTAGAAATTCTCTAGAACCTAGACCAGGGACTGTTGAAACTGTTTGGGGTCTTGACAGTAATGCCTTGCTGTATTGTAAAATGCTGTAATCAAATCTGGACAGAAATTCACATAGCCAATATCCATATCTGTATCCTGAGAACTTTTCATATCTTCAACAAAAGCCCATTTATAACAACCCATCACGCTAATTAAAAAGTAATCAGTTTCACCAGTAAAAGCATATTTATGACATTATGTATGATAATTAGCAAAAAGCTTCAGATTTTGATAAAAATAGAGTGACAGAAGTACTTGAAAAATAATCTTCTCTAGAGTCTAGCCTTTCTGAGAGAAGCTAGTTGACAACTTCTGTTATGTGGATTAGACCTGTTCTAATCTGATCATTATAGATTTTTAATTTGAATAAACAACTGCCCCCAAAATTAAAGCTTAACCGAGTAATATATATGTAATATCACACTATCTATGCAGAGGTATTTTAACATAAGTTATAAAAATTATAGCACTTAGCTGACACAGGAATATAGACTGTGTTTAAAAGTGGAATGATACACCCTTTGATAAAGGAAAATGATATTCTTGATTTTTTAGAGAATGATCTCAGGACTCAACCTGAGTGGGCTTTGGGCTAGTGAACCTTGAGATTCTTTCAATAAAAGATGTCACCTACAGAGGACATAAAAGGTTCAAGCAGCTCTCTTTATGGAGTTCTACCTAGAACTCCAATGGTATAGCAGTCATTGAAGCCATTCCATCTAAGTCGTTTACTGGAAACTTTTCTTCACTCATCTAAATATACATATAGGCAGGATCTGGACTATTTCTCAACTGTCTAACTCTCTGTTCAGGGAAAGGCCCTTAAGTCACTATTTGTCCCTGCAAGTACCCTGTCTAACTCAGTATTCTAGTCTCTGCCTAGACACATGGTCCTTTTTTACTTTTTACCTTTTTAAAATATATTTTTATTGATTTCAGAGAGGAAAGGAGAGGGAGAGAGAAAGAGAGAGAGAGAGAAATATCAATGATGAGAAGGAATCATTGATTGGCTGCCTCGTGCATGCCCCCACTGGCCTAACCAATGCCTTATGTACCTCCTACCAGAGAAGTTATGACTCTATTACCTGACAATTTCCCTCATTGTACTATGAACTCCTCAAGATCAGCAACCATGAGTCATCTCTTTGTATCTAGATTTCACATAGTTTCTAAGACATACCAAGGCGTGCTTAATAAATGCTTCTTTGAATTAATGAATAAGTACTGGAGAATTTTGAGAGGAATAAAGAACATTTAGAGAGGTAGATTTCAATTTATTTAACCATTAATGTCAGTAGAATTCAACAATTTTGTTTAAATAAATGAAGAATATGAAAGAGCTGGCCAAGGGTAGTGTCCAGTAGAAAAAAAAAATCATCTTTTAAAATCTTATTTTGTGGGCAGAGAGAAAATCATGAAAATAAACACAGTAATCAGTACTATTAAACACTGTTCACTTTCTGAACAAGACTTTCATCTGAACATCTCAGCTTCCTGATTGCTTCAAGAAGATTGCTGATGAGCTGGGTCAGTCTGATATGTAGGTAAATTAGATGGCATGATCTGAAGAATGCCAGGAAGGACAATATTAATTAA
Organism: Myotis lucifugus; assembly: GCF_000147115.1. Lineage (NCBI taxonomy): Eukaryota > Metazoa > Chordata > Mammalia > Chiroptera > Vespertilionidae > Myotis > Myotis lucifugus. The sequence goes on along the minus strand of NW_005871050.1, from coordinate 10,342,659 downwards.
AAATGTCTGCCAACCAACTTCTCATAGTATTTGGAATTCAAAATTTTCATAGTAATCATTACCTATGATTACTAAAAGCTCCAGCTAAAATGCATATGTGCTATGTAGGAAAAGTAAACACATGAAGTACTTGTTACTCATTAAAATTTGGACCTCCTTTAGTCTTTCTGGATGCTGTCACCCAGTAATTCAGAGCCAAGACCCAGGTAAATAGGGCTCTGAAAAATAGAGTGGAATTGGATTGAAGAAATGTGAAGGAAAAGGCAGATTCTACACTGGAGACATGAGTTTGAACTCTACAAGTATCATTAGATGGGGGTGGGTCAAAGGACAGAAAGGGAAACCAAAAGAAAAAATGGGAATTCATCTAACTTGGCAAATTGAAATTTTACCAAGGACTGGTCCTCTGCCTAAGAACATAATTTGTGTCACCCAAAGATCAATAATTAAGTCTGTACATTGCATGAAACTTGGGTCTTTTTTAACATTTTCAATAAAAGCTCCTTAATGCTTAAGAGAGTGGAGATGATGCAAAAATCAGGGACAAAACTGGAGCTGCTGTTCTCTTCCTTTTCTAATGAGAATGGGCTGCGAATTAAGGTGTCCATCCTAATTGCACACTCACATTTTGTAAGTGTTGTTTCTTTAGAATGACCATAAGATGTGAGTCAAAGCTTTGCTATAGAATTTATGTTTATAATCTCCATGCATCTTTCTAATGCAGTGGTTCTCAACCTTCCTAATGCCGCGACCCTTTAATACAGTTCCTCATGTTTTGGTGACCCCCAACCATAAAATTATTTTCATTGCTACTTCATAACTGTAATTTTGCTACTGTTATGAATCGTAATGTAAATATCTGATATGCAGGATGTATTTTCATTGTTACAAATTGAACATAATTAAAGCATAGTGATTAATCACAAAAACAATATGTAATTATATATGTGTTTTCCGATGGTCTTAGGCCACCCCTGTGAAAGGGTCGTTCGACCCCCAAAGGGGTCGCGACCCACAGGTTGCGACCCACAGGTTGAGAACCACTGTTCTAGTGTGTCATCTGACATTTGTTATTACTTGCTATGGACTGGTTTTGAATAACTTATGACATATTTACGACAGCAAGGGATGTGGAAATCATATGAACAAAGCATATAAAAGCAGCTAAATATTAACAATAACTGAAAGGGCAAAATCAGTAATCTGCCTTGTTTCTCATTAGTTCATTTTTTTAAAAAATATATTTTTTACGGATTTCAGAGAAGAAGGGAGAGGGATATAGAAACATCAATGATGAGAGAGAATCATTGATCATTGCCTCCTGCATGCCCCACACAGGGGATCGAGCCCACAACCAGGGCCTGTGCCTTGACCAGGAGTCAAATTGTGACCTCCTGGTTCATAGGTCTATGCTCAACCACTGAGCCCCTGGCTGGGCTCTCATTTGTTCATTTTTAAGTGTTCTTGATTCATGTTTCAGTCTCAAGTTTCTCTCTGTTTAAAGACTTTTGCATACTACTCATGGAATGGCAAGTTCAATAAACTCTGGATTGTATTATTACTTTTGTAAGTAAACTCTCCTGAACCAGAGAAACCTGTAACATTTGGTCCCAAAAAATAATTTGGTGTTTCTCTTCTGTGATTGACAGCAGATGTCAAAATGTAAGAGCAATAAATCTGACTAGGAGCGGGCAATTGGGCCTGAAGAGAAGAGGTAAAATGCAATATGGAATATAATTAGGAATCCAGAACCCGGATATGGACATTCTGCCTTGAAACCACCAAACAAAATGTACAATCTAAACCATGGGCAGAGCTATTCACTATTTCAAATCTAAAAAATCATCTTGATGTTAATGCCAGCATGTGACAAAATTGGAATTCAACCCTAGTTCCTCACATGCCAGAACTGATGCATTTTTAATTATGCTGTGGCTGTTAGGTCATCTGACTGCTAGTTTCACCAAGGTGAGAGTAGAAGCCCATAAGTAAAACTGACTAAATCTGTCTCTGTACCTTTTTCATGTTTAGAGCCATCTGTGATAGCACCTGCAATACTTGCTTCTACTCCGCTGGTACTAGGTCTGTGCCATTTGGCACAACTGTCATCTGAAAATACAAGAAACTCTGAGCAGAGCTTTTACGTAAAGGGGGGAAGGGTGTCATAAAACAAAAAGTCTGGGAGTAGGCTGTTACTAGTACAGTGACTGACATTGGTTCAGTAATTCAGCGATGGCAAGGACTCTGTTTCTAAAATGTTCTTGGTGTTTTCCTCAGGACTACAAGATGGTTCCTGCATGGGTCAAGGTGCTCCAGAGGCAAAGATTCTTCCAGCGTCTCCAGACAACCCAATGTCATAATGAGGGCACAGTGAACTAAAAGCAGTTGGAGAAAACTGTTACATGGGAGAATCAAAGGTTCCTGGAGTCAAATATCATCCTTTGGCAGTTTTGCAAAGATTCAGATTTGCTACTAAAGTACTAATGGAATTAGAAATCTGAAGCTAGTGTAAGCACCTTGCTTTGCCTTTCAGGGGTACATCAAAAAGGAGAGTCTAGAAAAGAATTCATGTTGCCCTGAAGAGGCCTTAGAAAGCTAGAAGAAGCAGGGCTATTTACTTGCTGAATGTTGAGTGGTAAGAAGCACATACATTTGTCAGACAATTGGCCAAAGGCTTCTTTCAAATCTCAATAGCATCTCTCATTGATACAGAGAAAGTGTACTTTCAGACTTTAAATATATAGGTAAGGCAAGAAAGAGGAATTTTACTAAGTTTACCCATGCTCATTTAGAAGGAAAAACTTAGTGCATCTCATGTGAAATTAAGTAAAACAAACAAACAGTCAAACAACATTTAAATAATTAAAATCCCAGAGCAGAGGGAAGCAGGTAAATTAACATCAAAACCCACACATATACACTCTCAGGAGATGCTTTTGTCATTGATGGGTTACAGAGTCATACATTTGCAAATGTACATGGGATGATTTCTAGGTTCAGAAATTAGGATCAGCAAAACAGGAAGCTTCATTAATCAGATGTGCTAATATACCCTTGCTTTGTGTTGAGGAAAACAAGATAAAATAATTTGGACTTAAACCAATCACCTATACCTTCTACGTGTCCTTGTATACTAACAGGATATGCTCAGCATGCTGCGAGATGATGAGGATTCAGACATGAAAGACAGCCAGTGTCTGCCTTCAGGTAGCTCATATTCTACTGGGGATCTCTCTCTTTCATTCCCTTCATCAACTCTGACAAATTTGCAATAGCACCTAGATGCTTCTTATCATTGATATAGTCTGATATTCTTGTCATTCTCTGTAAAAGGCAGTTATTTTCTCAAGAGTTGTCATCTAACTCAAGCTTTTATACTTGAACTAGAGGCCCGGTGCATGGAATTTGTGCCCAGGGGGGGTCCCCTCAGCCCAGCCTGCACCCTCTTCAATCTGGGACCCCTCAGGGGATGTCCGACTGCTGGTTTAGGCCCCATCCCTCTCACAATCCTGACCACTGGCTTCTAATTACTCACCTGCCTGCCTGCCTGGTCACCTCTAACTGCCCTCCTGCTGGCCTGATCGCCCCTCACTGCCTCTGTGTGCCGTCCTGGTTGCCCCTAACTTCCCTGTGCTGCGGCCAGGTCACCCCCAACTTCCCCCTCCCTGCTGGCTTGGTCGCTCCTAACTGCCCCCCCCATCAGCCTGGTTGTCCTCAACTGTACCCCTCCTGCTGGCCTGGTTGCCCCTAACTCCCCTCCCACCACTGGCCTGGTCATCCCCAACTACTCCCCCTGCTGGCCTGGTTGCCCCTCACAGCCCACCGCCAGCTTGGTCACCATAAGCAGCCTGCTGTTCAGTTATTTGGTTGTCCCTCACTAACCCCCACTGCCAGCTTGGTCACCCCACACAGCCTGCTTGTTCAGTCGTTTGGTCATCCCTCACTAACCCTCTTGTTGGCCTGGTTTAGGCAGCCATCTTGTGAGGGCATGAAGGTCAATTTGCATATGACCTCTTTATTATATAGGATATTCCGTTTATTCTTTAAAACAATAAAGCTCTTTATTTACAAACAGTCAAAGCTCTTGTTATTTTTATCTATAAGTGAACAAGTCATGCCCTAGTTTGAAAAAAATTAAATGACTTGCCCAGCTGGTGTGGCTCAGTGGTTGAGCATCGACTTATGAACCAGGAGGTCATGGTTCATTGCCCAGTCATGGGACATGCCTGGGTTTCGGACTCGATCCCTAGTAGGGGGCATGCAAGAAGCAGCCGATCAATGATTCTCATCATTAATGTTTCTATCTCTCACTCCCTCTCCCTTCCTCTCTGAAATCAATAAAAATATATTTTAAAAAAGTAAATGACTTTATCTAGTTGTTCCCCAAACTCTTGATCATGGCATTAAACACCTTCCACAATGTGTTTTTATTCTTAATTTGCCAGTTACTCTTGGAAGGACCTTATGCTCCAACCAAACAGAATATAAAATCCTGTGATAATATGTCCTATAATAAAGTAAACTTGGTTCTAACTTATTTGGCCACTGGCTCCTATATTCTTTGCAGGCCTAGTAGCCAATACAATGAGGTAAAATTTCTTACTTTTGTCCATGGAGGTAAGAGGCAAAATGTGAGCCTGGTTGGGGAATAACTAAGCAATCTAATTTTTAGAGGTAGATAGATGCATGTCCCATGTCACAAGCCTTACCCAATCTCATTGGATCTTTCCAAGGGAACATGTGCCAAGTATTGGAATATTATTGTAATTACTACTCTTGTTCTGAAGGAACCTTGCCAGTCACCCACCATGTGGTGCCAAACTACACCCAGGACCTAAACCAATTTGAATTGTATAACCAGATCCCTAGCTGAATAGGCCAGTCTTGATCCTTCTAATAACCTCTCAAAAATGTACCCCCACATTTTACACAATTGAGTTTTTTGGCTACATTGCTTATTGTACGTTACAAATTTTACCGTAAGTTCTTTCCCATTAACAAACACATCCAGAATTTTTTCATATCACTATCTTTACTCAGTCTATCTCCTGCTTGTACTATCCTTCTTGTTAGAATCCTTTCAGTTCAGTTCCAGCAAAATCTTTGTTTGTTTGCTTCGTTAATCCTTATTTAAGGATATTTTTCCATTGAATTTTAGAGAGAGTGGAAGGGAGGGGAAGAGGCAGAGAGAAAAACATTGATATGAGAAAGACACATCAATTGGTTGCCTCCCATATGTGTTCCAACCAGGGCCAGAGATAGAGCCTTCAACCAAGGTACTTACCCTTGACTGAATTCAAACTCAAGACCCTTCAGTCTGAGGGCAGATGCTCTATCCACTGAGCTAAACTGGCTAGGGTTTAATTCATTTTATTTTACTTTTTTTTGGTAAAAGACCAGCTATTAAATTTCAGTTTTTGTGAGCCAGATAGCCTCTGTCATAACTACTCCACTCTGTTGCCATAGCATGAAAGTTACCACAGACGATACATAAATGAATGAGCATGGCTCTGTTCTAGCAAAACCTATTTACCAAAATGAGCAGCAGGCCCTATTCCGCCCTCAGGGTCACAGTTTGTCCAGGCATAGTGTCAGATGTTTCCTTCCCCAGTGCTCTGGCTAGAATGAATCTCTTTCTCCTCTAGAATTCACAAAACTTTGCTTAGGCCTTCTGACAATGCTTGTTACATTCTGCCTTGTAGTTTAGGTATATTTTTTTCTTCCCCCTCCTTGTGGTTTGAAAATTCCTTTATTCATTTTAGGTGTTAAATAAGCTATTACTAAATTAAATCAAAAAAACAATGAAGAACAGTCTTATTTGTATTTTATAATTAAAAAAATATATTTTTATTGATTTCAGAGAGGAAGGGAGAGGGAGAGAGAGAGAGAAACATCAATGATGAGAGAGACTCATTGATCAGCTGCCACCTTCATGACCCACACTGGGGATTGAGCCCATCACCCGGGTATGTGTCCTGATCGGGAATCAAACTGTGACCTCCTGGTTCATAGGTTGACGCTCAACCACTGAGCCATGCTGTCAGGCAGTATTTTATAATTTGTAGCATAAAAAAATCTCTCTCAATCCTGTGTGTTAGTATTGGAGACAGTGGAGACTCATAGTTTGCCTAATTTCTGTTTTACTCCTGTTCCTTAGTTATTCACCTACTGATTTTAGCTGGAAGTGTGACTGCCTGAAATGAAAACTATAATTTTTACTTTCCATTTTAATTAGATGTGGCTTTGTGACCATGTTTGGGTACAACAGAATCAAATGCAACCTCTGAGAAGTGTACTTAAAGGAAGTGTATTTATATTTTTTATCCCGTAGAGTTGAGCAGACATTTAGATCATGTGATGTAGAACTCACATTGAAAGATCAACAAAAGATAGAATGAGCCTGTCTTTCATGAAAGTGGAGCTGATTTACCAACTCTGGGCCTTCAGATTTCTTTATATAGAAGAGAAATAAATTCTATTTTATTTAAGCCACTTACATTTGGAATATCCATTCCCAAAGCCAATCATCACTGGCGTGACTAACAATTTTCTAGTTAATGAAATCAAAATTATGGCCTGAGTTTGAGTTACTTCCCAGGGTCAGAGGCCTTCCTGGGCTGTTCCCATTAATTGTGCAATTCTTTACAATAACAGGACAACAAGAACAAGGAAACCTGCATGTTGACACATTTCCTCCTTGCTTCAGTTACATCCAGCATTGACATTGCCCTGCCTATGAAAACCTACCCTTCACTTTTCCCTCTAGCTTTCCACTAGCACAAAGCTTGGTGTCACTCAGTGCAGCCTGGCCCCAATTGAGCCATTGTTGACATGGTGTTTCCTCTTATTAGTTGTTGTTCACCTCTCACTAAATAGTTTCACTCAATAAGTATAAGGCCTCCACTTGCTATTCTTTCTACACCGTATTCCTTGAATGTTCCTCGCCTAAGTCATAAGCAATAAATGAATTATGTGTAATATGGAAAAAGATTAGGCTATCCTTCCATCCTCCTCTTTAAAAATCACTTTCCCTGACAACTTCCTTTATTTCAGAAGGGATATGGTTACTTGGGTGACTAAATTACTGGCCTGTTTAGATTCTATTCCCCTCTTCCTTCCCACTACTCTCAAATCGTTTCCTTCCCTTTTTTGCTAACAAATAGCTAATTACCTCTGGAAGGATTAAGCTAAACTACCTTTTATAACCCCCACCCCTCCTAGAATTTTCAAAGCTATTTCTTGCCTGAGGTTATCTTGAAGGGACCTGAACTCTTCTATTTCTTCAGAACACTTAAAGCATTTTCAAACATAAGAAAACTGAAGTGTTTTAACGTGCCATTTCTTTACAGAATACATGAGAAACTCACTCCTCCTTATGTATCTGTACCTTTGTGTTTTTTCTTTCTCAGTCCCTCAGTCTGTCTTCTAAGAGAATGCACACTCTCAGAATGCATTTGGGAGGTCTCCTGAGTAAAGAAAACAGAAATATTTTTTTTTATAAACAGATGCATCCTTTTAGTATTACAAATGACCGACATAACTTTCTGTTTCATCAATTAAATTTCAGCCTATTGGTTCTAAAATTCCATCTACATTCATTCTCATTTTTGTCTCTCTTGCTTTCCTTGTTTTCTGTTATTGTTAGTTAAATATGTAGCAGCAGAATTCCATGTTTCAAAATTTCTCTTCAGCCCAGCTGGCACAGGAGGTCATGGTTCAATTCCCGGTCAGGGCACATGCCCAGGTAGTAGGCTTCATCCCCAGTGTGGGGCATGTAGGAGGCAGCTGATCAATGATTCTCTTTCATCATTGATGTTTTTATCTCTCTCTTCCTTTCCCTTCCTCTCTGAAATCAACACAAATATATATTTTAAAACATTCCTCTCCACTGATATGAGTTGCTTGTAGGAAATCCAGAAAAGTTTAGCCATCAAAGTATTAAACAGGAATCTTATGTGGCTAAGAATAACAAGTAAACAAAGGGCTCATGAGTTCAAAGGCTACGCCTATGTGAGCATAAAATATAATCAAACATTTACTATCTGGAGGTGATTAATTATATATGTATTAAAGTTAAAATAATCCAAAAACAGAAAACTATTTACCTGACTTGGATTCTAATTTAATATTCAATAGTGTTTAGTGGATGAGAAAGACAATCAGTAACAGACTAATGTTCAACAAGGGCCACTTAAAGAAACCTGTTTCCTTACATGACAAAGACAATGTCTTAGAGAGCTGAAGGCTTCATCTTCAACAGTCTTTAAAAACAACAATCACTGGTTTTTGTAGTATGCCCATACTAATTTGGAAAAAAAAACAAAACAGGGAAGCTAATAATCCCTAGAATGTCAGCAAGTCTAGTCCTATAATATAAAAAGTTCAGTAAGGGTTGTATAGCATTTTATTATTATTACTATTACTGTTACTAATGATGGTAGTGATAGTATTAGTATACTTCTAGATGAATTTGAGAATAAAAATATATTAGAAAAAAATTTACAAGAGCCTTTAACATGTGTTGCTTCATATAAGAACCCTATAAGCTAACTCAGACAAATACTTTTAATTCCACTTTGAGTCTGATGTCTATTTTGTGCTTCCTTGATGCCCAGCGACTCCAGTCAGGACACTTTACTCATAAGTCTGTCATCAGTTTATCTGATCATTTTGGCTCACACAAAGGTACTTTTTTTTTTTTGAATCCTCACCAGAGGATATTTTTCCATTGATTTTAGAGAGAATGGAAGAGAGAGGGAAAGATAGAGAGAAATATTGATGTGAGAGAAACACACTAATTGGTTGCCTCTTGTACACGACCTGACCAGGGCCTGAGCTGGGGAGGAGCCTGCAACCAAGGTATGTGACCTTGACCAGAATTGAACCCAGAACCCTTTGGTCCGCAGGCTGGTGCTCTATCCACTGAGCCAAAAGGGCAAGGGCCACACAGGTATTTATTTAAAGCTCTTCAGGTGATATTAATATATAGCATGTATTGAGAATCAATCCATGTCAATTTGTTAATATGGTATAACTCAAATAACAATTGAGTACCAAGAGATACTTTATGAGAATGCCTCCCTCATATTTCATAGGGCATAAAAACAACCTAGTGATCTTGTAAAAATATAATTTCTTACCCTGGCCAGCATTGCTCCATGGTTAGAAGATCAGCTTGCACATCTAAGGGTCTTGGGTTCAATCTCTCTCTTAAAAAAAACATAATGGAAAAAATATCCTCCAGTGAGAATTAACAACAACAACAACAAAGATAATTTATTGGACTCCATTCCCAGTGATCCTAATTTAGTGAATCAGAGTGAATCTCCCTGAATCTTCATTTCTACAAATTTATAGATGGTATCCAAAAACCACACTTATGCCCTAAACCAGTGGTTCTCAACCTTCAGGCCCTTTAAATACCGTTCCTCATGCTGTGACCCAATCATAAAATTATTATTTTTTTAAAATATATTTTATTGATCTCTGGTTAGGGCCATAAAATTATTTTTGTTGCTACTTCATAACTGTAATGTTGCTACTGTTATGAATCATAATGTAAATATCTGATATGCAGGATGGTCTTAGGCGACCCCCGTGAAAGGGTCGTTCGACTGTCAAAGGGGTCACGACCCACAGGTTGAGAACCGCTGCCCTAACCGGTTTGGCTCAGTGGATAGAGCCTGGGCCTGCGGACTGAAGGGTCCCAGGTTCGATTCCAGTCAAGGGCATGTACCTTGGTTGCGGGCACATCCCCAGTAGGAGGTGTGCACGAGGCAGCTGATCGATGTTTCTAACTCTCTATCTCTCCCTTCCTCTCTGTAAAAAATCAATAAAAATATATTTAAAACAAAACAAAACAAAAAAACACACTTAGAGAACCACAAGTTTATACCAAAAGGCTGAGCTTGTGGTATGAAATTTCAGGTTTTCTAACAAGTTAAGAATAAATACTTGGTGGAAAGAGTTGGATTTGAACATACAGAGACCTCTCAATTAATTCTATGACAAGAAATGTGTAAAAAGACAAAGCAAGAATGTAATTGGCAGACAATGTTTTCCTCTTTCAGCTATTAGTATAAAATGGAAAGTAATTCAGAGTCTGTAGGTCAAGGTAGAATTCAGGGAGGGAATATGAATAGAGTGAAGATTTTTGAACAGGGGCTCAAGCGTTGAGCCAGAAAAAAAAGTCAACAAGGTAGCTTGTCATTGTAGAGCTGTAACTCAGAATAAAAGGACAACTCTGTCACATGATTTCACAACATGTTGGTTTGTGACAGTAATGGTGGGCTTTGTAGCATAAAATGGATTGCCATAAACACTGGTAAAACATGGCAAATGCAGAGTGGCAACTAATGTGACAAGACAAATCTCCCTCAAAAGATTAAAATGCAGCACCTGCCTTAACCTCAGGCCATGGGTGAAAAGGACATAGACATTATATTTGGGCAAGATAAGTGAGAGAACAATTGCCATTCTCTCCTACAAAGTGCAATTACAGTTCCAGAGGGAAAAGGTGTTGTTCCTTTCTTTGACTAATAAACTCACTCCAGTATCCTAGGGAGAGCAATTCACACCTCCTTTTTGAGAGGTAAGAGGCAGTATTTTTACCTGAGTGAAAAGGATGACAGCCAGAGGAGGGAAAGAAATAAAAAAGCCTGATTTGAAAAGTCAACCAATTCTTTTCAGAGTAAATTTCTTGGTTACACAGGTTTGATGGTGTTTATTGCTCAGAGTGCCAGCTCTAAACTGATGTTTTTGATGTAGAAGTATTTGGGATGAGGGGAACAAGCTAAGGAAGCTGTGGAAAGGGTCAGAGTGAATTAGCATCCTTCATCCAACATGACCACCACCCATCACCCTATAACTGAACCCCAGGTGTAGGAAAAGGCTACCTTAGCATCTTCCTTTCTGTGGGCAAAATATGTCTTCTCAGGATCATTAAAAGATTCTCTTATCCAAGATCTATATTTTATGCTTCTTTTCCATTCCCACTCCCAGGTTCAGAGAAGTCTAGCTCAATGTTATATACAAGAGATGTACTGATTGAATGACTATTTATTTAACTCTGAAATACACCGGGCTCTACTAGGGATCAAAGGCCTCATGACAATCATGCTCTCATCCATTACAGTCAAACCTGGATTCCCAAATGTCGCCCATCTTCAACAATTCAGTTCTTGACTAAGTTGTTTACAGAAAAATGTTTTGGTTGTGGAACAAAACTTCTCAGGAGGTAAACAAAAGAGAGAATGCTTGAATAAAAGTCTGTTTACCACTAAACCTTACTGTGGGTGCCGGGTAATGACGTCACACAGCAACGCCTGGCTTCCTCTCCCTAGCGACTAGCCTCCTTGGAGTTTCTTCAGCCCAGGAACACAACTTACTTTATAGCCAGATGCAAACTTTTTACAGTTTAACCAAATGTCTGTGAAGCGTTTTCACATGCCTCATCTCATTTGATCCTAACAGAAGTCCTGGAGTAGGTAGACAGGAGATTTGGTAGAATCTTATTTTCTTTTCATTAGCCAGAAAATGGAGATTTAGAAAGCTTAGAAACTTGACCCGACTGAAAAGAAGTAAGAAATGGTGGACCTTGTCCTGACCAGTTTGGCTCAGTGGATAGAGCATCGGCCTGTGGACTGAAGAGTCCCAGATTCGATTCTAGTCAAGGACACGTACCTTGGTTGCGGGCACATCCCTGGTGGGGAGTGTGCAAGAGGCAGCTGAACGATGTATCTCTCTCATTGATGTTTCTAAAACTCTCTATCCCTCCCCCTTCTTCTCTGTAAATAATCAATAAAAATATATTTAAAAAAAAAAAGAAATGGTGGACCTTGAAAATGACTTCAGTTTTTCTTACTGCACAGAATATAGTCAAACACTGCCACAGTTAACTATTTTACCCTTTGTTCTCCCTCTACTGAATTTGGGCCTCTAGACACAAACTTGATAGCTAATAATAAAAGGTACTGAACATTACATGACATGCATTTTTTTTATTTTATATACGGATTCTTTTTCACTTCATTCTCACAACATTAAGAAGTAGGTATAATAATAATCTGCTTCATGTTGATACTTCCTGCTGTGTTGCTGACAATTACCTGAAAGAAAAGTTGGGGTGCTTCACTGGGCTGGAAAAAGTTTAGCTACATCAGAAAGCAGGTCTAATTAAGCAAGTTTATCTATCTATATATACAAAGCTCTCGCTGGTGCCAATTACACACATGTGTTTCGATCTGTCATTGTTGATCCTGAATTTGGTTGACACTTCTATTATAGAGAAAGGGCGAATAGCAATATTAAAAGATTTCTTCTAATTAATTTCCTTTCAATGTGCATGAATTTGTGCACTGGACCTCTAGTATGTATATAAAAAATGATATACTTGTCTTATGACAATGCAATGTTTCACTTCAGGCAAAACAAACCTCTTTGGGTAGGTTTTTAGTGAGACAGAGGTCCAGTGAGCATGAAGCAAGTTCTAGTGAAGCAAAGAGACAAAAGAGCGAAAGAATCCCAAAAGAACAGCTACCTGACATTTTTATAGATGGGGTCTCCCCTTCCAAACAATAACATCTCTCCATCCTCCTCTCCATATTCAGTCATCAATAGCTCTCAATATTAAAGGTAAGTTCTAGTGAGTACGTAAATTTTTATTTTTTCCTGTACATTCCATTTCTATTTTTTGCTAAATTTTCATTTATATTTTACTAGAGGCCTGGTGCACCAAATTTGTGAACTCAGGTTGCTAGTGGGCATAGGCCAGGCCGAGGGACCCCACCAGTGCATGATCAGGGCCGGGAGGGAGGTTGGCCAGCCGGGGAGGGACTGCGGGCGGGCTCCAGGGTGTGTCCAGCTTGTCTTGTTCAGTCCCGATTGGCTGGACCCCAGCAGCAAGCTAACCTACCAGTCGGAGCGTCTGCCCCCTGGTGGTCAGTGCATGTCACAGTGACTGGTCAACCAGTCGACTGTCTGCCCCCTGGTGGTCAGTGCACGTCATAGCGAGCAGTTGAGCAGCCTTAGCATATCATTAGCATATTATCATTTGATTGGTTGAATGGCTGACTGGATGACTGGACACTTAGCATATTAGGCTTTTATTATATAGGATGTGATTTTTGTTTTTAAAGTGTTTATAAGTGAAACAGTACATTAGACATGTACTGTATAGAAGAAAAGTTCAAACAGGGAAGTATTTCAGGGTCTGGAGCAGATTAATTCAATTTACATTATTTCTAATGGGAAAAAATGATTTGGTTTTTGAATAAATTGTTTCTCGAACAGGCTTCTGGAATGAATTATGTTCCAAAACCGAGGTTCCACTCTATTTCCCAAACACTGGCAATCAAATTGGCACCTGGCTGTATAGGTTTCTGGGCCCAACACAACATCTACTAAATCAGTGTCTGAGGGTAGGTTAGGGACTTGATTTCTATATTTATAACAAGTCCCTTTGGTAACTGTGATATATCCTAAAAGTGGTTGTTAACCTGAGATGCAGAGAAGAAACATCTGAAGTGCTATTTTTTTTTAAATGAAAAAATTCATGTTTTGGACATTCTTATTCAGTAGGTCTGAGATAAAATTTGGTAGTTGTTTCGTAACATCTCCTGGACTCATCCCTGGTTAAGGAAGGATACTCTGGATTAACATTTACCAGCCCTTTAAACAGAAACTTATTCTCAGAGAGAAAGGGAGAGGGAGAGAGAGATAGAAACATCAATGATGAGAAAATAAATCATCAATAGGTTGTCTGCTGCACGCCCCATACTGGGAATTGAGCCTGAAATCTTAGCATGTGCTCTGACTGGGAATCGAACCATGACCTCCTGGTTCCTAGGTTGACTCTCAACCAGTGAGCCATGCCAGACAGGCCAGGAGCTTATTCTTAACACCCAGGTTGTTATTCTCCCCGTACCCATATACATGTCCTCCATAATTTTCTTCATAATTTTACCAGTAACCTGTCTCCACAAGGCCTCAGGCTTCCTAGGCACCATCCCTACATTCACAGTCCCAGGGAAAATATCAGGCTCAGTGATGCATAATTTAATGATCTACATTGTTTAAAATTTACAACTATTTTGATCATCTCACAAGGAGGTGGGAGAAGGAAATTTACTCAAGGTTCATTGTAATATATTTGTTTATCAAACTACAACCAGGCATACTCATTCTGACAGTTTGAAGTTTATACATCTCCTGATGCAAATATATATTTTGGTCTACTGTTGATGGGAATTGCAGCCTTCAAAGAGGGGGGATGGAAACGCCAAAATCTTGTAATGATGGCTCAGGAGAGGATATTGACAACATAAATGTTACCACAATAATGCACAGTCTCCATCTGCTTCCTACCCGGATGCATTTAGGTGTGTTATTTATATAACACTAGAGGCCCAGTGCATGAAAGTCATGCATGGGTAGGGTCCCTAGCAGCTGCCAGCTGCCAGCTGCCAGCCGGGGAATTCCTTCCCTGGCTGCCAGCCAGGGCCTTCTTTCATTCCGAGCCACCCCCTGGTGGTCAGTGCATGTCATAGTGAGCGCCTGAACTCCTGGTCGGTTGAACTCCCAATGGGACACTTTGCATATTAGGCTTTTATATATATATAGATGTGCATATGCATTTAAATATTTGGGGAGGCTGTTGTAGGAGTAGGTGTTTCCATCAGGTCTCTTTAACTGGGAACATAGCAGGTTTGGCCATTACTGTGTAGTAGAGACTGTCATCAAATCTCTGTTTTCCTGTCATTGTCTCTAAGGCTATTCATGGGCAAGGAAGTAAAAATTCATAAAGTGTAATCAGCAGAGAATTTCTAATTTCCTCCTCCATCCCACTCTACTGAATTTGGGACTCTAGACACAAACTTGGTAGCTAATAATAGAAGGTACTGAACATTACATGGCATGCATTTTTTATTTTATATACGGATTATTTTTCATTTCATTCTCACAACATTAGGAAGTAGGTATAATATTACCAGTATCTTCACCATCCACATTTTACAGGTGAGGACACTGAAACACAAAGAGTTTAATTTTTTTCACACTCAGTCAATGACA
>NW_005871050.1:10159215-10327490 GCF_000147115.1 Myotis lucifugus | reverse complement strand
TTTATTTCAGAGAGGAAGGGAGAGGGAGGGAAAGATAACATCAATGACGAGAGAGAATCATTGATCAGCTGCCTCCTGCATGCCCCCACTGGGGATAGAGCCTGCACCCAGGAATGTGCCCAGACTGGGAATTGAAGCATGACCTCCTGGTTCATAGGTCGAACCTCAATCACTTAGCAATGCAGGCCGGGCCAGAGTCAGAGCTCTTAACCACCATGGTATACTTCCTCCTAAGGAAACCTGTTATAGTAGAAACAAAACCTACTGCCATCACTTCTGAGGTGGGTGATCTTGGGCAAGTTACCTAACCTCTTGGAGTCCCAATTTCCTCTCTATAACATGAGAAAAACAGTATAGTAGAGTCACATATGTCTGCATTTAATTTAGAAGCTAACTTCAATAACCTAACATCTCAATCATCCCTAAGGTACAATCACACTATCTAGTGTAATCTTCATACAAAATATATCTGAACATGTATTAAAGTTATGGAGACCTAACATAAAGCTAGTATGAAGTAAAATGTGTAGACTATCAGCAACACTTTAGAATTCTCTAGTCAGTCTCTATCCTCTTCTAAGGATTGGCTAGTTATCTCAAAGGCAGTATGGTATACATGTTTTTCACACCAGCATATAATGTTTCCTATAATTTTAGCTCTTCCCCTTAGTTTAAAGAAACTCTGAAACTTTAGTGCGCATAAAAATTATGTATACTTTTCTTTCTGAGCAATTTAAGGGATTTTGATGGATAATTTTAACTCTGTATCATCTTCATATATTTGTGTGAAGTACAAATATCCAAGTATCCAATACCTCTGTCCTTACTCCAGAGTTGTTGTGAATACCAACTAATATAACATTTATGAATAAATAACACTGCCTGGAATACAATAGTCATTAAAAAATCTAAAATGTGCATGTGAATATGAATAGTATGCAGAATAAATTCATCATAGCAAGAGATCCAAGATCAGACTCCCTGGTTTATTGTTTTTTTCCTCCACTGACTAGTCATGCAACATGTATTATTTACTTAATCACCCTGTAACTAAAGTTACCTCCTGTATAAAAAGTGAGAAAAATAACAGTCTTGCAAGATTAATAAAAGGACTAAATGACTTAATATATGAAAATATTTAGAATAGGATCTGGCACAGAATAAATTATAATTATTATTACTATTTATTCAAGAAGGTAATTTCTTTATTAGCTCTTGAAGAAAGTTATGGCAAAAGATTGTTGGAAGAAAAGTGAAAGGAGTCATTCTCAGATCATGATATGCACAGAAGCCAGACAGATCAAGGTGGGGATAGCCTGAGTAGCTACAGTCAGGGGCACCAGTAAGGATAGGCAATCATCCTCTGCATTTCCAGATTCTGGAGAGACAATTCCCTTTGGATGTGTCAGAACTGTGTAGCTCACAGCAGACCTATTTGCAGCAGCTTGCTAGGTACTCTAGATTTCCGGTTTCAATTAGATTAGTGATATTGCGTCTTGCAGTCAATAGCTATAATAGCACCTGTTTTCTTTCTAACTAGGACATAAAAACATCATTTTCTATCTTGCATGTTTATTGGAACCTCTCTGGTGCACAACAAATAACTACCATAAAGTCTCTGAGGTTTAAGATTGCCTTAGCTTTAGATATAATATGTAATATAGCAATTGGTTTAATAGTCTGAATTTAAATAAATATATTTACAAGAACTATTTTGCTGCTTGAATAATCTCTGCAAAATTCAAAACATGAAGTAGTAACACTAAATATTGTTAATGTTCTAGGTATCTCCTTCCTGAAGCCCATTGTAAGCACTAAAAACTTGACAACATTTCTATGATGACAAAAGGAGCAAAACACAGGGTCTTCACATTTTGCCATGGAAAGTATAAAAGTCAGATCATATGCAAATTAAAAGGAAAACAGGTACTTGTGGAGTGCCAGCTAAGTCAAGGGTTCAGTGAGCCTGATGGGGAGGGGGGGGTTGGCGCGAAGGATGTAGAAATGACAAAAAGAATAAGCTGGGTCTAGGTGGATCTCCAGTGCCTGGCTAAGGCCACACAGAGAGGAGACCCAGACAGCAAGCTGAGCCTTTATTTTATAGCCAGAGGTAAACAAGGTAGTGGTCACCATAGTTACAATGTTCTTGTGAGTTTCACTTGTTTTGGCAGCACTTGCTGCACCTCCCACAGCCCATTAGCTACCCAGATAAGATCTAGGGAGTGTCATAAGGTCAACCTTAATCATGCTAAGAGGGCTGTGCCCTCTAATATGGGACTTGTTTGTGTCTCTGAGAACAGGTCAGTCCAAGGCTTAACCCTATAGCTCAGTGGTTCTCAACCTTCTGGCCCTTTAAATACACTTCCTCACGTTGTGACCCAACCATAAAATTATTTTCGTTGCTACTTCATAACTGTAATGTTGCTACTGTTATGAATCGTAATGTAAATATTTGATATGCAGGATGGTCTTAGGTGACCCCTGTAAAGGGTCGTTCGACCGCCAAGTGGGCCGCGACCCACAGGTTGAGAACCGCTGCTCTACTTGATGAGATGTCACATTTCTGTGCTAGGATTAAAATGTAGGGTAGTTTAGATTCAAGTACCAAGGTGGTGTGGTAGGGATGCACAAGTGCTATAGAAATTCAGAGAAGTGAAAGACAGTTTACAGTTGAGAGAGTTAAGGAAAGTCCCATGGAAGAAAGACTGAAGGGTTGGTATGTTGCATGATAATTTTATTTTTTTTATTTTTTTTAACTATTTTTATTGATTTCAGAGAGGGAGAGGGAGAGAGAGATAGAAACACCAATGATAAGAATCATTGATCGGCTGCCTCCTACACAACCGCTACTGGAGATGAGCCTGCAATCTGGGCCTCCTGGTTCATAGGTCCACGCTCAATCACTGAGCCATGCCGGCTGAGCATGGTAACTTAATTTTGTACAGTTTGATGAGCAAATTTCTTGGTGCTTTTTATCCCCACTGAAGAGAGGAGAGTCTTAGAGATCTAGGGTCTCCTTAACTGCAGAGAAGGAAGAACTGAGGTTTTATAGTTTAGAGTAAGTAAGGAAAAGGTGACACCTTGAAGATAACATTGAGTGAGGAAGCCCCATAGAGGGAGTGACAAGTATTGACTGTTATCGGCTGAATTGTGCCCCTCCCTCAAATTCACTGAGTCAAGTCCTAATTCCCAGTACCTCAAAATATGACTGCATTTGGATATAGGATATTTTCAAAGGCAAATAAGTTAAAATGGAGTCATTAGGGTGGACTCTAATTCAGTATGACTGATGTCATAAAAACAGGAGATTAAGACACAGACATGTACAGAGGGAAAACCACGTGAGACACAGGAAGAAGACTGCCATCTACAACCCCACGAGAGAGGCGTCAAAGGAAATAACCCTGCTGACCCCTTGATTACTGACATCTAGCACCAGAGCTGTGAGAAAATGAATTCCTGTTGTTTAAGCCACCCAGTCTGTGGTAACTTATAATAGCCCTAACAAACTAATACAGTGAATTAAAACAACAGCTATTATTTAGCTCTCATTTTTGCTGGGCACTTCTTTTGTGCTGGGTTGATGCAGCTAATTTTTTATATATATTATTGATTTATATATTTCATATATTTTTATTTAACATATTTTTATCTCAGAGAGGAAGGGAGAGAGAGAGAGAGATAGAAATGTCAATGATGGGAGAGGATCATTGATCAGCTGCCTCCTGCATTCCCCCTACTAGGGATTGAGCCCACAACCTGGCATGTGCCTTGACCAGGAATCGAACTGGTCAGGTTCGTAAGTATATGGTCAACCACTAAGCCACACCAGCTGGGCTGGCTCAGCTAATCTTGATTGGCCTCACACATATGTCTGAGGTTGCTCATCAGATAGAAGCTGGATGATCCAGGATGACTTCACCCACATATCTGGAGGTCGACAGTCTTGGCTATGATATCTTACTGTTCCATGTAGCCTAACTCTTACCTGAGCTGCCTTACATAGTGATTTCTGGGTGTCTAGAGCAGTAATAAAGAACAAGCTCTAAAGTTCAAGTATTTTTCAGGCCTCTTGCTTATCTCACATTTGCTAATATTACATTAGCCAGAACATGTCACATGACCAATCCCTGCTTTAAGCAGGAGAGAAAATGATTTAATCCTTTTAAGAGAACAAGAATAAAGTCACTTTGTGTAGAAGGATGAAAATAATCTGTGGCCAATTTTCAATGTACCATAGAGGAAACAGCAGTTTGTTGGGTCAAAGATTTAAAAGGGAAATAGGTATTTTTCCCCACATTGACCCCTGCTCCTGCCCCCACCCCACCTCACCATTGTCTGTATCCATGGGCTATGCATATTTGCATATAAATTTTTTGGTATATCTCCTCTCCACACAACCCCAACTTCCCTCTGAGATTCATGGACTTAGACAATGGTGTGGTAGGGGCCTGGGGAGGGGGCAGGAGCAATGGTAGTGGGAAAGGAGACATTTGTAATAATTTCAAAAATAAAGATAAATTTTAAAAAAATAAATAAAAGGGAAACAGATCTATGTCTTTATTCCCCTAGATCCGTATAAATTGGTATAAGGACTGGGAGGAGATCTGAGTCATTTGAATGTGAAAATAAGTTTAATGAGGATGATTGGATGAGAACCTATAGAAATTACTAAACATTTATACCTTGTGAGTCTTGATGGTTCTTTGTGACCAAGTTTGGCAGAAATGAGTAAAATTATCATCAGGGCTTTCAGCCTTCAAAGGATCATACTGGACAAGGTATGAAACCTAGAAGTTAAGAAACACTTTATAGAATTATGGCATAGACTAGATGGTGGTGAAACGGAGTCAAGGCAGCACTAGATGACTATAAGGAGAAACAACAGACAATGATGACTCTTAGGGGAACATTCAAATGCCCCTGGAACTCTAATACAACCATAAGAAGGGAGAAGGCATCATACAAAATCCAAAATGACTAATTGAACTTTTCATCGACTTTTTTGAATGGTTACTCAAACCAGATTTAATTTTATTTAAAAAGCACAATTCAATAAATGTGGCTTTTATCACATCCCAAGGGTTGTGGTAAAAAACAAACAAACAAACAAACAAACAAACAAAAAACAAAACAAAAACAAAACCCTACAAGAAGAAATCCATGTGAAAGAGAAGGACATTACAAATAGGGTTCATGTTATTAAAGAAGACTGGGAAAGGTGGAGAGAGAGCATGAAGAAGAGGCAATAGTGGTAGCTCCAAAGTACCTGAGCAGAAGAAATGATGCATATTATGGATCATCTTGAATACTGGACCAAGAAGTTTAGATTTGATCTGGTAAGTCATAGGGGAAAAATAAGCATGAGAATTTTGTAAGCATTATTTTAGGAATATGGAAATTGCCCAAGAATCTGAGTATTCTCAGAAGTATCATGAAATTATGATTAAAAGGTCAAAATAAAATTGATTTAATTCTTTTAAATTTAAAATAACACCTGCAATTTTGCATCCTTAAGCAGATGAAGGAAACATGACATGAATTCAGATGCATGATAATAAATCTCTGGCTTCATTCCCACTGGGGGGTATGCAGGCAACAGCCAATCAATGATTCTCTTTCATCACTGATTTTTCCATCTCCCTCTCCCTTCCTCTCTGAAATCAATAAAAATTCTTACCTAGCAGCAATACATCCAGGCTCCATTGTAATCATTACTTGGGGATCATTTATTCAGCTCCTACTATGTGTCAAGGATTTGGTAAGTTTCTTGATCAATCATGCAACATAATATAACGGAAAAGTGTGGACTCAAAGATCACTGGTTGTATCTCTGCTACTTACTAGTTATGACACTTGGACACTGTTTTTTACCTTTTCGAGTTCCATATATCTTATGAAAAATGGAGGAGAGATCATAACAGTATATATTTCATAGACTTATCCTATATAAAAAAGAGGTGATATGAAAATTGACCATCACTCCAACACACAAGATGGCCACCCCCATGTGGTCAAAGTTGGCCACCCCCATGTGGACACAAGATGGCTGCCATAAGATGGCCAGCAGGGGAGGGCAGTTGGGGGCGATTAGGTCTGCAGGGGAGGGAAGTTAGGGGTGACCAGGCCTGCAGGGGAGGGCAGTTGGGGGGACCAGGCCTGCAGGGGAGGACAATTAGGGGTGACCAGGCCAGCAGGGGATTAGGCCTAAGCAGGCAGTCAGATATCCCTCGAGGGGTTCCAGATTGGAGAGGGTGCAGGCTGGGCTGAGGGACACACACACACACACACCCGTGCACGAATTTCATGCACCAAGCCTCTAGTAATTGATAAATAAGAAAATGTATATAAAACATTTCTCATGGGCACAACTGGTAATTGGTATTTACTAAGTGTTAAAGCTAGACACAGAATAGGACAGTGTTCCTCCCTATCCTTATCACTCTCCCTACCTGGGTCCAGGCTTATATATAATGTCTTACATTAGTTATCATTGCAGCAATTTAGACAAAGCAAAGTACTCAAATGGACAATGACAACTCAGATTTTGTTTTGTTCATTTTCCACTGAGAAAGGAGAGAGTTAAGAAAGCAGTTGCTTGGGGAAAATGTTTCTTCTCTAAACCATGTGGTTTTTGAGACCTTTTTTCAAAGACATTTCACTCTGTGTCCTTGAGATAGTTAATGAGATATGCTAATTTGGGATAAATAGTTCTGCTATGAATTCTTGATAAGAAAACATCTGTATGGCTTTCTTTAATTTCTAGGGAGGAAGTCAAGGTTTGAAGACAATAAAATATGATAAGGTATAAAACATTGCTTTCAAGAAAACAATTTAAAATAATTTAGCCTAACTGCCGTGACTCAATAGTTGAGCATTGAGCTATGAACCAGGAGGACATGGTTTGATTAATGGTCAGGGCATATGCCAGGGTTGCAGACTCCATCCCCACTAGGGGGCATGCAGGAGGCACCCGATCAATGATACACTCATCATTGATGTTTCTATCTCCCTCTCCCTCTCTGAAATCAATAAAAATATATTAAAAAACACACAAAATAACTAATTTATTCTCAATTCAAGCTCTAGGAGAAATGATGATTACATCACATCAAGCAAAGAAAGATGACTCCCGGAGTACCAGTGAATGAGACCCAGGAAATACAAAAAGATAAAAATGCCATGTTGACAAATAGTTGAGTAAAAATGGAAAAGCTCATGGTTGCCTGAATTGAACCTCTGTAACACACGGAGGAACTGTGTTTCTAACCATGTCTCATGGATCAAAATACACTATCTTTAGTTTTTGAGTTATTTCCCTGGTATATTTTTCCGATAATTTTAATTTCAATCTTTCTAACATTTCTAAGTGTGTCTCTTATAGACAATATGTTATTGGCTTTTAAAAAATCAATTGCAGAATTGACTTTATATTGGTGAGTTTAGCCCACTTATATTTATTGTAAAAACTATTATAGAACTTTTCTTCCATTTTTTCTTATGTTCCATTTACAGTGTTATATTTTCCTTTATTTCTACTGTGCTCATTATTTTAACTATTTATATTTTGATTCCATATACTTGATTTTTAATAGCCGTCATGTAACTGCTTTATAATATTAATATTCTCCTTTATCACTTGGAGGGTATTTACTATTCTTATTTTAAATTCCTAGTATCTTTGTTCCAATAATTTTTCTTCTTTTAAAAAAATATATTTTTATTGATTTCAGAGAGAAAGGGAGAGGGAGATGGAAACATCAATGATAAAAGAGAATCATTGATTGGCTGTTGCCTGCATACCCCCCAATGGGGATCAAGCCAGCAACCCAGTCATGTCTCCTGACCCAAAATCGAACCACAACCTCCTGGTTCATAGGTTGAAGCTCAACCACTAAGCTATACTTGCAGGGCCAATAATTCTTCTTCTTATGGTATATTTTATTCAGTTACTTGTCTTCCTTTTACATTGCTTGAATTCCTCAGGTGTTTGTTATTTTGGCCTTTGAGTTCTTGGTCCCATAGAGGTATCATCCAGTGGTCAGCACACTCATTAGTCAACAGAGCCAAATATCAACAGTACAACGATTGAAATTTCTTTTGAGGGCCAAATTTTTTAAACTTAAACTATATAGGTAGGTACATTGTTATTAACTTAATTAGGGTACTCCTAAGGCTTAGGAAGAGCCACACTCAAGGGGCTAAAGAGCCGCATGTGGCTCGCGAGCCACAGTTTGCCAACCACTGATATATATTGGGAAAAGGCCATATTCCAAGGCATTTTGTATCCGATTTGTTGCTTTAGATGGTAGGGAATATGTCCCAAGATATAGGACCTGTCCCAACCATCACAGAATCAATATTAAACATACCTACTTGTTATCACTTCACCCCACAACCACTGTGGTTTGAGGAATAAGCAGCATTATAAATGGCAATCACCTTAGTCTATAATCCATGAGCTCTAAAGTTTGGTGGGGGATAGGATAAAGGAATGAATAACCTAGAATGGCTGGTCACTTTGAAAGTGTTCACACAAACATTCTGGTATTAAACCACTGGCACTAGAAGATCTGGGCTGTTATTGCCAATTTCTGTGTCAACCGACTAATGATAATTCCTAGGTAATGTAGAGAAGAAATAAGAGGATACGAAAGGCTCTCACTCAAACTATTCAGCCACTGTTGTACCTAGCTAATCTGTGCACCAGGCTGAAATAACCTGCACATACATATGCATGTGAGTGCGCACACACACAGACACACACATACAGAGTTTTGACAACCTTTGGTCTCCCCAACGGTTTATCATGTTTTTTTATGTTAACAGCTCCAATCGTGCTTCCCTCTTTGCTTCTGTGGTTTCTCTACAAAGACAACCCAGAGCTCTGTTAGTGCACAATGTTTTCAGAAATAAATGTTGCTATTCCCTTTTATTATTTTTTCATAAATGGTAAAATACAGCATGTACAAAAGGATACATAAAATGACTATACAGTTTAAAGAATAATGATAAAATAAACTTTGATTTATCTAATACCACCATGTGTCCCTTTCTAATTTAGCTTAATAGTTAAGAATGCAGGCTCATGCCTCAGGCTGTGTGTGTTAAATTCCCAAGCTGTACTACTTGCTATCTTCATGAACTCAGGAATATTACAAATCTGCCCTGTGCTTAATTTTTCCAACCTACAAAAAGGGGATAATAATAGAGTCACTTATCATGTAGGTTCTTTTTTTCCTTTAAATTTTAATACATAGAAAGTATCTAGACAATTAACTGGGACATAGTGTTAGCTATCATCATTATTATTATTAACATTATTATTATTATGAACATTACAATCTCATTCTTTAAACTGCAAGGGTAACCAATATTCTTAATTTTGTGTTAATAATACACTATATACTTTTTTATACTTTACCAACTACATATCTGTCCCTAAATAACATGTTGTTTCTTTTGCATGTTATTAAATTTCCCCACAATGGAATTATATCATTTATATTTTTCTGTCTTGCTCTGTTTCCTAAACTTCCTGCTTTTTCAGATTCATACACTTTCATACATACAGAGGTAGGCAAAAGTAGGTTTACAGTTATAATACAAATAAATAATAAAATAATTAATGAAGAATAATACAAAAATAAACTGTTTTGTGTATGCACAACTGTAAACCTACTTTTGCCGCTGCTGTAAAATGATTCCTTTATTTTCACTTCTGTCTAGTTTCTCACTCAACATCTGTTATATACTTGATTTGTTTACTGTTTTCTGCTATTGTGAGCAATGCTATTATTCTTATAAAATATTCTAATGCAATATTGTTACATATGTCTTAGCTCTTTGGGTAAGGCCACATTCACTCTGAATCTTAGTCTTTCTTTCTACTACTATTTTTATATCTCATGCTACTCTTATATAAACATTCTTGGGTATTTATATTTTCTTCATTTGAATAAATTTCTTATATTCATAATGATACCTTTCAGTGTTTCTCCTCTCTATTCTCTCCCATATTTAGTTGCAGAAAATGGATTCAGACCTATCTTTACTTTGAACTTTATGATTGTACTTTTCTATATTGAGGATCCATATAACACACCATCCTGCACAAACAACACCTATTGGGCATATAAATTTAGTAGAACATCCTAAAAGATTGTCTCAAGAAGAGAGTTGTCAGAATTAGAGTTGCAGGCCCAGGGTAATAGGGTATCTGGAATTGAAAGAAGTTAATCACATAGAAAAAACTACCTTTACTCTCAATTTTGTGTCAGGCTGGTTTTATGGAGAAGTCTCCTACTAATATGGTGCCCTAATTAAATAGTGCATCCAGTTTCCTGGATTTAAACTATATCATGGGAAACTGTCACATCAGATTGTTTTCAAAGTATAGCTACATACTTCAAATTGTAGAGAAAGCTCTGTAGTCTAATGCTCTCAGACACTAGTCTCTGACTATCCTGATAATTTGGATATTAAACCCATATGCACACTGAGAAAAGAAGTTCAAAAATGCATGTCAATTATATTATTATTATTTTTTGTTATCTCCAGAGTATTACACTAAGTAAAAATAAGCCAGTCAGAGAAAGACAAGTACCATATAATTTCACTTATATGTGGACTCTAATGAATGAAGCAAACTAAGAATAAAATAGAAACAGATTCATAGATACAGAGAACAAACTGACAGCTGTCAGAGGGGAGTGGGTAGGAGGGTTGGGTGAAGAGTTTAAGGGATTAAGAAAAAAAACCCCTCATAGACACAGGCAACAGTATGGTGATTATCAGAGGGAAATGGGGTGGGGGGAGGTAGAAAAGGGAAAAAGGGAGATAAATGGTGATGAAAGGAGACTTAACTTGGGGTAGTGCACAAATAATACAATGTAGAGATGATTTATCACAGAATTGTAACCCTGAAACCTATATAATTTTATTAACCAATGTCACCCCAATAAATTCAATTAAAATTTCAAAATCCTATCTAATAAAGAGGGAATATGCAAATTGACCATCATGCCATAACAGTCAAGATGGCTGCGCCCACAGCAGAGGCTGAGTTCCTGTAATGAGCCTTAACAAGCAATCAGCAGGGACCTGAGGCTATGCCCCTGCCTGGTGGGGCTTGACAAGGAACCTCAGGCCACATCCCCCATCCCAGTGCCAGGCCAGAGGACCTGAGGCTGTGCCCTCCCCTGGCCTGGTGGGGCTTAACAGGGACTTCAAGGCATGCCCCCTGCCCCAGGCTGGGGGCCTGAGGCTTCACCCCCCACCTGGCGGGGCTTGATGGAGGACCTCAGGCTGCACCAGGGGACCTCAAGGTGCATCAACTGGCTCGGGCCAGGGGACCTCATGTCATGCCCCCTGCCCCAGAGCCAGGCCAGGAGACCTGAGGCCATGCCTCCCACACAGTGGGGCTTAATGGTGGTGGGGCCAGCTGGGTCTGGATCTAGCCCAATGGGGGTGGGGCTGGCTGGGTCTCGCACAATTTCGAGGCACATGCGGGTGGGCAGGGACTTGACTCTGGTTCCCCTGACATGCCCCAGACTCTGACAGGAGGAAGATTTTCATATGCATTTTACTAATTTTCTTTCATCTCTGAAACTTCTATTATAGAGAAAGGGCAAATAGCAATATTAAAATATTTCCTCTAATTAATTCCCTTCTAATGTGCATGAATTTCGTGCACCAGGTCACTAGTCTATATATATAAAAGCCCAGTGACCAGAACAGCAGAACGACCAGAACAACCAGAACGACTGGTGGCTATGACTCACACCCAGCAGCCAACCAGCCTGATTTTGGCCCTGATTGGCTCCCAACACCCCGATCGAAGGTGGAGCTGGCCACCAACTGCCTGTGGCCCCTCCCCTCCCTGCCGGCCCTGTCTGATGGACCCACATCAGGGCAGGCCAGTCGGACCCCACCCGTGCACGAATTCATGCACTGGGCCTCTAGTAAATAAATAAAATGCTACTTCAGGTGGTTGGAAAGCTGTGTTGATATATCCTCGGATTGGTTCATCTGCATTCTTTTTTCCCTCTTCAAACAGATATGTTGCTTACTTTAACTAACCTAATCTCCTGTATTACAGAAAATATTCTACTAGTAAGATTCATTCATGGAATGAGATGCTGGAAAACATAAGAGAACTGCCTTTTTTTTTCATAGGGTTTCATCTCATTTCACATTTTCAGAGACTATGCAAGTCAATTCACTGTAGCTTCTACACTTATTTCTGCATTTTACTTATTTATTTATTTTTAAATCTTGTCATTTTTAAGAAATATTTTTATTGGTTTCTGAGAAGAAGGGAGAGAGATAGAAATATCAATGATGAGAGAGAATCACTGATCAGCTGCCTCCTGCACATCCCCTACTGGGGATCAAGCCTGCAACATGGGCATATGCCCTTGACTGGAATCAAACCTGGGACCCTTCAGTCCATAGGCCAATGCTCTATCCACTAAGCCAGTGGCTGGCAAACTGCAGCTCGTGAGCCACATGCGGCTCTTTGGCCCCTTGAGTGTGGCTCTTCCTAAGCCTTAGGAGTACCCTAATTAAGTTAATAACAATGTACCTACCTATATAGTTTAAGTTTAAAAAATTTGGCTCTCAAAAGAAATTTCAATCGTTGTACTGTTGATATTTGGCTCTGTTGACTAATGAGTTTGCCGACCACTGCACTAAGCCAAACCAGCTAGAGCTTTTTCTGCATTTTAGACCATCTTGTGTCCTTAATTAGTATCCTCTCTATTGCCACCTGCAGATAGAATATAAGAAAGAAGGAAAGTGGAGGCAAATAGATGCTGTAGGATTCAGAGTAATTGATTAGGACTAGACCTATCCAGTTGCAACTTGTGCCATTTCCCTTTTTTTCTTTTCTTTTCTTTTCTTTTCTTTTCTTTTCTTTTCTTTTCTTTTCTTTTCTTTTCTTTTCTTTCTGTTCTTTTCTTTTCTTTTCTCTTTTCTTTTTTTTGTGGTTAATCCTCACCAGAGGATATTTTTTTCCATTGATTTTTAGAGAGCAGTGGAGGGAGTGACGGAGGTGGGGGGAAGAGAGAGAGAGAGAGAAACATCAATGTGCGAGAGACATCAGTTAAGTTGCCTCCTGTATGCCCCCAGACCTGATCCAGGGAACATGCAAGTCAGGTACGTGTTCTTGACTGGGAATTGAACCCATGACCCTTTGGTGTGCAGGATGAGGCTTTAACCGCTGAACTACACTAATCATGGCTCCATCTCACTTTTATCGTTATCTGTGCCAATGGTTTTCAAACTTTGTTTCAAACATACCCCACGTCCTAGGGAGAGTACTAGAGTTACAAGTAATACCTGAAAAGGGGCTCTGTAGTTTTAATTTTTAAAATAACAAAATCTTTGTATTCATTCAAAAAATATATAATTGGGTACCTACTATGTGCCCAGCACAATTGTGGAGACAGTGTTAAACAAGATTAACAAGGACCTGGTTCCTCTATCTACAGTAATTATTCAAAACTGATTAAAATATTACTCATTCCTGCAGAGTCATGAAAAAAAAGGACACCTTCTTTAACTCAGATCATGTATGAACCAAGGGTGTATTCCTGCTATGGCATTTAAATAACTAGATGTCTGATTCATAGGCCTGGAATTAGGCCAAATATTGCCCTATGTCTTGGAATAAGAATTCTTTTGTTTGCCCCTAGATCAATCTTTGGTTCTCTAATTTTCACTTAACTCTAATTGATGCTACTGAAATTTTTATCTTTGTGATGCAAAATCAAATATAGTAGGGCCCCTTTATAAGGCTGACATTCAGACACAGTATGAATATCAGCCCTATAATCTATTCACATTCATAATTTTGCATTTGGAGAGACATATTTTAACCTACTCAAGTATTATTGTGTGATTTTCTTATAATAGCATTGTAATGTTGAAAGTCCAATTTTGAAACTTAAATGATTCTTTTTAAGATAGATATAAATGTCTCAAATATGTAATCCAAAACTTGTTTGGGCCATTGGCAATAAGAAATTTAGTGAAAATATTCAGTGTCTATTATGTCATTACAGTAGTGACATGGTAAAGTAATTTTTCACTTTTATTTTTAAAAAGGAACCTGAAGATATATAGTTGTACCCTCTACTATATTAGTCAATCAGAGAACTGGTATCTTTCCATATGCAAAAATAATACATTGTCATTGCTGTAGCTGAAAATATTAAAATTTAAATTACATTCCACCTTGCTGTCAAGATTATATTAACCAAACTTAAATATACAAAAATGACAGTATAATAAAATACAGAGTATGATAAATCACTGAGCTTCTCTATTTCATATATATGGAGAGAAGGTTGAATTAAGTACTTGAATCTTCCTGCTCAAACTTGTCTCAATATTCCAACATTTGTAAAAAAGGGAAAAAGAAAGAATTTAAATTAGCAGCAATTCTAGCATTAGAAGACATTTCTTGCTCAGGCAAAAGTTATCTTTACAATAGGTCTAAAATCAATTGATTTAAAATGTATGTTCACCATGGACCTAATAGGGGTAAAAATTGGGTGTGTACTGAAGAATTTAATTGAACAACTGTTCTAAGAGCTGAATTACCAGAGTCACACTGATTAAGGAACTGGAATTGGATCTAGATGTTAGAAGGTACATATCGCCCTTCTCCTCCAAAACAAGAAGTATAGCAGCACCTACTTCCTTTTAACTCATAGTCATAATGGGAAATTTATAGTACATCATGGCAAATAAACAAATAACTTCTATGAAACTTGGTAAATTGGCACTGTTCCTCAACAGTCACATAAAATATCAGTTTAATGTATAATAAGGCATAATACTTTCCTTAATATATTGATACTATATTTATGGAACACCTACTATATGAATGGTACTGACCTATTGGCCATGAAAATAGATATAAAATAATGATAATAACTACCATCATCAGAACAGTTAGCAGCTCATACAATGCTTACTCTGGGCAGTCACTCTACTAGGTAGATATGTAAAATCTTTCATCTAATCCTCACAGCAGGCCTATGAGATAGGGATAATTATTACCACCATTTCAATAATGAGTCATGGGAGCTGGCTATATATGAAGTAAATAGTAAATTTGAGATTCAAACTCAGGCAATCTGATTCAGAGTCTACACTCTCATGAAAAGGATAGTCCAATTGGAGGAGACAGATAATAATAAAAAAAATGCATTGATTAGAAAGACAGTTTCAGCTAACAATAATAGTTATAAAGAAAAGAAAACAAAATAAAAAGAAAAGAAAACAGGATAATGAGTTAAAGAGTGGCTGGGGGAAATAATATTAGATAGGCTGGTGAGAGAAGATATACATTGCATTTAACAAATATTGAGCACCACAATGTGTCAATTACTCATTTAAGACTTAGAGATCCATGGTGAAGAACCAAAGTTTCTATCCCCATGAAGTTTGAATATGGGTGGAAGAGACAGTTCAAAACAATTCCCCAAATGAACATATGGTTATAAATTACATTCACAATTTTGTAAGTTTTACAAAGGAAACACAAGGAGCTGATTTAGATGGAGAGGAAGTGGTCAAGGAAAGCTTCTCTGAAACGAAGCCACATAAGATACATCCTGAAGAATTAATGAGTTCACCATATGAGGAGGAGAACATTCCACAGTAAGGGAAAAGCATATGTGAAGTCACTAAGGTATGACAGAGTGTGATGATTTCAAGAAACTGGAAGAAAGCCATTAATATTAGATCATAGAAATTGAGGAAGGAATAGTGAGAGGTGTCAAAAAACCAAGAGGCTACTGTATGGAATTGGAAGGAGCACATTTAAAAGTAGTGAGGCAGCCCAGCCAGCATGACTCAGTGGTTGAGCATTGTCCTATGAACCAGGAAATCACAGATATATTCCAGGTCAGGGCACATGTGGGCTCAATTCTCAGTGTGGGGTGTGCAGAAGGCAGCCGGCTGATGATTGTCTCTCATCATTAATGTTTCTATCTCTTTCTCCCTCTCCTTTCCTCTCTGATCTAATCTAATAAAAGACAAACATGCAAATTGACCGTACCTTCACAACACCTTAAGCCATGTCCACCAGCCAATCAGAGAAACTATATGCAAATTAACCCAACCAAGATGGCAGCCGGCAGCCACGGAGCTGGAGGGAGCAGGAGGCTTGGTTGCCCCAGTGATGGAGGAAGCCAAGCTTCCCTTGGCCGGCTCTGAGCTCCACTGAAGGCAAAACAGTTTCAATTATAGAAGACAAATAAACCCCAGATACCTGCTTTCAGCCAGCTGTGGCCACGGAGCTGGAGTGAGCAGGAGGCTTGGTTGTCTGCTGTGGCTGGCTCTGAGCTCCACTGAAGGCAACAAAGTTTCAATTATAGAAGGTAAATAAATCCCAGAATAAAAAAGAAAAAGAAAAGAAAAAAGGAGAGGCTGGGAGCTTCCATCACTGGGGAGCTTGGCCAGCCTGAAAATGGCCTTCAGCCCCTCACCCAGACTGGCCAGGCACCCCAGTGGGGACCCCCACCCTAAAGGGGGTGTGGCCAGTCTGAAAAGAGCCATCAGACCCTCACCCAGGCTGGCCAAACCTCCATGGGGTGAGGGTCCCCACTGGGGGGGGGGCTTGACCAGCCTGCAAACAGTCATCAGCCCCTCACCCAGGCTGGCCAGGCACCCCAGTGGGACCCCCACCATGATCCGGGACACCCTTCAGGGCAAACCAGCCAGCCTCCTCCCATGCACCAAGCCTCTATCCTATATGATAAAAGGGTAATATGCAAACTGACCCTAACAGCAGAATGACTGGGAATGACTGGTCACTATGACACACACTGACCACCAGGGGGCAGATGCTCAATGCAGGAGCTGCCCCCTGGTGGTCAGTGTGCTGCCACAGGGGGAGCTCTGCTGCCAGCTGCCAGTACAGCAGTGGTGCTGGGAGCCTCTCCTGCCTCCTCAGCAGCACTAAGGATGTCAGACTGCAGCTTAGGCCTGCTCCCTGCTGGCAAGTGGACATCCCCCGAGGGCTCCTGGGCTGCCAGAGGGATGTCTGATTGCCAGCTTAGGCCCAATCCCCAGGGAAAAAGGCCTAAGCCAGCAGGTGGTCATCCCCCGTGGGGTCCCAGACTGCGAGAGGGCACAGGCCGGGCTGAGGAACCCCCCCCCCTCACCGAGGATTACTTATATGTTTAAGTAATGTATCAGTCACTCCATACCAGCAATTATAAGAGGTTCAAAAAAGGGGAACTCTAGTAATCCTGAGAATGGAGTAAAAAGACAAAGGCTTAAGGGCAGGGAATGTTTTATTAACTACTATATTTCCAGTGCTTGGCATATTGTAGATACTCAGTGATAGTTTGAAGAAGTGAGCTAAACTGAACAAATCTGGAGAATGTGAATGTACAATTATTCACGAGAAGGAAATATAAGGCCTAGGGAGATTCACCTCCGCACATTAAATCATGAACGAAGTTGGTCCTGCCACATGTTTTCTAGCTTTCAAGTGCATAAAGAATCACCTGGGGATCTTATTAAAAATGCAGATTCCCATTCAGTAGTTTGGGAAGGAGGGCCTTTGATTTTGCAGTTCTAATAAGCTCCCAAGTGATGCTGATGTTGTTAATCCCCTGACCACACTATGAGCAGCATTTAACAAAGGCCTGGGAGATTCATATGCACATTAAAGTTTCAGAATCACTGGTCTCAATGACCTCTAATTAGGCTCTTTTTCAACCCTTAGATTTGACAATTCTAATACGTACTTTCAGGACAAATTAAAAAGATTACGATTAATGCCTTTGCCAGCTGTCACTCATCTGCATAAAATCAGCCATAGATGTCTGGGACTAAGGCATACATCTCTCTTCCACCTCTGGGACTAAGCAAAGTAGTTCACCTCTGAGACTAAAGAAAATAATCTATTTTCTGTTTTATACCATGGACTAATCTGGAGGATCTTATCTTTTGGTTACTTTATTTCCCTTCAGGACTGCCCGGAAGTTAACCTAAAATTAGTTTTTCTATTCATAAAGTTTATCTAAAAAATAGTGCCCTGGCAGGTAGCTTAGTTGGTCAGAGCATGGTCCCATGCACCAAAGATTGCCAGTTCGATTCTGGGCAGGGTATGTATGTTAGGCAACCAATCAATGTTTCTCTCTCCCATTCTCTCTCTAAAAATCAATAAACATATCCTTGGGTGAGGATTTAAAAAAAAGTTCCTCCTAGCTTAGAATGACATTTTATGTGTTTGTGTTATTTTTATGTGCGTATGGGGGGGTAACAGGAGTGCTTTCAAGAATATACAGTGTAGTCCAAAGTAATATCTAGCTAAGACCCTCTTTGGCCTGGTCTGTTAGCAACATTAGCTATCAGTTCATATCTACCATATCCCTTCCAGGGAAAGTCCACAGCCTGGCAGGTAAACAGGCTCTCTCTCCTAACTTGCATATTGTCAAGCTCTTAACATAGCTACCTTTTCAGTGTCTGTTTCCTAAAGGGAGACATCCAGAACAGTGATTCTCCAACTTTGTAGTACATTAGAATTCCAGGAAGCATTTTTAAACATACCAATACCCAGAACACACCCAAAACATCAGAATCTCAGGGAGCAATGCTGCCCAGACAACAGTACATTTTAAAGGTCTCCAGGGAATCCAAGTATGTGCACAGACAAGATTGAGAATCATTGGTGAGTGTTTTATTCCTTCTCTAAAAAAATGCCTGTACCTTGTAACTGTGGCTATTTAGAAACAAAACTCTCAGATGCATTTGTATTGCATCCATGGTAATTGTAATGGGGAAGAAGCAGGGAAAGGAGAGAGCCTCAGACCAGTGGTTCTCAGCTGGGGGTCACTTTGTCCCCCAGGGACATGTGGCGATACCTGGACACATTTTTGTTTACTACAGTTGGATAGGTGAAGGATGCGGCTGGCATCTTATTGAATTGAGTTCAGGATGCAGATAAACATTGGCCTAAAATATCAACAGTGTCACAACTGTAAAACCCTGCCTTAGACAGACACAGCCTAGTACTGCCCCCAGATCCCACCTCATACACATTTTCCAACCTGACATAAAATTAGTGTCTGACTTGATCAGAACGACCAAAACCTATCCAAATGGTCCTCTTGAGTTGACATCAATATGTTCAATATAAACTTACTGCAACCCATTTCTAGAGTGTGTGTGTGTGTTACACATGGTAGGGAAAAACTAGATTTACAGTTATTCCAATAGAAAGTAACACAATAAAAATAATGATACAAGAAGAAAGTGTATGTCTCATTTTCACAACTATAAACCTATTTTTGCCCCACACTGTACTATATATATTCAGGGTTTCCCAAAAACGTATACACACTTTAACAGCTGATAGCTCAGTTTTGAAAAGGAAATGTATTTTAATAACCACTGCCTTCGTAATTATTCAAAGTGCATGTATACATTTTGGGGGACACTCTATATTAGTGGTTTGGGTAGAACAGCATAGCAGTGGCACTTAGAATAGGCAGGAGAATCTGCCACTGATCTGAGATATCACTTCTATTAACAAAATGGAGTTCATGGAAAGATGAGTGGTTCTTCTCTCTAATTTCCTCTCATTTCTTTGTTGAAATTGTAGTGCCACATTATATAACTCCCACCAGGCTGCAAATAAGCTACACTATAAAAAGTGATGGATGTGAGCACATGAGCTGTCATGTAATAAAGATAAAGATTTCTTCCTCTGAGAATATATAGCTTTATAGAGAGACACAGTCTGCCTGAACTCGTGCAATTATTATGAACTTTCTGTGATAGAAAACAGGCCTGTTATCAGCTTTATAAATGAGTGCCAGGTAGTTACTAATAACGAATGCACATTGCATGCAGAAAACTCTCTTGAGACATGGTTCCCGGAATCAGATATTCGGTATTAATTACCATGAAAATTTTCTTAGGTGGGAAATGGAAAATTACAGACTCAAAGATCTAAAAATATTAGCATTGTGTGTACATGGCTCACTTAGATGGAGACATGGTCACTGCGGCATTGTGTAGTCATTATGCTCCCAGCAAAAGTCCTCCCTAAACGCCTCAGTGACTCCCACCTGGATATGGTGGGTGAGGAGGGGGTAACCACAGAGAAAAGAACAAAACTGAGGAGCACAGGAAGGGGTAAGGGAGGTCAAACTTGCACATTGCTTATCACAGTTTTACCAAGGGCCGGCCCTAAATATAGCTTATAGTTAACATTTATTTAATTATTTCTATGTGCCATTAACTGTGCACAGCACTTTGCCTGCATGATCTCACAATGACTTTGAGAGAAAGGGATTATTATCTCATTTTACCAATAAAGGAAACAGAAGTCTGGAGCGGCCACATTATTTGCCCAAGATCATAAAATTATAGAGTGATGGTTCAGTTACTTTAACCTAAGTGGATCTGACTCCAAAACCCATGTGCATAACAACTGTGCTATACTGGTACTATTTAAAAAAATGTAAGAAATGCTTGGGAATCACAGAACTGACAAGGTGGAAGGAAACTAAGAGAGAAAATAATCCCCCTTTTTCAATAGAAAGAAACCAGTTCCCAGAGGGATAGGATGATTTGGCTAGGGACACACAGCTCCTAGTTAATTACTTCTATCATGTTATTCTCAATTAAGTGTATGTTCCTTAGAACAATTCAGTATCAGAACCTACCCACTGTAGGAAGGCCTGCAGCCCTGAACTAGGTACTAAAAGAGAGAGAGGAAATAAAGATCACATTATATGCAATGTCAAGGAGCTTTCAATAGAATTTGGAACAAAAGAAAATCTTCATGTTTTGGTGATTGTATAATACTCCTAAATAAGGTATGTCTGTATAACATAAGCTGTATTTATAAGCACAGAAAGAAAATGGAAGAATACTATGATCAGAGCTAAGGGAGAGAAAGAGGCTTCCAACAAGAGGTAGATGCATTTTCTTCACTTGAGGCCTCTTGGTGATAATAGGAAAGACTTTGCCATACCCAAAGCCACCTGCTGATATGTAAGGTTCAGCATTAAAAATGTTGGGGAGACATGGTGGGTCCTACTTATTCATTAACAGGCTGCACATTCTAGGATAAATCATTTTAGCTCCATGTCTTGGTTTCTTTGTAGTATAACAAGTTCATCTTACTTAACTGACCATACAAGGGCACTGACAGGATTATAAATAAGTATTTGCACGGTACTTAAAACAGCATGAACCAAAGTTGCATTCAACATAAAAAGTTCTATAATTATATAGAGGTAACTGTTTTTATAAAAGTTTTGATGAATCCATTTTTTAAATTATACAATATCACTGCAGGATGTTAATGTTACTTTTTTTTTCCAACTGAAAAATTCAATAAAAGGTGTTTATTGCTTTTCTACTATGAAAAGTTTGCACAGTTCTCACTAAAAGTAGATCTCATAATTTACAAATGGTTGATTAACCACAGTTTTGATGAGCTTATAACTCCAGATTCTAAGTGTGAATTTTTACATAATGCCTACTTCCACCATGCAAACTATATACACAGTGGAATCAGAAGGAAATGGAAAACTTGAAAATGACTTTGTTAGGAAAGCAGAAATGTGGATACAGGTTACAGACTGTACTTTAGACACAACCTTTCCTTGAATTTGCAAGGGCATAGTAATTTTTAAACTGAAAACAGGAAAGGAATTAAGAAAGATCTAGAATTTCCCAGGGTTGTGGGGTTAATATTCCTAGTTGTCTTCTACAAGGAAGCCCCTATTCTTCTCTCAAACCATGGGGAGAGGACATCCAACCACTCAGCAGGCTGACAGCAGCAAACAGAAAGTGACAATTGGGATACAAGGGTCTAGGGAGGTTAGGAGGCTCTACTATGCTCAGAAAAGATCATAGCTATGAAATGGTTAAGTGAACATACTACTTTATTGGGAGTATGCCATTTAAGTTTAAGTGGAATTAAAAAAAATAAAGTCAATAACCCTCATCAGTAGTCTAGGGTATGTATGATTCCTTAGGAGTCCATGAAGCCTAATCTTATCCTTACAGTCAGGCCATAAAAAAGAAAAGTTAGCATTTAGGCACATATCAAAAGAAAACTATGAGAAGTCATAGTTTATTTTATTTTTTAATATATTTTTATTGATTTCAGAGAGAGAAAAGGAGGAGAAGAGAGAGATAGAAACATCAATGATGAGAGAGAATCAGTGACTTGCTGTCTCCTGCACATCCTACACTGGAGATGAAGCCCACAACCTGGAATCAAATCGGTTCATAGCTTGATGCTCAACCACTGCGTCACGCCAGCCAGGTGGCATAGTTTAGTTTAGACAAGTAGTTCTATACCATGAGGAAACTTAGGCCATCAAAAATGAGAACTAAGGCTAAATTACAACAGAAAGAAAAGTCACAGTTTGATTGCTTCTTAAGAAAGGCATGTCTTCAACTAAGCAATACAAGACTACACACAAATGCAAAGGGACAGAGATGTATGAGAGATCAAAGTGAAAGGACAGCAGCAGCTACAACAACAGCTGTAGTTAAAAGAGAATTCTTGATACATTTCAAAGTGGACTAAATAAGTACAAAGGGAGCTTGAGAGGCCCCTTATAGTGAACAGACTTCTAGAGCCATTATCTTCAGATGCTAGATTCAAAGAACACCTCTAAGATCAATAGAGACACATTCAGTTTAGTAGAGACTTAGCTTTAAAAGAAGCCCCACTGAGCAAAGAAGGTTCATTCAATAAAAGGTGCTGACACCATTGGTTGACTATTTGTTGGAAACTATGAAGTCAGTTCTATACATCAAGTCTCGCACCAAAATTATTTCCAGATGAATTTAAAACTGAATCATAAAAATTAGCTTGACTGGCATGGCTCAGTGGTTGAGTGTCGACCTATTTACCAGAAAGTCATGGTCAGGGCACATGCCCAGGTTGTGGGCTCCATCCCCATTGTGGGGCGTGCAAGAGGCAACCGATCAATGATTCTCTCTCATCATCGACATATCTGTTTCTCTCTCCCTATCCTTTCTGCTCTGAAGTTAATTTTAAAAAATTAAACCATAAAAGGGCTTGAAGGAAACATGAGTAACTAGTTTTCTGTTTTCTTGATGCAGAAAATCTTGCTAAGCATAAAAGCGAAGAGAGAAATAAGGAAAATGATATATATTTAAATACATATAATTTTGGACCAAACTGGGAGGTATTTCCAATATAGATTACAAATGGCTAATTGTCCTTGATATATGCAAGACTTTAAAAAATCAATAAGAAAGTGATAAATAGTTACAGCAGCATAATGAACTAAATTAAGGATTGGCAAACTATGGTCCATGAGACAAATCTGGCCTAATGCCTGTTGTTTTAAGTAAAATTTTATTGGAACAGAGCCATGCCTATTCACTTATGCATTGCGTAATGGCTGCTTTTGCACTACAATGGCAGAGTTGAGTAGCTGTGATAGAGAACATTTAGCCATAAAGTCTAAAATGTCCTTTACAACAAAAGTTTGCCAATGACTGAACTAAAGAGATGAATAGAGAATCACAGAAGAGGAAAGGCAAGTGGCCAATCTACTTATAAATATATGTTGTTTGATCTACTACTAATAAAAATATAAATGCAAATCACAGAAATAAGACACCAGGGTTCACCTATCAAACTGGCAGTATTGGCAAAGTTTATGGGAAAGGTGTGTTGTCAACTACCATTGGGTAGAATTTAAATAGGTAAACTCTTTCTTGTGGATATTGTGACATTAATACAAAAGGCTTTGAAAATAATCATAACCCTTGGGCAGAGTAATTCCAGTGCTAGGATCTTGTCCTGATGAATGAATGATATGCACAAATATATACACATATATTCCTATAAACATTAATATGAGTTCAAAAGTGAAAACAATTATATTTTAGAACAATATTTTAATGACTTGGAAAATATGAACAATTAAATTTTAAGTGGAACAAAAAATGTCCAGAGTTGGGGTAGGGGGCGGGGACCAGCTTGATCTCAAACCTTGTGTTCTGCTGTAATTCAGACATATCTAGTTTCAACTGAAAACTAGTGGGGTGAACCCACCAGAAATATATTGCATGTAAGACTGAGGAACCTCCTTAAACAGAATTTATCTTAAGGGAAGAGGAAGTTACATAGAACAAGTCTCACCAAGAATGACAACTTGACTTAAAAAAAAGGCCATTTTCATAGGAGACCTCTGAGTCTCCTTCCCTCCACCATAAAATGGGAACAATAACACTGTCCTTGTTTCACTCACTGGTTTATGAGTCTCAATTAAAATGTTATATGTTAATGCCCAGCCTGCATAGCTCAGTGGTTGAATGCCGACCTATGAACCAGAAAGTCACTATTTGATTCCAGGTCAGGGCACAGGCCTGGGCTGAGGGCTTGACCCCCAGTTTGGGGTGTGCAGCAAGCAGATGATCAATGATTATCTCTCATCACTGATGTTTCTCTCTCTTCCTCTCTGAAATCAATAAAAATATATGTTTAAAATGTTTTATTTTAAAATGCTCTGAGACTGCCCAGTATGTTCCAAATACTATGTTGGTCTTATAAGTTTAGGTGATCAGGGCCAATTCCTCAGGCACTTAGCTTATGAGATGGATTTGTTTATCATTAACTGCTGGTGTTGTCTTCAGCCATGGCAAATACTAGTGCAGTTAGTTTAACTGAGATGAAGGCTTTTGATACTGTTTCAAGTGGGATAGGCGTTCCTCACAAGGGGCTTAGTTTTTAATTTTCAATAAGGTTGAAAGGCAAATCTCTAAGAACAGTAGGGCTTCTGATGTAGCTCAGTTAATGTTGCAGTGTTTTATTACCTCCATTTGCTATAATACTGCTTTTATTAATATAGTCATCTCCTTGACTCATGCTATCGTACCAGCCACATGTGCATCTGTTTAAAATTAACTTCTACAATCATTTTATTTTCACAGGAGCTGTACATCTTTTTTTTCCCTTTTATGCTTAATTGGGCTACATATTTCCCACTGCTACCACTCCCTCCCACTTACCTCAGTGCAGAATGCAAACATCTTGATGCTTTGCTTTATTAGAAGAGTTGGGGAGGCAGTAATGAAAATAATTTAGCTCTCACTGTTAAATTATTAGTTTATCCAGAATGTACCTATTGAAAGCTGTCTGATGTCTAAGTGATGGAGAAAAATATAGATGATTCTTTCTTGCTTCTAGGTCACCATTATTCTTATTATTACACATGCTTCAAATGTGAGGAATATTCCATTCTAAAATTACCTATATTCTCTCAAAATCATGCTATTTTTTCCCCTTGCCTCTCATTTTCCACTGCTATAACTTTAATCCAGTGGTTCTAAAATTTCAGCATGCATTAGAATACCATGGAGGGATTGTTAAAACACAGATAACTGTGCTCCATCCCCAGAATTTCTGATTTCAGTAGTTCTGGGATGAGGCCCAAGAATATGCATGTTTAAGCAAGCCCAGGTGGTACTGATGTAGTCTGGGGATCACACTTTGGGAACACTGTCTTAATCCATTCTTTCTCAATCAGTGTAATAGCCATATAGTATTTATTCCTCCTGCAATCTTCTTTGCATGCTTACTCCATACAGAAGAGAACAGTGTGCACAATACAGAGTCTGGAGTCAGGCTGAGCTTGGTTTGAATCTTTTCTTACTATGTGATCTTGGATAAATTACTTAATATCTCTCAACCTCAATTTTATCTAAAATTTTGGATAATGATAGAAAATATTTCATAAGATCATTATGAAGATTAAATGAGATAATTAATATGAAAACACTCAACACAATGCTTGCCAGATTGTAAGAGGTGAGTAAATCATAGCTATTATCACTATTTACAAAAAAGTAGTCTTAAAACATTTCTATATTAATAGCTCTAGAATAGTCAAGACCTGAGAATGGTTTTGATCAAGTAAGGGTACTGAAAACATTTATAT
Source organism: Myotis lucifugus (assembly GCF_000147115.1). NCBI lineage: Eukaryota > Metazoa > Chordata > Mammalia > Chiroptera > Vespertilionidae > Myotis > Myotis lucifugus. The sequence goes on along the minus strand of NW_005871050.1, from coordinate 10,301,517 downwards.
ATATAAAAGGCTGATATGCTAAGTGTCCAACTCTCTGACTGGTCGCTATGATGCACACTGACCACCAGGGGGCAGACGCTCAATGCAGGAGCTGCAGTGATGGGCACCTGCCATTTACAGAGAAATGGCACCAAGGACCTGGCGCCACAAAACAACACTCAGCTTCCCACAAGTGGGACACAGGCCCTGCCACCACCCCAGAGCGACACCCCACCGAATCACAGCTGATACTGCCGACACCCCATGGCACAAAATGTGTCTCACAGCCCAGCCCAGCCCAGAAACGGTGGCTGTGGGCATTATCCTCTCCCTAGGGACTAGCCTACTTGGAATTTCTTCAACCCAGGAACATGACTTGCTTTATAGCCAGGTGCAAACATTTTACACTTTAACCAAATATCTGTGAAGTCTTTTCCCATGCCTCATCTCATTTGATCCTCACAGAAGTCCCAGAGTAGGTAGATATGAGACTCAGTGGAATCCTATTTTCTCTTCATTAGCTGGAAGACGGAGATTTAGAAAGCTTAGAACAGTGATGGCGAACCTATGACACGCATGTCAGAGGTGACACGCGAACTCATTTTTTTGGTTGATTTTTCTTTGTTAAATGGCATTTAAATATATAAAATACATACCAAAAATATAAATCTTTGTTTTACTATGGTTGCAAATATCAAAAAATTTCTATATGTGACACGGCACCAGAGTTAAGTTAGGGTTTTTCAAAATGCTGACATGCTGAGCTCAAAAGGTTCACCATCACTGGCTAAGAAACTTGACCTTACTGAAAAGAAGTAAGAAATGGTGGACCTTGAAAATGACTTCAGTTTTTCTCACTGCACAGAATATAGTCAAACACTGCTACAGTTAAATGTTACCCTTTGTTCTGTCTGCATGATCTATAACAATAATCTGCTTCATGTTGATATTTACTGCTGTGTTGCTGACAATTACCTGAAAGAGAAGTTGGGGTGCTTCACTGGGCTGGAAAAAGTTTAGCTACATCAGAAAGCAGGTCTAATTAAGCAAGTTTATTCCATTTATATAAAAGGCTAAGTTGACTAGTGCATGTGCGATACATATAAAGCTCTCGCTAGTGCCAATCGCACGCATGTGTTTTTGATCTGTCATTGTGGATCATGAATTTGATTGACACTTCTATTATAGAGAAAAAGTGAATAGAGATATTAAAATATTTCTTATAATTAATTTCCTTTCAATGTGCATGAATTCATGCACTAAGCCACTAGTATCCCAATCCTAATAAAATAATAGACCAGCACAAAGATGTATGTGTATATATGCATATTGTGAAGTTAGGTATAATAGTACAAGCTGGAAATGCATGCCCAGTGATCCTAGAGTTGTTGTCTAATAACTTATGGAATGCTAGTAACAAAGAAATGTTATACAACCATTAACAAAGGTAAGTAGCATAGCAGAGTAGCTAGTATGCAAGCAAGACTTTGAGCAAGGCTGTCTGTATTCAAAACACCAGCTGCCCTACTTGCAAGTTCTGTGATCCTGGGTAAGTTTAAGTGAACTCAAGTTCACTTGCTGCTACTACCTCCTGACTTTAATGTTCCATTTTGTTCCTGAAACCAAATCATTGCCTTGTGTTACATTCCCAGTGACATGATCTTTACTGTATTTCATTACAGAGCTCTGTCCTTTCCCCTTCACCCCATTAGCCCATGATTTCTGGCAGCCATTTTGATCTTGGAAGTCCTTCCCTTCCCAGATTCTAGAGTCTGGTTCTTCATCCCTACATTTGTTATCTATTGCTGTGCAGCAAATCACCACAAACTTAGCAGCTTAAAACAACACACATTACTATATTATTACTAAAGTATAGTTTCCATGGGTCAGGAGTCCACACACAGTTTACTTGGTAGACATACACACACATACACACACACATATTATTTGCCTGAATTAGTTATTAGATTTATTTATTTATTTAGAATAATCTTTGAGCCAGTGTAGTGAATATCTTGCTCCTCAAAAACTGTTCACCTTAGGGTTTTAATATAATTAATGATCCTTGACAAACCAATTATTAAATTAATGGTTGTAAAGCAAAATTTTAAAATTTTTATTTTTCTTCTACATTTATGAGTTGGTATTACGCTACATTAAAAAAATCTTCTCTTCTCCCCCACACTACCTTTTTTGTGTGTGCATGTGAATATTCCTAAGAAGTCATAGATTTTTAAATTTAATGTATAAGTCATTGCCATCATTGTTTAGGGTGAAATTCCCTCCACATTTGTCCACTAACAGCATTACCATGCTGGCTTCTATATTCTTCTGTCATATCCCCTCCATATTTTAGCACTTTCTTACTTTCAGTCATGAGATGTTTTTCCAAAGTCACCTTGTACTTTGCCTGAAATTAGCTATTTCTCTGACGATCACTGACTTCTAGTGGCATGTGATATTTGGAAATGAAGATCTAACTGCTAATTTTACTCATTGCTTCTTGAGGGCATTCCCCATTATTACTTTCTAGATTTCCCTGATACCAGCTATGCTTTTGTGTTCACACCTGTAATTGCTCACTACACTCACTAGAAAAAAAAAAGCCCTGGCTAAAATGCCTAGGGGAGAAAGGGCAGCAACATTCCCTATTTTACTCTGTGATCCCTAATAATCAAGGTACTGGTAACTCTACCTCAATTCTCCCAGGAACTGTGAACCCAGTAATGGAAGAACCAGATGGAAGAAGATGAGAGAGATAGAAAGAGAGAGGGAGGAGGAAGAAGAGAGGAAAAGAGAAAGATTTATAAATGTGGACTTAAAAATGTCTGTTTTCAAACAGCATCCCTATCTACAGTGTCTCCTAGGTGATCTCATCTTGGCTACCTGGATCTACCATATCTTCAGTCCTGTCCTCTCCCCAGTAATTCAGACTTGTGTGTCTAACTGCCTCTTCCCCATCACTATTTAAGTATGTAATAGGCATCATCTGAAACAAAACATTCCCCCATCTCCTGTCATCTCCATCACAGCAAACATAATAATCTTTCACTTGCTGCTCAAGCTCTTCGCCTAGGAATCACCCCCCAATTAATCTCTTTCCCCCACCTCCCATATCCAATCCAACATGGTTTTGAGCAGCCCTATTTCTTAATATAACTGAAATAAAAACACTTAAATCTATTGTAAAGTTCTATTTCAAGAATTCAAATACAATAATTGTGATCCAAAATTATATTACCATAACCTTTGACCTGAAATTCTGCTGTTGCCCCATAATAAGACTTTTAGTTTCCACTTGTGTTCACCTAAAGTTCATCAGCCACATAAAAAATAGGATAATAATTTAATAATGTAAATTGGACATCTTTCTCTGACTTAACATCCCCCAATAGCTTTCCATTCACATTACAATAAAACTCAAATTGTTTAAGATAGCTTATATGTCTTCATCTTTCCCCTTACCTACTTGCTTAGTACAATCCAGCCACACTGGTTTCTTTGATTCCTTAAGCGTGTCTATTTCTTTCCCATATCAGAGGGTCTTGCTGTTTCCTTTAACTCTAGCTCCATTTCTCAGCAGGGCTGGTTTATACTCAACATTTATGCCTTAGTTTAAACTTCACCTTTCCAGTGAGGCCTGGAACATTATCCAATAAGTCTATCTCATCTGCCTGTATATTTTCATCACAGCTCTTTTCAAAATCTGTAATTATCCTATTAGTTTACCTTTTTATTATCTGATCTCCCCACCACAATACAAGGTCCACCAGAACAGAATCTTTGTTTGCCTCATCCTCTGTTCTATTCCCAGCACTTAAAAGAGTGTCTTTCATATTAAAAGTTTCAAGTAAAAAATGCTGAATAAATATACGGGAAAACTAAATAAAAATAAATATGAGAGGGTTGGGGTGGATTGAAAAACCTCTGCTGGGTAGATATTTTGTAAATTATGTTGTCAGTTGAGCTATCCAAAATTGCTCACAGTTATCCTTTATTTTCAAATCCATGGGCATTTTGCAATTTCTACAGTATTACATGGAAGAAAGAATGCCATGACGTATGTGTCGGAATTTACACAGTTGGCACCATGTAATATTATATGCATGACAGGTATAAATATATTCTTCACCTCTTTGGGAAGTTGGGGAAACTTCTACTCTATTTTTTTTTCTTCACTATATAAACAGGGAATGGTAGGTGACAAAAGCAGGTGGCAGGGGCTATTATGGTGAAGATGCTTAGAGTCACGTGGGCCTCTGGCCACCTGTTTCCATAATCCATCATATAGATGCTTGTGTCTATAACCTAGTATCCAGTACATTCCTACACTATCACCATGAGCCCCACTCTCCTTTTGAGAGCTATTAATTTTATGACTAACAATTAGCCAATCTCTTTGGGGAAAGACTACCATGTGACTATTCTTTCAAATTCATCCAGCATATGCTTAGGAGCACCTTCCAAAATAAATTTACCCCAATGAAAAATAAGGAACAGAAGAAACAGAGGAAAAAGATTAACAACACATTTCTTAGATTTTAAGACCCATCATTCACACTTGAGGATAAATAGAAACATCACCACAGGAAATGTATGTAGTAGGGACTTCAGTGTTTGTTATATTGATAGAGATTTATATCTCCTTTAAATGCCACTTATTCTGAACAATTCAGCAGGATTAAGTACTATCATTTGCTATTTACAGAGAAGGAAACAGAGTCAGAGCTGTTAATTGTTTTTCTAAAACTTCATTCAAAGCTACTAATTTGCATAGCCATGTTTCCAATCTGTCTGCTTTGCTTCAAGATCTGTGCTGTTTCAATTATATTATATTGCCTCAATAAAGGCTAGCAGAATATCTGTATGGTAAAAAAAAAATTGTGAGAAAAAGTGGGTTTTAACTTTCTAAGACAAATCTTTCCTTTCCTCGGGATTTTCCAAAAATGAGACATACACTATCACCTGTGTATCTTGGAACAACTTGCCCATTGATTGGGTCTGAACTTGTCAAACCTCCTCCACAAAACATTTACCATAACCAATTGTCTACTGATTCCCCTCTGAATGTCAAGCGTTTAGAACAGTAAAGTAAGTCAGACTTTCTACTAAAGAGAACAGTACATAGCTCCACATTAAAAAGAGATTGTTTCAGACTGATCCAGAAGAATTTAGTTGCTGAAGTAGCACAAAGACCTTGCTAAGGTTTTTGTTCCTGTAAGAATAGCATGGCCCCAAGGATAGGTTTCAGTGAGGCTATGGAGGACACTGCACTTTCTTTAAAAATATGTTTTATAGTCTTATAATTTTCCACCCTTCAAAAAAATTTATTTCTAGCTGAAACTTGATGTCATTCTTTTCTGGCTAGTACATGAAGATTTGGGAAATGGGTGAAAGAAATTTATTGAGTTGTTAAAAATATATGATCCAGGTCTTGTCTCGTTTTTACCTCCCTGACTCATAAACACACTTGCTGTCTTTCATGCTTCCTTTCTGTCAATTCCTTGACAGGCATAGTGGAATTCCCTTACCCTGTCTTCCCAAACAAAACAAAAATGAACAAAATAATATTTTGATGTAGAATCTCAGCATTTCAAGTGAAGGTAAACTATTTTCTATTTATAATGCACTTTGAGCTCTATTCTTAGGTACAGGGGAGTGTGGACTAAAATGGTATTGCGTAGTAGATCAATGGTGAGGGAAGAATGAGGGTGGGCATTCCTCCAAGCCAGTGGGGAAGTTTAAAGAGCAAAGACCTCATCCCTAATCCCTGAATCAACACTCATCCTATTACATGTTGATTGAGGCTAAAATAGAAGGTCAGGGGTAAATATATTAGCAGTCTAACCATTCTAAACAAATGACATCTGTCAAACTTCTGAAGTAGGGTTTTCCCTCCTTCCTTCCACAACCAAACCATTAGATTATTGAACTGTAATTTCCTAGAGAACTGTACAAGTTCCTTCATTAGCAATAGGTCTGAATAGTTTGGCAGAAACATTGCAAACCATTGAAATGCTATCATTTTGTACATGGGGAAAATACTAAAATTTGGCATTGTTTTGGCTGAACTAGAGAATCTAGAAAGGCTGAGTACTGTAACTACAAAGAAAGCAGATGCTGTTGCATTACTTCAGCCAGATAACCAAATAAAGATTGAATTCTTGTACCCCCACTCCTTCCAGGTACCTTGCAAACTGCCCAGGCTGGCTGATTCCTCTTCATCATTTTTGTTCAAGGGCTCTGGTTTGAGTCTACAACAGCCAGAGATAGAAATGGGTAGCTGACACCAAAGGGAAAGGTAGTAATAGGGTTTGTTTGCAAACTGTATATCCTATATTTTGAAAGAATAACACTTTCATATGGGGGTAGAGAGTAAGACTTAGATTTTATGTTTGCGATTCTAAATCTTCCATTCTAAATTGTGGCACCTGTTCAACTTTAATTCCAGAAATAAAAAAAAATAAAAAATGAAGAATATATTTGTTGACCTTTAAAGAGATAAAAATGAAGCATTTTTAAAATGGCCAGTAGTTTGGCACGTTGTGAATGGAAATATCTAGAATGTGATTTATTTATATTCGGTATCTTGAAATGTATTTTTTCAGATCAAATTTGTACAGATACAATCAAATCTAATTAGAAGTGTTCTTGGGTTTTGAGACACAATGGCATCTACTTATCCCGCCCCCTGTCAGACTGGCTTCTTCTACTCAGAATTTTCAAGATGCTATAATTTTGACAATCATTCTCTTCTCCCACTTTTCCATTCATTTTGTCAATAAGACTTACAGCACGAAATAAGTAAAACATAGAAAATAATATAATATCATACTGATACTTTCAGCAAATATTTATTGAGAACCTAATATCTGTAAGTACTGCATAAATAAAGTGGTGAACAAGATAGAAATAGACTTTTAAAATTTTTTTCCTTTGGTCTCTTTGGTAACCCATTCATTGTTTAATAGCATGCTATTTAGCCTCCATGTGTTTGATTATTTTTATTGTACTTGATTTCTAATTTTATGCCATTGTGGTCTAAGAAGATGCTTGATATGATTTCAATTTTCTTAAATCGATAGAGACTTATCCTGTGTCCTAATATGTGGTCTATCTCTGAAAATGTCCCATGTGCACTTGAGAAGAATATATATTCCGTAGCTTTGGGGTGAGATGTTCTGAAGATATAAATTAATTTCATCTGATCTAGTGAGTTGTTTAGGATTGCTGTTTCTTTGCTGATTTTTTGTCTAGAGGATTTATGTAGTGTCAATGGGGTATTAAAGTCCCCTACTTAATTAAAAAAAATTAAGATACTTAGGAATAAACTTAACCAAGGGGGTAAAAGACTACTAAAAAAACTACAGGACATTGAAAAAAGAGATAGAGAAAGATATAAACAAGTGGAAGAATAAATATACTGTGTTCATGGATTGGTAGAATCAACATCATAAAAATGTCCATACTACATAAATAAATCTATGGATTCAATGCAATCCCCATTAAAAAACCAATCAATGGCATAGCCCTAGCTGGTTTGGCTCAATGGATAGAGCGTCGGCCTGTGGACTGAAGGGTCCCAGGATCGATTCCGGCCAAGGGCACATGCCTGGGTTGTGGGCTCGATCCCCAGTAGGGGGCATGCAAGAGGCAGCCAATCAATGATTCGCTCTCATCATGGATGTTTCTATCTCCCTTCCTCTCTAAAATCAATAAAAAATATATTTTTAAAAAAACAACGGCATATTTCATAGACCTAGAAAAACTTTCCAAAAATTTAAATGGAATAAAAAAAGACCCTGGATAGCTGCAGCAATCCTGGGAAAGAAGAACAAAGTTGGAGGTATCACAATACCAGATATCAAGCTATATTACAAAGACACTGTTCTCAAAACTGCCTGTTACTGGCACAAATACAGACATATAGACAGGTGGAACAGAACAGAGAACCCATAAATCAACTCATGCCATTATGCTCAATTAATATTTGACAAAGGAGGCAAGAGCATACAATGGAGTCAAGGCAGTCTCTTCAATAAATGGTGTTGGAAAAATTGGACAGATACATGCAAAAAATGAAACTAAACCACCAACTTACATCATACACAAAAATAAACTCAAAATGGATAAAAGACTTAAACATAAGATGGGAAACCATAAAAATCTTAGAAGAATTCATAGGCAGCAAAATATCAGACCTATCTCATAGCAATATATTTACTGACACATAGGACAATGGAAACTAAGGAGAAAATAAACAAATGGGACTACATCAAAATAAAAAGCTTCTGCACAGCAAAGGAAACCATCAACAAAACAAGAGAGCCCAATGCATGGGGGAACATATTTGCCCATGTTATATCTGATAAGGTTTTAATCTTCAAAATTTATTGGGAACTCATAAAACTTAACAAAAGGAAGATAAACAATCCAATCAAAAAATGGGCAAAGGACCTAAATAGACCCCTTATAAAAGAGGACATACAGAAGGCCAAGAGACATATGAAAATATGCTCAAAGTCACTAATCATAAGATATGCAAATCAAAACGACACTGAGGTGCCATCTCATACCTGTCAGAATGGCTATGATCAACAAATCAACAAACGACAAGTGCTGGCGAGGATGTGGAGAAAAAGGAACCTTTAGAGATGTCTTCATATTTCAAGAAGCCATACTACAAAATACATGGCTATGTGGTTTTACTGTGATAGGCACATCAGTATAAGCAACATTCTAATAGGCAACAAAGAACTCATTACCTCACAAGTAGGATTTGATTAAGCTAAAGAATTAAATAAGTGCCATGGACAGACACCAAAAAATTTGCTTCTGTTAATGAAATTACACGAAAAGAAAGACTCTGTTCCAGCCATTAGAAAGATAAATGTCTAACAGCTCTGAATAAATATTTTTTAATGTCTAGGAATATTTTATTTTTCTCAAGGATAAAAATGCTCAAAGAAAATTTACATGTCAACTGGATGAAAACATCATTATAATTTACTGAGCAACTGGGTTGTGTTAGATGTTTTAGTAAGCATAGGAAAAATATATCTTGACCTCTATAAGTTTCCATTCTAATGATACTAACTATAAATATTGGCATATTCTTCATCTATTTATCCTGGATTCTTTTTTTTTCACTTAATTATGGAAGTAAAAGGAGTGATGTGGTTAGTAGGAGAAATGTGACGTTTGCCTTCCAGTTTACAAATTATATTTCACATAAATATTAGTATCCCAGGAGAGGTGTAATAGGAATTAGATTTAAAGAGAAAGAAAAGCTAAGTTTACCAAGCTTCAACAAATTTCCTTTTCACAGGATTTCTCAGAACATTTAATCTACTAATATGTACTATGAATGTCCAAAAATGATATCATATGCCACATTTCCCAAAGGTATGTGTCCTTGTTTTTATGGCACTCTCTCCAAATAGAGTCTATAAAACACACTGCTAATAAAATATCAGAAGTCATTTATTTTCAGGAACTATGGATATCATCATGAGGTTAAAATAAGGTAAAGTGTATGTGTTTTGAATGTTTTCTAACATAAATAAATGCCATACATCAAATATCTCACCTCAGTAATAAAATCTTTGTCCTTGAGGCCTTTGGCCCAAATTATCTTTTGAATCTCTCAGGTGCCATTGCTTTCTTTAGTTGTACCCTAGTTTAGTATATACAGCATCCTATGGCAGAGAGATAACTATCAGTAGATGTAGAATGCCAGAGACTTAGTCCTAGTTAGGAAATAGTAGCAAGCAACAATCTCCCCGGATTTCAATTTATTTAACTGTGAAATAAAGAGAATAACACAAGCTAAAATGAATTGACTTATATGTGAATTATAAAATGTCATACAATTATGCTATTGGTATACATATGTATACTAGTATATAAATATACTTACTATTTATATATAACTATATAAATACTAGAGGTCTGATATGCACGAAATTCATGCAAGAGTAGGCCTTCCTTCCCCTGGCTGCTGGCACCGGCTTCCCTCCAGCATCCGGGACCCGGGCTTCCCTTGCAGCCCTGGCTTCATCTGGAAGATCACCCGGAAGGACATCCAGAAGGATGTCTGGTCTAATTAGCATATTATTATTTTATTATTATAGATACTAGAGGCCCGGTGCATGAAATTCATGAATGGGGGTGGGGTCCTCTCAGCCCAGCCTGCACCCTCTCCAATCCGGGCCTAAACCAGCAGTCGGACATCCCCCTCACACTCTGGGACCATTGGCTCCTAACTTCTCACCTGCCTGCTTGCCTGATCACCCCTAAATCCCCGCCCCCCCGATGGCCTGGTCACCCCTAACTGCCCACCTGCCAGCCTGGTTGCCCCTCACTGCCCCCCCACTGGCCTGGTCACCCCACACAGCCTGCTGCTCAGTCGTTTGGTAGTCCCTCACTAACCCCCCTGGCCTGGTCACCCCACACAGCCTGCTGCTCAGTCGTTTGGTAGTCCCTCACTAACCCCCCTGCCAGCCTGGTCGATATATATATATATATATATATATATATATATATATATATATATTATAGAGAGGCAGAGAGAATACTCATTTGAGAGAATACTCAGTTATTCACAATTTGACTCAACATAATTGCAGTTATACCTCTGTTGTTTAAAATAGTTTTTTATTACAAATAGCACTGATATATCTTTAATATACTTGAAGTAGCGCAATTATACACAGAAGAGTTTTTACACAATATTAATATTTTTATATGGCTTACAAAGACTTTGTACATAAAATATCCTCTTTTCTTCTGTGGAGAAAAAAGAACCCCAATATACTGCCAGTGGGAATGCAGACTGGTACAACTACTATGGAAAACAGTGTGGAATTTCCTCAAAAATTTAAAAATGGAGCTGCCATTTGACCCAGTGATCCCACTTCTAGGAGCATATCCTAAGAAGCCTGAATCACCAATCAGAAAGAATATATACACCCCTATGTTAATAGCAGTGCAATTTAAAGAGTTAAGATCTAGAAATAGTCCAAGTGCTCATCAGTAGATGAATGGATTAAAAAACTGTGGTATATTTTCACAATGGAATACTATGCAACTGTAAAAAGGAAGGATCTCTCACTCTTTGAGACAGCATGGTGGTACCTGGAGACTATTATGCTAAGCAAAATAAGCCAGTCATAGAAAGACAAGTACCACATGATCTCATTTACAAATGGAATCTAATGAAACTATAAACTGAAGAACAAAACAGATCCAGAGACATTGAAACATGCAACAGACTGATGTATTTCAGAAGGGGGAAAGGGGCAGGAAGAGACTAAATAAAGAATTTATATGCATATTTGCATAGCCCATGGACAAAAATTTGTGTGGGGCAGGCCTGGAGAGGGGGTGGGAGTGTAGTGGAGGGGGTCAATGAGGAAAAGGGGGGACATTTGTGATACTTTGAACAATAAAGTTAAAAATTTTTGAAATTCCCTTTCAATTACACCAAGTAAGATTTGATTTTTAGAACTGAGACTTTGTCATATTGTATATTTCTGAAGGTTACCCATCAGGCTAGAGATGGGAACAAAACTCAGAACTCTAATTTCCTATCCTGGCCCCCTCCAATTGTCCAGACACCTTCCTGAACACAATCATATTTCACCTACAAGAATATTGGTTAATATCTCCTCATGCTAAAATTGAATTGGAGGATTGAAAATAGAATTTGGTTATTTAATTCACTCTAAATCAATGTATCTGTAGATAATGTATCTGTCAATGTAAGTATCAGGGATCCAGCTGGGTACTAGTGCATAGCTCCTTAGTCATTGTCTCAGGAAGTCCTTGTGACATTAGGGACAAGGTCAAATTTTCAATGAGGCTTTAGCTGTGCTGCTCTTTTGTCATCACACATTAAAATGCACTTAGAGTGACCTCCTTCAAAGAGACAAAGAGGTAAAAGCATAGTTGGAAAAGATCATTGAGAGGTTCAGGGACCAGTCTAAACAATATTTTTGAACAATAAGTACTGGCTGCTTATAATGGGCTCACAGACTATTTAGATATTCAGTATGGGCTTTGCAAAAGATCTTAAAACCTATTGGTGGTGTGTATACATTGTTGGGTAGTATGTATGTTTTATGAGAAGGAAAAACTGCTCATGAGACTACTCTAATTTATAAATGACTGAAATGAATCACAGGCTACATGCAATTAGACTGTGAGAGAACTCTGTGAGAAGTTGAGCCATATCTTAGAAATCTCTCAACCATTTAGCACCATACCTTGCATATAGTACGTCCTTGTTAAATGCTCATTGGATAATTGAATGAATGAATACACAAATGTGTAACTGACAAATATATGTGTATATATATATATATATATATATATATATATATATATTCATACAAATTATATTCTTAGTAATTGTACATGAGGTTCATTCTTTGGTCTGAGTTATTTAAAGACAATGCATTCTTCTTCATACTGTCATATCAGGACACTTGCAGGCCACATATGTCTAGAGAAAGAAGTTAGATATCACTCAACTTAGGAGAACTTTGTTCACAGGTTTGCTTGTGCAAATATGGTAAATTGCTACTCATCCAACATTATTAGACAATGGGATATGCAAATCAAGTCAATTATAGATCAGGAGAGATTGGAAAGCAAATTTGCCATTTCTATATGCCTACTATATAATAGATATGGTGTTTGTGTTTTGTTTATTTAATCTCATTTAATGCTATAAAACAGAGTAAAGTTGAGATTGTATTTCCCAGTTATATTTAGGAAACTGAGGTATAAGGACATTTAGCAACTTGACCAAGATCATAGAGTAAGCAGTAAATCAAGGATTAGATTGCATATCAAATGTTATCACTAAACACAAACACACACACACACACACACACACACACATTGTTAGAAGCATTAAGTATATCCAAGCCCCTTCACAATTTATCCTTCTTCTCCCATTCATTCAACTTTCCATGTATACTCTGCTCTGCCCACAACAAATTACCTGTCCCTTTCCCGACATTCCATCTATTTCATTACATCTTTACCTTTTTAAAAAATATATTTGTATTGATTTCAGAGAGGAAGGGAGAAGGAGAGAGAGATAGAAACATCAATGATGAGAGAGAATCATTGATCGACTGCCTACTGCATGTCCCACACTGGGTATAGAGCTCACAACCTGGGCACATGCCCTGACTGGGAATCGAGCCTTGAACTCCTGGCTTTTTTTGTTCACTATATACCCCTTGGATGGAACTCCCTTTTCCCTATTCTTTACCCAACATTATTCATGGCATTATCGTATGCAATTGCAATATCAGTACAAGTCAGTCCTCTGATTTTTTTTTGTCCAAATGACAGTATGGCCCTTATGACATTGCAATATAAACAAAAATTACACTATTTTTATTTGTATCTCTAGAAAATAACATTATACATAAGAACACACTGATAAGCTGGAAAAACCGTCAATCTTGCTTTGATTATTCAATAAGCAGTTTAGAATAGAGGTTCTAGCCAAGATGTCAGAGTAGGGATATCCTAGACTTGCCTCCTCCTGTAGACATCAAAACAATAACTACATATTGAACAACTGTCTCTGAGAGTTACCTGAAGATTAGCAGAACAGATTATCTGCTACTGAGGATATTAAGAAAAAACCACATTGAGATGGGTAAGAGGGGCAGAGATGAAGTTTGGTCAGGTAGGATGGCCACTCTCCCTGTGTCTTCCCACAAGTGGAAAGGGATATCATGGCTGTGGAGGTCCCTCATGAGGAGGGAAGGGTCCAATGGCAAAAGCAAGCATTTAGTAAATGTAGTAGATATACCAAGTATAAAGCTTATATGAAAGTTAAAAGACAAATGCAGTAAGAACACGTGTAACTACAGTAACAAATTAAGAAGCACACATACACACAGAGAAATATATAAAATATGATGTCAGAAATATAAATGTGGGTGGGGATGAATATAAAAGTAGTGCTTTTAGAAGGCATTCCAACTTAAGTGACCAACGACTTTAAATAGGCTATTATACATATAGTTATATATGAATTTCATGGTAACTGCAAAGAAAATGTAAAGAGAAAGGAATGGAAACATAATAGTAAAGAAGCTCATCAAATCACAAGGCAAGAGAGCAACAGAAGAAGAAAGGAACAAACCCTAAACTGAGACACATAATTTAAAAAAAAATAAAAAAAGAGAAGAATGTATGGAATACAACCAAACAAAAACAACAGATAGAAACCTACACACACACACACACACACACACACACACACACACACACACATAAAACAAAACAAAAAATAAACAAACAAAAAAATGAAGGCACAGAGCTACCAAAAACCAAAAAATAAGATGGCTATAGGAAATCCTCACACATCAATAATTACCTAAATTGTAACTCCAATAAATTACATTTTCAAAAAAAGAACTGGTTAATTTTTCCAATGGCAATGAGGTGTTTTTTTAATTTCATACCAAAAGCAAAGGGAACAAAAAGAAAAATAAATAAGCAGGATTATATCAAACTAAAAAGGTTCTGTACAGCAAAAGAAACCATCAACAAAATGAAAAGGTAGCATAAGCAATGGGATAAAATAATTGCAAATCATATATCTGATAAGGGGTAAATATCCAAAATACATAAAAAGGTCACATACCTGAATAGGAAACAAAAAAACAATCTGATTAAAAATTGACAAAGAAACAGAATAGACATTTTTGGAAGAACAAACAAATGGTCACAAGTACATAAAAAGGTTTTTAACATCACTAATCATCATGGAAATGTAAATCTAATCTAAATAAGATATCACCTTACACCTGTCAGAATGGCTATCATGAAAAAGACAAGAAATAAGTGTTGGTGAGGATATGGAGAATAGTGAACCCTTGTTTACTTTTGGTGGGTATGTAAATTGGTGCAGCCACTTGAGGAAACAGTATGGAGGTTCCTCAAAAAATTAAAAATAAAATTATCGTATGATCCAGCAATTCCACTTCTGGATATTTATCTGACAAAACCACTATCTTAAAGAAATATCTACACCCCCTTGTTCATTGCAGCATTGCTTATAATAGTCAAGACATTGAAACAACCTAATTATACATCAACAGATAAATGTATTTTAAAAATGTGTAGATAATGCTCAAGTCACCAGGAGCTAAAGGCCTTACTAACATCAGCACTGGATTGGTTAAGTATAAGGGAACAGATTCATTCTTGTTAAAATAAAACAGACTGCTTTGGCTACCTAGGCAACACCAGACAGATGACCAAGAAGAAAGGAGGCCTACATCCTGTTTGCCCTTCATGGAGGGTCTCCCCACTTCACCCTTTGAAATTATAATTAAGGCCATGCTCAGTGCCTAGAGGTGAACTGCTTGGGCTCTAACATTCTACCCGAAATATGGCTCCTGATTCCTAATCTTTACCTCTCACCATAGCTATGATAGGCTGGCAATAAACAAACAAAACAATGACAATAAGAAAAAAATTAAAGTATCTAAAGAAACAAAAACTAAATAATTATATAAAATGAAAAATAAATAGAAAAATAAGCTTCCATAGTCTTTCTCAAATTGCTAAAAGAATTGGCTTTGCGCCCAGCCAGAGTGGTGCAGTGATTGAGCATCAGACCTACGAACCAGGAGGTCACATTTTGATTCTGGTCCAGGAACATGCCTGGGTTTCAGGCCCGATCCCCAGTGTGGGGCATGCAGGAGGCAGCCGATCAATTATTCTCTCTCATTATTTATATTTCTATCTCTCTCTCCCTCTCCTTTCCTCTCTGAAATCAAATATATATATATATTAAATTGGCTTTGGTATTTCATTGTCTTCATTTAACATTTCCTTACTCTGGAAATGTCCTACCCTAATAAATGGTTAGACGGTTTATTACAAAAACTTTTTAAAAATATATTTTTATTGATTTCAGAGAGGAAGGGAGAGGAAGAGAGAGATAGAAACATCAATGATAAGAGGGAATCATTGATTGGATGCCTCCTGCATGCCCCCAGTGGGTCCAAGCCTGCAACCCCAGCATGTGCCCTTGACTGGAATCAAACCCGAACCCAGAGCCCTTGAGTCCGCAGACTAATGCTCTATACACTGAGCCAAACCGGCTAGGGCTACAGAAACTTCTTTAAAGATCCGTCAACTCTTTAATAAGAAGGATTATTTGAATCCTTCATCCTAAAATCCTCAATTTGCTGTTTCCACCCACCCTGGATTGTTGTATCATGAGGCTTGCCCACTTATAATCAAGTTTCCATGTTGAAAGACCCACCTTAAGTCAAACTCCCAGTTCTCAGTAAATTTTGACCTTTCATACAAGCCATCTGAGACATTGGCGAGGCTTTGAGGAGGCGGTGTTCATCTTTATTGTGGGAAGTAATAACATCAGCTTTGTATGCTAAACAGATTATGTTGGTGATTTGGGGGAGTCATCTATTGGTAGCAGCTTTAGACAGGACATCAGAACATCTTTTCCCAAAGGGTCTCCATTTCTTACAATCATCACACAGCCTTTGCATAGGGTTGGGGGCCTGTATGCTAATGAAGTAACACTGTCTTAAGGATTTCATGGGAGGCTCTTTGCACAGCTGCTGTTCCGGTTTCTGTGAAATGGGGCATCTTTTAGGGGCAGATTTAAAATATACTTAAACTTGACCAGAAAGGGACTGCTGGGGGCGGGGGAGGGAGGGGGCAATCTTATTAAAAAAAAGACCTAAATAAATCTATAAATAACTGGAAAAGGACCAAATAAATGCTCATCTCTGTGGCAGCTAGTGCCAGAGTATTTTTGCAGCACCTCCCATCTGTGGGACCAGACCTAAGGCAAAGCAGTGAGGCCATTTGTAGTTCTGAGACACAGGAGTCAGATGCACTGCTCTAGGCTGGGCTGCTGTTGCCAGTATATTGAATTATTATCTGTCCGCAGGATATTGGGCGCATTTTAGCACATTCTAAGGAGAGAAATTTATCTCTTTTTTCAACAGCAAAGCCCAGGAGAGCACTGCAGAAGTAGGGATAAGGGTGAGTCTTAATGGTAAAGAGGGATAAGGATGAATTTTCTTGGCAAAGCAAACAGCTATCCTGGAACCTGCTGTGGAAAACAGATGCTGCAAAGACCTGTTCGGGTGGTGTTTTTTCTATCTTTCTCCCCCCACCTCCCACTGAAGGGACTACTAGGGAGTGGGAAAATAAGACTGTGAATGAATGAATCTGAATTAGTTCTCCACAGTGGCAAAGAGCTTGTTAGCTCCCAAACTTCATCACCCAGAGGAGAATCAAAGTTGGTATTTCATTCCCCTTACCCTCACCCAACCCACATGTACACACACACACGCACATGTGTGCATGTATACACACAAATACACACACACACACACAGAAGACTGGCTGGCTTTACCAATCTTTTTCTGCAGACTTCTAATATAAACAGTGTCTCAACAGGTCTTTTTCTATACACTTTCTATAGCCTAACTTAGAAGAAAATTTGAGAATCTCCATTTCTTATTGGGCCTAAATTCTGATGCTTCTGTTTCTTCAACTGATTATTGGTGCAATACCTAATTCATATTTTTGTGAAGATTAAATAAGACAGCTATCCAAATCTCCTAACACATGGATATAAATGGATGCTTTAAAAACAGTAGTCCCCCCCTAATTTACCCACTCACACAAAATGATTGAAGATATTACTTATGCACTACAGTTTCAGCATAATTATATTTTTTAGCAGAGTGTAAAACATATTGTTGGAGACAGGTACACCTACTCCTGGCAAAAGAGATAGAATCCTGAAATCATTTGCAACTTGAATCATTCCACTGATATTTAAATCTATCCCATGGGGATGAGCATTGAATTTGTCATTTTGGAAAGAGGTAGAGCTCACCTATAATCTTCTCTGAATCATGAGGAAAGAAAAATTCCCTCCAAAGTATCAAAAATAAAATCTTAAAATATCTATTCAAAGCTCACCATATTTCTCCCTCCTCAGTGTTCTTGCTTCCCTACTGCATGACATATTGTGGCTAAGTATCATCAAGGACTCTTTCCTCCCCACCATAAAATTCCTAATATTATTTTTGAAACATATATCTTTGATAAAGGGATTAAAAATAACTCTGACTCACAAGTAAGAACATGTATACTCAGCTTTAAACGAACAATATTTTAACAGATTTTTTATTATTTGGGGTTAAAGAAATAGCAACCTTTTAAAAATCATCTGTCCTCTGATGTTTGGTGCCAAGATTGCGCCTTAAGGGATTTTTCTTTTTTTGTTAATCCTCATCAGAGGATGTATTTTCCATTGATTTTTATAGAGTGGAATGGAGGAAAGAGTCAGAGAGAGAAAGAAACATTGATGTGCGAGAGACACATTGATTGGTTGCCTCCTGCACGAGCCCCGACTGGGGACCTGGAATGGAGCCTGCAACTGAGGTATGTGCCCTTGACCAAATTGAACCCTTAACACTTCAATCTTGCTCTAACCACTGAGAAAACTGGCTAGGGAAAGCCTTATGGGATTTGAAACAGTTGAATTAATAAATCTAGGGTAAACACTGTTTATGGTGGAAAAATGGCAGACCCTTTACCGTAACACTACCAATAGGACTGAGCTCTAAGAGTGTAAAAGCTGCAGGTGATGCAGGAAGGGCTAATACTTCTAAGTTTGTATGTGTAAGGGATAGGGGAGGGGGTATGCACAGTGATTCAGATTCATTAATCATGTGAGAGGATATTTTAAAAAGAAGAAAGCTGTTGGAACAAGCACTGGATGCCACAAACCACTGTTATCCACCTTCATCTTCCTATTCTAATTCCCTAACCATCTCACCCTTCCCTGCTCCTCACCTGCAGTCCTCTGAGAGAATCTAGCAAATCAGGGGTCTGATACATTTTTACATCTATTCATAAAGGAGAAATGATGAGCATGATTGAGTCCCTTGGTTCTCCCCTTTCCCCTCCCTGCTTCCTCGTTTTTACATAGCCTTCCTGATAATAATTAGATCATTTGAGAATTGAATCATCCAGTTTCTACCCACGGTCTTTTTTTCATAGCAAATCCCCAGGAGAAAAGAAAGGTTTTCTTTTCCATGTGATTTTTTAAACAATCACTGATTAGTCAGCCTTGACAGCTGTTAGAAAATCTTGGTGTAGCTTGAACATTCCTATTGATTAGCTGATGCATGCCTGAGACTTGGCTGGGCTGATTTCTTTATCACTAAAGCATTCAAGAAGTTCAGATTAGTTAGGTATTCTTGTAAACTCCCATTTATCCAGAACTCAAACTCCCAGAAAGTTCAAAGAGTCAGAATTATTTCAGGTGTTGTAAAAAAGAAGTAACAGTAAGGCAGGAGTCCAAAGTGCCATCTAAATTGTTTATTCCTCCCTCCATTTCTTAAGTGTTTTTTCTTACAACAGGCATTAAAGAGTGCTTACTATGTAACGGAACACTGGACTATATCCTGGGGATACAAAGATTCATAATATATTGCTCCCTGTCTTTGCAGAGCCTACAGTCTAATGAGGAGACTAATAAGCAAATAAACAATTACAACAATGAGTCCAGCCAGTGTGGCTCAGTGGTTGAGCGTAGACCTATGAATCAGGTGGTCATGGTTTAATTCCTGGTCAGGGCACATGCCCAGGTAACCTGTTTGATCCCCGGTAGGGACTGTGCAGGAGGCAGCGGATAAATGATTATCTCTCATCACTGATGTTTCTACCTCTATCTCCTCCCTTCCTTCTCTCTCTCTCTCTCTCTCTCTCTCTCTCTCTCTCTCTCTCTCATCACCCTTCCTCTCTGAAATCAATAAAAATATTTTTAAAACATACAATTATAACAATGAATTAAGTGCAGTGACATAAAAGTCCTTGTAGGGTGGTCAGATTACAAAGGAGATAGCATCCTTTTGTGACTGAACCACTAGATACACTTGACTGGATTCTAATCCTTGCAAAAGAGATGGTCAGTATATCATAGGAGAATAAACATTGGTGTGGGAACCTACCATGTCTGGGCTCATGGTCTGGCTCTGATACATATTAGCTGTGTAACCCAGGGTGTCACCAATAATTTTTGAAAGTCACTCATTGTTTCTGAGCTTTGTTTTCTTCTTGTAATAAAAAATGAGGGGTACTTACCTCACATGAATTGTCTTCCTGGTTTCTCATAATGTCAGAAGTATTTATTTTTACAAAAGAAAAAAACAGAGTCAGAAAAATAGAGTGATTTGCCTAAGTACCCCCAACTTGTTTGTGTCAGGTTGGTTGATGCCATGTCCACTGCTCTTTTCCTGCCATTTTTTCCATCTAACCCTTAAAAGTCACTAAACTACACTGATGATGAAAGCAGTCATTATTTTAGTAAACTTTCAATCCAAAGAGGTGAGATCAATGGGATTTCTCAGTTTATAAGAGTATCTTATTAAATGGAATTCCTTCATCAATCACATCATTTCCCATCATATACTCAATCCCTGATTCTTCCTGCCTAGTGAAGTGGTGATATATTTAGCATGATCTTCATAATTTTTAAGCAGAACTTTTAGCTTTATCTTTGGTCTCTAAGTCCAGAAAGTGCACAGCGCCTGTTAGCCAGTGGTTTGATAGACCATTGCCCCAGCCATGCATTGTTCTTTCTTTCACTATGTTGGCAGGAAGCGGAATGGGAGGCGCCTGGGGTGCCTTTGATCCCCTTGTCTCCTAATGACTCATACATGTGCATGACCTGGATAAAGTTAGCAGGCAACTGTCTACTTGTAAGGTCAATAGAGAGAAAAATCTACCTTAACACTTTTTATAAACTTCACTCTACAAATTAAAAAACACACACACCCACACACCTTTTTTTAAAAAAAAAATGTGCTTATAACAGAAGCCAAGCAATATCTTCAAACTGGTAAAATGATGGCAATAATTTTAGGTTAGTGACCTGGAATAAAGAACACCTGCCTTGCTTCCGATGATCCTGGCATTTGAAAATAGTGATAAATGACTGGAGGTTATTAGACATTTTCCTGCAAAATGGTGCTGGTGAGTTGAAACTTTAAGTTTGTCATTTGCAAAAGGGATTTGACTTCCCCAATTGGACCTAATTATGACAGCCATGATAAATAGCCTTTCTGTGTTGGCATGTTTATTTCTCAGGAACTTGAACAGGGAAATTGGTTTTGCGCATTTGTGTGGGTGGGAAGAATTAAACTTTTTATCATTCCTTATAACAAATTTATCACCTGATAATCTGAAAGTATGATCAAATTGCAGAAGCAGATGACTTCCCCGGTCTCTGAGCATTTGGCGCCTGTTAAACAAAAAGAATATTAATCAGAAATTGAAAGGGGAGTTTTCTACCTTTATATTCAGAATGATTCTTTGCTAGGTAAAGCTTTTTCCAGTGGTCAAATCATCATATTCTTTGCCTTATACTTGACAACTTTATATTTGCTAATAGGGTTCTTCAGGACATGTAGGGAGGGAAGAGATAGTGGAAAAGTTTTGTCTTTTGATCAAGTTTTTCCTGTTTTGTTAAAAAATATACCACATAAAACATGGTAGTTCATTTCTTGGTGCTTTCAGGACATTATTCCCATTTACTAAGAGGGGAATAAAATCTTGGAGTTCTCTGCTAAATATGGCAGCAAGTTGTTTCACACTCCAGTCTTTACTAGGGTGCATAGCATAATATGAATGATGATAATAGATATAGAGATGGATAGATATTTAATACATATTAGCTAGGCCAAGTATTATACTGTAATACCTCGACTCAACAGCCCTATGAAGTAGGTCTAATCTCTATTTTAGAAATTAGAGGACAGAGGCTAGGAATGGTCACTGTTTTTGGTAATTCATAGTATAGTATCATTTGACAGTTCATACTGTATACTTATATTACTTTGATTTTTGAAGTTATTTTTCAAATGCCCAAGTTCAGTTCTGAAGCCTTATTTTTGTATGCCCTTGTGGACGTAAAGGTATCTGAGGTTGGGCCCAATTTTACAGTTTTGCTGTTCTGCAGGATTTGGTCTATAATTATCAAAGTCCCAAGGTTATACCGACCACCATGACTAGTTGATCTTAGTTATCTAAACAGTATATCTTGACATATTGAAGATCGAAATCCCTGTGTTACAGAAACATTCATGCACCAAGATTCAGCAGGAGTTGGATTCAGAAAGGATTGGATCTGCACTCTACCTACCCACTACATTGTTACAGACATGGAGGAAGCTAAGATGACAGTAGAAATTTAGACTGTGGATCAAGTCATGCTATCTCTAAAATGATGCAGTTTTGTGTTTTAAAAAAATTTTAACTTACTGATTTTGAGAGAGAGAGAGAGAGAGAGAGAGAGAGAGAGAGAGAGAGAGACATTGATTTGCTGTTCCACTTAGCCATGCATTCATTAGTTGATTCACATATGTGCCCTGTCCAGAGATATGATACACAACGTGGACATATTGGGAGAATGCTCCAACCAACTGAGTTATACAGCTGGGACTCAAATAAAGCAATTTTCAATTGGCATATAAAAAATAGGACTATGTGGCATTAAAGTGATATTTCCAAGAGGTAGTAAAGCCTCAAGATGCATATTCTAGGTGGGCAGTTTTCATGTTAGGTGTTTTAGTCATGCATCATTTACTGAAAAAAAGAACAAGAAGCCATGAAAACTAATTTAAGGCCCAGCTGTCATGGCTCAGTGGTTAAGCATCACAGTTCAATTCCCAGTTAGGGCACATGCCCGGGTTATGGGCTCAATCCCCAGTGAGTGGCATGCAGGAGGCAGCTGATCAATGATTCTCTCTCATCATTGATGTTTCTATCTCTCTCCCTCTCCCCACCTCTATCTCCCATTTCCTTCCTCTCTGAAATCAATAAAATTATATTTTTTAAAAAGAAAACTAACAAGTATAAACCAGCCTTTGAAGTCAAGTAAAGGAATTTGTCTTATCAGAACAAAGGTAAGTAGTGAGGTTTGGTGGCCAGAGAAGCAGTGAACATTAACTCAGGGAACTACATGAGGATTCATTAGTAAAAACTGGGAGGAGGCCTGTCAAAGGATGTACGCATACATAACAGTAGTCCTCCTTTATCTGCAGTGTCACTTTCCCCAGTTTCTGCTACCTGTGATCAATTGTAGTCTGAAAATATTAAATTGAAATTTCTAGAAATAAATAATTCTTAAATTTTAAATTGTGTGTCACTCTTAGTAGCATGATTAAATCTCACACCATCCCACTCTGCCCCATCCAGGGTGTGAATCATCCCCTTTTCTGTCATCTCAGCATTGTGTACTATACCCACACATAGTCACTTTAGTAGCTGTCTTGGTTATCAGATCAACTGTCAGGTATCACAGTGCTTGAGTTCAAGTAACCCTTATTTTACTTAATAATGGCCCCAAAGTGCAATAGTAGCAATGGTTTCCATTCTGATATGCCAAAAAATAAAACATAAAGTGCTTTCATTAAATGAAAAGTTATGTATGTATAGCAGAAAATATAGTATATATAGGGTTCCATACTATTTGTGGTTTCAGGCATTCACTATGGGTGTTGGGATGTATCCCCTGCAGATAAGAGGAGCTACTGTATGAACATAGAGATACCCTTACTTTCCTCCTTACCAGAAGTTAAGCAAATATGTAGCACAGATGCTGTCTCCTCTCATGCCCATTATAGTCATCAGTAATTGATCACAGCACCTGTTCCTTTATACGACCATCTAAGCCTTCTCAAAAGTATTCTAAGTAGTTACTGCCAATCTATCAGTATTGGAATGGGATGAAAATCATTTCCCATTACTGGCTTACATACTTCCTATGTCACATCTTGGAAGAGGGTCAGAGCCAATGCTATAAGTGGAGAGATTAGTGAACCCAAATCTGGGCAAGCAAAGAAATGAAAAGGCAATGCAAATGAGATGAACAGGTTAAGACAAAGAAGAAAACAATGCATGTGTGTGAGACAGACTATGTCTCCTCATGGTCTTTTGAATCATAGTCATCCACCAAAAAAATTTGATAAGGTATTTGATGAAACCAGCTCACATTTTGGAATCAAGATGTAGATAGAAATCTAGAATCCACAATTTACAAGACTCAGAAACTTAGGCAAGTTATTTAAATGTCTCAGTGTCAGTTAATTCATCTGTAAAATGAAAATACTCACACCCATAACCTAAGATTGACATGATTAAATTATGTGATATATGTGAAAACATGGTAACTGGAACACGGTAGGTACTTGATAAGTGCTAAACAAGGAAGAAGTTCAAGATAAAAATGATTTGAAAACTGTCAGGCACAACTGAAATGTTGGTGATCATCATTCTTTATCTAAATTCTTGTTAGTACCCAGGAGACTATAAAAAAGCAAGAGAGCCCAGAAAAGATATGCCACAAGTTGATTTGATCTTGCCCCAAGATCAATTCTAAATCTAGCCCTAGCTGGTTTGGATCAGTGAATAGAGCTCTGGCCCAAGGACTGAATGGTCCCAGTTTTGATTCTCGTCAAGGGCATGTACCTCTGTTGCAGGCTCGATCCCTGACCCCAGGTCAGGGTGTGTGTGGGAGGCAATCAAACAATGTGCTTCTCTTACATTGATTTTTCACTCTCTGTCTCTCCCCTTCTTTTCCACTCTCTCTAAAATTCAATGGAAAAATATCCTCATTTGAGGATTAACAATAATAATAATAATAATAATAATAATAATAATAAGCAAAAACCAGGGGGTGTGATTTCCACCTCACATTTACAGGTGGTGTCTGTAATCCCTGGATTTACCTGTGGCCAGGACTGGACAGAAAGAGGTTCTACTTTGCCTCTGAGATTTCCTGGAAAGAGATTATTTTAGAATGTCAGAGATCTCCAACTGATCGTGGGGTCATACCAGTAGCATGCTTCACTAATGGAGCAGAGAAAGAAAAGCTGCAGGTCTCCAACCTGCCTCCACAGGAAGAAACAAGAACAGATCAAATTCCACATGTCTGTTTCAACAAGGTGGCACCCAGAGGCTCACTGTTGTACAATCACTTTTGTACCTTGAATATAACATAAGACTGTGCTTTCCCAGATATGTTCCTCAGGTCTCTCACAGAAAAACAAGGTCAAAACTACTATTTTTTTTTCTAAAGATACCTCGAAAGTCTTGTTTTGCTACGCATCCAAGAGAGGAAATAGAGACTTCTTGCATGCAGGAGTAGTAATTGGGGATTTTTCAATGCTCTTCAGAGGCTAATGGGACAACATACCTTATTTGCATAAAAAATCATTACATCAGTCAAAGAGTAAGCTCTTTGCAATGCAGTTCAGTGCTTTCTTCTTTATCTGATGAGGCCCATCCTGAATGCCAAATAATCCTTGATTTTTTATTGTATTGAAGGAGAGTCACAAAAATTCTAAAAGAGGTAATTATATAAATTCACTCATATCTGGCTTTGGGATGTATGATATTTATACTTTTTTGCTGTAGCTTTACCTTCTGTGATTTTGCTTGGATTAATAATAAAATTAGTACATTTGCTAAAGACATCCATAGGATTATTAGACTCAGAATGCTGGATCTGGGGCATTCTAAGTTGGCAGCAGCTAATCCAAAGAGGGAATAACATACATGGAAGGAGTTGAGAGGTAACATTCTTCACAAGAAGAGATGTCTAGGGCAATAAATAACCCTTTCATCTACTGAAAATAATTTTCTATCCCTCACTTTGGGGTTCTCAAAAAGACTATTTTTATGACAGTAATTTTCCAGATTTTTGCCCTCTTTCTGGCACTGCCCCATCGGGGACCAGAGCGTGTTTGCTAAGGCTCTCTGCTCTTTCCTTCCCTTTCTGAAAGCTTCTTCCTACCTTACTCAGTCCTCTTAACAGCGCCTCTCAACTGGCCCTTCCTTCCAAGTGAGACAAATGACCTCAGAAAATGTTCTTTGCTTCATTGACAGAATTGCTGAATAATATAGGACGTGGAAGACTTGAAGCCATACGAAGTGAGGACTTAATGGATAAGATTCATATAATGGCTGCACTGCAGCCAGCCAGAGAAACAGCCTCTTGCTAGAGACTTCTACATATACGGTTTTCAGTCCTTTTGTTATTCTAATCTGTTGTAAGAATTCCTTCCAAATCCACTCACCATGCTCCTAAGCATAGTACCCAGATCAAGGACATAAGATTTGATCTTACCCAGGTCATTGCTTTTCACCACAGGAGCACCTTCAACTAAGTACAATTCAACTTCTCTGAATGCCTGCTTTAAGCATAGCTTAAATGAACCATGAGATTTCTTTCCCTCTGCACTATCTCCCAGCCATCCAGTCCTCTTTTTCTTCCCAAACCATATGGGCTACCAGAATTCTCTCCCACTCTGAAAAAATGAGCAGACTGATAAAAATTATATTCTCCCCACATGGAGTTGAGAGTCTGGGCAGAGTGACTCTATATATAGTAGATGATCTTGGTGGAGAGATGAGCCCTCACTTTGACCAATTCTTGAGCCATTCCTCACCCAACCTCACAGGACAATGTTAAATTAGAAATAATCAGTTTTTTCCCCTCTATAACCGCCTTCATTTTAGTCGCATGTATCAGACACAGGGGTTTTTTCATGGTTCATATACTATCTGTATCTCATCATTACCTGATTAAGAAGATTTGAAATTCCTATTTAGGTTAGAACAGAAGTAATTGAAGTTCCAGGCTTGAAAACACAAGTACTAAAGAGCCAATCTGGGCCATGATCAGGAGTAAATTGTGCTGGATTCCTTTCCAATGTTCCTTTTATCATTCTCCTCTGACTTTCCTCAGTTACTGACTGTATCTTTTTTTCCTTGAAAAGTATCTTTTTCCCTTGCACAGACCAGGGTTTCCTATAGTGCTTCTCTTGTTCCCTTGGTTACATTTCCTGTTTTCCATGCTGCAGCTCAGCATCTCTTTACAGTTACTGTCACGTGTTGGGGCACCTTGAACTCCAGACCTGTGCAGCCTAGATCACAGGTTAAGTCTTGGCAAACAGAGTTTACCTGCTTACAGGTAACCACAGCCCATCAGGTTCACACTTGGCTTCCTGCTATTGTTTTATCTGTATATGTGTAAGTGTACATGTTTGTATGAGTCTGTCCTATAGTCTCAATGTGGTGGCATAACACAGTGGTTAAAAACATGGGCTTTGGATTTGTATTCTGGCTCTAGAATGTTCTAGTCATATAACAGTGGGCAAGTTACTTAAACTCTCTTTGAAAATGGAGAACATAACAGTGCCAGCCTTATATAGTTGTCTTAAAGATTAAATGTAATAATGGATATAAGGGGTTTGAACTCACACTTTGTATATAGTAGGTTCTCAATAAATGGTAGCTGGACTAAGATATTTAAGGGTAAGAATCTGATTTCTTAGAACCGTTTCCTTCCCAAGCTCAATTCTATATATCCTGTAACAAAGAATGGTCATGATAGATTCTGGAAGACTGCACAAGAAAGGGCCTTAGAGATTATGCTGTCTGATCCCCTCATTTTTTATTAGATACCTGAGATGCAGAGATAGAGGCAGAATTGCCTCAGGTCATTTTGAGAGAATGTGGCATATCCAGAGTTAAAACTCAGGACTCATTATTCCTCTATTTCTTTTATTCCAGTTTGTCTCTGATATAATTTTAAGAATGGCCTTTTTTGGCATTAATTTTTCTAACACGGGAAAGGAAGTTACAGCCAGGTCTGTCCTATGGAGACCCCAAAGCACAGGGGGATTGCAAAAAAGGAAAACAGCCAAACATCCTGCATGTTAGAAGCCTGCATTTGAAATGGAGAGCAAAGACATACATATGTGTGCACATCATGCACATGTCATCACACACACACACAGGTGCATATTTAACATATGAACAAAGACAAGGCAAAGGAAGAAAACGCCCAAAGTTGTAGTGCAATGTGAGTTCATTACTGCTGAGTGGACTGATTTAAACAAATAAGGGAACAAACTTTTAGAGTCAAGGAGGCTTAACAGAGGATGACCATTTAAATACATGTTTTCATTGATTTTAGAGAGGAAGGGAGAGGGAGAGAGAGATAGAAACATCAATGATGAGAGAGAATCATTGATTGGCTGCCTCTTGCATGCCCCCTACTGGGGATCAAACCTGCAACCTGGGCATGTGCCCTGACCAGGAATCGAATTGAGACCTCCTGGTTCATAGGTCGATACTCATCCACTACACCACACTAGCCGGGACAGAAGATGACCATTTAAAAAGACATGAAGACGATACTCTTGATTTAGCTTAGCTAAAACCTCTTTCCAAGCATTTAAGAACAATAAGAGCAACAGAGGACACCACCCTCTTTATCCCAGTGAAATCTGTTTTAGCCCCTAGGAATACATTTACAAGGAAGACAAAAAATGTCCTTAAATCTTGCTTTCTGTGTTCTATAAATACAAGCTTTCCACATCTGTTTGGCTTTCATGCAGCTTCCTCAGTCATCATCCCACACATTTACTGCTAAAGCAGTTACCACAGAAGGTTTTGACAGAAGCCATTTAGTAAAAGTGCACTTTCAGCTGCCAAAAATATAATGCAAACTACCCTGGCCAACTTCACACTCATGGAGTCGATCCCCCCCTCTGGCTTTCTTATAGTGAGGCGACAGACTGACCCTTGCCTCAGTGCATTTAATGAAGAACAGGCAGCAGATTTCAGTAATGGATCAGTTCCTCTCCTCAGCATGCTCGATCTATAATGAAAATGAATTACCGTGCTTTAGTTCACTTAGAATAACCAAGTATGGATTAGTCTTTGATTCTGACTTTGCAGATGCTCAAATCCTATTGTGTAAGGCCTTAGCAGGACACTGTAATGTTTCAGGTCTGGATGTGCTAAAGGAAGGTATGTTTAGATTAACCAAGTGTCCATTTATTCACTGACACGATAGGATTAGAATAATAGATCTTCCAAAACAATATGCCCTAGTCAGTCTCCTTCTTATGCCTGTACTTCACTTCACAGTTACTAGAGAAGTGTTCTTAGCAATTGCAGAGTTGCAAAACAGGCAAAATTTCTCTGCAGGTTCCCTGCATCCCTCTGGTTAGTCCTACCATCAATGCCACAGGACTCAAGGTGCTTTTGATGTCCTCCTGCTTTGGTGACCCATGCAGATCTAGACATTACCTGAAGCCCAGCAACCCTCACTCCCATCCCGCCTCATGCTATAGCCCAATGTATTTTACTATTTAATTAATTCAACAACTGTTTATTGAGTAATTACTTACTAGGTAGGGGGTAGGTCAAGTGTTGCCTACTATTTGCCCCTGTAGGGAGGAAACATGTTTTAGAATCCTAGGCAATATATACAACTAAGAAGGCAGAGATGAGATTGTAGAGTCTTGTATACTATTATTGGGAAGGGTTTAGACTTTATCATTTAAGCAGTGGGTATCTATTGGAGATTTTAATATAGGCAAATAATTATCATATTAAGAAAAATCACACTGAAGACAGTGTAGAGGACAAGGGTGTCACTCAGTATGAGCATTGTAAAGGGTGTAGTCAAGGACCAAAGTCTGTGTTCCTAGATAAGTAGTGTTAATGCTCAAACTCAAGCCAAGAAAAGGCCAAGGTCATGGATTGGAAAATGTAGAAACTATCACAGAATCTAGCCAAGAAGACGGCATTCATTGACATAAAGTGGGCTTTTCTGACCCTGCATTCTAGTGAGGGCAGTTCAAGCCAGGAGTTCAGCCCTTTGGATGTGGCTAGAATAGACACCCTGAATGACCCAATGAAGGCTTCCTTCATTCTCATAAGGTGAGGGAACAGGAGAAAATGAAAAGAAAAAAAAGAGTAAAGCTAGAAGCAGTCTGACAGACAGAAAAATATTTGACAACACCTATACTCATGCAGGAAACTGCATGAAAGCCAAACAGATGTGGGGTATATATATCTCAACTGCTCTTGCAGTCTTGACTAAAAAGAAGCACATTGGTGGTAATGTCCAATGAATAGAGCCTGGAAAAAATGACTTAAGATTCTAGAACTGTCACATTTCAATTATTTCCAAATTACTCTCTCTTAAAAAAACAAAAAAACAAAAACAAAAGTGGCATAGGGCAACGGGCCTGAAGAACACATGGAACCACTCAAGTTTCACCATTATGACTAACGATGTATTCCAGAGGATAAAGTTTTCATCATATATATTTTTTATTGATTTTTTTTTAGAGATAGAGAGGAAGGGAGAGGGAGAGAGAGATAGAAACATCAATGATGAGAGAGAATCATTGATTGGCTGCCTCCTGCACGCCCCCTACTGGGGATCCAGCCTGAAACCCAAGCATGTGCCCTGACCAGGAATCGAAATGGTGACCTCTTGGTCCCTGGGTCTGCATTCAACTGCTGAGTCTCACTAGCCAGGGTAATCATAGATCTTTGCAATGATCTTGTATTACTATCTAAGGCAGTGGATCTCAACCTTGGCTGCACATTAGAACACCTGGGAATCTTTTAAAATCCTGATTTCTGGGCCTCATCCTCCGGAAATCCTGTTTCTTTGTTATGGGGTGGGGCCACAACATTAGTAACAAAGAAACAGAATTTCCGGAGAATGAGGCCCAGAAATCAGGATTTTAAAAAGATTCCCAGGTGATTCTAATGTACAGCCAAGGTGGAGAACCACTGAAAGGAGTCTCAGAGCCAGTCATGAATGAGAGAAGTTTAGGTAACTATTAGTTTTCAAGGACTGCTATAACCAAGTCTCACAAACTGTGTGGCTTATACAACAGAAATTTATTGTCTCCCAGTACTGGAGGCTAGAAGTCTGAAACCACGGTGTTGGCAGGGTTGGTTCCTTTAAGGCTGCACATGAAAATCTGTTCCATACATGCCTCCTCACTTCTGGTGGTTTGCTAGTGATATTTGTTGTTCCTTGGTTTATAGATGCATCACCCTGATCTGTCTTCATAGCTACATGGCATTCACTGTGTGTGCATACCTGTCTCTATCTCCAAATGTTTCTGTTTTATATGGACACAGTCATATTGGATTAGGGCACAGACTAATGACCTCATATTTTCATATATTTTATTAAAGTACTAGAGGCCCTATGCACGAAAATTCATGCAAGAGCAGTCCTTCCTTCCCCCGGCTGCTCGCACCGTCTTCCCTCTGGCACCCTGGACCCGGGGCTTTGCTCCTCCAGCTGCCAGCAGGCACCTGGAACCCAGGCTGGCTTTCCTCGGGTCACCAACAGGAACCTGGGACCTGGGCTGGCTTCCCTCCGACTCCGGCTTTGTCAGGAATGATGTCCAGAAGATGTCCAGTCTAATTAGCATATTGTGCTTTTATTATTATTATAGACCTGGTGCATGAGATTTGTGCACTGGCGGGGGGGGGGGGGGTCCCTCAGCCTGGCCTGCACCCTCTCACATTCCAGGACCCCTCAGGGGATGTCCACAGGGAATGGGCCTAAGCCGACAGTTGGAAATCCCTCTCACAATCTGGGACCCCTCGCTCCTTACCGCCCGCCTGCTCACTGCTCCTTACCACTCAGCTCGCTGGCCGGGCCCACGGGGTGAGAGGTGGACACAGAGAATGCTATCTCACCCAACTGTGGGGCGGGCTGGCTGGCCTTCATCTGCCTGACCCCACCCAGGGAGGGACCGAGCAGGGTGTCCGCCTCTCCATTCTCCATCCTTCCATCTGTGACACCTGTCACCTTTGCCAGGCCTCCCCCAAAGTGAGTTCAGCTCAATCCCTGAATGTAAAAGGGCATGGGGGGGGGGTCCTTCACTCCAGTGCCTTCTGATTCCCAGCAACATGACCTGGTCAACAGGACCTGATCTCAGCAAAGTAGATCTGTTTCAAGAAAAGTTGGGAATGCAGACTTTCGTATGAGCCCCTATTCCAAAAGGTGGCAGTTTATTCGCATTGTGGCAAAGACACCTTCAAGAGTAACATAAGTGGGTAAAGTCAGGGCCAAACCGAGCCATTTACTCATCCAATCCCTCTGAGGTGCGTGGACAGAACCAAGTCTCAGCTCTTCACAGGACACTTTCGGGTTTGTTTGTTTGTTTTTAAGCCTAAAGGACAGTAGTCTGTCTCCATTCTTGTTCTTTGGGATTTTTTCAACATCGGATAAAAGGATATGTACATTGGGACAATCCTCTCGAGATACAATATTCCAGTTGCACCCATGTGGCAACAACAGCACCCCTCAGAGGGAGGGAGCTGACAGATGGGGAGCAGGGAATTCTGAAAACCAAAGCGGTGACAGAGATGCTAAGCCTTTCCTTCACGTGTCTGACGCCCTTCTTCAGGCGGCCTGCAGGCCGGGTGTCTGCTGGACCTTTACCACTTGATGTCCTGGCAGGCTGCCCTGGGTCCTGCTAGGCAGTGTGCAGGGCCACCTGGGCCCGGGGGGAGTCACCCCCCCACCCCAGCCACTCCTGGTACAGCTCCTGCACATGGGCTCTGGTCTCTGGGGGCCACACCGGGATGGCAGCATAGATGCCTTTCATCTGCCGCAGCAGTGCCCTTCTGCACACGCGTCGTCTGCCTGGGCCTGGCCCCTGCTGCACAGGCCAGGACCTCCATGAAGTGGCAGGGGAACTTGCCCCTTTACAGTTTCAGGACCACTTCTGGGTGATCCGAAAGCCGTAAGCAGCCACAAAGTGTAGCAGAACCTCTCTGTCCTTTTTAAGGGTGACCTCCTGGAAGTCTTTGTTCCTCAGGGTACGGTAGGTGAGCATTCCCACATCCTCGTTGAACAGCTCCTTGGCCATGTGCCTAAAGATGTGTGCCAGGTACCCATCAGAGCTGGCACCCTATGGAGCCTCACCTCCTCCTTCATGTCTCCAAACAGAGTGTCCACATTGGTGTCATTTGAGGAGAGGTCATTTTGCTCCATTATCTGGATAATTTCAACTGAGGTTAACACGCAGTCAGCACCCTGGGAACTACGTAAAGCTGTGGGAACATCTTCTCAAAGGGCCTTCAGTTTCTTGTCATAACACGGGGCCACAATGACATGGAAAATCTTGTCTGGGGACAGGTTCTGCCATCTGGTGAAGTAATCCTTCAGAGGTGGGGGTGATGGGGTGACCCAGCACATGCTCTATATATTGGTCCCAGCCAGGGTAGGCGGAGATTAGCATAGGTAGGCGGGGCTCTTCCTCACGATGCTGGCAGTGCCAATACACAAATTCCTTCTGACTCTCCAGGATGCTGAAGTCCGCAGCTATCTTCATGTCAAAAACAGTGTGCCCCAAGGCTTTTGAGGAAGCTGCAGAGCCTTCTGGA
This sequence comes from Myotis lucifugus, assembly GCF_000147115.1. Taxonomy (NCBI): domain Eukaryota; kingdom Metazoa; phylum Chordata; class Mammalia; order Chiroptera; family Vespertilionidae; genus Myotis; species Myotis lucifugus. The sequence continues at coordinate 10,268,211 of NW_005871050.1, read as the reverse complement.
TGCATCAATGACACTGAGGCTAAATTGAGCAGCAAAATAAGGCAGAGACTAAGGACACACGGACACTGCCAGCACCTTGTACTGTGAGGTATCACATTTCTTATTAAGGTTCAGAACACGGAAGAAGTCCTTGGTGTTCTGCTGAGAAACTTGGACTCCTTCCTCTGTGGCCACACAACTGTCACACGCCAGGCAGTCACTCAGAAATATCTTGGCATCGGCCAACTTATGGAATTCTCCCTTCTCTCCGTTCTCCTGAGCCAGACTCTGGACGTTGACTGAGGCATTCTCTTGGTCATCGGTTTTTGGTTTTTTACTACATTCCTTCCGTGTGCAGTGATCACACTTCATCTGGAGCGGGGCGGGCGGGGGCTGGCTCAAGTGACCTGGAGGAAGCACAGGGAGAGCAGTCACCGCTGGTCGCCCCTGGCGTTGCTGGCGGTATCCTTTCTTCCTTGTGGAGTGTCTAGGGAAGGAAAGTGGCCTCAGTGACAGTCCGGCAACGCTGTCAGGATTGTGCCGACAGTGCTGGTCCATTGGTGCCTGGCCTGTCCTCTTCAGATTCAACCTGCAGGACTACTAAGGGAGCCAGTCCAAGGGAGGGGAATCAGCCTCAGTGCCCGAGGCCGAGTTCCAGGAGGCCAGCACTCACTGTCGGGATCGTGCTGGAGGCGCTGGTCCATTGGTGCCTGTCCTGTCCTCTGGAGATTGAACCTACAGGACTACTAAGGAAGCTAGTCCCCAGTTCCACCCCGCCTCCACCACCAATTGATTGGAGCCTGAGGGCCAGGAGGAGGGACTAAGAGGCCTGCCTTTCAGCTGCTCCCCAGTCCCTAGCCCACTCACTCTGGTTCCCTGTTAACCATCCCCTGATCAATGGGAGCCTGCGGGCTGCGGGAGGGACAAAGCAGTCTGCCTTCCACCTGCTATCCAGTTGCTGCTGCCACAGATTCATTGGAGCCTGAGGGACCCTGGTTCCCCCGCTAGCCATCCCCTGATCAATGGAGCCTGAGGGCCTGGGGATGGACCAGTCATCCATTTGGTCGTTATGGACCCTGGGTTTTTATATATTAGGATGGTTGATATACACTATTGTATTAGTTTCAGGTATATAACATAGTGATTCAACATTCATATACATTACAATGTGATCACCACCATAAGTCTATTGACCTCATCTTGATCATCTGCAAAGACCCTATTTTCAAGGTCGTATCTACAGGAACTGCGGGTTAGAGTTTCAACACCTTTTATGGGGGCACAATTCAACCTACCAGCAATTGTCTATATATTCTCACTAATTTAGTCCTTCTGAGGTACCAGTTATTATGTTACATACTCTGCATATACAGGGTAGGACAAAAGTAGGTTTAAAGTTGTGAGTATGTAAAACACAGCTTATTCTTGTATTATTATTTATTAATAATTGTATTATTTTCCATATGAACAACTGTAAACCTACTTTTGCCTCACCCTGTACATCCTATCATTTAACCTCCACATCAACTCTTCCAGGTTAGCATTATTAAAGGGTTAAAAGGTAGGCCAGAGTGCAGGCTGACACACTGGGTCAAATGAGGGAATGGCAACTATACAGGGAACAAGGGCAAATGTTATTTATTGTACAAACAAGCATTTAGTGCTTTTCCGAATGAATAGAAAATCTGAAAGTCACAATTTGAAAATCAATCCATACAGAAGGACAAGTACAAATCCAAGTGCCATAAGTAAGAAACTAAAAACATATTCTCACTCCAAGGTCCAGCGGTATCTTCATGCTTGTGCCCAGTATAAGGACAAGCAGTGATGAATCAGAAGTGAAATCCAGAGCATAGATCAGAGATTACAGGAAAACTGGGGTTTCGAAAGCTGCTGGCTCAGCAACTAGAGAGACCTGGATATAGCCAATGAAACTAGATATGATCTAGAAAAGGACATTGTTTTTGATATTCATTTCAGATTCACTTTACACACACATATACCCTGATAAATTTGTCAACTGATCAATAGGTAGGTAGATAGAATATATATGATAGAATTGCCTAGTGGTTTAGTGCAGGGGCTGTGGAGCCAGATTATTTGGATTTCCATCCAGGCTACATTATTTCCTGTGGTGTGACCTTAGGGAAGTCACTTAACATTCCCATATGCCTTGTTTTTCTTATCTGTAAAAATGGGGATAATTATAGTACCTTTATTAGAGAGTTTTAATTATATATATATATATATATATATATATATATATATATACAGGAAATTTATTTACTTATATATATAAGTAATATATATATATTACTTATAATGTTTTCATAGCAAACATTCAAGAAATGTTAACTATTATTGCACATAAAGGTATAAAATACATAGATTCAAATAAACACATATACAGTAAAGCCTTGATATTTCCAAGGTATATGTCCAGAGACTTTCACATATTCCAAATCTGTGAACTTACAGTATGTAATTTCTTTTTTAAAATATTACAAAGTGAAACTTAATACACTTCATGATTTCATAACAACAGGACAATAATCATCTATGAAGCTATGAAAATAAATGTGGCCACTAAATAAACTATTATTTTATAGTATTAACTGCACACTAACCAAAACTTGCAAATTTGAACCAAAGAGGATGAGTAAAATTGGCTCATATGGTCGTCTGGGATTCCTGTACAGTACAGGAAGTACAAACACTAGCCCATCTGTCTCATCCTGCTGGAAACCTATATCTTACTTGAAATTAAGGAGCAAAGCACACTTTATCCTTTCCTCACAGTCTGTACTATGATTCAGTAAAGCAAAGGCTGAGCACCTAGTACGTACATATATCATTTGGAAGTAACCAGAATGCTTTTTCTCTCCAGCCTCACATTGTTAATATTTTTCAGTCTATATTCAGACAAACTCCCAGAAAATGCTAAGTCAGTCTCCACAAGTAAAATGTTATAGGCAAGCATGAAAACAAGACAAGAGAAAAATGACAGATATAGAGAGCAGAGATTAGACAAGCAACCTGAGAATTATGGAGGTTACTGAGGAAGATATTACAAGCTATGACCAAAGACATGATTGAAGGAACTTTTTCTGGGTTTTAAATAAAGACTATGAAAAGAGATCTGCATTTAGACATATTCCGACAAAAACAAATTTGTATTAGGGGGACGAAGAAAAATGCCTACAAGTGTCCATGGAGAAAAGTAAACAGATTATCTCTAAAGGTACAAGATTTAAGCTAAATTTAAACATCTCAGATACATACTATATTCCAAAAGGCAATAAATGAAGCAATAGCAACATAATTTTCAAGGGTGTTAACTAAGAATTATATGCTAAGACTAATGGTCTTTCATGTGTAAAGGAACAATGTCAGATAGTCAAAGGCTCATAGGACAGTAGAAAACCTTAATTATACTATCATATATAATTCCTTGAAACAAATACTTGGGACTATATGACCACTGCCCAAACTATGAATGGACAATTAGAATTCACAAAGAAGGAAGTAATGACATGAAAAGACTGATTCCTTTGCTACCATAGTCAAAGACCCAGCAGCCTAACATTAACACTAGCAATGCAGTAAAGTGTGATAAAAAAGAACATAGAAACTAGGCATTCATATTCAAAAAAAGTGATTCTAGATAGCCCTTACACTCTTCATAAAAAATTAACTCAAAGTGGATTATAGACCTAAATGTAAAACACAAAACTATAAAACTCCTAAAAGATAACATAGGAAAAACTCTAAAGTTGTCAATGACTTTTTCGATACAACATCAAATGCTCAATCCATAAAAGAATGAATCGATGAGCTGGAATTCATTAAAATTTTAAAATTCCTTACTGTGAAAGACACTGTCAAGAGAATGCAAAGACAAGCCAAAGACTGAGAGAAACTACTTGTAGAAGATACATCTGACAAAAGACTGCTTTCCAAAGTATGCAAAGAACTCTTAAAGCTCAACAATAAAAAACAAACAACTCAATTTAAAAAGTAGACCAAAGACTTTGACAGATACCTCCCCAAAGAAGCTATACAGATGGCAAATAAATATATGAAAAGATGCTCCACATCATATGTCATCAGGGAAATGCACAATAAACAACAATGGATGCTACTACAAATCTATTAGAATGGCCAAATTTCAGAATACTGACAGCACCAAATGCTGGCGAGGATGTAGAACAACATGAACTCTTACTCATTGCTGGTGGAAATGCAAAATAGTACAGCCACTTTGGAAGACAGTTTGGAAGTTTCTTATAAAACTAAATACACTCTTACCATACAATCCAGCAATCGTTTTTTTAGTATTTACCTAAATGAGTTGTAAACTTATGCCCACACAAAAACCTGCACATGAATGTTTATATCATCTTTATTCATAATTGCCAAAACTTGGAGGTAACCAAGATATTCTTCAATATGGGTGTGAACAGATAATTAAATGATAGTAAAGCCAGACAATGTAATATCCTTATGCATTAAAAAGAAATGAGCAATCAAGTCATGAAAAGAGTTAGGGAACTTCAATACATATCACTAAGTAGAAGAAGCTAATCTGAAAAGGCTACATTCTATATGATTGCAACCACATGACAACTATGGGGACAGTAAAAAGACCAGTGGCTACCAGGGCTTAGATTGAAGAAGGGATTAATGGGTGGAGCACAACATCTTTTTAAGGCAGTAAAACTATTCTGTATGATACTGTAATGGTGATATATGCCATTATACATTTATCCAAACTGACAGAATATATAGTACCAAGAGTGCACCTAATGTAAACTATGGAGCTTGGATGAATATGATGTGTAAATATAGGTTCTCTGATTGTAACAAATATATCACTCTGTTGGGGGATGTTGATACTGGGGGAGGCAATACATGTGAGGAAATGGGGGTATATCGAAACTCTCTGTATTTTCTGCCCAATTTTGCTGTGAACCTAAAACTGCTTGAAATGTTAAAGGCCTGTTTTAAAAAGTGCATCAAATGTATTTTAAATATGAATTTGTAAGACAGTAAATGGCATTTTAATGTCTTTTTGAAGACCTTTCTATGTAAGCATTTATTTGATTACACCAGCATTAGCATTTTATCAATTGTGTTTTATAGTAAAAAGCAATGGCATTGGACTCACTATGTATGGCATAACTTTACCTCTTCAAGAAACACTGTTCAGAAAATTTTAAAAGCATAAGCATTTCATCTTAATTTTTAACATGTGTAATAAAAATTAATATAGGAAATAAAAAAAGAACATAGGACTGGTTGGGGAAAGACCTGTGCTAAAATCCTTATTTGGTTGTGTGAGTCAGTAATCTGGTGCAAACTATATTTATAGCCATATTTATAGTAAACAAACTTAAGCTAGTTTGAGCTGAATTACTTTCCCTGCAATTTCTCTGAGCCTTAGTTTCTCCTTTTATAAAATAAAGATAACAATGATATCCCAGGTTTACAGTGAGTAAAATAAATAATGTAAGTACAGTATATAGGAGCAAAATACCATTTTAAGAAAGTGCCATAATTCATCGAGAGTGCTTGATTTCAAATTCTTTAGCAAAAGCAACACCACGGTTTACACTGTATCCTCTTAGAAGAATCTTATTCATGTCATTTGGCTTCTTTCTTCCACAATAATTCTTAGTTAAAATCACATGTGACATAAAACTACATAATTTTTTAATGACCCTTAAACAAAGTCCTAATTTATCCAGGTATTTAAATACACCTCATTTTTCTACAAAAATAGAAAGTCTCTGCCTGATTTGGTAGATCCTCCAAAATCAGAACACTTTATATATCTATTCTTATTTCTAACTACCCTTACTAACTCTTCATCCCAGCTTTCGTTCCTTCTACATAGCTCATGCCCCAAGTAGATCACACTATACATTAAATGTAATTCTCTTGGTCTAGACTGCCTAAATCCTTTCCCTGCCCCTAATCTATACTCTATTCACCTGTAAATCCACCTTTGCTAAGACAAAATTCCTAATTTTCTAAAGCTAAATTTTAAATTGATAACTTAAAAATTACAACCATATTATTTTATTATAGTCATATTGTCAAATATATTGCATTTCACAATACTTTTTACTACACCATTCACGGTTTCAGATGTATTTCTATCTCATCGTCAAATAAAGTGTAATTTCCTTGGGAAAAACATATTCTTCATGAGGAGTTGTTAATGATGTGAGAAATGCTTGTTATTTGGTGTCAAATAAAAAAAGCAGGATAAAAATTGTATATACAGTGTGATCTCTACTACATAAGAATGAATAGAAAGAATAGAAGCAAATATGCTAGAATAATGATTGTTTTCCTCTGGGTGGTAGAGTTATAGGTGACTTCTGTTTTCTGCCCTAGGCTTGTCTATTTTAATATTTTTATAGGAATGTGTACTTTTAAACTCAGGAAAAATGTTTAATGGAACAGACGTTTTAATTATTCAACCATATTTTACTGATAGTGAAAATGTGTTCAAGCAGCCACTTTAAGTGTTTCCTCTTACAACTGCATCATAGACATATATGAACAGTTCCTTGGTTTTCCCTCAAATAACATTTCTGTTGAGAATTACATGTTTCCTATGCATATCCTTAAACCTCAAATTAAATACCTATATTGGTTAGAATGCTTTTGATTTTTAGTGAGAAATAAATCTAAATAAAACTGTCTTGATAAAATAGAGTTTTGCTTGGCTCAGAGATTCTAAAATATGGCTAACATTAGACAGAATATATCCAGAAATTCAAGATACCGTCAGTGTTCCAACACTGTTGTCATGCATATCTCTATTTCTGTCTTCCTTGGCCCTCAAGCTTTGTCTTTGGGCTATCTCTCCTCAAAGTGTCAAAAATGGCTGCAATAACAAAAACATGCATTCTCAGAGTACTAAACCCTATGGAGAGGAGAAAGTCTTCATCCCAGCATTCTCAGCAAAACTGCTGAAGTTCATTATGATTGGTCTGAATCACGTCATGTGCCTACTCATGACCGATTTATTAGGTGAACGCCATACACTGATTGGCTTAGGCCAATCTGGACCCACCCGAAGCTGTGTATTGAATCAATACCATGTAAGTCACATAGCTGAAAAGGTTAGAGGGATAGGGAGAGGGTAATTTGTAAAGGAAATTCAGAGTATTGTTATATAAAATAAGACAGAATCAATGTTGGATAGCAAAACCAGGAGAGTTGACTAAGCAATTTTTGTTGCACTCAATATTTATTTCTCTCTTAATGAACATGTTTGCACTTGTTGGAACCTGGCTGAAACAATTTAAGGAGTGGAACTTTCTTACTTCCATATAGAGCATATAGGGTGGATTATTCACATCATACATTGACCTGCCATGGAATATGATGCTTTTTTTTTAATATACCAACAAATTTTATTGTCTGACTAAGAACCACTACTTTTTCTTCATATTTTTCAATATATCTCCAGCAACAACTGGAGAAACTGTGGTTTTTTTTCCAATTAAAACAATGCCATATTTTTATTAAAGCTAATTAATACCGGTGTTTATCTTATTCACTAGTTAAGGACTTCCACACATATAGTATATACAATTTAAATTTTTGCCTAAGCAAAAAAAAATTTAAAATCACTAAAAATAAGGACTTTTTGGATGACCCATGAATAATATCCAAAACTGGGATTATTTTAATCATCTGCAGTATGTTAGATTAAACCATATGAAAATGCCAATATTTGACTACTTTTTATCCAGACCAAAAGCAATTTCATGTGGCTCAGCATAAAATACACACACGTAAACACACATATACATAAGCATCCTGATAATTAGGAGTACAGTAATAGTTTGGAAAACTACCTATGCAATTTGATACCTTTATATGTTACTAGAGGCCTGGTGCACAAAATTTTGTGCACTCGGGGGGTCCCTCAGCCCGGCCTGTGCCCTCTCGCAGTCTGGGACCCCTAGGGGGATGACCACCTGCTGGCTTAGGCCTGCTCCTCGGGGGAACGGGCCTAAGCTGGCACTCAGACATTCCTCTGGCAGCCCAGGAGCCCTCGGGGGATGTCCACTTGCCAGCGGGGAGCAGGCCTAAGCTGCAGTTGGACATCCTTAGCACTGCTGAGGAGGCGGGAGAGGCTCCCACCACCACCGCTGTGCTGGCAGCTGTCAGCCTGGCTTGTGGCTGAGCAGAGCTCCCCCTGTGGGAGCACACTGACCACCAGGGGGCAGCTCCTGCATTGAGCGTCTTCCCCCTGGTGGTCAGTGTGTGTCATAGTGACCAGTCATTCTCAGTCGTTCTGCTGTTAGGGTCAATTTGCATATTACCATTTTATTATATAGGATAGAGGCCTGGTGCACAGGTGGGGGCCAGCTGGTTTTCCCTGAAGGGTGTCCCGGATCAGGATGGGGGTCATGCTGGGGTGCCTGGCCAACCTGGGTGAGGGGCTGAGGGCCGTTTTCAGGCTGGCCAAGCCCCCCAGTGGGGACCCTCACCCAATGGGGGTGTGGTCAGCCTGGGTGAGGGGATGATGGCTGTTTGCAGGCTGGCCACAGCCCCTTCAGGGTAGGGGGGTCCCCCTGGGGTGCCTGGCCAGCCTGGGTGAGGGGCTGAGGGCCATTTTCAGGCTGGCCACACCCCCTTCAGGGTGGGAGTCCACACTAGGGTGCCTGGCCAGCCTGGGTGAGGGGCTGATGGCTGTTTGCAGGCTGGTCAAGCCCCCAGTGGGGACCCTCACTCCATGGGGGTGTGGCCAGCCTGGGTGAGGGGCTGAGGGCTGTTTTCAGGCTGGCCACACCCCCTTCAGTGTGGGGGTCCCTACTGGGGTGCATGGTAGCCTGGTTGAGGGGCTGAGGGCTGTTTCAGGCTGGCCACACCCCCTTCAGGGTGGGAGTCCACACTAGGATACCTGGACAGCCTGGGTGAGTGGCTGATGGCTGTTTGCAGGCTGGCCAAGCCCCCCAGCGGGACCCCTCACCCCATGGGGTTTGTGGCCACCCTGGGGTGAGGGGGCTGAGGGCTGTTTTCAGGCTGCCCACAGCCCCTTCAGGGTATGGGGTCCTGCTGGGGTGCCTGGCCAGCCTGGGTGAGGGACTGATGGCCGTTTTCAGGCTGGCCATGCCCCCCAGTGACCCAAGCTCCCAGCCTCTCCTTTTTGCTTTTTCTTTTTTTTTCAGCACCTCCTTGAGCGGAGGCCAGGGTGAGCTGGAAGCAGGTATCTGGGATTTATTTATCTTCTATAATTGAAACTTTGTAGCCTTAAGCAGAGCCAAGGGCTGGACAGGGCAGGTGGGAAGCCTGGCTTCCTCCATCGCTGGGGGCAGCCCAAGCCTCCTGCTCACTCCAGCTCCGTGGCCGCAGCCATCTTAGTTGGGTTAATTTGAATACCTACTCCTGATTGGCTGGTGGGAGTGGCTTGTGGGTGTAGCGGAGTGGCAGAGTGATGGTTAATTTGCATGTTTCTCTTTTATCAGTGTAGATGCTATGACTGATGGGAAAGGCAAGAAAAAATACATATTCATGGATATACAGAAAAAATGATACAGTGCAATTCTTTTTATAAAAAAAGCCCTTGATAACCAAACTGTATTGTTTTTCTACTTGGTCTTATCTTCTTGTAAATTCAAATGTGCTGAAGCACTCTTGTGGTTTCTTTTCAATACACTCACTGAGTGACCCTAAATGACCTCCCCTAAAACCCTCAATTTCCTTCTCTGTCAAAGCAGGTAGGCAGCCAGCAGCTGATGACTGGGTGACTCCATGACTCTAACAACAGAATGACAAATCTAGTTTCCTGAGAATGGGCAAGCTGACAGAAAGGAATCATTCACATCTGCCCACTGGAAACAAACAGAAAGTCCCAATACATATCCCCAAAATGTCCAGCTGCTAATGATCTAAACAGAATCTGATCTGAATGAGAAAGACATATCCCACCAAATATTCTGTTTGTTTTGTTTTTAAAATATATTTTTATTATTTTAGAGAGGAAGAGAGAGGCAGAAAAAATATCAATGATGAGAATCATTGATCAATTGCTTCCTGCACGCCCCACACGGGATCAAGCCTGCAACCTGGGCATGTGCCCTGACCGGGAATCGAACCATGACCTCTTGGGTCACAGATTGATGGTCACCAATGAGCAACACCAGCTGGGCTCCCACCAAATATTTTTGAAAAAATACTAGAGCAGAAATCTTTATTGCCTCTTTATCTAGTTTCCTTTTTTGATAATCCAGTTTATACCAGCCCAGAGTTCTCTTATTTTCCCTTCCCTTAGATATTGAAGCTGGCTAAGTATCAATAAATAGGGATAAGAGAGTTTCTTTGCAAAATAGCTTCACAAGTATAGCAATCAAAAGATCTATGTGAAAACTAGTGTTTTCCTTGCCTTTTTGAGTTCTCAAGCAGCCACAAACTTTAGTTTTCTGCCTTCCTTTCCTAGCAGTCCAAAAGAACAAGACCCTCTCTGAATTATTACATTTATGTGGTCTTCTCTTAGAGTAATTGTAATTTCAGAGGATTATCGTGGCGAGTACAGACACCAACCGGAACATATATTTTGGGAAACTCTCTATATTCAGAGTTTCTAGTACACGTTAAGTGACCCCGTGCATTGCCAAATTATAAGAGATGCTAATGTAGCTGAAGTAGAGAAAAAAGAAGGCAGAATGAGAAGGCCACAGAAATCGTTATATCAAGTCAACTATGAAACTGTGCCCCCACCCCCTACTGACTTCACCTTCACATTCTGTAGTGGCACAGTTGACAAAATAGGGAAAATTTAAGAAGTAAGCTCCTATGTGTGTATAAGTGTTTGTGTGTGTGGTGTAGTGTGTGTGTGTGTGTGTGTGTGTGTGTGTGTGTGTGTGAAAGAGAGAGAGAGAGAGAGAGAGAGAGAGAGAGAGAGAGAGAGAGAGAGAGAGAGACATGTTTTGATGTGTTTGCAAGCAGAGAATGATTTAACATATTGGACCATATGGTTGTGTTTTTACTCAAGATATGTCTTAATAATTACCAAGTTGGAATCAATTTGATTAAATGGGCTATGGTTGTCAATAATATGCCACAGATACCAAAAACTTGATTTCTCAGGATTATGGCTAACTGGGCCATGCAACTTATCATAAAGGGAGCAGCAGTCACCTGTTTTTTTCTTTCCCTGAAAGCTCAGAAATGACAAAAGGTGATACTGAAAAGAGAAATGCAGACATACTTAAGCTGGAGCCAGGAAAGAGAAAGTCATTCTGCTCTAATTAACTCTTCCTCACCCGATCAGGAATGAGAACTGTATTTTCTCAGCCTTTATGTCAAATCAAGGTGTGAGGAGGTAACACAAGACTAGTCACAGCCTCGGAGAAGAAAGCCAAGTTGAGAGCATTACAGGCCAATATTGTACCCCAGGAAACACACCCAGCCTGCAGTTAAGAGCCCATAGGAGACTGGTGTTTGAAATTCAATCTGTTGAGTCAGAAACATTTCCTGTCATATTGTGTCCACCATCCAATTTGTCACAAGTATGGCGTAAGTCGGTGGAAAATGCCTCAAACTCACTGCTACCTACGAAGTGTCATGGCAGAGTAAGTGAGTATCTATATACAGTGTTCCCTTCTAGGGGACACCACAAGAAGACTTATTTGTTCAAAAATATCCTTCTATCCCTCTCCAAGTCTCTCAGCTTCAGTATGCCTTTATGCTTGTCATTAACACTATCCCAAGTAATATTTAACACTCTTCAGAGTCATGCACATTTTAGCAGGGTTAAAACATTCTGGCTATAGCTGGTTTGGTTCAGTGGATAGAGTATCGGCTTGCGGATTAAAGGGTTCCATGTTTATGTTTAATTCAGGTCAAGGGCACATGCCTGGGTTGCAGGCTTGACCCCCAGTAGGGGACGTGCAGGAGGCAGTCAATCAATGATTCTCTCTCATCATTGATGTTTTTATCTCTCTCTCCCTCTCCCTTCTTCTCTGAAAGCAATAAAACTATATTTAAAAAAAAGAAAAGGGAAAAGATTGGGTTATTGAACAAATGGCTTTTAGGCACTTATGAAAGCAGCCAATATAGGTTGGCTAAAAAAATCATGTTCATTTCTTTTTCTCAATAGCATTACTTACCTGGCAGATTTGCTCAATGCTACAATTAGAGTTCATATAGATTACATAAGGAGATGTTTTAACTTTGGCAACTACGCAGAATGATGATTAGATATAGTTAAGCAGATACTTGTGAAGTCAGGTGACCATTGTCACAGAATGTACCCCAATGAATAAATCAGTGGCAACCTGTTTCTGTCATAGTTCCTACACACCCTATCAATAACTTGGGGGTAATCACAGAAAGTCCACTGATTTACCACATTTATGAATAAAACAAAGTAGAAACAGATAATTAATATGACAGAATCATGTTTCAAAGACATCTCAGTAAACTAGTGTGATGGATCAAGTGATATAATTTAATAAAGAATAGTTCTTCCCTTAGAAAGAAATAAACCTTCCTCAATGGGAGTATAATTTAATAGGCTCTCTGATCTATGACCTTGCTAAGCCAACCCAGAATAAGAATTTAGATGTGGGCCTTATATTGTCAGAGGAACACTGACAACCAGAAGAAAGTCCAAAAAAAATGGGGCTAAGTAATTCTAAAACTATGACATATGAAGGATATATGAAAACCTGACAATGTCTAGGTGGCAAAAGAAAACAAAGAAATGGAAGCAGAAGTTGAATAAAGATGATACTTACCTATCTGAAGAGTTAACATGTGGAAAAAGATATAAACTTATTCTTTGCAGCCACTGGAGGAGAATTAGGAGCAATGAGAAGTTAAAATGAGGTACATTTCAGTTCAATATAAGGAGGTCCATGGACAGAACACAATGGGTTGGATTATATAATATTGAACTTCTTTGCTCTAAAAAATATTTAAGCAAGCTAAATGCCTACCTGCCAAAGACATACTAGTGTACATTTCTATACTCGGTGGAAGCTGGAAGATTGGACCAGAGGACCTCTAAGTTCCCTTCCAACTCCAAGATTCTATAACCCGCTGATCTTATTTTTTGAAAATATTCACAACAAAATTTATTTAAATAACATCTTCCCTTGGGGCTTAGGTATCTGTTTATTGTGAGATAGCTAGCATTACCTTCCAATTAAAGAGTTAACAGATATTTAAGTCAAGTACCTCTAGAATAATGATGATAATTGGTAGTTGGTAAGCAAAATAGAGTATGAACTATAGATATTTGATTTAAAGATTTTAGAAATATATAAATAGTACTCATGTGAAAAACACACACAACTCACTTTTGATTATTACAGAATGGAAATATGGGCAGGGATAGCTGTGTTTATTATTTAATTCCTTTCCATTCACAGTTAGCAAGAATATACAGAAGACATGTCCCACAAAAGATACTTTGCTATGCACTGGGTTTTATTTAGATGCTACCTATTTCCTCAAGGAGGACACAGTCCAATGGTAGTGGTGGACATAGGCATTAGGAAGGTATTTTGCTTGAAGACTGGAGGCACTCCCTCAGCTTCTAGCTTTACTTTTTTGTTGTTGTTAATCTTCACTCAATGATATTTTTCCATTGAATTTTAGAGAGAGTGGAAGGGAGGGGGAGAGACACACAGAGAGAGAAACATTGATGTGAGAGCACATTGATTGGCTGCCTCCCACATGTGCCTCGACCAGGGCAAGGGATCCAACCTGCAACCAAGGTATGTGCCCCTGACCAGAATTGAACCCTGGACCCTTCAGTCTATGGGCCGACGCTGTATCCACTGAGCCAAACCAGCTAGGCAAAATTGTAGCTTTAGACCTGAATAGAGACAGCACTTTAAACATATTAATGGCCTCCAGACAGGAGCACTATTGCCTCAATGCCTACCAGTACCATTACAAAAATCAACTTTTAGCTCCTGAATACTTCAACATGAATCTTTTTTAGCTTCTGAGACTCTGACAACTCATTATGACCTCAGTTACAATCCAAACATGATAGAGACACGTAATGGAAGTTTTGATGGGAAAGGTATGCATTTCACATTATGGAAGAAGGTAAAAACATTGGGGGTGCTGACTGAAGAATAAGGACCTGAACCAGTGTTTAACTCATGTCCCATTACATGGTTTGTACTCAACATATATGTGATAGATGAAGAAATGAGTGAATGAATGGGCAGATGGAGGGGTGCAAGCCTGTTTCTAAAATATTGTCTACATGTAATGATACCCCATTTGTCAGAAATATATATATATATATATATATATATATATATATATATTTAAAATGTTTAATTTCAGGATTGATTCATAGTGTGATCTTAGCAAATTTAACCAAGAAATATTTTCCTGATTTTTTTCATTTCCATTATCTTCAGTTAGAACACATTTCCAAAGCTCTTTCTCTATCCTGAATGCAAGGTGTCTTGCTAGTCGCACCTCATGAAAACGACCAGGCAGAAAGGATCAGAATAGCAGATTAAGAATAGCATTTAATGCATTTTGCTTTCCATGTAGATTCCTGGTGTCTATCAAGTAAGTTTTTGTCATCATGTGTTTATGTTCTAAGGGTGATTATGTCTAATTTTTTATTGAGTGTTAACACATGTAATTACATAATTACAATGTGAGGTTATGCAATTATGATGTATGATTAAGTTAATATCACCAGGTTGGTGTAAATATTTTCAGAGAACTGTTGGAAGGAGATATGATTTAGTGTCTAGTAGCTCTCAATACACATATTCAAGGTGCATGTGTGCACTCACATGCAAGCACATATGTGTATGTGTGTGTGCATGTGCATGTGCTCATGTGTATATGTGTTAATTTTGGGTGGGAGTTACAGAGGATAGTAGAGATCCGTATCATTGGTTCAGATTGGAGAACATACTAAGGCAAACAGACTTGACTATTACTAAGGGATTTTCCACACTGGTTTCAAACCAACATTTTTTTGGAGTATTTTAAACATGCAAATGGCTAGCCTCAAGCTAAGCTTAATATATGTGAAAAAATACATCCAAGGCATGTTATATGGGTGATTCATACAATAATTAAACAGTTTCTAAAATGAATTACTCAGTAACTATGGTATATATACTGAGTGGCCAGATTCTTATGACCACTTGATGTTTGTAGACAAATTAGCTATAATTTTGTGCTGAAGTTGCTAGAGGGCCAGATCATTATAAACGTCTGAATAGCACAACATACCTAAGTATTGTTGCTGATCAAGTTCATCCTATCATGTTGGTGGCGTATCCCAATGGAGATGGCTTCTTCCAACAAGACAGTGCGCCATGCCATGGTGCTCATATTGTGCAGGAGCGCTTTCAAGAACATGAGGGAGACTTTACCTTGCTTAGGTGGCCCCCACAATCACCAGATCTCAATCCAATTGAGCATCTGTGGGACGAAGTTAAAAGAGCCATCAGCCAGCTGGTTCCACAATCATCAAATCTCACAGAACTGGACAGTGCTATTCATCAGGCATGGTGTCAGATTCCTTGCATCACCTTTCAACATCTCGTGTAGTCAATGCCAAGAAGAATTGCCGCAGTATTGAAGGCAAAAGGTGGCCCAATGAAGTACTGATGGGGTGGTTATAATAATCTGGTCACTCATTGTATATATAAGCATATAGCCAGATTAATTTATAAAGGATCTATCACAATTATTTTTATAATCTTACAAATGCTCAATATATATTTCTTATACCACAGGCACAGGTTTAGTCCTATAGCAGTGATGGCGAACCTTTTGAGCTCGGCGTGTCAGCATTTTGAAAAACCCTAAATTAACTCTAGTGCCGTGTTACATATAGAAATTTTTTGATATTTGCAACCATAGTAAAACAAAGACTTATATTTTTGATATTTATTTGATATATTTAAATGCCATTTAACAAAGAAAAATCAACCAAAAAAATGAGTTCGCGTGTCACCTCTGACACGCGTGTCATAGGTTCGCCATCACTGTCCTATAGCAATTATTCCCAGAATGTCAATGGTATGAATATAAGCAAGGTTATATTCTTTGATTTCCTCAGCCATTCAAGAAAGAAATGTTACAAGACACAAAGTTCTAAAGACATGCGCACATGAAAAAAGATTTGCAAAAGGTAACAACTGGGGATCTACGTGGGTGCTACTTTTAAGGTAGATCAAAGTTTTGAACACTATATCCAGGCTAGCTCCATGTTAGATGGTTCTTAATGGACCTGTACATTTGTGATGGAAGTAAAGCAGAGACTCATCCTTCTGGAAAGTGAAGTTAAGAGACACTCTCTTAACAATGGAGAAAAACCTCACTCCATTAACATGTCCAACATAGTATTTCTGTCACCGTACAAATAAAATGATAGCTCAAAGTCTCATGTGCAAGAGATGGCACATAAGTTATTAACTTTTGACAACTTTTTACATGTGTCATATTGGTTTCTATTGCCTCATCAGAGGAAATCTTGGTGGTTCATTTTTACTTGAATAAAATGTAGCCTCTTCACTGAATCTGAATATGCAAAAGGGAATCATTTCCATATGGTTTCAAAAATTGCAGAAATTATATAATTTTATTACTGAGAAATTAATCTATGAAGTTTTCAATCCTTTATGGATCACCCTGTATTTTTTAAAGCACAAGGTTATTCTGATGGGTATACTAGAGTACAGAGGCAGCCTATAAGCAAGATTGTCCATACATCTAAAATAAGTGAATTCAGTCTTCACAGAAAGTTCACTTTATTTGCTCTCATCTGCCAGGATATTTCCACAATTATGTTCAATTGGTAAGAGCCTTTTCAGAGATTTGTGTTTTATAAGTAGATTAAGGTGCTTTTTAATTCAAGAGAGGTAACAGTAAACTAGTATATATACCTTTTACCTGATTAACCTATCACTAGTCATTTTCTCCTAAGGACCACAGGGCCCTGAGGGGATAACATGAAACTTAGATTGATTTGGTTTTCCTTAACTATTATTTATGGAGAAACTATTCTTTGTCAGATACTATGCTGAGCCTGTGGAGGGAAATACCTAAGATTAATCAACATGGCCTTTGCTCAGAAAGGAGTTCATAATCTAATGTGGGAGACATACTTGTCTGAAAAACTATTTTGATGGGTAGAGAGGGAAAGGAGGATTTCTGGAGCCAGACACACAGCTGGCAAGTTCATTGCCAATTTCCCTCAATGGATCATGGAAGGAGGTTTTCCTCAAATTTAAATAACCCCTACTAGACCCAACAAAAATGAGGTATCTATTCATGAATTCATAATAATATACATATTATTTTCAAAAGACTTCAGCACGCTTTCCCCCAGATTTGCTAACAAAGACAGATATATTTTATTCCTTACTCAATTCCCTTCAAAAATATTCAACTAAAGAAGAAAGGGACAACTTCATGACATTGACAGGATTTGAATGTGTCTGGTCTGGAAGAAGACTTAACATGACCATTTTGTAGACCAGTATTGTAGACCAACTTTTCTAATTGGTCTTATCTATAATAATAAAAGCCTAAGCAACCATCACAACCAAACGGATGACCGAACAGGCTGCGTGGGGCGACTAGGCCGGCAGGGGGGTTAGTGAGGGGCAACCAAATGACTGAATAAGCAGGCTGCGTGGGGTGACCAGGCCCACATGGTGGGCAGTTGGGGATGACCAGGCCAGCTGTGAGGGGCAGTGAGGGGCAACCAGGCAGTGGGGGGCAGTTGGGGGCAACCAGGCCGGCAGGGGAGGCAGTAATGGGTGACCAGGCCAGCGGGCGGGGCAATTAGGGGTGACCAGGCCAGCGGGGGGGCAGTTGGGGTTGACCAGGCCAGCAGGGGGGGCAGTTAGGGGCGATCAGGCAGGCAGGCAGGTGAGCAGTTAGGAGCCAGTGGTCCTGGATTGTGAGAGGGATGTTCAACTGCCAGTTTAGGCCTGATCCCCTAAACTAACAGTTGGACATCCCCCAAGGGGTCCCAACTATTCTTTGTCAGATACTATGCTGACAACTATGGAGCAACTATTCTTTGGAGCAACTATTCTTTGTCAGATACTATGCTGAGCCTGTGGAGGGAAATACCTAAGATTAATCAACATGGCCTTTGCTCAGAAAGGAGTTCACAATCTAATGTGGGATACCTACAGATTGGAGAGGGTGCAGGCTGGGCTGAGGGGACCCCCCCATGAATGAATTTCATGCACCAGGCCTCTAGTCCTATATAATAAAAGGCTAATATGCAAATAGACCGAATGGCAGAACAACTGAACAACCGGTCGCTATGATGTGTGCTAACCACCAGGGGGCACGTGCGGAACATAGTGGACATCGGCAGCAGGTGGCAGAGCGCAGAACATGGTGGGCATCAGCCACAGTGGGATGGTGGAGCAGGTGAATGGGGGCGCCAGACCAAGGCAGGGTGCTGGTCGCTGTCATCAGGGCAAGCCTCTGGTGGTTACTGAAAATTCTTTGCTCCCGCGCCGCAGTCCTGCCCAGCACTTGCACCCACTGCTGGCACCAGAGCTGCCACTCACACCTGCTGCCAACGCCCGGCACCAGCCCCGATCACTGGGTGCTGTCAGAGGATGCGAGTGGCAGCTGCCTGCCCTGATCGCCCCTGAGGGCTTCTCCACCTCCCCCTGCTCCAGAGGGGCAATTGAGGCAGCAGCCTCCACTCACACCCACTGATGGTACTGGCCTCACTTGCACCTGCTGCTGGCGCCAGCCCCAATTGTTCTGTGCCGTGAGTGGGTGTGAGCTGGACCAGCACCATCAGCGCATGGGAGCAGCAGTGGTGGGAGCAGGGCTGCTAGCAACAGGGGATCAGGGGCTGCAGTGGGAGGGGCCAGGCAGGAGTGCAGAGGATGTGCCAAGACCCGTCCCTGTGCCCACCACAGCCTTGCGGCCCACAGTTCCTTTCAAGGTGCATGAATTCATGCACTGGGCCCCTAGTCTTATAAAACTATACATAACAAATTGTTGATTTAATATTTTCACTGGATTCAACTGGTTTCTTCTTGTCATTACTCTACTAAAATATTTTTAATGATTAAAAGCTCAAAAGGAAATCAATAAGGAATTTTAATAAAGAATCTTTGCGAAAAGAGACACCACCAAGAGTAGAAGATCTCAGAAAGATCAACAATCTGACAGCTATCCACAAACAAAAACAGCTCTGGGAGAGATCTGAAGTCCACTTAATACAATATATATGGATCTGGAGGGTATCATGCTAAGTTAAATAAGTCAGATGGAAAGGGAAAAAAAACCCTATGATTTCCTTAATATGTGGAATATAAACCAAAAAGTAACAAATGAATTTATAGATATAGACAATAGAATAGTGGTCACCAGAGGGGAACGGTGGTAGGGAAGGAGAAATTGGGGAAAGGGGGTCAAGTACATGGTAATGGAAGGAAACTAGGTTTTTGGTGTTGAGCATACAATAGAATATACAGATATTGAATTGTAATGTTGTACGCCTGAAATTTATAACCAGTGTTACCTCAATAAACTTAAAATTTAAAAGAAAATTGCATAACATAGTGGAACAAAAATCTTAAGAATGACTGAGCAAAACCAATAGGAAAAACAGTTTTATTTTGCCTACATTATTCCATCCCAAAAACCAGCATTGCTCAGTGCCTATTCCGAACTTCTCAGTTCAAAAGATTTTCCTTCACAAGGAAAGGGAGAGTGTGTTGAGCAATCAGATTCCCCAGCCTTTTGGGGTACCACATGAAGAACCCACTTTAGTTTCACTCCATTCAGAGACCAGCAAAGCTGAGATGTATAGAAAAAAAAATCAAGAACAAAAAGCAGGGGCTACCAACATCAGCTTTGTAGTGGGATCAACCAAGGTGACCTGCTCTGCAGAGCACCCCAGCAACTTTCACTGTTGAGGAAACCAATGCGCAGCAAACCAATGCAAACACCCTGCAGATTTCACCAGTTTTTGTTCCATGGGTATTTACATTTGCTGATGCCAGCCACATGAGTCCCCCGCTGCTCCTTATCCCCACACCACTGCCATCAGAGCCCATGAACTACACCAGTAGCCAGCCCAGGCATCTGTGGCTGTGTGTGTGTGTAAGACAACAGCCTAGAACCACACAGCTAACACTCCACCATGGTGCACACAATTGGGGGTAGCCCCACCCATTATGCATTTGCATGTTGCTGGCCTGATACCTGTCACCAGCCTCCATTGTTGTGTGTACATACATGGCAAGAACTTATAATCTTGACAATGTACCAGTATGTCAGTAGCCAAGGCACCCAAGCTGCTTGCAGGCCAGAAATTTGCCCCATCTCCTGTTACTCTCCTATACCACTGGGATCCTCTGCAACTACCCACAGATGTATACCTCCCTGCCTTCATCTACACCCTCATCACCAACTAACACTTCTGTGTGAACACAATAGGGATACTGTGTAGCCATAAGAGTGTACCCTGCCCTAACCGGTTTGGCTCAGTGGATAGAGTGTCGGCATGTGGACTGAAGGGTCCCAGGTTCGATTCTTGTCAAGGCCATGTACCTTGGTTGTGGGCACATGCCCAGTAGGGGGTGTGCAGGAGGCAGCTGGATCGATGTTTCTCTCTCATTGATGTTTCTAACTCTCTATCCCTCTCCCTTCCTCTCTGTAAAAAATCAACAAAAATATTTTTTTAATAAAAGAGTGTACCCGGACAGCGAGGACCCCCATAGCTACTTGTCACTGGCCTGCACCACTAAACTCATCTGCTGCTAGCCCCTCCATCCATGCACCTGCACACTCCTGGTCTGATCCTTATTACCAGCCTCTACTGATGTGTGCTTGTCTGTGGAGAGGCTGTATAGCTATAGGAGAGCACACAGATATTCAGGGTGCCTATAGCTGCATGTGGGTCCAGATTCAGTCTTATCTACCATTACTAGCCTGCACCACTGTGCAAACCTGCTACTAGCTTCTCCAGCAGTGCACCTGCATGCCTCCAGCCTGACTCCTAATACTAGTCTCCACTGCCATGTGTCCATGGTGAGAACCAGCAGCCATGGTAATTAGCGAATGCTGACAACTTAGGCCCCTAGCAACTGCAACCTGCAGTTGGCCCTGACC
Source organism: Myotis lucifugus (assembly GCF_000147115.1). NCBI lineage: Eukaryota > Metazoa > Chordata > Mammalia > Chiroptera > Vespertilionidae > Myotis > Myotis lucifugus. The sequence continues at coordinate 10,247,103 of NW_005871050.1, read as the reverse complement.
CTTGCTGCTTTTCTTGGCCCCAAGCTTGTGTTTGTAATTGGCTCCAGCTACAACACAGGCATGGTCAGTTGGCCCCCATAGACAAGCAGGTGCACACCAATCAATCCAGCCACCATCAATGTCTGCTGTGGTTCTGGTCCCTAGCCATTGGACCTGGATTTACAGCTGAAGAATTAAACTGTCTTTCCAACCTCTGTGTATCCTCTGAAGCACTCACCAAGAACCACACAGTTGTTAATATTGTGGTAACATGATCCAATAAGTAACCATTCCCCGTGAAACTGGGGCCACCAAGTACCCCTCATATTTCTACCCTGCATTGCTAGATCCAGGGTCACAGCATGCTCCAGCATGCCCTCGCCAATGCTCAAAGGTCGTTCTTCTTTAAGAATATATTTTTATTGATTTCAGAGAGGAAGGGAGAGGGAGAGAGAGATAGAAACATCAATGATGAGAGAGAAACATTGATTGGCTGCCTCCTGCACCCTCCACGGGGGATAGAGCCTGCAACCTGGGCATGTGCCCTGACCAGGAATCCAACTGTGACCTTCTCATTCATTGGTCAATGCTCAACCACTGAGCCAGGCCAGTTGGCCAAATGTCTTTCTTTATCAATGTCAGTAGTAGCTGTTTCTTCAAATGCTCAGTTACCTACACAAAGCTGCAGAAATTATGAAGAATCAAGAAATATGACTCCACCAAAGCAAAACAATAAATTCAGTTACTGACCCCAAACAAATATAAATACAGGAATTGCCAAACAAATAATTCAAAATAATTGTTCTAGAGATACTCAGAGAGCTATAAGGGAACAGAAATAAATGGTTTAATCAAACCAGAAGAGCAATATAAAAACAAAATAAGTTTAATAAAAATATAGGAAATATAAAAAATACACACATACAGAAATTTGATAGTCATAGAATACAATGACTGAAGTAAAGAATTCAATAGGGAGCTTAAAAAACAAACTGGAATAAGCAGAAGAAAGAATCAGTGATCTCAAAGGCAGGTCATCTGAAATTATCTGGTCAAAGAGGCAAAAAGGAAAAAGAATGAAAAGGAGTGAAGAAAGTCTATGGGACTTAAGAGGCACCATTAAGAAAAACAGTCTACTCATCATTGGAGTAACAAAAGAAGAAGAGAGCAAGAAAGGGGAAGAAGCATATTTAAAGAAAAAAAATGGCTGAGAAAAATCCTAAACCTGGGGAGATATTTGGATATCCAAGTCCACAAAACAAATAGAACAACCCCAAATTTCAATCTAAAACAAAGTTCTCCAAGACCCATTATAATAAAACTGTCATGTCACAAATCAAAGACAGAGAAAGAACATTAACGATATTAAATATATCAGATCACTAGTGATAAGTAGGAAAAATATGTACAATACTTCTACACAGAAACTTACATACCAATATTTAAAAATGAAAACCCTAAATAAAAGGAGGGATATGCCACAGCTATGGGCTGGAATACTCAATACTTTAATATTATAAATAAGATAATTCTGTACATAATTGAAATGAAATGCCAATAAAAGCCTAGAAGGTTTTTCAGTTGTGGGAATTAACAAATTGATTTTGACAGTTTCAAAGAAATGCAAAAGATCAAGAATAACTGAGATAATCTTTAAAAGATAAAATTAGAGGACTTATATTACTAGACATTAAGACTTGTTTTAACAAATCTGCCATATTTAAAACAAAGGGTTTTCTATAACAGTAGGCAAATTAAAAAATCATAGTAAAGGTCCCAGAAACAGAACCACATATATAAAGAATTTGATTTATGTCAAAGGCAAGATGACATGTAATGCCACTAATAAATGACAGTGTTTTCCAAGCAAGTGGAAGAAATCAATTGGTCATACATATTTTAAAAAGGGAATTTTAAAAATCTTTATTGTTGAAAATATTAAAGATGCCCCCCCCCCTTGCTCTCCATCATTCCCTTCTAGCCCACCCTGACCCGATACCCCACCCCAGGTCTGTGTCCATGGGTCATGCTTTTAGGCATATAAGTTATTTGGTTAATCTCTTCATACCTACCCACCCTGACCCCCATTGACTACTATCTTATATCATATACAAAAATTAATTTTAGAGAGGTAAATGGCTAGTAAACTGATGAAAGACAGTTAAATGCATTAGTTAGGAGGGAAATGCAAACTCAAACCACAAAGAGATACTGTTACACATATATACAAAGTGGCTATAACTCAGATTACTATAATAATACCTCAAAAATATAAATAGAATTACTATATGACCTGGAAATTCCACTTCTAGGTATATACCAAAAATAAAATTAGAAGCAGAGACTCAGATATGTGTACACCCATGTTCATAGCAGTGTATTCACAATAGCCAAAAAGTAGAAAAAACAACAACAACAACAAATTTCCATTGACAAATGACAGGTAAACAAAATATGGCATATACATGCAATGAGATATTAAAAAGGAGTGAGTCCTTTAAAAAGAAGGAAATTCTGACAAATGCTACAATGTGGGTGAACCTTAAAATGTTATGCTAAGTTAAATAAGCCAGACACAAAAGGACACATATTATATGGTCCCACTTATATCAGGTATTTAAAATAGTCAAATTCATACAGACACAAAATAGAAAAGTGGCTATCAGGAGCTAGGGGAGGAGGGGCCTGTAGAATTATTGTTGGACAGGTACAGAGTTTCCGTTTGGGATGATAAAATAATATGGATATGGATATTGGTGATGGTTGTAAAACAATGTGAATGTACTGCCACTAAAGTGTATACTTGTTGGGGAGAATGTAGAACAACTGGAACTCTGAAGCACTGCTGGTGGGAATATAAATTGGCCCAACTCCTTTAGAAAAATTTTGGCACTATCTATGAAATCTGTACATAACTATTCTCTATGACCCAGCAATTCTACAATTTGGTTTATTCACAACATAAATAAACTGCTGCTACCTACTGAAAGATGGATGGATCTCACATCCAATCCTGAACAAAGCAGTACATAGGTCATGGTTTCATTTATATAAATTTTAAAATAAGCAAAACTTATCTATGGCATTAGAAATTAGGAAGGACCAAGAACATAGGTTATCGCCTGACCAGCGTGGCTCAGTTGTTGAGTGTCAACCTATGAACCAGGAGGTCAGGGTTTAATTCCCAGTGAAATAAGAATTTTAGGGGGATATAGACAGGTTTAGGAAATTTTTAAATTAAGGGGGTCCATGAAAAAACACAGGGCTACAGAATTGCAAAAAGTTACATTTTCATTAGACAAGAAAGTTGGGGGAGGCAGCAGTTACATTTCCATAAGACAAGGAAGTTGGAAGTAGCAAAAATTACACTTCCATAAGACAAGGGAAAGACAGAAGTTACATTTCTATATGATAAAAGAACTGTGAATAACCAAAGGTCTATATTTACAAAATAAAGGAGGTCCTCACATGTCCCATGTGAGATTTGACCTCTGAACTCAGGAGTTACTATCATGACCAAATCAAAGGGGAATAGTAGCCAATCAGAGGGGATATCGAGGCACAAAAACTACAGCCTTTATAAACCAGGAAAAAAGGAACTTGATGGGACTCTTCCCCCCGCCACCTGGGAGTCTGTGCTGTGGGATTCTTTCCCCCTCCCCACGTGGGAATCTGTACTTGTTCTTCAATAAATTTCCACCTTTGCTATACCATCTTCCGTCCGTGGATTCATTTTTCAACTCTGATGAACAAAGAACCAGGGGAACCATCCTACCCAGGGGAACACTGCATGTTTCAGTCCAAAAAAATCCCGTATGACCGGTCAAGTCACATGCCAGGGTTGCGGGCTCCATCCCTTGTGTGGGGCGTGCAGGAGGCAGCTGATCAATAATTCTCTCTCATCATTGATGTTTCTATCTCTCTTTCCCTCACACTTCCTCTCTGAAATCAATCAATTAAATAAATAAATAAATAAATAAGAATATAGGTTACGTTGGGGTGACTGTGTGAGAGTGAATAGGACGGGCATGAGTGGTCATGTGGTGTTCTGAAGGTATTCTGTTTCTTGATCTGAGTAGTGGTTACTTTCTGAAAATTGATAGAGCACTGTGCTTATGTTTAGTGCACTTCTCTGTCTATATGCCTCTCTTAAATACAATTATTTCTTAAAAATCAATCCTCTGGGGTTTTGAACATTTCAAAATGCAATCTAAACATTTCCTTTCATCTACCCAATCATGTAACAGAACAAAGGAAGCTTTCTAGCATTCTTCCCTCAATGGAAATGGTTGAAATTGGCCAAGGTTAATTCACTTGAAAACACATCTACTTTCTAAAATTGGAAAGCAAGTAGCAGATTTTGTATCCTTGGGCTTAGCCACTCATACTTAATCCTAAGCAGTATCAAAAGAGCATATTCTCTCAGTAGGCAATGAACTATCAAATTTGGATGCAATTTATTTGTGATGAAATTAAATTTGGTCACAAAATGCATCTGCCACACACGTGTGTGTGTGTGTGTGTGTGTGTGTTGGGGGGATTGATAGGAAAAAGAAAGCAAAACCACTTTAACTCTCCAAGTTTACACAAAGGTAGATAAACTCCTAATGGTTAACAGTATGGAGTATGGGCACTTATTTTCTAAACATCAAACAACAGCAATTTTGTATGATAGAAGTTATTCAACCCTAATGCAAGTCAATTTCTTTTGCTTCAGAAAATTATACAAGTACTTCTGTGAAATTTATAGCTTTGTATTTCAGAGCTATCCTCATCTTTAATTAAGATAAATTACCACAGCCTAAACTCTTTTGAGTAATCAAGAAAAACTAAATCGAGAGGAATGAAGAGAAGATATTTTTTAAATGTGGGGAGTGGAAAATTTGGGAGAGGAAATTAAATTGAGTCCACTGAATAGAAAAGGTCAAGGGAAAGAGAAGATGAATGAGGAGGAAGAGAAAAAGTGGACACTGAGTGAACAGAAATAAGAGAGGAAATAAAGAGAAACAATCAAGGCAGTCAGTAAATAAAGTATAGAGGAGAGACCAGTGGAAAGCAAATCATCAGAAATCTGATGTTAAATAAAGCCAACACAAAATAAACTGCAAAGTAAAACTCCAAATCTCTATAAAAAATTTTCACACTTTATAAAAGAATTGTCTTAAAAAATTTACCCCTTCTACCCTGGCCAGTGTGGCTCAGTTGTCCCTTCGCATGAAAACGTCACCTGTTCAATTCCTTGTCAGGGCATGTACCTAGGTTGTGGTTTGATCCCCAGTCTGGGTGCATATGGGAGGCAGCAGATCAGTCTCTCTCCTCTCTCTCCCTCTCTCTCTCTCTCCCTTTCCCTCTCTCCCTCCTTTCCTCTCCCCTCTCCCTCTCCCTTTCTCTCTCTCTCAAATTAATAAAAACATATATATTTTTTAAATTTCCCACTCCGAACACCTCCATCCCTGCCACAGAACACAAAGCTCTACCTACTGCACTCTTTTCAAACCATGGTGATACTTTAAATTGAAGAGGCGTTGAGATAACACAAATCAAGAAACCAGGAAGTGTGATAAAGAGTTAGACACAAATACTCTCATAGTCTAAGCTTGCAATATTATCTCAGGGTACTAAGGATACAAAAGCAATTCACCATGTTTAGCTTCTGAACCAGAAAAACCACATATATTTATGAGTAATGGTAAAAAAGATGATCCCCAAAACATTCTAGGAGGTAGGTTCCCTCCAAAAGAGCTTCAAATTATGAACAAAAAGAAAAGAGAGAGTTGCAACATTTTGCCTTTTATTAGAGTCCACTTTATCTCATTTTGTATTAAGAAAATTCAATTTGAAATCCAAACACCCAAACCTGGTACAAAGGTAAAGAAGTTATTATTTGCCTTACAAAGCTGAGTTTCCCTTCACAAAATAATTCATAGGAAGGCTCATTAGATTGTACATTTAAGTGTCTGTTTACAGATTATTAACTCCTTTGCAGAGAGGCTGAAAGCTAAAACTTAGAGTCACTATTCTCTGAAGACTGAATAAAGATGAGGAAATAACAATAAAACTTAATAGAAAATATATAATTGAGTGACCAAAATGTAGTTGCAAATATCCATTCAAATACTTGGGAATGAAATAATGAGGGAAGCTGCTATGACTGATCACTGAGGAAGAATAGTAGAAAAGAGAGAAGAGAAAGTAATGACAAGGCAAGGGAGGCAGAAAGAAACCAAGGGAGAGAGAAGTTTTAGAGAAGGAAAGTACATTAGATTGCTACAGACATCCATCAGCTCTTCATTTGCTCCCTCTTAGGGTTTACATTATTTGTAACTGCATCAAAACATCCTAATCAGTACTAATTAATCAGTAGGGGAATTAATTCAGTAAAGTTCAAGTGAAACCACAAAATAGAACTTGACTGCACTAATCTATCAGACATTTGTTATATGCCACTTCAGGCACTCCTGTCTCCCGGGATTTTGGCCATTTGTTATAGCCCTGGCTACCAACTGGACAAATTATTCCATGTGGAGTCTGACCTACTCCCTATGGACAAACCTGAGAGGTCCTATCCTCTTTTTCAGAGGCTCACCATTTTTTCCAGGGTGTGAGAAATCAGGGAACTTCTTAGAGCACAACTCTAAAGTGCATGGAAAATTAAGGCACCATGGGCTGAACTTTGACTAATGGGAAATAGGTGCTAGAGAATAAATTATTTCCCTTTCTTTTTCTAAATCCACTGTCAATAGAAGTAGCTGTTTATACAGCTTCTCAGAAGACATCCCCAGGAGCTCCTGATATCAAGTGGTGACCAGTTTAATCCTTGTATTGACTCTCCCTCCTTCCTTGTCTCCCTCACCTTTTCCCTTACTCCTTTAATGGCCATCATTGAAGCCAACCCAGGACTCCCTTCTTCATTGGTAGTGTCCCCTGAGGTTAAATGCCGCAGAATTTGTTTCGTTTAATAGCTATTTAAAAATTCAACTTGAACTACATATTGAGGGAATGAATCAACCATTTACTCCCCACTGTGTAAAATAGTTATTCAACTAAGTAAATGAAAAACTGATAATAAACATGAACTATCTGCAAATCATCTCCTTTATTTATTTATTTATTTGCATTATGCACTCCTCATTGCTAAGGCCATTTGACTACATGAACCCCACCACTGAATATCCCTACAAGACTATGCACTACCAGTGGTTGGCAAACTCATTAGTCAACAGAACCAAATATCAACAGTACAACAATTGAAATTTCTTTTGAGAGCCAAATTTTTTAAACTTAAACTATATAGGTAGGTACATTGTTATTAACTTAATTAGGGTACTCCTAAGGCTTAGGAAGAGCCACACTCAAGGGGCCAAAGAGCCGCATGTGGCTCGCGAGCCGCAGTTTGCCGACCACGGTACTAGACCAATTTCACATTGATTTCCTTTAGGATCTTCATTCCTGCTAAGGACATTAGAAAATGCAGCCAATTTGAAATAGTAAAGGCAATAATGACCACCAATATTTCAAGTAACGCAACCTATACTGCCTTTCATATGATTCAATATGTATTTATGCAGTTAATCAATGGTAGAGTAACTTATTTGTTCATTAATGAAGTTCTAAGTCTTGAAACATTAAGCGTTATCTTTTGTAGGCCAATGATTATGCATTATTAAATTGATGTTTGTTATGAAAGACTTTTAGAATCTTAATTTTGACCAATTACAGATCCAAGATAATTTATCTATTGCTTGAAGGTTGGATTAGTGTTAAGTGGGTCCCTTTGAGCACTCATAATTGATGATTATGAGAAAAAAAATCTGGAAGTGATACACCTTCCCCTTTAAGCGCTAACATGGTTTCACACCTTCAGCTAATTCAGATTATGAACCTAAAATAAATCTATGTACTTCTTCCAGAACCAGACTTGTACCAGCATTAGACAGAATTATCTCTCCCCAGTGTGTGCTATATTTAGAAAATAATGAAATGGCTTTCCTAAGAAATAAAAAGGTAACATCTAGATTTTAATTTTCTTTCAAATCATATTCAATTTTCCTCACATCCCAACAAGTCAAAGTTAATAAATTTTATCTATTAAAACAAATTAACAAATATAAAAGCCTATCAGTGTAGTTTTTTAAAAAATGCATTCAGACAAGTATTACCATGGTTTCCAGTTTTAGAAAATCAGACATTAACCCAGATTCCAGCAGCAATTCTCATAGAAGTCTAAATTACACAGCAAATACTAAACAGACCAATTATTGAAGTGGAGCTTGGTAATAACAATCCAAATTGATTTTCAGATTTCTGCTGCTCCCATTTTCAAGTTTGTGACATGAAGGCCATGAGGGAAAATGGTAAGGGTAGAGCAAATTAACATCATTTACCAAGCTCAGGTTTAGTTTCTTTCCACCCCCTTTATCTTTTAATGTAGCAATCTCTATAGCAAGTAGAGATCATGAAGCCCTACTTTTCTTCACCCTCATCCTTTAGCTCACTTTTCTTATCATGAATTCACTGAGGCCATGTTGGAAAATAGTGTCAAGTTATAAGAAAACCTGAGGTCTAACAATCTGACAGTAATATAATTGTCACAATGGGTCTACTTTCAGCGTATACCAGGAATAATTAGAATCAAATATCTATCTCTTAGCATTTCTCTTGGGTTCACCTAACTCTGAAAGCTCTCAGGTCATTAAGGCATATCAATTAGTAATGATTTTTCCCAGCCCCCAGCAGCTAGTTAAGCATACATTAAAGGTGATATCTCCAGTCAAAATTTTAAAGTGCACAAGTTGAAAATATATGCTTTGATACACAGAACATTATTATCTGAGGAAGTCATTTGCTTAAAGTTTGATATTGCAGCCATTACAAAATATTTCATCCCCTTGGATGAATGTCCTTTGAACATTTCAATATCTATTATGTAATACTAATTACATAAAGGTTTAGAAAACATATGAATCATTAAAAGTAGAAATTGGATGTGCAATAGCCCAGAAGAGCTAATGTTATGACTTTTGTGGTCAGTTTAACACCTTCTTAGTATAATGATTTTTAATTAAGTCATCGCAACTCAGGAAAAGTTACTTCTTTTGGTAGTAGAAAGGTGGGGACAGAGGAGACAGGAAAACAATATCAAAATCTCAGCATATTTTAAATATTCACATTACGAATCAGTCATGTTTTAATCAACCCAGTTAAATATGTTCTAATGTACCCCTTGTAGAAGCAGTCATTTATAGATTTTACTGCTGTTTCCTGGCGAAACTGCAGTTTGGAAAGTGAGTTGATGTCTAATTAGAAAAAAATCAAAAATCAAAAAGAAAGGAGTTTACTAATGCTGATATGTCTTAGTCTTAACCACAGATTGCCTTCAACACAAATATAAATGTATGATATTATTTTTGTCATAATTTGGAAGTATCTTCAATGCCCAACAGAAATTGGCTAGTGGTAATGGCAGTCACCCGGGATAACTTCACTCAATATGAAGGCCTATGAGAAAGGTACTAGGGCCAAAATGAATATTCCATAACTGAAATGCTTCAGTATCTGAAATTATTAATATAATCTGGAAAGGAGTAGTTTGGAGGTCCAAATTATGGTATAAATATTGCATGTGACGAGGGGCAAGCTTAGTTCAAGTAAACAACCTGATTAATTAGGTAAAATCATTATCTTAATTTTGTAAAACAATGAAGTGAATAAAGTCTGATAATGGGGATAGGTCATAAAAGTTAGGATACTGAACTTGCTTATATTCTCACGTTTTGCACAGCTTTAAATGAGTTGGAAGTATAGGGGTTGACAAAAGTAGGTTTACAGCTGTAATACAAATAATACAATAATTAATAAATAATAAATAGAATAACCTCTGTGTTTTTGTCCTCACAACTTTCGCCTATCCCTGTGTTTCATGGACTCTCTAGTTTTGTCCACCCCTGTATAATTATGGAAGAAGATTTGTGGTATATCTTCTCAGGAGCCCCTCTTATTAGTCGGGATTCTCAAAAACAAAGCAAAACAAAACAAAACAAAAAAGCAGCACCAATAGCCAAAACCGGTTTGGCTCAGTGGATAGAGCGTCAGCCTGTGGACTGAAGGGTCCCAGGTTCGATTCCGGTCGGGGGCATGTACCTGGGTTGCGGGCACATCCCCAGTGGGAGATGTGCAGGAGGCAGCTGATCAATGTTTCTCTCTCATCGATGTTTCTAACTCTCTATCTCTCTCCCTTCCTCTCTGTAAAAAATCAATAAAATATATTTAAAAAAAAAACAGCACCAATAGAATATCCTATATAATAAAAGCCCAGCGACTGAAATGCAAAACGACCAGAACCACCATTTGACCAGACACTCAACTGCAGGAGCTGCCCCCTGGTGGTCGGTGTGGCAGTGGGTGGGTCCACAGCAGCTTGGCTGACTGGGATGAGCGGAGCTCCCACAGTGGGCTGATCCCCACAGGCTGCCCCCACCAGTGCACGAATCACAGTACTAAAAGCTGGCAGTTACTAAGCACCATCCTTGTGGTAGGCAAAGGCCATGTACTCTCCACAGAATCTCAGATAATCCCAGAACCAACTCACAGGGTTGATCTAAGGGTTTCTATTCATAGCTTTCAGAATGGAATGAGATCATCAGCTTTTAAGTAGTTGAGGGAAAACACACACTGCTCCTTTTTCATTCTCTTCCTCCCGCCTTCTTTCAAGAAAAGACCAACTGGCTCCCATGGCCACCCTGAGCGCTGTGCGGAGAGCTCACCAGCCCTTGGCTCCGAGTGAGTCTGCTACCCAATGGCCTTTACACCTAATGCCGTTGCCTGAGCATCTTACTCAACCCACATCACTGACTGAGCAACCGCCATATCCCAGGCATGCCCAATGCCCAGGTGCTCGCAGAGCAGCAGGGAGCCAGCCACCCTGTCCTACTGAGTGTGCAGTCCACCAGGAGAGGATGGGGGTGTGGGGAGTAAACAGCCTTAGACAGACGTGAGGAGAAGCCACTGGAAGGCACGGGCACCATGAAAACATGGGAATGAAGCCACATAGGGCCTCCGCGAGGGAGGGGCAAAGGGAGGCTCGCTGAGGGAAAGTGGACAAATGGAGGAGAGCCAGGCAGATGCCTGGAGAAGGGCATCGGGCAGAGGGGACAGCCCATGGAGGGGCAGCAGGACGAGCAAGAGGCCGAGTGGAAGGGGGTCAAGGCTGGGTCCAGGGGAACATCCTGCAGGGATCGAGGGCCCCTGAGAATCTGGCGTCCTGTGAGTGGCACTGGAGCTGTAGGTGAGGACCCACTGGCTTCTGTGTCAGGAGCAGACTGAGGGGGAAGAGGAAGCAGGGAGACAGCAGGAGGCGACAACACCCTCCCTGAGGGCTATGCAGAAACAGAGGAAACTGTGGCAGCCAAGATGGTGGCTTTGGGGTGTGCTGGAGGGAAGCCAGAGTGTGAGGAATGATGTGGGGGGGGGGGAGGTGGGAGGAGACCCCATGCTCGGCTCAACCCCTGGGAGGGCAGGGTCTTCGGCAGCTGCTGGGAGGGGCCCTGGGGTCAAATCCTGTCTGTTTTTAGGGTCTGATTGTAAAACCCAGACCTTAATCTGAGTTCCACAGGAGGGGCATGGAATGTTCATGACCAGCCTCCCACCCTGATGTCCAGGAGGCGGGTCATTGCCATCTGGCTGCCCTAATCCCGCCAGTCCCTCCACCCCCCACCCCAAGCTCTCTTCTGTGATGACAAGTACTTATTGGAAACAAGCAAATGGTTTTATTTCTGGTACAAAAACCAACAAAACAGAATGTAGAGTATTATGGAAAGCAAACGTTGAAAACTAGGAAAATGAAGCCTCCTTGTGGACACACAGATCAGCTGTGCTCGGAACCCCGGTCACATGTGACACAAAAGGGCTCAGGGTCCAATGCAAAGGGCTTGCCCAGGTGGTCCGACTCCAATCCCGGACTCCAGTTTCCAGGGCAGAGAGGATCGATCCCGCACCACAGAACAGAACAGCCAAGACCAGCCCCAAGTCGTGGGGCCTAAGGCAATTGCTTGCAGTGCTTCTTGATAAAGAAACACTCCTGAGACACTAGGACAGGGCGATTAGCATCCAGACCTCTGCCCCTAACTCCCACCGGGGGTCTGGGTGCTCCCAGCTCTGCCCCTCCCTCCCCCTCCCACGTCCCCTCCCAGGTGAACTGCAGATGGCCCTTTCCATCCTCCACCTTCCTCAGCTCCCATGGCAGGTAGGGAGGGTGGGGGGTCATGCAGGGAATCTGAGGGCCTCGAGGAAGTGCTGCTTGAAGAGCTAGAGAGAGTGTCTGTCCACCCACCCCCCCTGGCTGAACCAATTAACACAGAGGCCTCATTAGTGCATGTTTAGAATTGGTCCCCCTCCCTCCCCCCCCCGACTCTGCTACCGCATAACTTGATTGTTTTGGGCAAGTCCACCTCTGGAGTGTTAATTCTCTCTCATTTAAAATGAGAACAAGAGCCTGGCAGGCATGGCTCAGTGGTTGATGTTGACCTATGACTCAGGAGGTCAAGGTTTGACTCCCTGTCAGGGCACATGCCCAGGTTGTGGTCTTGATCCCCAGTGTGGAGGGTGTAGGAGGCAGTTGATCCATGATTCTCTCTCATCATTGATGTTTCTATCTCTCTCTCCCTCTTCCTTCCTCTCTGAAATCAATGGAAGATAGCTATAATAATAAAACTGTAATATGCTAATTAGACCAGACATCATTCTGGATGTCCTTCCTGACGAAGTCGGGGCTGGAGGGAAGCCCAGGTCCCAGGTGCCTGCTAGCAGCCAGAGGGAAGCCAGCCAGGGTCCCGGGTGCCAGAGGGAAGCAGGTGCCAGCAGCTGGGGGAAGGAAGTCCTACTCATGCATGATTTTCAGGCATCGGGACTGTAGTATAAGACATAAAGAGGGGAGCTTTGTAATAAAACTAACCGAAAGTAATCTCACAGGGTAATCTGATCTTAAATTCTTAACTGGGCCTCAGGCCTATAACTTTCCTAGTAAAACATTATCTTTGCTTTAAACAAGTCCTGTCCGTGTGTGTGCGCACACACACTTAGATAACACACCTTTCAAATTCCTCTCTTTCAAAACCCTTGGAAATATAACCACCCTCAAGAAACATACTCTTGTTAACTAATTGTAATTAAATCATGTAGAATTCCCTGCCTTGTTTTTTCCGAAGTCCATGGAATCTTTCTTACAATCCCTGCTTAATTCCAAATGTATAAATGAAACTGCAAAAGTGTCATTCCCCAGAGTATTTGAGATCTTCCTTCCCAGCATGTTGTCACTTTGGCTCAAATGAACTCTTATAAAACATCTCTACAGGTTTGAACATTTCTTATGTCAGCAATAGAAAGAGATTTATTATAGGGAATTGGCTCTTATAATTGTAGAGACTGGCAAGTCCAAGATCTACAGGGTGAGTCCTGGAGGATATGATGTTTGCCTCCAGACTCAGTCTGAAGGCCTGAGAATAGGAGAGCTGATGGTGTATAGTCTGATGGCATGCAGGCTCAAAACCCAGGAAGAGCTGACTTTTGAGTTCCAGTGCAAAGGCAGGAAAAGACAATGTTGCAGTATGAAGTCCATCAATCAGGAAGAATAATCTTATTCAGAAAGGTCAGCCTTTTTGTTCTACTCAGGGCTTTAACTGATTGGATGAGGGCAATCTGCTTTACTTAGTTTAGCAATTTAAATGTTATTCTCATTCAAAAAAAACACAAAAACGCCCTCATAGAAATATCTAGAATAATGATAGACAGAATGAATATCAGACCACCCTGGCCCAGTCTAGTTGACACATAAAATTAATCATCATACCTCACTTTTTCTATAGACTTATATTATGCTAACAAAGCAAATAAATACTGAGAAAATGGAAGAGAATTGATGCTGAGTGGTTACAAATGCATGGTTGAGAGATGCCAAAAAAGCACTTTTACATGAAAAAAGTCATTATATTATTTTATGCCTAAATATGGGAAATAGAAGGTTCTAGAATGGTTGGGGGTCTGTTCATTTTTTGGATTACTATAGTCTCAGTGTCTAATAATATACACCATTAAATATTTTTTGTGGACTCACTGGATAGATAAATCAAAGTTCAAAATATTTAGAGAAAGACGAATATCATAAAACTTTAACATCAGAGAAGGTGATGCGTTAAGATCAGAAATTCAGATAAAGCTAGAGATAAAAAATTCAATCTGGTAAAAATTAAATGTCCACAAAATTTGTGACAGTGCCTCTAGTGAGGACAAATATTGATGTATTTACTAGTACAGTAGCACTAATAAATACTTAATTTAAAATAAATAATAATTACTCTAGGACAGAAAGTATCTGTTCTCCAACTCTATGTTTTTGTTGCTGTTATTTTTTTTTCTCGTTAGGTTACCTCCTTTAACTGGTGGTCTTCCTGATGTGCTACTCACTACCTTTTATCATATTATTAGAATACTCAGTAAAGTGTATTCCATCATGGAAAACTGGATTTATCCTCAAGCACCTAGTCTACCTGTTTGGATGTCTATGGTTGCCAAGTATCATAACTTTCCATTCTGGTACATTTCACTGTAATCCAGACTCAAGGTTTCCCTTCTCCATGTATCTGGTGTTGCAGGAGGTTAACAGGTTCAGAGGGTGCTTCGTAAGGATTCAAGCAAAAGTCTGAAAAATCATTTTCTCTACCCAGTGATGCAGGATTAATATGTGCATTTCCTTGTTAAAAAATAAGGATTGCAACCATTCATTCAATTCAGAACCTATTGTGTGCCAGGTAGTCTTCTAGGAACTAGGGATATAGTGGTGAGTCACATACACGACAGATACCTGCTCCAGTGAAGCTTATATTCCAATAATAATTCCATCTAGAAGCAAAGCCAAAGTTGTTTTCTAAGCCAAAAGGCTGGATTGTGTATATTCACCAATCCACCTGTAGAAAGTACATCGGCTCAGCATAGATAGTAAAACCAGTCATTGATACTTAATAGCTTTATTCCCATTCCAGTGTTCGAAATGCCTTTCCTACTTGTTCTTATAAATTATGGTACATAATTTATCCTTCCTAATTCATATTTGACCACAACCACCAGCAGACAAACTATGGGCTTCCCACACAAATGCATAAATTTCTAAATGGAACATAAATGGATTCTACCCTGTACTTTTCAAATGCTCTTGACTCCACTCACTCCAAAGAGGCCATATTTCTCTGTTAAGTAACATAAGTAAGAAGAAAAAAATAAATATGGATTAAAAGAGATAAAATCAGCCTTGGCTGGTTTGGCTCGATGGATGGAGTGTTGACCTGTGGACTGAAGGGCCCTGGGTTCCATTCCGGTCAAGGGCACATGCCCAGGTTGTAGGTTCAATCCCCAGTGGGGGGCATGCGGGAGGCAGCCAGTCAATAATTCTCATCATTGATGTTTCACTCTCTCTCCCTCTCCCTTCCTCTCTGAAATCAATAAAAAATATTTTAAAAGAGACAAAAATCCAAAGAAAATAAGTGGTTTAAATAAAATATGTGATTATGGTGTGGGGTGCTATAAAGTTTTTATTGCGAGTTACTTGGGAAGACCAACATAACTTCCACTTAATGCTGGCACTTATAAATAATGTTATCACCACAAACTTACTGCAGTAAAAACTTCAAACATCTCTACCATCACATATTGTACATATATACATATACCAGTAATTTAGTAACTTTCCCGGCTGCCTTCCTCATTGATAGACTTTATTTCTTGATGCCCCTTCTTAATGGGACAAATGCATTTTTAGCACAGCATGTGGCTGATTAAACAGAGCTCTATCCATTTTTTAAATAGGGCTGTAACAATTAATTCACCATATCTGACACTGAGTGTCTACCACAATAAATATTTCGGATGAATCTTTCCTGTGTTAGGCACTGCTAAATAAGTCAATGGACTTACCCATCTTTGTGAATCAAGATAAAATTCAATTTAATTCAGTCTTTTGAACATGTTGCCTCAGCATTGCCAAGGCTAGTTATCTTGGAAGATCAGAGTGATGAGGGGCCTTAGATCCTAACTAGTGATTTTTAAACTATTTTCCAATGAGCCTAAGGGCTGATACATGTTTGGGGCAGGTTTGATGAAATGGTGGTGACTTCAAGCACCATTTTAACCTGTTCTATACATGGGAGTTCTACAAAATATTTTATTTGAAGAACATTTGTTCTGAAAAAATACATACACAAACACTCACAAATAAACAGACCACCTAAAAATCATTAATCTGGAACAATATTCCCACTCCTGATTTTAGAGTTAAGAAAAACAGATCCCTAGAAAGGTTAAAGGATAGACTTACATTTAGCCATTTGAAGGCAAAATTAGGACCAGTGCAGTTAGCCCCCTTAAATCCCAGTCTACTGTTTAACTCTATGGCACATCAAATAATTATGTAATTTAATTAATATTGTTTATGATATAAGCAGTGCTGGCATTGGGCCCAGCACAATATGTGAGATAAAACTATATAATTTTAGACATAATAAAGTTTTTCTAGCTTGAGCACATTTTGGTTACTCTTCTTCCCGTGTAGAGAAGGGGACATGCTTACAAAGAAAGCTCAACTTATAAAAGATTCTTCAGGAAAACATGGCATCAACGACAGTGAAAGAAGGACGATAAGAATGAATCTGTTTAAATATATTACTAGTATTACCCAATCCCTCCAATTCCCTAACCATGCCCTGGCATGGTGGAAACTCCCTTTATAAGACCCTAAATTCCACATGTTCCACCCATGAAGAGAAGACCCTATCCTTTGTACATTTACCTTTCTTTTATTAAATTTATTGGAATGACACTGGTTGATAGGTTTCAAGTGTCTATGATACATGATCCACATTGTGTGCCCATAACCCAAAGTCAAATCATCCTCTGTCACCATATATTTAGCTCTCTTTACCCTTAAAAATCCCTCACCCCCTTCCCTCTGTTAACGACCATACTATTGTCTGTGCCTATCAGTTTCTGTTTTATATCCCATATGAGTGAAATTATATGGTTCTTGCTTTTTCTGACTGACTTATTTCACTTATCATAATATTCTCAAGGTCCATCATGTTGTTGCAAATGGCAGTATTTCATCTTTTTTATGGCTGAGTAGTATTCCATAGAAAAACCAAATAAACTAAGACTATAGAACCTGCTTGATCTCACTTGAACATATACTCAGGAGATAATTATATGTATCAGAGAAGAGATAATATAACACAGAGAAACCATTTCACTGCTAAAAGGCAGAGCTGATTCTGAAGGAAAATTTTACTCTAAAATGCATTTTCATAAAAGATACTTAGATTGGTATTAACAATTAGGATTATAAAATCTTATTGTGGAAAAACTTTTACAGTAGTCCCCTTTTATCTGCAGATTTACTGTATGCAGTTTTATTACCTGTGGTCAACCATAGTCCAAAAATATTAAACGAAAAATTCCAAAAATAAATAATTCATGTTTTAAATTGCATGCTGTTCTGAGTACCTCACATCTTATCTCATAAGCACTGTATCATTTAAAATCATCACAAGAAGAAGGGTGAATATAGAATGATAAGCTATTTTGAGGGAGAGTCCACATTCACATAACTTTTATTACAGTATATCATAATTGTTATAATTTATTATTAGTTATTGTTGTTAATCTCTTATATGCCTAACTTATGAAGTAAACTTTATCATAGATATGTATGTATAGGGAAAAAAACATAGTATATATAGGATTCGGTACTATCTAGCATTTCAGGTGTCCACTGGGGGTTTTGGAACATATCCACAGATAATGGGGGACTACTTTACTTATTTTTACATATAAAGATAAATTGATATATAGTATATAAAAACGATTTGATAAAAGGGAGTTTAAAAATATAGTTAAGTATAGGCACTATTCAATGGTGGTCACATTTCTGTTAGTTTCTCAAATAAAACCTAGTTGCATTAATATGGTCAATAGATGACAGAGCCCAGTGCCCAGACCGGGTCTTCTGAAGGAATCTCTAGATTATTCATTTGTAAGAATTATTTGCCACCTATCTCTATTTTCACCCTAGCTCCAAAAGTTATATTCATTGTTGCTCTCTCTGACCTTGACGCACAATTACACTTATCTCTCTGGGGGTATTGTTCACATGCACATTCAAGTGCACAAATATCTGTCCCAACCCCAAAATGAGCATGCAGCCACTACCCTGTTTCTAATCAACTCTTACAATTTCTATCCTTAGGATAAAGTTGAGTCCTAGGCCATATGCTTCATGAATCATCATCCCCAATTCTCGTTTACTAAGTAACTGCAAACGGAAACCTGGATTTAGATGAACTATCTGGTTCAGCTATCCACCCTGACCAAAATTACAACTAACTGGCAGATGTCCACGTGCCTTAGACTTATCAAATAAAGTCAAAAAGGTATACCATAAGGAGCTTATTATAAGTCCTCTCTGTATAGAAAGTTATTTGTTCAGTCTCCACAATATCTTATTGCCTCTTTAGTTTATAAAACAGGGAATGAACATGGTGCACATGAAAAGTGTAAAGGATTACAGAAGGTTTTGAAAAATTTGTAGACAGCAGAACTATGGATCACTAAAGGAGGTTATGGGGGATAACTCAGGTGCCTAATCTTTAAAGGTAAAGGATGATTCTGCTCACTTTGAGGCCATCCCTGCACATTTCCCTCAGAATTGTATTCAGGTTTTGACAGGAACAAGGGCAATGGACAGATCTCATTTTGTTTGGTTGTGTTTTCTCTTCTGTTGTTTTGGTAGATGGAACCCTGTGACAATTTCTACCTTAATGTTATGCTAAAATCATGTTGACTGATTTTTTTTCTTTGAATACCCAATGTTGGGGGAAAAGAGTTAGCAAGGTTAATAAATATAGGCATGGTGCTCAATAATATTCCAAAGTTGATTAAACAGACCAAAATTTCATCCTCACCAGTGTTCTGATGGGAGTATGGAATTCACCCAACTAGTAGAAAAATACTGGCCTGTATTAGTGGCTGAGTGAATGGAAAACTTGGCTCTGAAATCCTCTGGTTCAACCTGCAATTTTAAAAGAGTGTGCACACCAGACACTTCATCTCCCATACAATAGGCTATAAATTATTTGCATGACATCTTCTTTGCATTAGATGCCCTAGGCTTGTAACAGGTTAGTGTAATATATAGACCATTTAAGTGACAATAATCATAAGTTACAGATGGAAAGCTCTCTTTTGACCAGCCATTGTGCTCCCTCTTTGCCCAATTTTTTATATGAAAAATCACCAGTGAGTATCAAAAATGCTTTCTTGGAACATCAGCTCTGATCTACAAGATTTGTCATGTTGTAGCTCATCCTTTTCAAGAGCACTTCATTCATTTGTTCCATGTTACCAAGACTAAGATTTCACTGAATAATTGATGAAAAGAGAAAACTATGAACTACCTTGCAGTCAATCATTATGGTTTTGATACTACCTTTGTGAAAACTAACTACAGTATTAGCCAATAAGCACACAGCCTAAATGATATGAGGAAATTTATCAAAAAGCTTGTCTGCATGCCCATTGATGTTTAAGGATCAAGGCACTGACCATTTAGCACTGAGCATTGCAGAAGCTTTTAGTTGTACAAATATGAGAAAGAGAATGGATCTTCAAAGTAGTGTGTAAATATGCACGTGTGTGTGTGTGTGTGTGTGTGTGTGTGTGTGTGTGTGTGGTACCATCATCAGAGTGCTTTACCATATTTCAGATCTTAGGCAGGAACACATAAGGAATTTAGAAAAAAAACTACAAAAATAAAATAATATTGATTGTGTGCATACTATCATGTGCCAAACTCTGTATATGGAATCACTCTTTAATAGTACTATCAATCTGATAAATATTATAATAATCATGATAACCCTTTCCCTTAATCTACATGGGCAATTTCCAAGCAAACCAGTATTTAACCTTCCTGTACATGAATTAACTCAAGATGTGCAATTGACCATTTCAACTTTTGTTACCTGATGTATGCGTGACAAAAAGATATGGTTGGTCTGGAGGTACAAGCATTATGTTTTCCATTATGTAAGTGAGAGATCCATAGATCTAAGCAAGAAATGGGCTACGTTCAGGGAGGCGGGCTAAGGTGGGGAGCAGCAGGCAGGTCATAAATGGCTAAGTAGTTGAACAAGTTTCAGAGTCCATGAGGTTAAAGGGTTCAAAAATAGGCATTATTGAGCAGATTTGAACTTTAACCCTAGACAGATATGATTTGCTCACTGCCTTATTTTATACTTTTTAATGGATATTAAGACCCTTGAGCCCATAACTGGTAATCATGTCCTGAAAGAAACCAAATCAGTTTAGTTGACCTCTGCACCAGATAAAAAATTGAGGTAGATGTGTTAAAATTACCTCACAGCTTCAAGTAAATGTAACTTTTAACATCACCTTTCCCCCAACCCCTCTCTGGCTTTAGCTGGCACATTGAGATTCAGCAGTGACTTTCTCCCTCTCTCTTTCTTCTTTAATTTAATCATATTAAGGCATTCAGAGAAGTAGAAAAATGTATCCTCTTATTTCAAGGACTTTAAAATCTAGATGAAGAGAAAAAGAATAGTCTAATAAAGCCAGTAAAAGACTACCAAAACATTTATAAATTCATGTAAAATAAATGTACAGAAACACTAATCACAAAAGGAATGATCAGAGATACCTGTTGAAAACCTTATCATATGAAAGGATATGGCTTGAATATCATAAATTTCTGAATTCTGAAATATATTCAATAACTAGTATTCAACATGTATTTAACATACATGTTTCTATCTGTAAACAGGTATCAATATATGTAGTGTAACTATATACACTGAGTGGCCAGATTATTATGACCGATCAGATTATTATGACCACCCCATCAGTACTTCATTGGGCCACCTTTTGCCTTCAATACTGCGGCAATTCTTCTTGGCATTGACTCCACGAGATGTTGAAAGGTGATGCGAGGAATCTGACACCATGCCTGATGAATAGCACTGTCCAGTTCTGTGAGATTTGATGGTTGTGGAACCAGCTGCCTGATGGCTCTTTTAACTTCATCCCACAGATGCTCAATTGGATTGAGATCTGATGATTGTGGGGGCCACCTAAGCAAGGTAAAGTCTCCCTCGTGTTCTTGAAAGCACTCCTGCACAATATGAGCACCATGGCATGGCGCACTGTCTTGTTGGAAGAAGCCATCTCCATTGGGATATGCCATCAACATGATAGGATGAACTTGATCAGCAACGATACTTAGGTATGTTGTGCTATTCAGACATTTAGAATGATCTGGCCCTCTAGCAACTTCAGCGGGAAATTATAGCTAACTTGCCTATAAACGTCAGGTGGTCATAATAATCTGACCACTCAGTGTATATTATACTGTTAAAATAACAAGTAATATTTTCAACCATGAACTCTTGGTGAGTCAACACACTTTTTTAATAATTTTGAGCAGAGAATAAGAAGGGAAGGGTAAGAGATGAGGATAACTTATCTAAAGGTAACCTACAGAAAATATTTGCAAATCATATATTTAATAAGTGGTTAATATTCAAAAAATATAAAGAACTCATACTGCTCAGTAACAAACAAAAAAACAACAACACAAATAATATATTTTTAAAAGGGGCAAACACCTACATAGACATTTTCCAAAGATATTTAAATGGTCAACAGGTACATGAAAAGATGTTCAACATCATGAATCAATAGGGAAATGAAAATCAAAACCACAATGAGATATTACCTCAAGTCTGTTATAATGGCCACCATCAAAAAGACAAGAGATAACAAATGCTGGGGAGGATGTAGAGAAAATGGAAACCTTGTGTACTGTTGGTAAATTGGTAGAGCCACAATGGAAAACAGTGTGGAGTTTCCTCAAAAAAATTATTAATTAGTACAACTATATGACCTAGGATTTCTACTTCTGGGTACATATCCAAATTATCAGGTTTACCAGTCAATAATTCGGATTTTGTAATCAAAGAAAACATGATAATTTCAAGAGAAACATCAAAAGTGCTTTATTCAAAGTAATGTCTATCGCTAGCTACACATTTCCCCCATCTTTCAGGCAATTTTTGAATACCGTCCCAATAGAACTTTTCTTGTTTTGAGGCGAACCATTCAGAGACCTAATTTTCCACTTCTTCCTACATTTTGAAGGGCTGCTCAGAAAGTGCCTGTGCCATTGATCAGAACAGGTGATAATCTGAAGGAGCAGGGTCTGGTGAATACAACAGGTGGGTTAATCCTTCCCAGGCAAGTTCTTTTAACGTGTTTTTAACTGGTTTTGAAGTGTGTGATGCTGCATTATCATGAAGCAAAATTACTTTGCCGTGTCTTCTGGAACATTCTGGTCGTTTCACAATTAAAGCTTGGTTCAAATTGATTATTTGTTGTTGGTAGCAATCAGTATTAACGGTTTCACCTGGTTTTAGAAGCTCATAATACATCACACCTTCCTGATCCCACCAAACACAGATCATTGTCTGCTTTCTGAAGCAATTTGGCCTTGCAGTCGATGTTGATGGTTGACCTGGATCAACCCATGATTTTGTGCATTTGGGATTCTCAAAATAAATCCACTTTTCATCACCAGTCACAATTCGATGCAAAAAAAGACTTTGAAGCAACATTTTACTGATGACTTTTCGGTTTTCCATTTGTTTTTCATTCAGTTGATGTGGCACCCATTTTCCTTCCTTTAAAATCTTTCCTATTGCTTGTAAACAATCGGAAATTGTTTGCTGAACAATGTTTAATCTTTCTGCAAGTTGTTTTTGAGTTTGACACACATCTTCATCCAATAATGCTTGTAATTGTTGGTCTTCAAACTTTTTCAGTTGACCTGGAGGTTCTTTGCCTTTCATATTGAAATCATCACTTTTAAAGCGTTTAAACCAGTGTTCACAAGTATCTTGAGGTGGAGCATATTCACCATAAGCTTCCTGAAGTATACAATAACTTTCAGCGCACTTTTCTTCAAAATAAAGTAATGAATTAAAACTTCTGCAAATGCTCTTCTTTTGGCAGGATATTTTTAAGCGTAAAAATATATATGATGTTAATACCTTCAGCAAATTTGACATATGAAGTTTTGAAACTTGCTGTCAATACAACAAAATAGCCTACATATCAAATCGCATATATATCAACATATGTGTAACTCCATCTATTGAAAAAAATCCGATTAACTGATACACCTAGTAAATCACCATATCAAAGGGATTGCTCATTGCAACATTATTCACAGTAGTTAAGACATAGAAAAATCTATCTACCTGTTCATCAGCAGATGAATGCATAAATAAAATGCGGTGAATACATGTACAATGGAATAATATTCAGCCAAATGTATTTTTACAATATATGAGATGATATATATTAACTAATTTGTGTAATCATTTCATATTATATACTGATGTCATGTACAACTTAAACTTATACATTGTTGTATGCCAATTATATCTTGATGAACTAGAAAAAAAATAAATTGTTCTCCACAAAGTTTAAAAAATGATTATGAGAATAGAGAACACCCACTTACTCAGAAATATCTTCTACTAGGGGCCCAGTGCACGAATTCATGCACCTTGAAAGGAACTGTGGGCCATGAGGCTGTGGTGGGCACAGAGGCAGGTGTTGGCCCTTCCTATGCGCCCCTGCTCAGCTCCTCCAGCCATGGCCCCCAGTTCCCTGTCTTCTGGCAGCCCTGCTTTCGCTGCCACCACTTCCACATGCTGTGGGGGCCTGCCCTGCTCGCACCCACTGAAGGAGCAGAGCGATTGGGGCCAGTGCCAGCAGCGGGTGCGTGCAGGGCCAGCGCCATCAGCTGGTGAAAGGGGCAGTTGCTGCCCTGATCACCCCTCAGGGGTGATCAGGACTGGCAGCTGCTGCTCACACCCGCTGATGGCGCCGAGTGATCTGGACTGGTGCCTGGCACTGGCAGCAGGTGCATATGGCGGCTCTGGCGCCGGCTGCAGGTGTGAGTCAGGGCCAGTGCCTGCAGCAGGTGTGAGCGCTGGGCGGGACCATGGTGTGCGGGAGCAAAGAATTTCCAGTAACCACCAGAGGCTTGCCCCAATGACAGCGACCGGTGCCCTGCCTTGGTCTGGTACCCCCGCTCACCTGCTCCACCATCCCGCCACAGCCAATACCCACCATGTTCCGTACACGACCCTGGTCATCAGTGCAGTCATAGTGACCGATTTTTCAGTTGTTTACTTGTTCCCATTGTTCCGCCGTTCGGTCTATTTGCAGATTAGCCTCTTATCATATAAAATACTTAGGAGTAGACATGGTCATTATTATTTTTGCCCCATGGTATACTTGGTAGACATGCATCTATCATCACAAAGTCATGACAGCCTAATAAATTTAAGCTAGGTTCACTTTCACTCTTGGTCGCCTGGAGGTTGAGGTCTCCTAACCAGATGATCCATATTGGTTGTCACCATTATCTTTTTCAGTGACAGGGATGAGCTTCCCCTTGAGTCGAAGGATCTGCAGATACTGAGAAACTCCAATGGGAGAGTCATGTGACAAAACTACATCAGGCTGTTAAACAAATATAATCATTTTCATATTGAGTTCAGCAACCATAGGCTTTGCCAAAGTTGAAATATACCCTATTTTTCCCACTTGAATCCAAAATAGATACATTGTTCTATCAGATTAATTTAACTCATTTATTTTTGTTTTTAGTTTGTTTTTTGTTTTCTCACTGAGGCAATTAGACTTAGCTGCTTTTGTTTTCTCACTGAGGCAATTAGACTTAGCTGCTTTAGAAGGCAATTATCAACATACATGTCTGATTTTTTGTCACATACTGAAATGAACAGGTTTAGCAATTTTATATATACTACATGTTTTGTAGATTATATATATATATATATATATATATATATAGATTATATATATAATTTATTTTCACAGCCATCATTGTAACTTTATCACAATCCTACCTGGACACCAAAACAATTTATAAGCCAGTGTTACAGTACTCTAATATGCTAACTGAACAAGATAATTTTAGAAAAGAAATATATAAATACATATTCTGAAGTATCCCTATTACAGAAGTATAAAATTAAAATTATATATGCTATTAAAAATACACTACTTCCCACCTGGCCAGCATGGCTCAGTGGTTTAGTTTTGACCTATGACCCAGGAGGTCATAGTTCAATTCCTGGTCAGGGCACATGTTGGGGTTGCAGGCTTGATCCCTGGTGTGGAGCATGCAGGAGGCAGGAATCAATGATTCTCTCTCATCATTGATGTTTCTATCTCTCTCTTCCTCTCTGAAATCAATAAAAATATCTTTTTAAAAACTATTTCCCTATAAATTTTTATATTGTGAGAGAGAGAGAGAGAGAGAGAGAGAGAGAGAGAGAGAGAGAGAGAGAGATGAAGTTTGCAGTGAGATCTATCATTTAACCTGTACACAAAAGGCTGGTTTTCAGCCAATCAATCAATTTTGACCTTCAGTTCAGGCCTAAACTTTTCCATTCTTTTCATGTCATATAAAAAAATATCAAAAGATAAACAGGTCCTCAGCAATGAGGAAGAAAATGTATCTGCAAATAACTATCTTTTTGTAGGTGTGCAAGGAGAAGTGTCGATGTAACAAATTGCTACTTTTCAAGCCCATCAATTTAATGCAAGCATTTTGCCAAGATGACTCAAATGACCCATATGGTCGGGTACCTAGAGAAAGAAAGAAAAGATAACTTCACATACATTAGTGCTACAGCCGGCTTGTATTGGATATGGGCTCAGTCCTTCCTTCCTGGTTGCAATTAAACTACTTTAAAAACAAGCAAACACACAATTAAAAACTTGTTCCTTCACTCACAGGTTTATCACCCCCATGAGAGGATTAGGAAAAGGGAAGAAGGCAAGTGAGAATTTTGTATGGAAATTCATGAAATACTCCAGCTGCTTAGGCAGCAGGTAAATTTGATGTAACCTGTTTCATTTTTACTAGAGATATGCTTCTGAATCCCCATATTGTTCTGCTTTCCTTAGATTCTTTAATTTGGAAAAAAATTTGAACACTAGGTTTGGCCAGTGTTACCTTGACCAGTTGGGTTGCTTAATAAAATAAGACTCTGGAAAGTTACATTATGCTGTGGAGAGTTTTAAAGGATTCATTGGTATGAATTCTACAATAACCAGCAATTCAATTTGCCACTGGGTGGGGGAAGGGTGGGAAACTAGAGTACCTACCTATGTGACTACCTGCTCTTCTCTGGAGACAACACAGTTCAGGTCAGAATAAAATAGATTGGGAAGAATTGGTCATGCCTCTCTGAGATTTCATAGGCAAGAAAAGAAAGCTGTGTACACCAGTACGTGTAGAGAAATACATTTAAACAGAAGACTAATGAGCCACTAATGGTGAAGCTGAAATTGCCCAGGGGACATGTTGCATAAATCTAGTTGATAATTTCCTACCAATAAAAGATATATATGCATTGCATCCATCTGTATTTGAAGTTGTTTGTGATGCTTCATCAAGCAGTAAAACTTGATGCAATCTTAGAATACTGGCTTTTTCTCATGTATTGCATTGCTTGCTAAGGAATGAACCTAGAAAACTGTATTTTTAAGACAAAAATACAACCAAATTCAATTAAATAGATTCTTACTTCACCACATCTTATGTATCCAGTTATATGTAGGTATTAAAAAGTAGAACTCATAGTTCTGTCCTAGAACATCTTACAACATAATTGAAGTATTTCTAGACTATAAGCTCCTTGAGGTCAGGAACCAGATCTTATTTATACCTTTATCCTCAGTGTCTACATAAGAATTTGGAAAACAAAGTCATTGTGTTTGTTAGCAGAAAAACTTGTTGCTGATGACTTATCTAGCAATTTAAGCATCCAAAGCCTACCTGTACAATCGCTGCATGGAGACACAGAACAGAGTAAATGTAACCAAGCACTAGGAAACTTTAAATGTGAAAATACTGATTGCTACTGATTTAGCATCCTGAGATACTGAGGTTAGTGATGTCACACACATATAATTATGATTTCCCACGGAATATTGAAGAATATGTACAGAGTAGGGTGTACTAGCTAGAAGACCAGGGAAGGCTGTCATATCCATTACCCTTCTTACTATAAATTATTGGAAGATTGCCCCTGAATTGATTAAAATTCTGGAAAGAGGAAATCAAAGTGTCCCTAAAGTTCGTGTAACAATGGCCAAACAATGCAAGTTAAGTGAACAAAAGAAGGACACAGGAAATAAATTAAAAATATTTCAATAAAAATCCAAGGAGTTTTATTTAGATTTACATTGAAAAGTTTGCCAGGCTACTCAAAGATTTAAGATATGTTAAAGTTATGCAATATTCAAGATACATAGGGAAGTATTGGAAACACTGGCAGTGTGAAGACAACTAATTCTTAAATAATACCTCTAGGCTTTCAATTTTGTGTATTTTTCATAATAAAATCAAAAGTGTTTTGAAAAATAAGTAATCAAATAAGAAATTGAAGGAAAGTAAGTTATTAATAAAAAATGGATGTTGAATAAATGCATGTATGGAAAAAGAAGTCAGAAAGAGCACATATCTTCATAAGTAGGCATGACCTAATATGAACAACAATAGACTATTAATAATTAGGTACTAGAAGGTCTAGAATATGAAAAGGGGAAGGAAAATAAGCCTATTTGTTAAGGTCAAAGAGATCATATCAACAGATTTCTCTAAGTTTACCCATTGGTAAAATCCTAGACCATATCAGACTGGGTTGCTAAATTCATTTGGGATCCTCATTGACTTCAGAAAATAGTCTCAAACTATGATTTTCACATTCTCATTAACGTGGTGTGAACTGTTCAAGTATGCCCTTTAAAAAAACATTTTGTTTTCTTCCACTTGATTCCAATGTAGAATCAAGAAGAGTCAGAGTTGCACAAAAAGAGACATAACTGACCCTAACTGGACAGCATGCCTTGAGTTTATTTGGTTCCCTTTAGCCTCAGAAAACCAATTATGTTTTCTTTTGCACTTCAGAAAACACACACACACACACACACACACACACACACACACACACGAGCACTTGGGGAGTTGGGTATAATGTTCTGCCCTGGCCTCTTCCCAACACTTTATAAAAAACTGTAAACCTCACAGAAAGACAAAAGATTAGCCAGTACTGCCGTAACCGGTTTGGCTCAGTGGATAGAGCGTCGGTCTGCGGACTGGGAGGTCCTGGGTTCGATTCTGGTCAAGGGCATGTGCCTTGGTTGCGGGCGCATCACCAGTGGGGGGTGTGCAGGAGGCAGCTGATCGATGTTTCTCTCTCATCGGTGTTTCTAACTCTCTATCTCTCTCCCTTCCTCTCTGTAAAAAATCAATAAAATATATATTTAAAAAAATATTAGCCAGTACTGAGTGCCTGATCTCCCAAGACAAGCTCCCAAAAGTCATTGGCTTGGCTGGCATGTTTAGCTTAACCACATACTGGTAACCTATACTCATATCTACTGCAATCGCTCATTTTGAAATTAAATTTCACATAAGAAACCTGAAAAATTTATACAAAGTCAGGCATAGGAGAAAATAATTCTTAGACAATCCTTTCACCTCTACTGTGGCCTCAGCAGCTCTCTCGAGGTTTCTATCCAGACCAAAGATGCTGCTCCTTTGCTTCTAGGCAGGCTTGAAAGAATCTGGCACTAATCTCCAAGGAAGAGAAATAAACAAGTGCTTGACTGCTACCATAAACAAATAGGGTTAATTATTGCCCATCATCATTGTGATCACCCAAAGCACTGATTTACTGCCTTTTCCTTCATAGCAATAAAAATGTTTGGTCTTCTATGCAAGCTAAGTTCTTCCCAAACCTTGACTATATACCTCATGCTTATGAGTTCTAGGAGCAGGGTGGTTCATTCTCACTATGACAGAAAGAGCACACATTTCCATAAGTGAATAATGGCACACCTTTACCTCAAAAGGAGCTACCAAATAAACTAAATAGAGACCAACATTTACTGAGAACCTGCTGTGCCCCAAATGTTGCTTTTCTTTAAGTCCTCTCACAAAACCTATGTTACATATTTTATTATCTCTATTTTATAAGAAAGTTGAGGGTTAGAGATGTTGTAAGAATGGGTGAACAAGTAAGTTCTAGTCAAGAAGATATTGAAGAAGTAAGAAGAAAGTTACAAGATTTGGAGGATAGTGAATTCTTAAAATTTTAATTTAATTGAAGAATTATGAATATTCAAGAGAAAATAATAGCTATACTTGGCAAGTAATATAAAAATGACACTTATTCTGTGTCTTTATGATATGCATAAAACAATTTGAAGGAAAAGCAAGAGGTTGAATTCAGACAATCTGGTTACTATCATTCGAAAAATATAATAGCACCTACTCTGCATACCACAAAGCAATTACAGGTATGGTTCCTGCCCTCTATGGAATTAATAGTCTATTTATTGGTGATGGGGGAGAATGAATTAAAATGCAGATAATTTTAGCAGACCAAATGATTGGTATTGTTTATCACTGTGGACCAACAATGCTTGAATAAAGAGATAGGATATGTAAAGAGATATTTGAAAAAATGCACCAAAAATAATTGTTTGTGAGGTATAATGGAGGGGGTAGGGGGAAACAGGCTTTGGAACTAGATGAAGCAAAGTTTGAATCTCAATCATTATTATGTACTAGTTGTATATCCTTGGGAAAATTACTTCTTGTTGTGAGGAGATATGTCATGCTATATAGCTTCTAAATGAATATTACTCCTATTTCAATTTTTGGCAATTATTAGAATTTACTCCAGTGGTTTTATGTTGTTTTGTATTTTTTTAATGAACTGGTCTATGTAGGAACATAGCCATTTCACATTTAAGAAAATAGTCATAATCATAATAATAGAAAATCAACTATATTACTACTAGAGGCCCGGTGCACGAAATTCATGCAGATCACTCCTAACCACTCCGCTGCTAGACTGATTGATGCTTAACTGCTCCCCTGCTGGCCTGATTGCCCCTAACTACCCTCCCCTGCTGGCCTGGTCACCCCCAACCGCCCTCTCCTGCAGGCCTGACCACCTACAACTGCCCTGCCCTGCCGGCCATCTTGTGGTGGCCATCTTGTGTCCACATGGGGGTGGCCATCTTTTGTGTTGGACTGATGGTCGATTTGCATATTATCTCTTTATTAGATAGGATTTAATGAGTATTTCCTGTGTGCCAGGCAATGTGCTAAATACTGTTTCAATGAATCCTCAAGATAACCTTATGAGATAAGTAGTATTAATACTAGTATACCCATCTCATAGATGAGGAAAATGGAGCTCAGAAAAGAAAAGTGATTTGACAAAGGTCATAAGCAGCTAAGGACTCTGAATCAAATGTGCAGCCAGGTCTGGCTTACTCCAAAGCCACGTATTCTGTTCTCCACTAATTTTCCTACTGAACTGGTTTTGAATCAGGTTATCAAAATAGCATGTTTGACAGAAAAGTTCTTCCTGCTGTTCTTACTATGATTCAAACTTTGTTAATTCTGCTATTTTCAATTACCTTTCAAAAAAATATCTCTGCCCTTCCCTCTGCAAATTATCTTCCTTTTTTAAAGGCAGAGGGCATGTGGATTCACCCCACTACCTGGGCTGGAATGATAAGCAAAAGTTGAGCCTGTGTCCATTTGTACCCATTTCTACTTGGCACTTTAGATAAATCTCTTTACTTTCATATTAGGAAGTAGAGTGACATTATTCGCTTTATTTCAGCTGCTGGAAAGGATGAAACTTCTCCCAGCAAAGATGTGTCATTGAGCTAGTGAAAAGTGAATGATTGATATAGGGTATAAATTTTCATTCTTCTGAGACAGATCTGTCTTTGAAACAGAGGGAGAAAGGGAGACATAGAGTAAAAGAAGTGAGGGAAAAAAAGAAGGAAGAAAGGGAAAGGAGGGAAGGAAGAAAAAGAGGGAGGGGAGGGAGGGAGGGAACGAGAGAGGGAGGAATAAAGCTGTCCTTCTGGCATGAAGGGGTGAGGTCTCTTTCAGAAGTGAAAGCTTCTTTATAAATACAATGGACATGAGAAATTTCAATACAAGCAGACACTAAATATATCACTAAAACTTTTGTTTTCCCTTCAAAATTTAGGAGTTCCAGCTTTCTACTCCAAATTATATTTTGTGCATTTAAAACCAGACTCTTGAGATTTTAAAGTACATTTTATGGTTCATTAATATGTATTGGGGGTTTTAAATGCATATTCTGATGGTGGGTGTAAATCTGTATTAGGGGATTTTTTGAGAGGAAATTGTTGAGATTGCTACACAAACAGCTATGCCCTCATGGTTCATATTCAAGTTGCAATGGGCTTTTAGAGATTTAAACATTCACCAAATACTCATATGTTGCATTTCATAGTTTACTCCACCTGCTAAAATTGACACTTGATTGAAAATAACTTGTGCACTTTGGGAAATACTTCACTTTTCTCAACTCTCTGATTCTCTCTGCTCTATCAGTAAGCTCTATCAGGAAGCTGATTCTCTCTACTCCATGAGGAAGGGAATAATTCACCAAAAACGTAAGCCAAAGGTCAGAGGGAAGTGAGAATTTGATCTCTAAAGAGCAAGATGCTGGTGACTAGAATGGTTCAAAAAGTACATCCTTCTTGCTGAATCTTAAGCCATAAGACCAGTAAGAAAAGGTCAAGCCCCAAGAGACAACAGAGTTTGGTCTTCTCAGACTATTCAGTCCCAGTTTGACTGTCAGCACAACAACTTCTACAGAGCACCCCAGAGTACACACATGCACGCACATGTACACACACACACATACACCTAAATTGCTACTGTACACATTAAGTTCATTCAAGTGACTACTATATGCTAGACACTTTAGGCTAAACAGTGATTTCAGTGTTCCATCAAATAGACTTTTCTTGTGAATTTGACATATATCTGACCTGCTTAGAATCCTTAAATGGATTAGCTCTATGTATCACTTCAAAACAAGTTGTACCAAAATTATGTAAAATGTTGTGGCTTAAAATAATAACCATTATATCATTATATTGTGGGTCAGGAGTTCATGCAGGGGTAGGGTGGGCAATTCCTCTGCTCCAAGTAAGTGGTGTTAACTAAGGCCCTTCTGTGATATTCATCAATTGGATAGACTTCTCTGGATAATGTGAAATGGTTTCACTCATACAGTTGGTGTCTTGAGAGGTATGCTTGAAAAGTTAAACTCACCTAGAACTATCAACTTAACCACATACATATGGGTGCTTCAGCATGGCAATTCAAAGTACTTGGACCACATAAATGGTTTCCAGAGAGTGTATAAAGACACAAGAAGTGGAAGCATCCCAGATTCTCCTGGCATAAACTTGGAAACTGGCATAGCATCATTTTGTTCATACTCTTCTGATTAAGACAGATGCAGAATTGGTTGAGATTCAAGAGAAGAAGGCATAGACTTGACCTCTCAATGAGGGGAGTATCAAAGAAATGGCAGTGACCTTTAACCCACCTCTTTAATATAATTTTTATTTATTGATTTGAGAGAGATTTGTTGCTCCACTTATTTATGCATTCATTGGTTGATCATTGTATGTGCCCTGACAGGGGATCAAACCCACAACCTTGGCATATTGGGATGATGCTCTAACCAACTAAGTTACCTGACCAGGGCCTTTAACCCATCTTTAAGCTGTCATAGGTTATTTGTGGCTTTTAGGTTAAACAAAGGCTATAGAGTGTATTGGTAAAGAGCAAGAGTTCTAGATAAACTTGATTGTATTTGAATCTTAGGTCTGTTACTTAATGATCTTGGGCAATTATATAACTGAGCAATTATGTAACTGAGCTTCACTATGTTCATTAAATAGTGATAATAATATTGTTAGGTGGTTATGAGTATTAAATAATGCATACACCAGTAAGGTGAATATAACAGTAACTTATACATACTAAGCCTCAGGAAATAATAGCTATCATTATTTATACAATATAAACTTCTTAACTTAGCAAATAACACTATTTACTATCTGGCTTCTGCTCTTTTCTCAAGCCTCATATTCTGTCATCCCACATAGGCATCCTTAACCCCAGCCATGCTCTACTAATAGTTGTTCCCTGAATATGCCCAATTCTCTTTTTTAAATATTTTATTGATTTTTTACAGAGAGGAAGGAAGAGAGAGAGAGGGATAGAGAGTTAGAAACATCGATGAGAGAGAAACATCAATTCAGCTGCCTCCTGCACACTCCCTACTGGGGATGTGCCCGCAACCAAGCTACATGCCCTTGACCAGAATCGAACCTGGGACCCTTCAGTCCACAGTCAGATGCTCTATCCACTGAATCAAACCAGTTAGGGCTATGCCCAATTCTTATACCTGCGTGCTATTGAACATACAGCCCAGCCTGTCTAGATGAATGATCTTCTCCCCCCACTCCTTCTTTACCTGTCTAACTTTTACTGCTCCTGTAAAATCCAGCTCATAAATTATAACCTCATGTAGCTATATCTGAACCTTTATTCTGGATTAGCTATTCCTTCTCTGTGTTCCCATAACACTCTGCACATATATTTTTTAAAAATTTTATTTATTTATTTTTTAAGTAGAGAAAGAGCAAAAGGAGGAGGAGGAGGAGGAGGAGGAGGAGGAGGAGGAGGAGGAGAGAGAGAGAGAGAGAGAGAGAGAGAGAGAGAGAGATCCACTGCTCCACCTATCCATGCATCCACCTGTTGATTCCTGTACGTGCCCTAAATTGGGATCGAACCCTCAACCTTAGTATATCAGGATAATGCTCCAACCAACTGGGCCAGGGTCACACATATCTTTTAGAAAGGATTTAAACTCATATTATACGTGCCTGTTTATTGAGCCATAGACTAGACTAGACTGCATATTTCCTACAGGCAAGTATTGTGTCCTACCTTTCTTTGAATCTTGGGCTTTTAGCACAGTACCTAATACCTAGTAAAAATTTAGTAATTTCTTCAAATAGAGAAAGGTATTTAAAATAATAATTGATTTATTAATACATCAAGATAAATACAGCCTTTCCCCCATAACTTTGCATTCAGCAACACAAGAGTTATAGAAAATAAAGTACACCTGAAAGATTTAGACTTCACTGACTTTCATTACCAAGAAGTCAACAGCCTTGACAATGCACTGACTAGGTAACTGAATGCAGAGTAGTCACATAAAACTGAAGGGTTTAAGGCACGACTGCATTTCTCAAATAATCAGTTCAGTTTATTTCAATTATTTTCCAAATGTATTCAAGAAGTGAATCCTTGATCTGGATTAACAATCTATCGAAATTTCCATGAGGTCAAAATCTGTCCCTTCATTAGGAGTTCTGCCATTTTTTTCTAGAAAACAAGCCTCAGAGGTTAATGAGAACAATGTGGGTCTGGTAAAACATCATGAGAACCAACAGGTACCTCTGTTGCTGTGCCTCACAATGAAAATTTCTTGCTTCCCTGGAAACAAATCCAGAATTTTACATCCACGTGAGTAAAATTAATCACCTGGATAAAATATTTCCTGGTAGGGACTTAAAAAATTTAGAATCAAATGTATCCTAATCAATTAAATGACCTCTCTTTCTTGACACCTCACATCTAATTCATCAACAGATCCTGTCCACTTTCCCTTGGAAATACCAAAATATGACCTGGCACTACCTCCACCTCTGCCATACTAGCCAAGCCTTTATAATCTCTCCCTTAAATTATTTCAGCATTTCTCCTAACAGCTCTCCCTGCTCCCAACCTTGCCCTGTAACAGTCTACCTATAATTTTCTTTCAACTTTACACCATCTTGTGGATTGGCTAGGGCAGGGATTATTTTCTTCCTTTACCAAGGAAAAGACATATGTACCAAAGTGAGAACATGTCCTTGGTCACCCATATATTAGTATACAGCCAAACCAGAAAGGCATATCTGACATCTAGATCTGTTTTCTTTGTTTTACAACTAATTGACTAGTAGTATAATCATAAACAAATCATATTTCCCATTTTATAAAATCTACTTTTTCATTTGGATCAGCCCACTAAGGAATTTGGAGTTTAATAAGGGAATACTCACATGAGTAATCAAATATCCCAAAGATACCTACCTAATATTTCTTTACCAGAGGCAATTTTATTCTTATAAATTATCTTAAATGAATGACCTTTACCTTGTGAAATACTTGAGATCACTTTTTTTTATTGTTTTTGTTTGAATTTTTAGCAATCAAAGTCTGTTATCTCTTAATAAAATCATATACAGGATCCCATTATATTAAACATATCAAAGTTAAGTATAATTTAAAAAAAAGTGAAGGAGGAATTTTCCAGAGTTTCATGCCCTTAGTACACATTCATACTTCTGAGTTAGCCCCTGAGGCATCCACATAGAATCCTCAGCTCTATGGGATCCAGTTTGAGAACACCTTCTGTAGAAGACATATGCTCTTCAGTGTTGTCCATAGACCAGAAGCGTCTGCATCACCTAGACGCTTGCATTAAAAATGCATTATCACAGGTTCCATTAAATCTAACTTTCAACAAAATTCTCTCTGGTGAGTCATAAGTGTATTCAAGTTGAAAAGTGCTGTCTTCTAAACTCTCTCTGAAAAAAGTTTATTTAAGGTTTAAATGTGGCTGTACAAATAAATAGGTTAAACTCAAGAAACTGAGCATAGTAAAATATATATTCTAAAACCTAACCAGAGCCTTTATGTTCCTTCTATATTTTATGCATAGTAAACATAGCCTATTGTGGTTTATCCTTATGCATAGGCAGGTTAGGCAGTGATCTCTGTGGGATGAGTTGAGTACTGGAAAGACCTTCCTGACCTCCAATTTCTCTCCTAATAGTTCTACCACAATGACTGGAAATCCCACTTGGCTCACTCTCATGAGTAAAGGATAGTGTAAATGTAGGTTTAGAAAGTTTATTACATTAGTGATTATGGGTCATCAACAACCTTAGCTCAATACATTCAGCAAGAAGCAGGACCTAGAGCAGCGGTTCTCAACTGTGGGTTATGACCCCTTTGGCAGTCGAATGACCCTTTCACAGGGGTCGCCTAAGACCATTCTGCATATCAGATATTTATTTACGATTCATAACAGTAGCAACATTACAGTTATGAAGTAGCAACGAAAATAATATTATGGTTGGGTTACAACATGAGGAACTGTATTTAAAGGGCCAGAAGGTTGAGAACCACTGACCTAGAGTAATGGGTCACACGGGCAGAGGTGAAAAGGAATACAGTACAGCCAAGCGAAATGCTCCTGCACATCCAGGAAGTTACTAGAAAAAGCAAAAAAGGGACAGAGGCACATATTGCTGAAAGTACACCTAATCTGCCTGATGTTCCCTGCAACCAGTTCTGCCTGTGTCTTGTATGCATTCATACCATAGTCAGTTCACTGCAACTTACAAGACTAAGAAGGAAACAAATCAATCCATGCCTAGTGATAGCATGGCTGATGACAGTAAGTGACAGCCTGGTAAAGTCAGTACCCCTTATTCTCACCCAAAGAAGAGAGTGATTTTGCTCCCACTCATGTTTTCTGTGCATTCATTATCATTATTAGATGCTTCCTTCTTTTCTAAGGAAATGGTGCTATATGCCACCATTAAGAAATTCCAACATGGCACGACAAGGAGGCTTTATAAAGCAATGTAGTGCCATAAGCATTTTTTTTCCATTATGCCTGTGATGGTGTTTCATTGTCAGAGAGGAATTGTAAACTAAACAATTTATCCAAATATTTTAAACCAAAATAGGCTTTTATCTGAAAGATCCAGGAAGTGAAAGCAATTGAAATATATTCACTTGGATAGTCGAGATAATTAACTAGGTTCATCACCTTCATTTTGTTAGTGTAGACCTGTTCTGATTAATCCATGATCTGTAAAATGACAATTTATCAGATTAAGTCTACAGTATTTATCTTAGCTCTTGTAGTATTTATTTAAAAATGCCTCATGATATATAGGTCAGGATGATTTTAGTGGATACATTCTTGATGTCTGTATACAAATTTTCCTAATATACATAAATGTTTTACTGGAAGAGACAATTTTATTCTTATAGATTGGTCCAATTGAATGACCTTCACCTTGAGAAACATTTGAGATGGTGGCTCTTGTCATTCAGGACAGACTCAGAAAAGAGAAAAATGTTTCTTAGCCTAATAATGACATATTCATTTATTTTGTTTCTTTCTAAGGAGCCAAGGGAAAACCTTACTGCTAGGGAAAATATAATTTATAGATATGAAAAATTAAATTGTTTCTAATGCTTAATTATTAGGGAATTTAGTGAGGAATTAAACTTCACATCCATCTGTTAGGAATATTGGGCTAGAGTTAAAGAGATTTGTCTAGAATAGGGGCAGTGTCTCCATCCTCTGAAGCAGAGTAGAAATTCCTTGATCATTTGGCCAAAACCTGAAAGTTTCAGGTTTACAAAGTAAAATTAGGAAGTTTAGGGGGGAAAATTGTCCTCCTGTGAAGAAGGCAAATTTTTTTTTCTACAAAGAGGAAGGGAGAGGGATAGAGGGTTAGAAACATCGATGAGAGAGAAACATCGATCAGCCACCTCCTGCACGCCCCCCACTGGGGATGTGCCCGCAACCAAGGTACATGCCCTTGACCAGAATCGAACCTGGGACCCTTGAGTCCGCAGGCTGACGCTCTATCCACTGAGCCAAACCGGTTCTGACAGAAGGCAAATTTTTGTGAGGAGTGTGACAGGGTACAAATCTAGCATACTTGATAAGGGTGGCTGTGTAGAATGGAAGGGGAGGTGGGTAGAGAGATCCTCTTCATGAAACGTGCAAACCTAAGACAGACCTTCCCTTGTCTAGCTGAAGGAACTATTACAAGGTTATAGCTCAAACCTCTGTTCCTGAAAACTATACTATTCTCCTCAGAGCTACTTGATTCTTAATTAAGAAACATTCACTATATGTTTTATAGCCCAACACATTGAACTGGTAGAGACTAGTAGAATAAGAAGTGATCAAGAATAGATGTAACTATTGGGCAATAATCTTGCAGGAGCTCTTCAATGAGGGCTGAGATATTATCAATTCCCAAATACATTATTGAACACAGTCACCAATGGTAATTTACATCTATGGAGAGTCCATGGGCCAGAAGTGACAGAGCACCTTTCCTCAGGAATAAAAGAGAGGAGAATAAGACTGAACTCAATAGCAAGAAACAACCTTATAAAACAGAAAAGAAGGGATTATGCTCCTCCTGGATATTCTATATAGAATACAAAAATTACCAAGCTCTAATTATATAGGAAGTTAAAAGACAGTTTGCTTTGACAGAAATAATAGTCATTTAGATGTCAGGAGATCTGTATTGTAGTTACTAATTAGTTTGCTGACCTTGACAAAGTCACTTCTCCTGGGCTTCAGTATCCTTATCTTTAACATACAGTCCCAAAGGTGATGATTATGATAATGATAGTTAACATTTATTGAGCCTTTGGTATGTGAAAGCATAGTTTAATTGTTTTATAAGCATAAATTCTTCTCATTTTGAACAGATACTACTTATGATCTCTTCTGTAGAGATATGAGAATAAGTGATTTACCCAAACTGTTACACAGCTAAAAAGTACTGGAGCTGAGGTTTAAAGACAGATGTCCATAATGCCGAAGGTTATTAGTGTTATAGACCAAGATGATTCTTGCTGCTTCATCATGGTCTAAGAATGATGCTTCTTATCTCCTTACCCTACTCTTCTTCTACACCTTGTCTTCTATAAAACTTGCTCTTCAAACTTTATTATGTATGGTCTGATGCCAACCCATTCTCCTCACCATTATGTAAGAGCTTCTTTCTCCAAAGCCATACATGTTACAAGTGACAGAACCAAAACTCAAACAAGGGCATTCTCACTCATAGGCCAGTGCTATTTAGTCTATCTACTATACTTTCTGAGCAAGTGAAGCCTCAGAGTTTTCTCTCAATCAGTCCAATGATATAATTTATGTAATCATAGAAAGAATAGGTAACATCTATAGAGGTCTTATTGTAAACCTGGCATTATTCTAACCACTTTACAAGTTTTAACTTACTTAATCTTCACTGAAATATTATAAGGTAGGTACTGTTATACTAATTTTATTGATATGGAAATAAGGCACAGACAGGTTAAGTAAATTGGCCAATGTCACACAGCTTACTAGTACAGTAAAGAATTGAACTAAGGCAATCTAGTTCTACCATTCTCTGATCCTAACCATTAAACTAAACTGCTTCATAAGCCAAATGTCAAATTAGGGATTTCTTTATTTTGACTTGCATATCTGATTTACATAGCTCAGCATCCAGGGTGTGTGTATATATATATATATATATATATATATATATATATATATATATTCACTAAGGAGAAGTACTCTACATAACTCAACAAACTTAGAGGATTCAACTTTTGTGTTGAGCAATAGAAGAACCAACTAAAAGCACTGACTTCTCAAGATAACCTGAAGTAAGGCTCACCCTAACTATGCCATTCAACAGTGGATCTTGGCATCTCTTTCCCACGAGACCTTCATCTACTATCAGGGGCTCACATGCTATGCCAGAAAATCAGAATATTGACTGTGACTGTGTCTGGGGAATAGTTCCAACCCTTGGAGCTCACATTGTATAGAGCAATATTCCACTAAGGAAGTTAGCTGTTTTAAGAATTTGCATGCTCTATGGCAGCGGTTCTCAACCTGTGGGTCGCGACCCCTTTGGCAGTCAAACGACCCTTTCACAGGGGTTGCCTAAGACCATCCTGCATATCAGATATTTACATTATGATTCTTAAAGTAGCAACATTACAGTTATGAAGTAGCAACGAAAATAATTTTATGGTTGGGTCACAACATGAGGAACTGTATTTAAAGGGCCAGAGGGTTGAGAACCACTGCTCTAGGGGGATGTCTTCCATTCTTCATAAAGGACCTGAATTTAGTATGAAAGAGTATGGAGGAAAGGGATCAAGTGGGGGAAAAGGTTAGGATTAAATATCAGAATTATTGCACCAGCTAGACAAAGCTTATACCCTTTGCACACCACAAAGAGAGAGAGAGAGAGAGAGAGAGAGAGAGAGAGAGAGAGAGAGAGAGAGAAAGAAGATCATAATCTAGAAGGGGATGGACTTTCATTTAACAACAAATTGAGTTATTCTAGCCATTACTTCAACCATCTCTTTGCTTTAAATCAGTCTTATATCCAAACTTCTCCTGTGTTATATAGTAGCAGGTCATTGCCCTATATTTGGCCCAACAGAGTATTCCTGGGAGTCAAGATTTCCAGTCAACAGACCAGATATTGGAATCAAAGTTCTACCACATATCATCTATGTGACAATGGACAAGTCATTTAACTTCCATAAACTTCATTGTATTCATTTGAAAAGGGGATTGATGCAAGGGATTCAAGGAGATCATGTGTATCAAATGATTAGGATAGTTCTTGACACCTAGTTGTTAAAATGAATAAGTGAATGAATGAACAAACCAGTTCTAGAAGATAGTTCTAAGTACAGAAAGAAATAGCAATCTTATTTGTTTTCCTTTGTACCCATAAACAAGATCTTGATCCTATCTCTTAGCATGGTAATTCCACACAAAGCCAAGCTTTTCACTAACAGAATTTAGATTGATGACCCAGGATCTATAAAACTGTATGTTTTAGCTATCTAGTGCGTTTTTCAAAAGAAGAGACTTAGTAATACGCTGATCCATCAATGCCAGTCGCTGGCACTATGATGGATATATGTGCTGGAGAAGATGCCCAGCATCCTGTAGTCTCTGATTCTATGACTCACATCTCTTATTTGGTCAGCTTCTATTATGATAATGATGCTTCCAATGTCATATCTTAAAATAAGAGGTTGATTAGATTAATACGAAAACACATATGGGCCATCTAATGGTTTCCACCTTTACTTTTAGCCAAGAACTGGTGGTTTTGGTTTCATTTTATGGGAAGGAGTACAAGACATGAGATTATAATAAACAGTCATTTGCTATATTCCAGAGGGTTTCAAATTGTTACCTAAAGGCCAAAATTAGAATACAATCACTTTATGTATGGTCTGCAAGCTAAGAATGTTTTTTGTATTATAAAATAATTGAAAATCATCCTGGCCTCTGTTCGTTGGGCATCGTCCCATGCACTGAAAGTTTGAGGGTTTGATTCCAAGTCAGGGCACATGCTCAAATGCAGGCTTAATCCCAAGAGGGGGCATGCTGGAGGAAGCTAATCAGTGTCTTTCTTTAACATTGATGTTTCTCTTTTAAAAATATTTTTAAATGGTTGAAAATCAAAATAAGAATATTTCATAACAGAAAAAATTATATTTCTTGCCTAACATTGTTTTCATGCTGTAATGGCAGAGTTAAATAGTTGTAGCAGAGACTGTATGGCGAATACTTATCTGGCCCTTTACAGAAAAAGTTTGCTGACCTCCGATATGTTCTCTTGAGAGGACTTTTATATAAATAATTTTTTCAAGGTCCATTACTGACAGGAGTT
Source organism: Myotis lucifugus (assembly GCF_000147115.1). Lineage (NCBI taxonomy): Eukaryota > Metazoa > Chordata > Mammalia > Chiroptera > Vespertilionidae > Myotis > Myotis lucifugus. Next base: position 10,205,457 of record NW_005871050.1, on the reverse strand, counting down.
TGTAAATTTGTTTTTGGCCAACCAGAATCCTTCTATCAAAGGAATATTGTGCCTTTGAAGAACAAAATCAAGCATGATAAATATTGTGCCGGGATTCTCTCTATCAATCTGAGGTAGGCAGTGGGCAGATTTCAAAGCTATTTTAAACATTTTTTTCTAATGGCAGCAAAACCTGGATCATTCCAGATTTGACTCACAAACAAGTACTATCAGTTTCAGAGTGGACCACCACCACAAAACTTCTTTAAAGAAAACTCATGATCTATGGTTTTACTAAACATTAAAACTCTCTGTCTAGCTACTTCCTATCTGGCCTTAATGTCACCAACTAAAGCTATCATCCACAGCAAAGCACTGCTCCCTAAAATGGTAAAATGAAACAAAGATTCTTAAGCACTAGAGTTTGCCACAGTGATGAACTATAGAAGAAGTGAAAATTTCCCCGTTCTTGGAGTGACTGTATGTCCCAAACTTCCCTGCAAAGCACAATTCTATATAAAGGATCTTAATTTTTAATTGATTTTCATTGCAAATTATGTACACTTCTTTTGGAAACAATTTGGTTCCTGGAATAGTCAATTACTCTTTTAAAGAGCAACACATTTTTTGGCTACAGAATACTAGAAAAAATATTTATTTTAAATAAAATATTAATAATAAATTTTACACAAAATGGCTAAATAAAAATAAAGACATAACAGGCTGTTTATAGTTTTTTGCCAACCAGTTAAAGTAAAAACCATGATGATTAAACAAAAAGGACAAGCAGACTTAAAATTTCCTCAGTTTTGAGCATACACACTTAATGACATTTAGAGAAAAATACACAGTATTTCCCATTTACCAGGGAGAAGCTTGATAGAAGCTTCCTGAGTTTAGGATCGAACAAGGTAATCTACGTTGAAGAAAAGAGATCCTAAATCCTCTACAGAAGCAATGATTCCAATTATGACCTCAAGGAAGCAACAGTGGTAAATGAAGTAATTACGTAGCTATTTCTGAAACACATGGAAGAAAGCCTCCGGGTAGATTTTAGTTCCCTGAGGTAGAGTTTGGAAAATCATTAACTTTGGTATGTTGTTTTTTTATATAAAATTGTATTCCTTTATATTTCAAGAAAACTCTGATGAAAAGCACTTGATTGCAAGGCAGTTTAGAACAAGGTTCAAAGTTTGAAGCCAGACTGTTCAGCTCCTCCACTTGCTATCTACATGACCTTGGACAACTTATGAAACACATTGTGCTTAAGTTTCCTTATCTACAAAATGGTGATTAAAATAACCACCACCACCTCAGAGCAATTGTAAGGATTAAATGCAAAATTTATGATAATATTGGGCACATGATAGTCATTGTATTAATGCTAGCTCCTCCTCTGCCTCTTCCTCTTCCTGCTACTCCTTCTCCTATTCCAATTCTTCTCTCTCTCTCTCTCTCTCTCTCTCTCTCTCTCTCTATATATATATATATATATATATATATATATATATATATATATATTAGAAGCCCAATGCATGAAGATTCCTGCAAGAATAGGCCTTCCTTCCCTTGGCTGCCAGCACCACCTTTGCTCCGCCCTGGAGCTGCCTTTCCGCTTTTGCATGCTGACCAGAGGTCCAGAGCAGCCAGGGTGGGGCTGAATGCCTGTGTCATCACCATGGCGACAATGCAAGTGTCCTGGCCCAGCTGCCACCATCTTTGTCACATCAATTTGCATATTCCCTCCTTATTGGCTGTGGGTGCCACCATCTTTGTCACAAAGTGATGGTCAATTTGCATATTCCATCTTTATTAGATAGGATATTGATTTTAGCGAGGAAGGGAGAGGGAGAGAGAGATAGAAGCATCATTGATGAGAGAGAATTATTGATTGGCTGCCTCCTGCATGCCCCACACTGAGGATGGAGCCCACAACCAGGTATATGCCCTATCTGGGAATTGAAACATGATCTCCTGGTTCATGGGTCAAAGCTCAATCACTGAGAACACCAGCTGAGCTTCTGCTTCTTTTCCTTCTTCTCCTTCCTCTCCTCTTCCTCCTCCTCCTCCGTCTTCTTCTTCTTCTGTCCCTCCTCTTCCTCTTTCTCCTTTTCCTTCTTCATCAACTTCATCAATGAAAAATTCCTGGAACATTTATATCTTAGCATGCATTTTTAATGCCATAAAGCCTTGTTTACCACATTAAAACATCTAAGCTCTGCCCGGCCAGAATGGCTCAGTGTTTGAGTGTTGAATTATGAACCAGGAGGTCACAATTGGATTCCCAGTCAGGGCACATGCCTGGGTTGTGGGCTCAATCCTCAGTAGGGGGCATGCAGGAGGCAGTTGATCAATGATTCACTCTCATCATCTCTATCTCTCTCTCTCTCTCTCTCTCTCTCTCTCTCTCTCTCTCTCTCCCTTCCTCCCTCTTCCTTCCTCTCTGAAATCAATGCAAATACATTTTAAAGAAAGAAACAAAGAAAAACTTATAAACTCTAGGGAATTAAATTCTTAGAGGCAATAGTCATTCAACCTCTTATTCATACAAATGATCTTTGAAATCACTGGAGTTGTATATCTCTGAATTCAAAAAGCCCCATGTCTTCAGGCCCAAGTTCATAGCTTTCAATAGGGATCCTGGAGTCATCCCATAGAAGACCACTATAACAGTTAGGTAGCCACTTAACTTTCAGGAGCTCTCATAAGTGTCCTCTAGGCATGGTCATTAGTCTGCATAGAATCTTATTGCTACTACATACCATACAATGACCTATTTGTCTCAGTGACTTTAGTTTGGTTATTGATGCAAAAGGAAAAATCCTCTTGAAAAAGTTTTTTTTTGCCTACAAATGAGATCTAATCTTGGATTTAATTGTTTAAAATGCACTAGGTTGCTGATTTTTTTAAAAATATACACATATAGTTGATTCATTCTTCTCCCAGGTGCCAAGAACTATGCTAAGTGCTGAGGATATATTAATGAACAAACTAGATGTGGTTTACAGTTATACTATTGTTTCATTTTTATTTATTCATTCAGAAATTATTTATTAATTTCCTTTTAGGTATGAGTTGGAGATGCAAGTGCCACAAATAAACAACATGCAAAAGCTAAACAAACCATTAGCCCTGTCATCTGGGATATAACAATTTACTCCTCAATTTTTTTTTCAAAATTGCAAAACCAATGCCTTTGAGATCATGTGACTTATTCTTGTGATTACTATGTAATTGCATAATACATTAACAATGGAACTGGGTTTAGAACACTGACCTAATATCAAATTTTAAGCACATCTGGCTCAGACTAATTTCAAATTCAAAATTCAGATTCTCACTTCTAATATGGAATGGTGACATTCAATCAAATTCATTTTTTTAAACCTGGAATCAATTTAGAGAGTCTATCTCCAGCACAAAATTCATTTATTCTATTACATAGTTGTTTTTAAATTTAGATTACCCTGCAGGGGATTTTTTTCTGTGCTATTATTAATGAGACATACTTTAGCTCACACACTTTTTCAAAACACAGCAATTACATTATTATGACATGTTTTTTCTTTGTTTTTCAACAGTAACAGTGAGTATTTTGACACATGCATTCAAGTAATTGTATGAGAAAAAAGGTATTTAAAATTTGAAATTGAGAGGAATAAATAGTTAAACAGTGTAACAGTGGTATGTATTTCAACCCAATATATTATAAATTATGGAAATAGGTAATATTTTTAACTGATGTTAGCAGCACCTTCCAATTAGTGTCAATGTGTTCCTATCTCTTTCATGTCCCAATCTATTCTGTACCCCACTGCAAGATTATTCCCTAAAATGGCACCTCTATCTCCTCATCTGAAGAAACTCTGATGACTACCCAGTGCCTAAAAAGACTAAATAATTTGATTGCTTCTACTATAGTCTCCAACAAGAAAGCAGGCCACTTACTATTGATTTTGTTGTAATTTATTTTATTTTTCCAAAATTATTGTCTTTGATGACTGAATATGGGCAAAGAGTTAAGAAGAGGCATGATCCTTCTCCAACCACCTTTTCCCTGATTTAGAGATGTATCTATAATAAGAAAAGCATAATATGCTAATTAGACCAGACAGCCAAACGACCTTCTGGACATCATTCCAGATATCCTTCCTGACAAAGCCGCAACAGCGGGGGCAAGGCAGGGGCAGTTAGGGATGATCAGGCAGGCAGAGTGGTTAGGGGCAATAAGGGAGGCAGGTGAGTGGTTAGGGGTGATCAGGCAGGCAGGCAGAGTGGTTAGGGGCGATCAGGCATGCAGGAGAGTGGTTAGGGGTGATCAGGCAGGCAGGTGAGTGGTTAGGGGCGATCAGACAGGCAGGCGAGCAGTTAGGGGCGATCAGGCAGGCAGGCAGGCAGAGTGGTTAGTGGCAACAAGGCAGGCAGGCAGGTGAGCAATTAGGAGCCAGCGGTCCTGGATTGCGAGAGGGATGTCCAACTGCAAGGTTGGGCCTAAACTGGCAGTCGGGCATCCCCTGAGGGGTCCCAAATTGTGAGAGGGTGCAGGCTGGGCTGAGGGGACCCCCCACCCATGCACAAATTTCATGCACCGGGCCTCTAGAATGTATATAAAATGCATGGTTTACCACTTACTACGTGGTTTAGGGACAGAAATGCAGACTCTCAAAGCCTTTTGTTTTGGGTTTATTATGTGGAAGGCAAGTAACAGTCAACAAAATAAACTAGACTACCTGTGAAATCTTTAGCTTAGAGCTTCCTATATCCATGTCATGAACTGGGCAATTTCCCACTAAGTTCAAATAGGTTTTTCAGGTGGCAAGTTTGCTATCTATACACACCACAAATTTTACAATACATAGTAACCAATCTGTAAGTCATAGAAGAACAGAGCATAAAAGTCACTTTATATTCTCAGGGAATTCCTGAACAAGTGTACCTTTAGACAACAGCGTGTGCTATAAATTATAGCTCTGTTTTTTTTTTTAGTCTAGATTTCTGTTATTCTACTCTCCACTTAATCTAAATCAAAATAAGTCTTTAATGTACAATATTTAATCCCCCAATCTTTTCTCAAGGACTTTAATTTGCTTACATATGTCATTCTAATAGGTAGTCAGAAAATAAAAACAAAGGTAAATGCCATTATAGTATTTCAATTAGGCCAGGAGTACTTTTTCTTTAGTAGCAGGATTGCATGTTAATCATAAATAGTGTTGTACTTTAAGCAACTATAAATTCGGGAAATCAGAAAGCAAATGAGAAAAATACCACCACTCACTGATTACCTGTTTGTGGAAAAGAATTTGTTACAGATATAATTTTATTTCAAAATATTTGGATTTAAGGAATGTTTTACTTCATTTCATTTCCAAATTGTGCAATCTGCCCAAACTCTCCACTATAAGAGGTATTAGTTTTTTGGTTTTTTTTTTTGGACATCTCCCCCAATGCTCACAGGATTATAGCAGAATCCTAGGCTTAAGCGGTGGCTTGAAATTGAGGGGTGGTACAAGTTCACAGTACATAATGTTTTTCATCTTTTAAGTTTTCTTTTATGCAACATAATTCTACTGTCAAGGAGACCCTTTAAGTTAATTTAGTCATTCTGCTCTGATGAGATTCACAATGCCTGTTAAGTGTCTACTTAACTGACCAAAGATCCACTCAGAAGGAGCCTTGCCATTGTTCGCAAGTTTATGATACAAATGGTCAAAACTTTACAATCATTCTATAGTAATTCCCCATCAAGTGGCCCGTGAGGAAGTAAATTCTTTTTTATCTCCTTAAAAATCCCTGACCACAGACTTAGGAAAACTGTACTCAAAAACTCCACTCTTTATATTCCACAAATGAGTGAGATCATGTGGTATTTATCTTTCATTGACTGGCTTATTTCACTTAGCATAATGCTCTCCAGTTCCATCCATGCTGTTGCAAATGGTAAGAATTCCTTCTTTTTTACAGCAGTATAGTATTCCATTGTGTAGATGTACCACAGGGTGGGGGGTGAGAGATCAACCAAAGGACTTGTATGCATGCATATAAGCATAACCAATGGACGCCAAGACACTGGGGGTGGGGAGTGAGGGCATGTGCGGGGGGCGGGGAGGGGAGGCTGGGGGGAGGTCAATGGGGAAAAGAAGGAGACATTTGTACTACTATTTGTAATACTTTAAACAATAAAATATTAAAAAAAAACCCACTCCACTCTTCAGGTAGCTTTATTCCACCACTTCCATATCTTGGAACTTCTCCTCTTAAACAATCCCTTCTAGAAAACTGTGTATTTGAAAATCAAAAGGCCTGGACTATGGTCACCTGGGTTCTGGAAAGTACTGCTTTCAGTGATTCAAAATTTAGTAGTCCTCCATTCTCCATCGCAAAGAAACAAAATGTTTGGGCTATTCTTTTTTTTTTCAGAATGGGGAAGGAAAAGTATATCTGCCCAAATAAGAATAATATAAAAATCAATATCACAATAAATTATCCGTCACATATAACTCAATAGAAGTCATAGACAAAAATACAATTTAGTTTAACTTCTATTGCATGGTAGAAAATTTGCAGATGCATGAATAATAATTTAGTGTAAGCTTCTGTTTTCAAATCTCTTTTTATTGTTATTATCTATTTAAATAAGAAAGATCTTGACTTGTTTAGAGCAATTATTATAAAAATATGCTTGCTTTGTAACAAATAGATTTGAATTTTATATTAAATAGGGCAAGCTCAACAAATATGTTTATTTGCTCACACCTGATAAATTGTTATTATCTGAAAGTATTAGTTGCACAAATATATAATAAGTTTTGGGGACATAAATGTAATTGGGAGATTTTTATTTGCTGTAGATTTCTTGCATGCACCAGTGCTTGATGTTTAAAGTTTAAACAGCTTTGTACATATATGCTTATCTATACATGAACTGGGGTCAGTGGATATGGCAGGAATATTCACATTCGAAAGTCAGATTTGAAAAATGAAGTGATAAATGTATCAGTGTCCCATACCTGTAATTTACAAGCCTTGGAACATTAAAATTATATACCTTTAAAGTTTTCAACCATGATTGATACCACTGTGACTTAACCCAGTTATTAATTAATAACTGGAAAGGAGCAGAGGGAAGCTGCAATGTAGACACATGCCCAGTATAATCTAAATGACTTAGAGAGGGTACTTGCCTATCAATCATACCTGGGAACAAGCCATTGGCCAAAATAGACATGGCCACTGCAAGGGCTAGAAATCTGAGATACATAAAGGGTGTTCTCTCTTTTGGCCCTCTTGCCTCCTGCCCCTCTTGTTGCAGGGGGGAGCACTTGCCTGCCCACAGCCATGTGGACTCCACACAATGGATTAATGGACTGGAACTAGCCTCATGCTGTGTGAGACTCAACTCCACTATGGAACGGGAACTCTGGGCACTGACTTTGCTTTTGGTTCTGCTGAATCCACAGCCGCACCTTTCTAGGACTGGTTTAAGGGAAATGGGACTTTTCAAACCAAGGAATATAACTTCACACAAATAAAAATTACTTTCTCCTGTGCAGAGTCTTAGAAAGTTCTTTTCCTCAAGATATCATAAGAACCCCACATCCACTAGAAATGGAGAAATTCCACCCATGTAATTCTCTGATAGCACGATGAAGGCAGTTCTTTCAACAAATTTTATAATACACAACAGACTTTTCAGTTAAATTATGTCAACACCACAATCACACAAATTATGACCCTCAGGAAAGATTTAAACCAAATCAATTTTGCAATTGAAAGTCTGTTTCACTGATGTGTCATACTGCCAGCTTGAGCATTTAGGGTAGCACATTTTCTTCAGCAGTACCCATCTTTGAAACTTAACATTGACTCATAATTGTATTTGAGATGATAAAACCTGAGCCCTCAAAATGGAAGAAAATGGCCCACAGGGTGAGCTAAGCAGGTCAAACCAGAAATGCAAACAAGACCAATGTAATCTCTTCTCACCTGGGAAGATTTTAAGCCTGAAGGGTTGAGCTCTGCAAGTTTCTTATAGATTTTAGCAAAATAAGACAATGTGGCATTAAGGATTCCTCAGTGGAAGCTTGAAGTCTCCCAAGTTTAAACAAAGCTCTGAAACCAGGCAGCCAATTGCAGGATATCTGAAGAGAGAAAGATGAAGAGACATCAAAGGAGTGGCTAACACCTAGTTTCAGAGATTTCACTATTAGGGAAGTTAAGAGAAGTAGGCCAATTACATAAGAAATGTTCATACTCACTTTCAAGCTTTCTCTCCAACTCAAGTCTACTCTTTTTCTCTTTGTCAGACATAGCTCAGTGTACTATCCCCCAGGAAAGGAACCCCAGCTATTCAACTACAAAAATCCTGGGCAAGACTCATTTATATTCTCTGACTTTCCCCAGGCATGGCAGCCCTGGTCAGAATTTCAGAGGCAGATGAAGGGCTAAAAAGCTATAGGTGAGAAGGAAGAGCTAAGGGGAGGAACAGTCTGATTATTTTAAGATGTGAAAACACAGCAGGGACTTTCTCTTAGCATGGTCAGCTTTAGAGGATGGCATGTCTGTCCAATTTTAACTGTTACAACCAATCAAAGAAAGACCAAGTCTAAACAGACTTAAAATAAAAATAAAATGATAATTAAAGAAGTAGATATGGGAGATGTGAGATGGGAAATTATTATTCACAAAGAAAGGGCTATCAATCAATTCAACATTTTGGATAGAATTTTAAAAACACAACAATGAAGAAACTAGCATGACTAATTTTATTAAATTAAATAATTACTTGTTTTAGATAGATATATATTCCAGTTCACATAAGTCATAAGCAAAGTGAAGGCATCTCTTCTATAAAGCTGCATAATTCAAAATGTGTTTCGAGGCTAACTTCCTCAAAATTCTCTGGAATGCTAATTAAAAATGCATATTATTGGACACCTTCCCCAAACTCATGAAGTGGAATTTCTGGAAGTCTGGTTTTAAAAAATCAGCATTTTATAGACATTCTCTAAGCCATGAGTTTCCAAAGCATGTCTTTGTTCTGAAGGAGCAAAAGCAATGGTGGGTAAAACTCGAAGCTTAGTGTGAATTAAAACAGTGACACCATATAGCAGTAGTTGTAGTGATTATATTCTTCGATGCCATGTATTTGCAGTAAATGCATGATACAAAAAGCCAGTTTAATTTTCAAATGTTCTTGGTGAACCATCAAAATTAATAATTTTGTTAAATTTTAATCCCTGAGTATTATAATGTTTTGCATGAAAATATCTGCATAAAGCACTTTGACAGAACAAAGTTTAATAGCTGCTTAAAGAAAAGCATTTGTATTACTAAATGAGTTGCAAGCTGAACTAGCTACTGTTTTCATAGGACACTTTTCACTTGACAGATTGACAAACTATGGTTATTCAGATTTGAAAATGTCTTGGTATTTTCTTGAGAAATTAATAAGGAGAGCCTGTCATGTCAAGGAAAACAACTGACAGTATTTGTTGGCAATAATAAAATTCAAGTTTTCAAGCAAAAATTCAAATTTTGGAAAAGTATCTGCAAACAAGAGCATGACAGTTTCTGAAACAAATATATTTTTGTTAAGATCAGTGGTTATTTTAATGGATATGATTGTTGATATGATAGAATAAACTGTGTCATCATTAATAAAATCTGTATCGCTCAGTGAATTAATATTTTCCAAATTATCAATGAATGATGATACAAAATTATGCATGAGTAAAAAATCCACTTAGAGTGCAAGATAAACAAATAGATGCTAACGAAACAGAATATGAAAAGTTCATTTAATAAGTTCATTAATATGGTTTGCAATGTGATATTGTAATTAATCTTTAAAAAGCTACCTCTTATTAAATTTTGATGTGGTATCAAAGAAGAATATCCACAATTATCTATAATGACTATTAAAATATTCATTACCTTTCCAACTATGTATCTAAGTGAGGCTGGATTGTCTTTTCATACTTCAAACAAAACAACATATTGCAACAGATTAAATGCAGAAAAAGTTATAATATAGCTACCTTCTGTTATGCCAGATATTACAGAGAATTGAAAAAAATAAAACAATTCCATAATTTCACTATATTTTTGTTTTGGAAGATAAAATTAGTTTTCATAAAACTGTTATTTCAGTAATGATGTAAAAGGTAAAAAAAATTAGGTCATTATAATTATTAAGAGCATAAATGGATCATAAATCCAAAAAAATTGAGTAGTGCTGCTCTAGCTTGATTCTCAATTACATTAGACAATAATTACCTTAAAAAAGAAAGAAAATCATTACACTAATAGTAAAGGTAAGAACACATGGAAATATTTTAATAAGAACAGTGGTATAATCCCTTTCCGATTAGTCTTTTTTTTTTATTGCTTAAAACATTACAAAGGGTATTACATATGTGTCCTTTTTTTTTCCCCCCCGCACTTGACAATACCCCGGCTTCCCCTACCGCCCAGTGTCTTATGTCCATTGGTTATGCTCATATGCATGCATACAAGCCCTTCAGTTGATCTCTTAACCACCTCCCTCCTGCCCCCAAACTCTCCCCGGCCTTCCCGCTGCAGTTTGACAATCTGTGTGAGGCAGCTCTGCCTCTGTATCTATTATTGTTCAAAAGTTTATAATGGTCTCTATTATCCATGAATGAGTGAGATCATGTGGTATTTTTCCTTCATTGACTGGCTTATTTCACTTAGCATAATGCTCTCCAGCTCCATCCATGCCGTTGCAAATGGTAAGAGTACCTTCTTTCTTACAGCAGCATAGTATTCCATCGTGTAGATGTACCACAGTTTTCTAATCCATTCATCTACTGATGGGCATTTAGGCTGTTTCCAGATCTTAGCTATGGTGAATTGTGCTACTATGAACATATAGGTGCATATATCCTTTCTGATTGGTGTTTCTGGTTTCTTGGGATAAATTCCTAGAAGTGGGATCACAGGGTCAAATGGGAGTTCCATTTCCAGTTTTTTGAGGAAACTCCATACTGTCTTCCATAGTGGCTGCACCAGTCTACATTCCCACCAGCAGTGCACAAGTGTTCCTTTTTCTCCACATCCTCTCCAGCACTTGTTGTTTGTTGATTTGTTGATGATAGCCATTCTGACAGGTGTGAGATGGTACCTCATTGTTGTTTTGATTTGCATTTCTCGGATGATTAGTGACTTTGAGCATGTTTTCATATGTCTCTTGGCTTTCTGAATGTCCTCTTTTGAAAGGTGTCTATTTAGATCCTTTGCCAATTTTTTGATTGGATTGTTTATCTTCTTTTTCTTAAGTTGTAAGAGTTCCCTATAAATTTTGGAGATTAGGCCCTTATCAGATATGACGTTGGCAAATATGTTTTCCCACGCAGTGGGTTTTCTTGCTGTTTTGTTGATGGTTTCTTTTGTTGTGCAGAAGCTTTTTATTTTGATGTAGTCCCATTTGTTCATTTTCTCTTTAGTTTCAACTGCTCTAGGAGCTGTATCAGTGAAGAAATTGCTTCGGCATATGTCTGAGATTTTGTTGCCCTTGGATTCTTCTAGAATTTTTATGGTTTCCTGTCGTACATTTAAGTCCTTTATCCATTTTGAGTTTATTTTTGTGTATGGTGTAAGTTGGTGGTCTAGTTTCATTTTCTTGCATATATCTGTCCAATTTTCCCAACACCATTTATTGAAGAGACTATCTTGGCTCCATTGTATGTTCTTGCCTCCTTTGTCAAATATTAATTGAGCATATTGGTTCGGGCCGATTTCTGGGGTCTCTATTCTATTCCATTGATCAATATGTCTGTTCTTGTGCCAGTACCAGGCAGTTTTGAGACCAGTGGCTTTGTAATACAGCTTGATATCTGGTATTGAGATCCCACCTACTTTGTTCTTTCTCAGGATTGCTGCAGCTATTCGGGGTCTTTTTTTATTCCAGATGAATTTTTGGAGAGTTCGTTCTAGATCTGTGAAGTATGCCGTTGGTATTTTAATGGGAAGTGCGTTGAATTTATAGATTGCTTTGGGTAGTATGGACATTTTAATGATGTTGATTCTACCAATCCAAGAACATGGTATGTTCTTCCATCTCTTTATGTCTTCCTCTATCTCTTTTTTCAACGTCCTGTAGTTTTCTGAGTAGAGGTCTTTTACCTCTTTAGTTAAGTTTATTCCTAGGTATCTTAATTTTTTTGGTGCGATGGTAAATGGGATTGTTTTTCTAATCTCTCTTTCTGCAAGTTCACTATTGGTGTATAGAAATGCCTCAGATTTCTTGGCATTAATTTTGTATCCTGCTACTTTGCCAAATTCATGTATTAAGTCTAGTAGTTTTTTGATGGAGTCTCTAGGGTTTTGTATGTATAATATCATGTCATCTACAAATAAGGACAGTTTTACTTCCTCTTTTCCAATTTGGATGCCTTTTATTTCTTCTTCTTGTCTAATTGCAATGGCTAATACTTCCAGGACTATGTTGAACAGGAGTGGTAAGAGTGGGCATCCTTGTCTTGTTCCTGTTCTTAGGGGAAATGGTGTTAGTTTTTGTCCATTGAGTATGATGTTGGCTGTGGGCCTGTCATATATGGCTTTTATTATGTTGAGGTATGATCCTTCTACTCCCACCATGCTGAGAGTTTTTATCAAAAATGGGTGTTGGATTTTGTCGAATGCTTTTTCTGCATCAATTGATATGACCATGTGGTTTTTCTCTTTCAATTTGTTTATGTGATGTATCACGTTTATTGATTTGCGTATATTGTACCATCCTTGCATCCCTGGGATAAATCCTACTTGGTCATGGTGTATGATCTTTCTGATGTACTGCTGGATCCGATTTGCTAAGATTTTGTTGAGGATTTTGGCATCTATGTTCATGAGGGATATTGGCCTGTAATTCTCTTTCATTGTGTTGTCTTTACCTGGTTTTGGTATTAGGGTGATGCTGGCTTCATAGAATGAGCTTGGAAGTGTTCCTTCCTCTTGAATTTTTTGTAGTAGTCTGAGGAGGGTAGGTTTTAGTTCTTCCTTGAATGTTTGGTAAAACTCCCCTGTGAAGCCGTCTGGCCCTGGGCTTTTGTTTGCTGGAAGCTTTCTGATGACTGCTTCAATTTCTTCCATAGTTATTGGCCTATTGAGATTTTTAGATTCTTCCTGATTGAGTTTTGGAATGTTGTATTTTTCTAGGAATTTGTCCATTTCCACCAGGTTGTCTAGTTTGTTGGAGTAGAGCTGTCCATAGTATTTTTTAACAATCATTTGTATTTCTGTGGGGTCTGTTGTTATTTCGCCTCTATCATTTCTGATTTTGTTTATTTGTGTCCTATCTCTTTGCTTCTTGGTGAGCCTGGCTAGAGGTTTGTCAATCTTGTTTATCCTTTCAAAGAACCAGCTCTTAGTTTCATTGATTTTCTGTATTATCTTTTTGGTCTCTATGTCATTTATTTCTGCTCTAATCTTTATTATCTCCTTCCTTCTGCTCACTCTGGGGTTTTCTTGTTGCTCTCTTTCTAATTCTTTGAGTTGTAGAGTTAGATGATTTACTACCATTTTTTCTTGCTTTTTGAGATAGGCCTCTAGAGCTATAAACTTCCCTCTCAGGACTGCTTTCATTGCATCCCATAGGTTTTGGATTGTTGTGTTTTCATTGTCATTAGTTTCCAGGATGCTTTTAATTTCTTCTTTGATCTCATTGGTAACCCAATCAATATTTAATAACATGCTATTCAGCTTCCAAGTGTTTGAGTATTTTGGGTTGTTTTTTTTGTAGTTCATTTCTAATATTATGCCATCGTGATCTGAGAAGATGCTTGATATGATTTCAATCTTCTTGAATTTGGGTAGACTTTGTTTGTGACCCAATATGTGGTCTATTTTTGAATGTGTCTTATGAGCCCTTGAGTAGAATGTATATTCCGTGGCTTTGGGGTGAAGTGTTCTGAAGATGTCAATTAAGTCCATCTGATCAAGTGAGTCATTTAGGGTTGCTGTTTCTTTGCTGATTGTTTGTCTAGAGGATTTATCCAGTGATGTCAGTGGTGTATTAAAGTCCCCTACTATGATTGTATTGTTGTCGATCTCTCCTTTGATATCTTCCAGGAGTTTTTTTTATGTATTTGGATGCTCCTGCATTGGGTGCATAAATGTTTACCAGGGTAATATCTTCTTGTTGTATTGATCCCTTTAGTATTATGAAGTGGCCTTCCTTATCTCTGGTTATGGCCTTCACTTTGAGGTCTATTTTGTCCAATATAAGTATTGCTACCCCAGCTTTCTTTTCCTTTCCATTTGCCTGGAAGATATTTTTCCATCCCTTCACTTTCAGTCTGTGTGAGTCCCTTTTAATGAGGTGGGTCTCTTGTAGACAGCAAATGTATGGGTCATGATTTTTTATCCATTCAGCCACTCGATGTCTTTTGGTTGGAGCATTTAGTCCGTTTACGTTTAAAGTTATTATTGAAAGGTACTTGTTTGTAGCCATTTCTTTTTTTGTGTGTGGCTGTTTTCTTTCTGAGCTTTTTATTTCTTCTTTTTACACCAGTCCCTTTAGCATTTCTTGCATTGCTGGCTTGGTGGTGCTAAACTCCCTTAGACTTTTTTTTGTCTGTGAAGCTTCTTATTTCCCCTTCAAATTTGAATGATAGCCTTGCTGGATAGAGTATTCTTGGATTCAGTCCTTTGCTTTGCATCACTTTGTAGATTTCCGTCCATTCTTTTCTGGCCTGATGTGTTTCTGTTGAGAAATCATTTGATAGTCTAATGGGAGATCCCTTGTATGTAACTTTCTGTCTCTCTCTTGCAGCCTTTAAGATTCTCTCTTTGTCCTGAACACTTGCCATGGTAATTATGATGTGTCTTGGTGTGGGTCTTTTCGGGTTCACCTTGTTTGGGACTCTCTGTGCTTGTGTGACTTTTTTCTTCCCCACCTCAGGGAAGTTTTCTGATATTATTTCTTCGAATAGGTTTTCTAATCCTTGTTCCTCTTTCTGTTGTTCTGGCACCCCTATTATTCGTATGTTGTTTCGCTTCATGTTGTCCCAAAGCTCCCTTAGGCTCTCCTCCTGTCTTTTAATTTTTTTCTCCAATTGCAGTACAGTTTGGGTGTGTTTTGCTTCCTTGTCTTCTAATTCACTAATTCGGTCCTCCGCTTCTCCTAGTCTACTGTTGATGCTTTCAATGGTGTTTTTTATTGTAGCTATATCGCTCTTCATTTCTTCTTGGGTCTTGCATAAGTAGTTGATTTTTCCTCCATCCGGTTTATGCATGCTAGGACCCTTATTCTGAATTCTATTTCTGTCATGTTGCATGCCTCTGTCTCACTTAGCTGCTTTTCTGGCGAGTCCTCCTTTTCTTTCCTTTGGGGGTTTCTTTGCCTACCCATGTTTGATCTCGCTGACATATGTAGATGTTGAGATGTTCAGTGGCTGCTCCCTGGGTGGCAGGGGCTCCTTGGGTTGTGGTTGCTGCTCAGACGGTTGCGGTAGCAGCTGCTTTCCAGTTGGCAGCATCTCCTCTGGTGGGTGTTGTTCACAGCTGTGTTGGCTTTTCTGGCTGGTTGGGGGAGGCTTCACGTACAGCTGCTGTTCCTCAGACAGAGGGTGTGGTGATCAGGAGGCTGTGGTGATCAGGAGGCTGCGGTGATCAGGGGGCTGCTGTTGCTTGGATCTGTGGTCTGGGAAACGCTCCTCTCTTACCAGCACTGCATGATCTGGGAAACGCTCCTCTCTTATGGGCACTGCATGGTCTGGTCAGTTCCTCAGGATGCCCCCTTTAGTCTCAGTTCTCCGCAACACAAAATCCAAATCTCAAATCTCCTGGCACCAGCAAACCCGCGGAACTCCTTACCCCGGTCAGGGTCTGTGTCTGTCCCAAGAGACGCGGCTGTCTGCCATGCGGTCTCCCTCCGACCCTCTGGGCTCAGGTCTGGCAAACTTTCCTGCCCAGATCCCTGGTTTTTAACCTTTCCAGGGGAGGTCTGCCCTTCCCGGCTGCAAACCGTCTCACCAGTTGAGTAAATCTGCCAATTCGGGGTGGGTGTTATTAGTTTCAGCTGCTTACTCCGTTTGTTCTCGGACAAGACCTGGGACGCGTCTGCCTATATCGCCGCCATCTTCCTACTCCCCGACTAGTCTTAACCATCATGTAATTCCTTAAAGATTTCTGTCAAGTTTAGGTATAGAGCTACTCAAAAAAGTAAAGTGGGGAAATTTACTTGAACTCTCAAGATTCTTTCCAGTTGTCTTAATCTAAATGACTTTAAAAGAACTTAATCTAAATTTAGTTTCAATGTGACATACCTTAAATTTTATAAACATTTATCAACCAAAGATTTTTTTTCAAAGCAAATTATATATCCTGGTCATGCTACACAATCGATTAAATATAAATCCTCTTGTGTACAGAAACTTTTAAGAATTGCTTGGTAGACACAAACACTACATTTGAATCTGATTTTACGCTGGTTTCTGCAGAGTTGCTTAATTATACCGCTAGCCACAGTCAACAGGGACTCGAGGTACATAAGAGCTCTGCTGAGAAATAAGAGAAAAAACAAACACTTATTAGGCACCCACTATGCGCCAGCCTCTCTGCCAGGCATATATATATTGTCCCAAAAAAGTGTACACATTTTGATAGCTCAATTGATGTTTCTTTCTTTCCAAATTTAAACTATTGGAATTAATAATTATTTAAAGTGTATCCACATTTTTGGGGAGACACAGTTTATTCTCCTGGAGTAGCTATTCTTGACTTTGTTAAATCTGCTCCTATAGTTGACATAGAAATCAGGGAACAAGGTCATTTATAAAATTTAGGAACCATCACCCCATTGAATTGTTTGGCTGCTGGGATCTTTCTATGTCTTCCTTTAAACACAGTAAAAACAAGTACCTCAATTAACTTAGAGTGTTCTGTTGTGATATAGTTGTAGGATAAATAGGCAAATCAAAATATAACAAGCTTATATCAAGATTATGAAACCAGCATATTGTGGCTAAAATAATAGTTTTTTTTAAACTTAAATTCTTTATTGTTTAAAGTATTACATAAGTCTCCTTTTCCCCCCATTGACATCTCCCCAGCCGCCTCCATCCCCCAGCCCATGCCCACACCCCACCCCACTGTCTGTGTCCATTGGTTATGCTCATAAGCATGCATACAAGTCCTTTGGTTGATCTCTCCCCCTTACCCCCACCCTCCCCTACCTACCCTCTGAGGTTTGACAGTCTGATCGATGTTTCTCTGTCTCTGGATCTGTTTTTGTTCATTAGTTTATGTTGTTAATTATATTCCACAAATGAGTGAGATCATGTGATATTTATCTTTCTCTGACTGGCTTATTTCACTTAGCATAATGCTCTCCAGTTATATCCATGCTGCTGCAAATGGTAAGAATTCCTTCTTTTTTATTGCCACATAGTATTCCATTGTGTAGATGTACCACAGTTTTTTAATCCACACATCTGCTGATGGTCACTTAGGCTGTTTCCAAATTTTAGCGATGGTGAATTGTGCTACTATGAACATAGGGGTGCATATATCCTTTCTGATTGGTGTTTCTAGCTTCTTGGGATATATTCCTAGATGTGGGATCACTGGGTCAAATGGGAGTTCCATTTTTAGTTTTTGAGGAAACTTCATACTGTTCTCCACAGTGGCTGCACCAGTCTGCAATCCCACCAGCAGTGCACGAGGGTTCCTTTTACTCCTCATCCTTGCCAATACTTGTCGTTTGTTGATTTGTTGATGATAGCCATTCTGACAGGTGTGAGATGGTACTTCATTGTCATTTTGATTTGCATCTCTCGGATAATTAGTGACTTTGAACATGTTTTCATATCTCTCTTGGCCTTCCTTCTGTCTTCTTTCGAAAAGTATCTTTTTAGGTCCGTTGACCATTTTTGATTGGGTTGTGTATCTTCCTTTTGTTAAGTTGTATGAGTACCCTGTAAATGTTGGAGATTAAATCCTTATCGGTAATAACATTGGCAAATATGTTCTCCCATGCAGTGGGCTTTCTTGTTGTTTTGTTGATAGTTTCCTTTGCTGTGCAAAATCTTTTTATTTTGATGTAGTCCCATTTGTTTATTTTCTCTTTAGTTTTCATTGCCCTAGGAGCATTATCAGTGAAGAAATTCCTTCAGCGTATGTCTGAGATTTTGCTGCCTGTGGATTCCTCTAGTATTTTTATGGTTTCCTGTCTTATGTTTAAGTTCTTTATCCATTTTCAGTTTATTTTTTTGTATGGTGTAAGTTGGTGGTCTAGTTTCATTTTTTTGCATGTATCTGTCCAATTTTCCCAACACCATTTATTGAAGAGACTGTCTGGACTCCATTGTATGCTCTTGCCTCCTTTCTCGAATATTAATTGGGCATATTGGTTTGGGTTGAATTCTGGGTTCTCTATTCTATTCCATTGATCTATATGTCTGTTCTTGTGCCAGTACCAGGCTGTTTTGAGAACAGTGGCTTTGTAATACAGCTTGATATCTGGTATTGAGATCTCACTTACTTTGTTCTTCTTTCTCAGGATTGCTGCAGCTATTTGGGGTCTTTTTTTATTACAGATGAATTTTTGGAAAGTTTGTTCTAGGTCTGTGAAATATGCTGTTGGTATTTTAATGGGGAGTGCATTGAATCTATAGATTGCTTTGGGCAGTATAGACATTTTGATGATGTTGATTCTACCAACCCATGAACATGGTATGTTCTTCCATCTGTTTATGTCTTGTTCTATCTCTTTTTTTCAACATCCTGTAGTTTTCTGAGTAGAGGTCTTTTACCTCCTTAGTTAAGTTTATTCCTAGGTATCTTAATTTTTTTGGTGTGATGGTAAATGGGATTTCTTTTTTAGTCTCTCTGTAAGTTCACCATTGGTGTATAGAAATGCCATAGATTTCTTGGCGTTAATTTTGTATCCTGCTACACTGCTGAATTCATTTATTAAGTCTAATAATTTTTTGATGGAGTCTTTAGGGTTTTCTATGTATAGTATCATGTCACCTGCGAATAAGGACAGCTTTACTTCTTCTTTTCCAATTTGGATACCTTTTATTTCTTCTTGTCTGATCACAATGGCTACTATTTCCAGTACTATGTTCAAACAGGAGAGGTGAGAGTGGGCATCCCTGTCTTGTTCCTGTTCTTAGGGAAAATGGTTTTAATTTTTTTCCATTGAGTCTAATGTTGGCTGTGGGTTTGTCATATATGGCTTTTATTATGTTTAGGTATGATCCTTCTATTCCCACCTTGCTGAGAGTTTTTATCAAGAAACGGTTTTGGATTTTGTCAAATGCTTTTTCTGCATCAATTGAGATGACTATGTGATTTTTATCTCTCAATTTGTTTATGTGATGTATCACATTTATTGATTTGCAGGTATTGTTCCATCCTTGCATCCCTGGGGTAAATCCTACTTGATCATGGTGCATGATCTTTCTGATGTACTGCTGGACCCGATTTGCTAGAATTTTGTTGAGGATTTTAGCTTCTGTGCTCATGAAGGATATTGGCCTATAATTCTCTTTCATTGTGTTGTCTTTTTCTGGTTCTGGTATTAGGGTGATAGAATGAGCTTGGAAGTGTTCTTTCCTTTTGAGTTTTTTGGAATAATCTGAGGAGGATAGGTGTTAGTTCTTCCTTGAATGTTTGGTATAACTTCCCTGTGAAGCCATCTGGCCCCGGGCTTTTGTTTGCTGGAAGCTTTTTGATGACTGCTTCAATTTCTTCCATAGTTATCGGCCTATTGAGATTTTTAGAATCTTCCTGATTGTGTTTTGGAAGGTTGTATTTTTCTAGGAATATGTCCATTTCTTCCAGGTTGTCTAGTTTGTTGGAATAGAGTTGTTCATAGTATTTTTAACAATCCTTTGTATTTCTGTGGGACTGTTGTTATTTAGCTAAGACTTTTAATTTTTCTAAGCACTCCCTGTTTCCTCATCTGTAAAAAGATATAATCAGCCCAATTGGCGTACCTCAATGGTTGAGTGTTGATCTGTGAACCAGAAGGTCAAGATTAGATTCCCATTCAGGGCACATGCCCAGGTTGTAGCTTGATCCCCAGTGGGATCAGCAAATGAGATAATTTATTACAACGTATTGGATAGTGTTTGGCACATTGTAAGCACCTAATACATGTTAGCTCTCATGTTTTTGTGGTTTGTTTGGTTTTTTAAACTAACCTTCTGGAAATAGCTTTAGTTTAGCACAAATTCTGTAAGATCACCAAACATCATTCATTGTATCTTTCGGAGAATAGCAATAAAATCTTTCACTTTTTCTCCCATAACTTCTAAGTTCATGCCAAAACTACCAAATTATATGTATTAGTGTCTCAAAATTGGTAAAATACTTTCCCCATTTGAAAAGCCCACCAAGCCCCGTAGGTGTGGCTCAGTGGTTGAGCATTGAGCTATTGAACCAGGAGGTCACTGTTCAACTGGTCAGGGCACATGCTCAGGTTGTAGGCTCCAGTAGGGGGCTTGCAGGAGGCAGCCAAACAATGCTTCTCTTGCATCATTGATGTTTCTATCTCTCCCTCTCCCTTCCTCTCTGAAATCAATAAAAATATATTTTAAAAAAAGGAAAACCCCACCAAGCTCAAGAGGAATGCAGTGTGTATAATTATATCTTTTTACAGATGAGGAAACAGGGAGCTCTTAGAAAAATTAAAAGACTTAGCTAAGGTCACAGAGTTAGTAAATGATGGAATCAGGAGTCAAGCCCACCTTTGTCTGACTCCTCTGCAATGTTATTTTAATCTTTAACTGACAATGATCAATAAAGCTCAGACTAATGGCAGCAGTCCTAAAAAGATCATTCATCAAAGGAAACATCAAAGGTCAATTCCATTTTATTCACCAGCACAGACACACTGGGCAACAATGTAGATTTAAATACTCTAAAAAAGATGTCGATAAAAAAAGAGAAATAAATGAGTTTCCATTATTTTCTAGACAGGTAACTAGGAAATCCCACCAATCTGAACTCCTCCCTTCCTCAGCATTTTGTTTACTGGAAGCTGTGCTCAAGTTGCTTCCCAGGCTGTAAAAGAAGCTCTAAGGAAATAATGGGGAAATATAGAACTGGATGCAGAGCAAAAATCACAGAAGCACTTTAATCAGGAGGCACTTTAAACTTTTATCTTGAAAAGCTGCAAAAAAGTCTTGAGCTGTGTGATTGGTGTAAACAACCCCTGATTTTGTAGGGCACTAAGAAGACAGTTGAGATCCTTTCATGGAGGATGAAATAAGAGGTAGGCAGTAATTGCTTTGGCATTCTTCAGGAAAAATCGATAATGAATATGAGTGAAGGGTCAAGGAAAAAATAACAGTTCCACTCTGGGGGGTAACAGAGAATGTGAAAATCAAACTAAAGAGAATGTGATCAATTGTAAAGTAGAGGATTGCTTTTTCTCTCCTAGGCAGTGATTAGGGAAACGTGATTCGTTTTTAAAATAATAAAAGGGTCAAAGTGACAGTAATGTCAAAGAATATTTGACTGCAGTATAGATTCATCACCTAAGATGTATAATAAATATTCAATAAGTAAGATGCCAAGGGAATGGTGGGTTCTAGCTAATTAAATTGCTGTGCAATTGAAGCTTAATCTGAGACTTTCTTTAATCAATCTGGTCTAGTGAACATACTTGAATCTATTTTCTAGGTGAGTATGGTACAAGTCCTTAAGATCATCTTTACTGTATGACACTGGCCAAAGTCCAAGCCCACATAAAATGTGATTTTCACCTCCAAGTATTTTTGTCATGTACAAAGTGAATTTATTATTGTCCCCATGTCTGATCCTGCTGATTCTCTTATTTTATACATCACACTCTGTGGGTCAAATTTACTGTGTCTTGTCCATCAAACTTCATAAATCTTTCTTACTATCTGAATAGGTGCTGTAGCCATCCCTTCCATTTCAACTACCACCTCTTCATTTCTTACCTGGTGAGAATAGCCAACTAATTATATATATATATATATACACACACACACACACACACACCCACACACACACATACATACTAGTGGCCCAGTGCACAGATTTATGCACATTGAAAGGAAGTAGGGCTGCGCTCCTTCCCCTGGTTCCAGGTTGCATCACCCAAGAACTGCCACTGCCAAGTCACCACAGATTGGCAGTAAACCAGATTTGGGCCAACAGTGCCCCAGCCATAACGTAACCCAGGGCTGAAGGTGGAATCACGCATCCATGTGAGGAATCGAGCTCCCTCCTCTCTGGTTCCAGGATGCATCACCTGAGAACCACCACTGGTAAGTCACCACAGCTTGGCAGCTCCTGTGTTGAGTGTCTGCCCCCTCATGGTCAGTGCCCGTCATACCTACCAGATGGTTGGATGATCGCTTAGCCTTTCATCTATACTAATAAAAGCCTAGGTGGCCCTCGCGGGCAACTTTGTCACAAGATGGCCACCACAAGATGGCCACACAAGATGGCCACATGCACAGCGGAGGCTGGGCCCAGCAGCTAATCTGCGCGGTAAGGCCTGGGGGGTTCCGTGGCTCCATGCAGCGTAGAGGATGCTGGTCCCTGCGTCTCTGCCGCCTCACACAGAGGAGGCGGGTCAGGCGGAAGAGGCAGGT
Organism: Myotis lucifugus; assembly: GCF_000147115.1. Lineage (NCBI taxonomy): Eukaryota > Metazoa > Chordata > Mammalia > Chiroptera > Vespertilionidae > Myotis > Myotis lucifugus. Next base: position 10,182,877 of record NW_005871050.1, on the reverse strand, counting down.
CATGGCAGGGAAGGGCAGTTGTGGATGATCGGGCTGGCAGGGGAGGGGAGTTGGGGGTGATTGTGCCAGCAGGGGAGGGCAGTTGGGGGAGATCAGCCTGGCAGGGGATTAGTTAGGTGTCAATCAGACTGGCAGGGGAGCATTTAGGTGGTGATCAGGCTGGCAGGCAAAAGCAGTTAGGGGCAATAAGGCAGGCAGGCGAGCAGTTAGGAGCCAGCAGTCCCGATTGTGAGAGGGCTGTCCGAGGGATCCCAGATTGAAAAGGGTGCATGGGGGGGTGTCCCTCAGCTCGGCCTGCACCCTCTCCAATCTAGGACCCCTGTGGGATTGGGCCTAAACTGGCAGTCAGACATCCCTCTCGCAATCTGGGACTGCTGGCTCCTAACCATTCACCTACCTGCCGACCTGATCGCCCCCAACTGCCCCCTCCCACTGGCCTGCTCGCCCCAATCTGCCCCCCCCCGCCGGCCTGCTCACCCACAACTGCTCCCCCCTCTGGCCTGATTGCCCCCAACTTTCCCCCCTGCCAGCCTGCTCACCCCCAACTTCCCCCCCCCCGGTGGCCTGCTCACCCCAACTGCCCCCCCAGCTGACCTGATTGCTCCCAACTGCCCTCCCCTGCTGGCCTGATCACCCCTAATCACCTCTGCCTTGGCCCCGCCACCATGGCTTTGTCTGGAATGACGACGTCTGGAATCTCCCGGAAGGTCTCCTGGTCTAATTAGCATATTACCCTTTTATAAATATATATATATTAATATAGATTGATTGATTTTAGAGAGGAAGGGAGAGGGAGAGAGAGAGATAGAAACCATCAATGATGAGAGAGAATCATTGATTGATTGGATGCCTTCTGCATGCCCCCCACTGGGGATGGAGTCTGCAAACCAGGCAAGGACCCGGACCTGGAATGGAACTGTGAGTTCCTGGTTCATAGGTTGATGCTAAATCACTGAGCCATGCTGTCTAGGCCATTCTTCCTGTATTAATTTCTATAATTCAGGCTCTACATTGCATCAGAGATATCTCTCAACTGCAAATACAACCATGACAGCTTGCATGTGAAAATTCTTCAGTAACTCTCCATTGCCTACATGATACAGTCTAAACACCTTAATCTGATGTATGTTTTCTTTAACAATCCGGCTTCTGACTACAAGTCCAACTTCCATTGCAGCCACAGTCCACGTTCATTGTGTCCTGCAGCTATACTGAACTACTTGCATTTCTTACTATGTATATGCCTTCTTCCCGCATGTTTTTTTTTCCTTTGTCTGGAATGCCCTGTGCCCTTTTTATATCACTTCACTTGGCCTACTTCTATTACTTCTTCAAAATTAACTTCATAGGTCACCACCTAATGAACCCATCTCTGATATCCCTGTAATTGTCTATCCTAGGCATTCTATTATATCCCATGTTTGGGTCCACAGTTAAGACATTTCACTGTAATCATTTGTCCATTTGTCTGATTGAATGCAAGGATTGTGTACTTTGTCACTATACCCGGTGCCTAATTCTAAGCTAAGGAGTGAATAAACATGTCATTCACTAGATGCTTAATGTGGAATTGTTTCTAGCTATTCCATCTTTTTCTCCTAAACCTGAAGCATCACTTATATAATCCAATTAACTGAAGAGTGCACTTAATTGGGTTCTAGTTGTTTAGGCTTTTAATGTGATGTTCCATGCAAATATCTTCATTTAGTAACAGATTTTCTAACCTAGCGCCAATGCTTTGCCCAAGCAGCAACTAATGTGACCACTAAACCTGCCCCCCAAAATCTACAAATATATATTAATTACAGTCTCAATTACAAATGCCAGTACCTTAAGAAACATATGTTAGTAGTGAAAAGTGCTACATCTCATGGTACCTTGTCCTTTCTTCTAGCTCTAAGAGCTCTAAGTCTGTCAATCTAGAGTTATAGTTCAAGAAATCATGCCTGGTTTTATGTGTCACTGAGATAAAGCATAGTCCACATAACAGTGGATATAAAACAATCAAAGTCTGATCATGGGGGCATGTTTAATAGTGTTAAATAGGAAATGTTATGGCATCAAGGCTTCAGGATTACAATTTATATCCTTTCTAGAAGTCAGTTTCTTCAGCATGGTAAGAAGAGAATTTAAAACACTGTTTCTATCTTCACAGAGGCAGCTTCCCAGAAAACACTGAACATTCACAGGAGAGAGAAATAGAAAGTCAAAGGGCCAAAGTAACATACAAGAAATCGTTCCCAATGTAATATGTAACACACAGGAGACACTTCAGAGAGAATCCAGGGTTCTTTAGGTCAAAATGTGATAAATACTCTAAACTGCAAATGATTTGGGAGCAAGTGTTTAATTAGAGGCTGAAATGTGAGACTGATGTGCTACTACCTACTGTGCTAACAAGTCACCTATAAACATCAAATAAAGTGCCCTCAGAGAGAACACTCCCTGGGCAAGCAGCACAGGGCACTCTAACAAGGATACAAAGAACTTGGACAACTCGAAAATTAAAGAAACTGCATCAGATAAAAATATAGAAATGTTCTTACCCTTATGTGAAGGCTTCTTTAAAAAACAAATTCTTGTGCATTGAAATTAGATATTAGTATCAGAGTATTATCCTATATAACAAAAGAGAAACATGCAAATTAACCATCCCTCCACTATGCTCAAGTCACACCCACAAGCCAATCATGAATGAGTATGCAAATTAACCCAACTAAGATGGCAGCACCCATGGAGCTGGAGCAAGCAGGAGGCTTGGGTTGCCCCTGGTGATGGGGGAAGACAAGCTTCCCGTCTGCCCTGGCCGGCCCTGGGCTCCGCTCAAGGCTACAAAGTTTCAATTATAGAAGATAAATAAATCCCAGAAAAAAAAAAAAAGAAAAAAAGGATAGGCTGGGAGCTTGGGTTGCGGGGGGGCGTGGCCAGCCTGAAAACAGCCATCAGCTCCTCACCCAGGCTGGCCAGGCACCCCAGCAGAACCCCCACCCTGATATGGGACACCGTTCAAAGGCAAACCCTTCAAAGGCAAACCAGCTGGCCTCCACCCGTGAACCAGGCCTCTATCCTATATAATAAAAGGGTAATATGCAAATTGACCCTAACAGGAGAACGACTGGGAATGACTGGTCACTACAACACACACTGACCCCCAGGGGGAAGATGCTCAATGCAGGAGCTGCCCCCTGGTGGTCAGTGCACTCCCACAGGGGGAGCTCTGCTCAGCCACAAGCCAGGCTGACGGCTGCCAGTACAGCGGTGGTGGCAGGAGCCTCTCCCGCCTCCTCAGCAGCGCTAAGGATGTCCGACTGCAGCTTAGGCCTGCTCCCCGCTGGCAAGTGGACATCCCCCGAGGGCTCCTGGGCTGCGAGAGGGCACAGGCCTGGCTGAGGGACGCCCCCAAGTGCACAAATTTTTGTGCATTGGGCCTCTAGTCTCTTATAATTCCAGCATGTTGTATGTACATATTCTTAACTGTTTAGGAAACTGTAATTTCATGGCATTTGTTTGGTAATCCCTAGCTAAACTTGTCATCTCCTGAAGATACACGTTTTAAAAATTCTGTGGCATTTTTGTTGAGAGTTACCTAGAACAGGTCAACTCCACTTGAAAATTTCAGTCCAGGTTCTGGTGCCCTGATAAGGTTCTGAGTGGCAGGCAAGTTAAGCGACATCCCTTACATAAAAGACTTTAACAATGGTCTTCCTAGCCTGGGTATGCTACACCTTTACAAGTTTGTTACTGACACTCAAGCCACAGTCTAAATGGATAAGAAGACTATTTTTATCTGAGAGGAAAACCAACCTTTTCTAATACTTTCAGTAAACAATATTTCTTTTTATACATTTGCATTATAATTATTTTGGAGAGATTTTGAGAAGTCTCTAGGATACAGAAGAAGAAGAGAAAAGAGGTTTAATGTCTTGGGACTCAAGCTGATAAAATAGGTTGTCATCTCTGTGACAGTATTATGGACTTCTCAGAGAACACACTTGTTTTTAATTTCAAACCATTCAAGTGACTCCAGGACTTTATAGAATATCATAATAATAGTCTGATATAATCATGTTTTCCTTTCATACCCTATTAGCACCATCTAAGGGAAGGAAATAAGATTCATCTAAAGGTGTTATAAAATCTGTATACAATTGTGAGTTCTTTTCAATATATTGCAACAGATGAGGTACAACACATCTCAGCACTATCCAACTTCTTTTTGAGGAAAATGGTTGTGAAATTAAAAATGACAGGGGCAAGGAAAAAACAAAAGGCAGATAATTGCAAAGCAGTTCTTGGATTTCTGTGTTTATAGGAAAATCAAAAGAGGTAAAAATCAGTTTCTCAGTGACCATGAAAAAGAATCTATTTTGAACTGAGAAGTATCCAGACGATAAGACTCTATATTGTAGCAGGTCCTTCCATTTGTACTTTGCTTTGCAATTTTTAACCATCATTGTATGAAAACCCCTTCATATTTTACCCCATTCTAGTGTTTCACAAACAGTGTATGTGCACAATGAAATATATACAAAAAACCGCCTATATGGAGCATGATGTCCTGAGTTTTATCCATTTGCACAGAGATAACATTGAATATAATAGAGAAACTATATTCAATATAATGCCAGGTGCATGTATATGTACATATATTTGTATATTCCTGGTACCACTCAGCTTCTCTTAGATAACTCATCTTCTCAACACCAAATCCTTTCTTATAAGCTTTTCTCTTTATTACCCATGAGTGCTATTGTTAATCTCAAATACTTAGTTATTCAGAACTGTTGCATTAAAGATAGCTTTGACTTCCCCCCTCTAATCCATTTAACATACAGTTATTCATTGAATCCGAACATTAATTCCTACAAAATGCTTCTCTCCAATTTGTTCCTTCTGCTTAATTTCTACTGCCACCATTATGCATCTATTCTTCACAGCAGTATCAGATTATCTTAATAATCTTCTATCTGCTTTTCTTATTTCATGGAAGGGATTATTTTATCCAATCTCCATTTCCCAAATTTTTTGGCAAATAAGAAATCTAAACCCCAAAGAGGATAAGAGCTCAAGGACTCAAATCTAATACTAATGAGTCAGGAGTAGAAAACAGATTTCCTAACTCTTAGTCAAGTTTTTTATCATTAATCCATGCTTTTCTGACACTACTCCCACTGCAGAACATCTTGTATGACACTGCCTACCTAACATGTCTTACAGATCCATTTTATTTAAATTACTCCACATTTAAAACATCTTGTATGGTAACTTATTTTTTATTAAAGAAATCTATTCTGCTTAGCTTTGAAACTATCTCAAGCCTACCTTCTCTGCAAAAGCATTTTCTGTGAATTCTTAGTTTCAATGCCTTGGCTCTAATGAGTGACTAATAGTAGGGAATTACAAACTTGCTGGTAACATAAATTATGGCAATATGTTGAGATGGAAGAAAAATCTCGTACTAGTTCTTTCATTGTTCCCTCATATAATTCTGGCCTTTTTTCAGGTCTACTTATCAAATGATCACTCTTCTATAAGTTGCTGTTTTCCAATAAGTTAATGTGAGTTTTCTGTAAGTTTTGAGTCTATATTAAAAGAACTCTAACCAGCATCCATAGGTTGAGAGACAATAGATTGGGGCCAATATAGCACTGGAAAGAAGGGCAATGTCACATTCTTGAAAAATCACCATTACCTACTAAGCTAACAAAATAAATTGATTGAGAAAAGAAAGGAGATGCCTGGCCAGCATGGGTCAGTGATTGAGTATCAACCTAAGAACCAGGGAGTCATGTTTTAATTCCAGATCAGGTCATATGCCCAAGTTGAGGGAGGTGGGGCATACAAGAAGCAGCTGGTTAATGATTCTCTCATTGATGTTTCTATCTCTCCCTCTACCTCTCCCTCTCCCTTCCTCTCTGAAATCAATAAAATTGATTTTTAAAAAGAAAAGAAAGGAGAAATATATGTGGTAGCCACTCGTAGAATATCCTAACAAGGTAAAAACTATTAATGTCCATGTGTGATGGTTGAGAATCTGGAAGGATATCTCAGCTTCAGAGGTGGCCCCTGAGGAGTGAGGGGTCTCAACCTCATGCTGTGTTCAAGAGTCCATAGTACCAGAGCCCTGAAAAGGAGCCCACATAACATCTGGCTGTGAAAATCAGCAGGGATTTCATCCCCCAGGGATAGATAGATGTCTTCTAGAAACCCTGATACCCTCCTAAAGAGCCAGGGAACAAAATCAGGTTCTCAGGTACTCACCATGGGCTCTGGCAGAGGGTCCACAGCTCAGAGCAGACTGAAGTTATACAGAGAGAGATTCGGTTCAGTGGCTTTGGGGAGAGGGCTAGAGGGTCAGCCACACTGTCCCTGTGCTGAGTCCTTATAGCACACTGCTCACAGACACCATCTTTTCTGGATCAAGCACTCCCTTCCGAATGGCCTCAGCCTGGGGTGATCCAACGGCTCCACCCTGCCAACTCCCTGTGGCCCCACCTGCCAAGTTTGCACCCTACCATCAAATCAGCTAGCTGTGGGCAACCTGGATCCACTGCAGCCTTTATTAAAAGGCTTTAAGGAGGTATGGGCAGACTCAGGGGTTGTCAAAGAAGCACAGGAAGAAACCGAGTTATATGGTTCAGGGGAGAGAACCACTCCCTCCCCCGGCCATGCTACAACCAGTGCCACAATTTCTGTGCAAAGTCCTTTCACCACATGGCCAAATCTTAACCTGTTTCAGCCTGATGAACTCTACTAGCCTCATCCTGAAGATTCCCTAAGACCTCACTGCATCACAAAGATGCACAGGCCCCAAGCAAGTAGCAGCTTACCTTGCTGTACACTGAGACTTTTGCTGAGTGGCTTCAAGTCTAGCACTGACAGCGAATTTGAATCTGAATCAACATTCTGAACGTTACGCACCCTGACCTGGTGAATCACGGAGAACCTACCTCGTGCAAGTTGAATATCACCAAAAGCACTTTCAATAAGTGAGATTTACAGTTAGCTAGGCAGCAGAGGTAGAACTCAGAGAGTTGTGGGTCTTTTGCAGACCTGCCCCAGGCTCAGTACTAGTGACAGCTTGCCTCAGTAGGCAGCTGGGACCCTGCGACATGCACCCAGGCACAGCAGAGACAGCCATCAACTGTGAATTGCTTTGTAGCTCCTAACAGGGATCTGAGACGTGGACAGACAGCATCTTACATTGATATGTATTGGAGTTCCTCCCAAGAGTCTTCATAAACAACACACCTGGAAGTAAGATTCAAACACATCAGAGCATGACCCAATTAATTCCACAATTGGCACACCTAAAGGAAGATCTCAGTAGGCACAAGCCCCTGCTGGGGCAAATTCAGCTTCAGGGGTCAGTCCTCCTACAGCAGCTCAAACACTGTGGGCAGGGACAATTGTAACAGCTAGCCAGCCTGGGGGTTGCACACACTCTGTGTGGGCCAACATCAATCAAAACTCAACTGCAACAGGAGGGCTCACATAACCCTCACCCAGAACATTGCTGGAGCACCTATCTCAGGTGGTTAGGGAGAGTGTGCTATCAAACCCCAAAGGATACCTACAACTTAAGGCCACTATACCAAGACTGGGAGATAGCATATCTACCTAAGATACAGAAACACATACAAAGAGGCAAACAGGGAGACAAAGAAACATATCTGAAATGAAAGAACAGGAGAAATCACCAGAAAAAAAATAAATAAATGAAATGGAGGAACACAATCTACCAGATACAGAGTTCAAAACAATAATTATAAGTATGCTCAAGGAACTCAGGAAAAGAATAGAGGCACTCAGTGTCAACATAAACAAAGATACAGTAATATTAAAAAACTAGAGGCCGGTGCACAAAATTCGTGCATGGGGAGTGGAAGGTTTCACTTCAGCCCAGCCTGCACCCGCTCCAATCCAGGACCCCTCGGGGGATGTCCAACTGCCGGTTTAGGGATCGGGCCTAAACTGGCAGTCAGACATCCTTCTCACAATCCTGGACCGCTGGCTCCTAATTGCTCACCTGCCTGCCTGCTTGGTTGCCCCTAACTTCCCCCCTCTGCCAGCCTGATCACCCCGCACTGCCTCTGCGTGCCGGCCTAATTGCCCCTAACTGCCCCCCCTTGCTGGCCTGGTCGCTCCTAACTGCCCCCACTGCTGGCCAGGTTGCCCCCAACTGTCCTCTCCCTGCAGACCTGATCACTCCTAACTGCCCCTCCCCGCCGGCCTGGTCACCTCTTACTGCCCCCCCTGCTGGCCTGGTCACCCCCACCTGCTCCCTCTGATGGTCTGGTCATCCCCAACTTCCCCCCTGCCAGCCTAGTTGCCCCTCACTGGCCACCTGCCAACCTAATTGCCCCCACTGCCCCCCCTGCTGGCCTGGTCACCTCCAACTGCCCCCCCCCCTGCCGGCCTGGTCGTCCCTCACTAACCCCCTGCTGGTCTGGTTGCCCCGCACAGCCTGCTTGTTCAGTCATTTGGTCGTCCCCCACTAACCCCCCTGCTGGCCTGGTTATAGGCAGCCATCTTGTGAGGGCATGAGGGTTAATTTTCATATTACCTCTTTATTATATAGGATGCCATAAAAAGGAAATAGAACAATGAATGGGTTAACAATGAAATCAAGGAAGAAATAAAAAAATACTTTGAGACAAAATGAAATAAAAACACAACAACCCAAAATATATGGGACACAGTGAGTACAGTCCTCAGATTGAAATTGATAGCATTACAGGCCTACTTCAAGAAAGAAAAAAAAACTCAAATAAACCATCTAACCATACACATAAATAAACTAGAAAAAGAACAACAAACAGTGCCACTATGGAAAACATTATAGAGGGTCCTCAAAAAATTAAAAATGAAATTGTGTTATGACCCAGCAATTTCATTTCTGGGCATATATCTGAAGAAATTTAAAACACTATTTTGAAAGAATATATGTAGTCCCATTTTATTGTAATGTTATGTATAATAGCCAAGCTATGGAAGCATCCTTCATGCTCATCAATAGATGAGTGGATAAAAATGCTGTGGTACACACATACAATGGAATAATACTTGGCCATATAAAAATGAAATTTTACCATCTGTGACAGCATGGATGGAACTAGAGGGTATTATGCTAAGTGAAGTAGGTCAGACAGAAAAATACAAAACCATGTTATTTCATGTCTATGTGGAATCTAAAGGGAAAAAATAGTGAAACAGACTCAGATTTATAGAATGGAGGGCAGTTGGGGGACTGGGTGAAAAGGATGAAAAGGGATTGAGAAATACAGTGTAGTAGTTACAAAATAGTCATGGGGATATAAAATACAGCATAGGAAATATAGTCAATAATATTTTCATAACTATGTGTGGTGCCATTTGGGTATTGGAAATATGAGGGAGAACACTTAGTCAAGTATGTGATTTGGCAAGTGTCTAATCACTGTCCTGTTCTATTACCTAAAACTATTATAAAATAATATTTAATGTAAACTGGAAGTGAAAAACAAGCTTCATATTAAAAAAAGAAACAAACGATGGCCATTAATTGGGACTCACAATTCAGCAATTTGTTTCAATGAAGGATAATTTTGTAACAATAAAGCTATAAAAAAAGATTAATGTCCTGATACTCACAATCCTGACCTAGACAAAGAGGTCACTGGGTGGCAGAGTGCTCAGTGGGGGCAGTGAGTAGAAAGAGACATCAGGAATAAAGAAATGTGAAATTAGTGTTCAGGCACAGGAATGAAGTAAAAAGTAAGAGGTCTCTGAATCTAAATGGCCTAAGTCTGCCTAACAACTTCTTAAACAAATGGATGTATGTAAAGATCAAAAGCATTAACATGTACGGGCTCTTTCACGTTTATAAAAAAATCACTTTTCTTTCAACTATAGTATGTTATTATCAGTTTTGTGAGGCAGTATTTGCTATCCCTTTATTAGAAATAAAAAAATAAATGAGGTTCTGAGAAAGTAACATGTCTGAGTACACACAGGTGAAGTGTATAACCTGAGTATAGGTTTAAACCTCATGCTGAACTGTCCTCACTAATGCTAAAACCACTTGTTATTGCTTGTTCTGTACTGTCTTTCTACTAGCGTTTAAATCCCATGAGGACTAGACTCACATCTGTGTTGTTCAAAATCATATTGCGTTACTTACTATGGTGTCTGCCCCAAAGCAGGTGGTTTAAAAATATTTACTGAATAAAGAAAAGAACAAACATAGGTTGGCTATTTCTTCACACAACATAAATCATAAAGTTCAACTCCAGTTTACAAACCCCACCTAAGATATATGGTGACTTTGTTTGTTATAGAAATATATTTGAAGGTCCATTAATGTAGTTATTTATTCATTGTCCTGACTTACTAAAATCTGAAAGAAAATTTAATTTAAAAAATAATTCAATATAAAACCACATATTGTCTTCTGACTCAAAACAAATACCATTTGGGTTTGTAAAACAATACTGGCATAAAATTCAAAATTATTTCCTGTTCCTCAAATAACTGTTGTTAGTCAGATGATTGTTTCCATAATTAATATTTGCTGTGGGCAAGTTCCATTTTCTTGGATTATGAATACATTTTACTCCATATTATCATCTGCCACTGATTTAGTTTCACTCTTTTGTGTTATACAATACCATTGTTATTTCTATTGTGATGATCTCAAAAATTTATAATGTAATTAAGGATCATAACAAATACCAAGCCAGCCCTGAAAAATGCAAGTTATCTGACAACAATAAAAATAAACTGAATTAATTTTTATTAAACTAAGGATTGGAGGAGTCAGTTTTAAATTCACAAAGAAAATGTTTCATAGATTGTTAATGCACGTGATTTAGGAAGGAAATTAACACAGGACTTAGATTTATTTCCCCTTTACCCAGAGTTCTTCTTGTGCATTTCTGGTGTTCAAATCAGCCTGGGACTTAGTGTCACCAAGGAACTGGGAAGATTGGACCAAATCCTGAAGCCCTAGTCTCACTCCACAGCCACATGTTGCTAAAAATAGTAAGTTTTTTTTAAGGGAATTAGAACTTCAGCCGAACTCATTACCCTAAATGCCAAAATAGACATCAGTTACAAAGGGCTTAGATAAATCCATGAATGCAAGGTCCATAGAGGGAACTGGGAATCCAAATAGGAAAGACTGTAATCTTATACATTAAAATGGTAAGAGATCTCAGGAGAGCATCTGCTCCAGCTTCCTGCCTTCAAGCAGGTGAAAATAATCCCCTACATTGCTGATGAGACAACTGAAACTCAAAGAATCACTTGCCCAAACTGTGGGGAACCGATATAGGGTTAAGCCTCGGACTGACCTGTTGACAAAGTCACAAACAAGTCCCAGCTTAGAGGGCACAGTCCTCTTAGCATAATTAGGCTTGACCTTATAACACTCCATTTACATTTACTAATGGATAGGTACTTATTATCTGGGAAGCTAATGGGCTGAGGGAAGTGCAGGAAGTGTAACTATGGTCAAAACAAGTGAAACTCACAAGAACTGTGTAACTATGGTAACCACTGCCTTGTTTACCTCTGACTATAAAAGGTCGGTGCGGCCTGAACACTGGTGGAAGTCCTTCCTCTTGAGTTGGACTTACCCGCCTGGCCCCCCAATATTTCCAAATTATCTCTTGTCTTTTCTCTTTCATTTGTGTGCGGCTCCTCTTCCAGATCCTGAACCCTAAACCACGCGGGACGTGGAGGGAAACATTTACGACACCAAACCACATAGCTAGTGAAAATGAAAAGGACATAGAATTCTTGCCTTGTGGGGCAGCATATGTTCCACTGCCATGCCATTCTGTTTCACCCATTGTGATCCAAACCAGGTCCTAAAGCTGGGCTGAGGACCATTAACCAATGGTTTCATCCCTGGGGAATTTCATTTTGCATTGGACCCTTTATCCAAAGATCTCTGTATTCATATACTATGGCAGCCTTAAAATAGCAGGAGTTGTGTTTTTCAAAATTACATTGTCTTAGCTAATTGCATTTGTTCTCCACTCTTAACCTTATTTCTTTTAACAGATATCATTCCATTGAAAATTAAAAATGAATTCCTGGTATAAATAAAAGGCTTCTAAGATCTATACAATGCTTAAACATGTCTGTATTCCAGGCTCTAAATCCAATCTGAACAATTGCTTGGAGTTTGTTATAATGATGTATTATGAACACTCAAGTTTCAATTAGCAAAGAGGAAACATGCATTAACAGTGTCTGTACACGGAGTATTTTGCTTTGTCTGCATTCTACACAACTGTACATTGACATTTACCAAGAAAAAACAACTTTGACACTTCAAGGCAGTATGGTGGAAATAGCCAATTGTCATGAAATTTGAGAGTAGTCTTTCCAATGTGGCCTAATTTGTGATCTGGGGCAAGTCATTTTATCTTTCTAAAGATTTGCTTCCTTGTGTGAAAAGATGTTTATTTCCCAGAATTCAAATATGAAAATATGCTTCATAAATTAGGAATTAGTACAGAAATGTTAGGAAATATCTTATTAAGGCAATAACACTCAAAACGTTTTCTCTCTTTCTCCCTCTTTCCCTCTCTCCCTCCCCTGCCCCGCCCCCCCACAAAAACACACATCTATATAGGGTTGGTCCTTGAGACAATGATGAATAAATGAATCTTACTATTCCCATACATATCAAGTATTCTCAGGCTGTTCCCAACTTCTAAGACTCACCTCCTAAGGTCACACCCCTAGGGCAATCTTTCTCAATTAACCTCCCTCCATTCTATGTTTGGGACCTCTTGCCTTTCATTCATGAACCTTTCAATTTTATATCCCCTTCTACAGGGCCTTTCTCCCTGCTTTCCAAGGGCAATGGAAAAGTATCATAAAAATATTTGCTCTGGCTTGCCAATGGCTAATAATGGATCTCCATCCAGGCCTGGAACATAGAGAATGCTTTATGCCAAAGCAACAACTCAGAAAAAAAGGAGTTTCAGACATTAAGATATAGTAGCTAGAAGATATCTTGGAGCCAGGAACATTATATTGAATCCCATATCATAGCCCAAAGTCCACTCCTTTTTTATTAATCCTCACCTAGGGATATGCTTTTATTTACTTGAGAGAGAAAGGAATGGAGAGGTAGAGAGTGAGAAATGTTGATGTGAGAGAGAAACATTGATGGGTTGCCTCCCAGCCAGGGATAGAACCTGAAACTTAAGAATGTGCCCTGAATTAGATTCGAACCTGCAATCTTTTGGTGCACATGGGACCAACAGAGCCTCCAAGCCAGGGCTAAAGTCCATTCCTTCAAAGATTTATGGCTTCCATGCAACACTATAGTAATCAAAGAATGCTAACTGTTGGCCACAGAATGAGTCATTTTTAAGTGAATATTGAAGGTATACCTGGACATCACTTTTTGTTTCTCTCATATGTGAGGGCATTATTTATCTAGCAGATAACACTAAAATTATGTTTAAGTTACTATTGCTTCATAACCAACTATCCTAAAATTTAATGCCATAAAACTATGAATTTTATTATATGTCATGAATTCTGTAGGTCACAAATTTAATCAGACTCTGCTGAGTGATCCTTTGCTTCATGTGGATCAACTGTAGTCACTTAGTGGTATTCAGCTGGAAGATGATATACTGAGAAACCAAGAAATTTCACTCACATATCTTGCAATTTGTCAGAGTCTAGGGGCTATGCTCAGCTGTGACTGACAACCAGAGCATCTAACATATGGCCTCTCCAGGCTGTGGTCTCAGGCTGGTGGAACTTCCTATGTGGTAGCTGCCTTCCCCCAGATTTAGTGTCCCAAGAATCATGAGGAAGCCACATTGTCTCTTAAGATCTAGACTGAAAAGTGATATATTTAAAGAAGTCATAAGTTCATCTGATTTAAGTGAAGGGGACAGATATCTGTCCTCTTCGTTAGAAATGTCAAAAAATTTGGAACCATGTTTTAAACACACAGGGTCCTCTTTCACTAAATTTTATTTATATTCATCACTCATGCAAAATATACTGTTCTTCCCAATACTCTCGAAGAGTTGCATCTACACTGGGCATCAAGTTCAAAATTAAATTCCAGGACTTTGTCACCTTAATTAGGTCTAGGTAAGATAAGGCTCCTTGGATTCAGCTTCTTAGACATGGATCCTTTCAAACTTGAAGACCTATAAAATGAGACAAGTTATCTTTTGCCCAACATACAACAGTGGTCAGGCATAACATAAGAATATGTACTCCCATATAAAGACAGAGGAAAGCCCAGCCGGTATGGCTCGGTGGTTGAGCATCAACCTATGAACCAGGAGGTCATGGTTTGATTCCCAGTCAGGGCACATGCCCGGGTTGTGGGCTTGATCCCCAGTAGGCGGCCTTGAGTAGGCAGCAGATCCATGATCCTCTCTCATCATTGATGTTTCTATCTTTCTCTCCTTCTCCCTTCCTCTCTGAAATCAATAAAAATATATTTAAAAAAATGAAGTCAGAGGCAGGAAGCACATAGCAGTTCTGGGTCCAGGGTAATTTTGAAATCCAGAATTTCCATACAGTTTCCTTCTTAGAGTCCACTTTTACTCCTTGGCTCTTGGTTATTTGACTCTCTAATCTCTTGGTTCTGCCCTCTGACTCATCCTTCCTTTTTCATAAAAATTAATCTATGTTTGTAGCTGAGTAGTTGTCTCAGTTTATTTCCTGATCATATATGGTTGGTACCCAAGTTTCTCTTAATTTTATATTTTCTCTGTTCCTTCCAGTCCAACCGGATATAATTGTTTCTAAATATATGCTAACTTTGTATGCATTCATTTATTATTCATTCCATAAGCAAATGTCATACCCCAAAACTGTTTCAAGATAAGCCTTTCAATGTGTTTTGCTTTTTTTTTTTTTGAGGCTGAATCCTAGAAGGCCTTTTGCCTGTCTTAAATGTTCTATGAGGCAGCATCTTAAGTTTCTTTTTAAGTTTTAACAGAGTTTCACGGCCACACCCTTGGCTTTATTTTTACACGGTGATGATATGTTTTTACCTTTGTCTTAAGGTCCTTTTTTACTTTGAAAATCTTCTAATTGTCTTGACTGGAGATGAAAAATAGTTTTATTTTTGAATGCATTAAATCCTAACTCATATTTCCTCTAAAGTCTTGACAACTGAAAACCTCTTTCTTTAACTTATCCTTCTTTATACCATACTAGAGGCCCAATGCATGAAATTCATGCAAGAGTAGGCCTTCCTTCCCCCAGCTGCCGGCACTGGCTTCCCTCTGGTACCCAGGACCGGGGGCTTCCCTCACAGCTCTGGCTTTGTCCAGAAGGTCATCTGGTGTAATTAGCATATTATGCTTTTATTATTATAGATGATATGCAACTAAAAGGAACCAGTGGATACATTTAACACATTGCGGGCGGATCACAAGCATTCTCGTGTTTTCACATGACACAGTGTTTTACATAAATGTTAAAGGCATGCCTTAAAATTAAATACCCATTGCATTTTGAAGTTATTTATTACATGTTTTACAAGCTAATATCTTTTTAAAGTATGATACTTTGTAAAACGTTTTTTGTACTCATCCAATAGAAACTTATCTGGCCACTGGGTAAAGCTAGCAATAAAACTACTGGTGCACAATGTGTTAACATTCTGCATAGAAATGTCTTTAGCCAGATTCATCAGCTTAGGTATATTTTCTATTTGTTTTGGTAAACTCTCTACCACTGCAAACAATAGCTCCTTTCCTCTAGCTGCCAGTAACATTTCCCTTTAAGCCCTCACTAACAGCTTCCTTGAGGTACAACCAAGATTCTCCTAACAGTCTCCTCAAGGTTCTTCTGGCTGCCTTCTGCTGCCCAGTTCCAAAGGCATGCTAGGGGCCTTCGGTTTTTAGGGCAGTGCCCTTGTCCTAGTACCAAATATCTTTTATATGCTATTGTTGAAACACACACTATTTAAAATGACATTACTTAAAACAATCATTTTATTATATCTCATAGGTCCTGTAGGTCAGAAGTTTGGACAAGGCTGGCTGGGCATTTATTCTGGTACCCATGGAATTTACCAGGGTTCATTTAGTGATGCTGAACTGGTGAATGGGATGAGCTGGACAGTCCAAGAAGCTTTACTTGCATACCTAGTGCCTGGTTGTGGATGGCAGAAAGGCTGAGTTCAATCAATACCAGAACACTTATGGGGCATCTCTAGCATAGTAGGGTCCCAATATCTGAACTTCTTACAAGGTTCTTAGAAGGCTTACCTCAAAATGTTCTAAGAGAAAATGGTAGATCTCCATGGCTTTTAAAAGTCAGCCTCAGAGACCACATAGCATAACTTTTATCACATCCTATTGTTCAAATAGTCACAAGTCTATCTAAATTCAATGAAAAGTAAGCAAGATGTCATGCCTCAGCATAAGGAAGATCAAAGAATTTGTGGCCATGCTTTAAAACTACCATCCTAGCCCTAGCCGGTTTGGCTCACTGGATAGAGCGTCGGCCTAGGGATTGAAAAGTCCCAGGTTCGATTCTGGTCAAGGGCATGTACCTTGGTTGCAGGCACATCCCCAGTAGGGAGTGTGCAGGCGGCAGCTGATGGATGCTTCTCTCTCATCGATGTTTCTAACTCTCTATCCCTCTCCTTTCCTCTCGGTAAAAAATCAATAAAATATATTTTTAAAAAACTACTATCCTATATAACCCATTTCAATCCTTTTAGATTGATTGGTAAAGATGTTGATAATAATAATGGCTACATTGTATTGAAAGCCACTTATGTCTAAACACATATTATCTCAGTTAATCTATGCAAAAACAAAAAACAAAACAAAACACCCATGATTTGAAAACTACTGCTATCCCAATTTCAGATGAGAAAACTGAAGGACAAAGAGGATAAGTAATGTGTCCAAGATCACACAATTTATAAGTGGCAATGTCAGTTAGCAAAATATACCTAGACATAGTATTTAAATCAATCTATACAGCTTATACTTTACTTCATGTAATTTCGTGCTAGAAAAAGATCATTTATATACAATGTTCTTACAAATTAAATCAAAATATAAATGCATCCAGGGAGAAAATTTAATAACTTTTTCTCATAACCAAAGCAATATTCTTTTATTGTAACAAATGAGAAAATGAAGACAAATAAAATAAGTACTATTCATAGTGATTGGAAAGAAATACAAGGAATTTATTATTTTGTATGCTTTAGGATGAGGGGGATGAGAGAAGAATATAGGGACAATGATATTCTTAGTAATGTTTTGTTTCTCTCATAAAATGATGAAATAAAGTGACAAAATGTTAATAATTATAAATTCTTAGGGATTTAAATAAAGGTAATTGATATAGTTTTTAATAACTTAAAATAAAAATTTAGAAAAATGAAAGTCTTCAATAATCCCAACACCCAGAGAAAATCACTTTATATATTTTGGTGTATATCCAATCATTACAAACTACACACACACACACACAAGCTCACATTATATTTTGTAACCTGTATTTTTACTTAATATATATATAAACATATTTCCCATTTTTAATATGATTTTAATGGCATCACAGTATTTGTATATGATGCCCCTATTACTAGACATTTGTGATTGTAAAAATTCTTCTATTATAAACAATGATTAAATATTATTTCAACTGAATGTTTGTCCACATACACATGGTTATTTTATTAGAATCACATTGACAAAGAATATGTGTAGTTTCCAAGTTTTATATTATATTAAAGAAAATTATAAAGTAAAATTAAAATTATATAAAAGAGAGTGAAAGGAACAATTTCTTCCTTAAAGTTTCCTGTTTTATCTTTGGAAGTACTCAAAATATCAGCATGTCACATGGCTTCAAGTTAGGTACCTGCAGCGCTGGCCTCTGACTCTCATGAAGAGTTTCCCGAAGGGAAAGGCGAGCCCTGAAGAAAAGAGTCCTTAATAAAATAAAACCCCAAAGCTATAGAGCTGTGTGTCCAGAGCTGCTAGCTTGTCCTAAAATAATTGGCTCATTAATTAGCTAGCCTGGCTTAGTCCCATTATTAGAGACAAATAGGAGAATAGGATATGGGCTTGCATACTCTCCGGGCATGCCAATTATTCTTTGCATACAATGCTGTGAGTACAGTGTACTTTGATATTAGGAAAACATTAAGTGGGCTTTAGGTCTGAAGCTATGATCTAGGCCAGTGGTCGGCAAACTGCGGCTCGGCAAACTGCAGCTCGCGAGCCACATGCAGCTCTTTGGCCCCTTGAGTGTGGCTCTTCCACAAAATACCAACTTCTGCGCATGGGCCACGAGTTTCAATCGCACAGTACGTGCGCGCCCGCACGTGGTATTTTGTGGAAGAGCCACACTCAAGGGGCCAAAGAGCTGCATGTGGCTTGCGAGCTGCAGTTTGCCGACCACAGATCTAGGCACACAGACTATAGGAAGGGAAACAGGATATGATAAAGGGAGGCAGTACTGCAAAGCACAGAAAGGAAGAAAAAGGGCTTATTAAGGATAGGACAAAAGTTTGGGTTATCTCTTTACATGTGGCCATTTTTTTAGTTCATTTGAGTGGGTTTTGTGAGAGGGTCATTGGTGATCTGAATGGACACAAATTCTATGCTAAGGGAGATGACTGCTATCAAGGAAACTACTTTTGTCAGTTTCCAGGGTTTTCCATCTCCCATCCCCCACCACCACTCACTTTTTGTCACTCTGCACCAAAGGCAAAACTGGAAATATACTGACAAAGAAACTGTTCAAAGGCAATAAGTTTGCTGGGCTGTGTCCTTAAAGAAACCTCCCTATTTCAACAGCAAAGCCTATTTTCTGAGGCACACATAAGGCAGTAGACAGAATCATATTAAGAGAAAAGCAAGCTGAGCAATTGCTCTGGCAGTCACTCAAAGAGATGCCCAAATATAAATTGAATACATCGACTAATGTAAATTGATCTTATTCCCACAAAAGTAGGTAATAATTTCAGCTGGAATTTAAAACACAAAGTAAACTAAAACCTTCACCCCTCCTTTTCTACAGACCTATCTCTCTTGAGTAAATATATCTATAGAGCCACACAACTAGCAACCAGCTCAGATGCTCTTTTCACTGTTCTAAGTAGGCTCTCTAAAACAAGATATATCTGTACTCAAGTTAGCTTTTGAGCTACTATGTGGAGAATGAATGAGAACTTTTTAAAAAAAATTTATGTTGATCCTTTTCCCTTATTTTTAGAAGTGACCCTTAACTTTCATTATCAGGCATGCCTGATTAAAATTCTAGTCAATCATTTTCTTTACACCATCCCACTAAACAATACAAGGAACCCTAGAATCCTTTCATTGCAGTTATACCCTTCATGCTTTACATGTAAATTTGCATATTTTTAGTTATGCCTTGTGTTAGGTCCACGTCAACAGGAGCCAGGCCAAAAGGCGTTGTGAGAGTTTATGAAATTTTGTTACATTCTCTAACAGCGGTCTGAGACCAGTGTGTTGGTGTCAGCACCAAGGGGGTGTTTATGTTTTCTTATAGAAGGACTGGGTCAGGGTTTCACTAGCCACCTGGTGAGCTGCCTGAATAATAGGACCGCCTTGGAAGATAGCAGAATGTTTGGTGGGAGCACAACTAGGTCAGGTAGAGGGGAGCAACCAAGTTGGCTGAGGAGTGTGTGTTACCTTCTGCAGGTACAGGCTGTTTGCTTCAAGCTACAGAAAAAAACTTATAACAATAAATTTCAGAAAACATGTCCAAACAGGAAAGTCAGGGGTAGTACATCATAATACCTTGTTTTATCCTTTATGGGGAAAGCATAGGCTTTGGTGTCAGATTGGTCTGAGTTCAAATTCTTAATATGTAAAATGTGGTTCATCTGTGCAATGGAATACTATATTTTCATTGTAAATTATGATGTAGGTACTTACTAGAAAAGTATGGGTTTATATGGAAGGACATATATAATATATTGTAGGATGAAATATAAATATCAGAGTATTATACATGGTATGCCATTATTTATAGTTTTTATTTTTCAATTATAGTTTATATTGAATATTATTCTGTATTACTTTCAGATGCAAAGCATAGTAGTTAGAGAATCATATACTTTACAAAGTGACCCCCCCAATATTTCCAGTAGCCACCTGGCCCCATACATATTTATTACAATATTATTGACTATACTCCCTGTGTTGTAATTTATATCCCTGTGACTATTCTGTAACTACCAATCTGTACTTCTTTTTTTAAAATAAATTTTATTGATTTTTACAGAGAGGAAGGGAGAGGGATAGTTAGAAACACTGATGAGAGAGAAACATCAATCAGCTGCCTCCTGAACACCTCCTACTGGGGATGTGCCCGCAACCAAGGTACATGCCCTTGACCGGAATCGTACCTGGGACTTTTCAGTCTGCAGGCCAACACTCTATCCACTGAGCCAAACTGGTTAGGGCCAATGTGTACTTCTTAATCCCTTCATCTTTTTTACTCAGCCACCCAAAGCCTCTCCCCTCTGGCAACCAGCAGTTCATTCTCTGTATCTCTGAGTTCGTTCTTGTTTTGTTTGTTCATTTATTTTGTTTTTAAGATTCTACATATTTTAAATCTATGCATGAATATTATATATGTGCAGAAAAAAATATCTGAAAGAACAGATACCAAAATATAAACAGTTGTCAACTCTGGACAATAAGAGTAGAAGTTGTCTTAATTTTTATTTCACATGCATGTTTTGTATATACTTTGTGCATCATTATGATTTAATTGAATAATTTGTTTTCATTCTAATTTTTTAAATTCATCAATACTGTTATTGTTATAGAAGTCTGATATCTATGCAGAAAGTTCCTGCCAGAGGTTATCACTTTGAAGTTTCTTATCTGAAACCTGGATGGAAATATTAAGACAAGTATTCTTAACTGAAGTAGTCATTGTGAAAACAAAGCATTCCTCAGATCTAAATGGAGTAGGTTTCTTAGCTGTTGGATGAACAATTGCCCATATGCAGATGTACTAGTATAGATTGAAGCTATTTTTACTTTCTTAGTCTCAAACTTAGTTGGACTGCTGTTTTGTAAATTTTTTGCTAAATTATTACTAGGATATAAACTCAACTACATCTATGTTATATGTTTAGATAATTTCTATCCATTGTTCTATACTACCTCCCTAGCCCACCCTATTCTATTTTTCTATACATACCTGCATCTGACATCTTTGAACATCATCATTCCATTATCTCCCCGCCATTGTGTCTGCTTGGATAGAAAGACCATTTTTTTTTTCTGAGTGTAGATATTATTTCACTTGATAGGCTTTGTCTACTCTAGCCTCTGGCCGTCTAGATACAAACTGGGAGCCTTGACTGCTAGAGTCTGATTATTTTGGTGGCTCCAGAGGCGTTGCATATGCTATAGCTATTTAGGAACCCCTATTCCCACCTCCCATTACAGACTTTCCAGATTATAGATTCCCCCACAGGTCCCACATGGCTCCAGTGTCTCTTGGCAGAACAATGACATTTTCCAGTACACAATGTGCGCCTGGTTTTATAAGCAGTCTCCATGGCAGGTTGTTTGTCTCACTCTGAACTCCAGCCAAAGCAGACTTCTACATTAATATAGAGAATAATGGAGTTCTCCATGGTCCGTTTCTCCCTGCCTATTTTTTCCTCAATCTGTCTCTAACTCAATCTGTCTCTCTTAGGTTGACTCTGATTTTTTTTTGGTCTGTGACTGTGCAAGTGTGTTTTTCTCTTTGTTTCTGTCTTTCTCTCAAGCACTGTCTTATACTGTATCTCAAAGGATACAGAGAGTATTTCTAGGAGGCAAGTCTCTGAGAAAATGAGCTTCAATCGTCCTCGGAGACTTTGATTGATTCTATTTCTTCACCTTGGTGTTCGCTATGTCATCTGTCTCTCCTACCCAGAACTCTTTTTGCACACAGTGGGAAAGTTTGTTCCCTGATGGATGTTACAAAGGAACATGTGTTTTTAGCTATTTCACAACAGCAGCCTCCAGTAGCCTTACATAAGTTGTAAGCCAAACCTGGAAACAGCATGTGGCACTTCAACTCAAGAACTCTATATCATCCAACTGGACATTCACAGATGAGAAATCATCAACATAAACAGACATTACCCTCCCTCTGAATAAAAGGTCTTAGCTTCTGAAAGGTCAGAAAAGTCCATCTCTAAAATCAGAAACAATACTGCCCTTTAAAGAATTCCTCTCAACAAATGTCCCACATCTGCTTGCTACCAACGAGGAATAAGTGGCTACAGAAATAGTCATTTAGAAAAATGGAGGCATTGGCCCTGGATTTTGAAACAGTGTAGTATAGCGAATGATCCTGCATTTTCAAAAAAGAAAGAAGAAAATGTATGCATTTTTATATATAAGCTAGCATTTATTTTTTAGTGATGATAATGGCAAGTGAATAGCTCTTTTGAAAAATAAAATTATTGACAGTAACAATGGCCACCAAAATGTCATCTGCCTCTCCTGGTTTAATTTAGGAACAAATCAGAATGTATATTATTATGCTATATATTTGGTGAACTATAATACAAATATGAAGCTTTATTATACAGAATAAGAGCTATCATGTACCAGGCAGTGTTGTAGATGATTTATAGTGCATCCTTTCATCCAGTCATCATACTCACCCTAAGAGATGGCTACATATAATCAATTTTAGAGATAAGGACATTTAGGTTCAGGTAAGTAAGCATCTTACTAAACATCCCACACCTTATAAGTGGCAAAATTATCTGGCATATGGATTTGAAAAAGAAAATATTAATGTGTATCTCTGTCACAACCAGATTTTAAAAATGTTGATGAGGTAGAGAATGATACTCAAATTTCTTCTCTTTTTCCTCTCTTACAGAAATAAGGACTTACTTCCCAATCTCCTAAACTCATTCCTCTTCTTGTATTTATTTGGTCAGCCTGTACCTACCTCAAATGAAAACCACTCTGCCCTATTCCTGCCTTCTCTCAGTCCCCACAAATGACTAACCTCATTTTCACAGTCATTTTAAGATTGCTTAACAAACAGCATCTCTTAGCATCAATTTTATGTCAATCAACTACAAACATGAAGGATAGTTGTTTTTAGTAAAATAAGCCTTGCTTTACAAAGAGTTGATCATTTTGCTCTAGCCAAAGTTATCTTTTGTTATAACCTTGGCTCCTACACACACACACACACACACACACACACACACACACACACAACCCAACAATAACAACAACAAAAAACTAGCTAATCCCTATATGATTTCAAGCAGTCTATTTTTTTCCTAACCTACAATACAAGCTCTTTCTTGTTTCAGTTCAAGCCTTTATTGTCCTCAAAAACACATCAAAACGCACCTCTTAAGAGAAGCATATCATATTAACCCATACCCATTCTGACTCTTCTTCCTCCCCTCTCTTCAGGATCCAGGTATTATATTATTTTGCCCTCATTACATTTAGTTTTACAGTTGGTCTCAAGTTGTTTTATTGAAGATAAAATCGGGATAAAAGCAGTTGAGTGACCCTTAACTAGATGGTACACTGGCCCTACCTAGAGATAAGGATCACATATAATAAAAATGGCATTGAACTTGGAAAATAGACTAGAATATGAATGCTCTACATGCTGCTAACAAATG